>NW_026294740.1:3377500-3977500 GCF_026119805.1 Tympanuchus pallidicinctus | reverse complement strand
TTGCTGCTTAAATCAGCCGAGAGGAGGTATGGGTTACATCCTTCCCCGTGCACTTCCCTCTCTCTCCTGCCTCCCCTCCTTTTTGGAGTACGTCAGAAGCAGAGCACTTTAGTTCTAAGCAGCAGAAGCCCTAAAGCAGGCAGGGAGCACAGGGACCTTCGTGCTGTGTTACAGTGGCAGACACTCCGATCGGGGCCTGCTCAACCATCCTCGCTGCTGCTGCTGCCAGCAATGAATTGCCATGTTGGATTCTGCCCCTGTTCTACCCGCACCCCAGCAATCCTACCTGAACTCTTGTGGCTCAAGTTGGTTCAGGTGTTCTCCAACTTTGGGCTGTGTGTCCCAAGCACAGTGAAAGGCACAGAAGTGCTGAGCAAAGGGCTGTCAGCAGGTGGCTACAGACCACAGCTGGCAGATTTTTGCATGGAACACAGCAGCGTTTACTTGCTCAGACCCTGCCTGGTCTGTCTGTTTGAGAGCTAAACTATTCATCCAGGCAAAAAGGAGCTTCTGTGCTGCTGAAGTCCTTGCTAGGAGGCTGGGTTGGCTCTATTAAGTCTTGGGGAGTCGAGGGCATGTGGTAGAGGAGCGTACTGAAAACTTGCACTTTGAAAACAGAACTCAAGATAAGAATTCACTGAAGATACTGAATGCCCTGCCTGAGGAAAACTGGTTCTGAGCTGAGTATAAATGTTTTTATCCTTTTATTATTATTTTTAATATATATAACTCAGAACTTCTGAGAGGTGGCTCCTGATCTGTAACGAGGAGCACCTTTCCTGCAGAGCAGTTCTGGCAGTGCAACCCATCGGAGCTAGCCTATGTATTTTACTAATGAATTTTGATGTGTTGAGGTGCTGGTCTCCTTACAAGGAACCAAACTGCTCCAGTTTGTCTTTTTATGAACTCAGAAGTTGAGGATGGAGGTTAGACTCGTCGCTTAAGCTGCCGGAGCTGCTGCTGTGTGAGATGGACACCGCTGTGTTGTCACACCGCTCACAGCCTGGGCCTGCACACAGCCTCTCCCGCGGCTCTCACCCCGCTGTGTGATGTGAGCAGCCTGCCTGCAAGGAGCCCAGCTTCCCGCAGAGGTGGTTTGATTTGTGATGTGCAGGACCCAGAATTCCCAGTGCAGCAGTGAGGTCAACTTCATGGCTCTTTGCAAATGCCACTTCCCATCTGCCAGGCTGTAAGGGTAACGATGGTCCCCTTCCTTCCTCCTTCCTTCCTTCTTTCCTTCCTCTTCCCCTCTTTCTCCCTCTCAGATGATGGTTTTGCTGACAACTGTAAGGAAACTGCTCCATTAACACTCCCCATGTCTCCAGAGGTGTCTGGCTTTGCGGACCCTTTTTGAGTTGCAGTCACTTTTCAAGTCTGAAGATCTGTTCTGTTTTTCACTTGAGCTGGCTCAAAAGTGACACTCTGGGTTTTTCCTGCTGTAAATCTTAACACTTCTTTTAGAGCTCAAAGCACACAGCAGCACAAAGAGCTGGAGGGGATAAAATGCCAGGCAGACCATAGTTAATCCTCCTCTAAGCAAAGTGCTGTGGCAATATGACTTGATCATCGCAGTCTGACTAATTAATTTCCCATCCCCTGCTCTTTTCTTGTGTGATATTGTTGTTTTACTTCCTCCTCTCAGCCAATGGCTCTTCTGTTGTCTTTTTTCTCTGTTACCTGTGTCCATCTGCACTTACCTGTCCATACTCATGAACTGCATATCAAATTCTGTAAATGTTTTGTATACATAATACCTCATTCTTGGTAATAAAATACAGATAGTCTTTAAAAGATTTTTTTTTTAATTGTTACCAATAATAAATGTGAACTGTTTGGAAGAAGGGGGGCCTGAGCTCTTTTATTTTGTTCCTCTGCCTGCAACGATTCCAGGGCATTAAAGGGAAAGCAAAGCTGTGTTGCTGGGGGAGGCAGGAGGCATAAAGTCTTTGCTGGAAATGGAGACCTGAGCAGGTACAAGGGCTGAGGAAATGCAGGGCTGGAGGGAAAGCTATCCCTGCTGGCACCATGTAACAACATCTCATCAGCCCTGTGCACAGGTGCAAGTTTGTTTTCTTTGCTAGCAGCACAGAATTGCTCAGGTTGGAAAAGAACTTCAAGATCATCACATCTAACTGCACCCTAACCGTCCTACACTAACAACCCTCTGCTCATTCATGTTCCTGAGCACCACATCCAAATGGGCTTTAAACACGTTCAGGTGACTCAGCCACCTCCCTGCGGAGCCCAAACAGCCCTGTCTGTAAAGAAATTTTTCCTCATCCAACCTAAACCTCCCTTGGCACAACTTGAGGCCGTTTCCCCTCGTCCTGTCACCAGTGAGAAGAGCGCAGCCCTGCCCTGCTGTAACCACCTTCCAGGTGCTGTAAGAGAGCAATCAGGACTCCCCTCAGCCTCCTCTTCCCCAGGCTAAACAGCCCCAGTTCCTTCAATCTCTCCTCATAGGCCATACTCTCCAAGCCCTTCCCCAGCACTGCTGCCCTTCTTTGGGCCTGCTCCAGCACCTCCATGTCCTTTCTGTACTGAGGTGCCCCAAACTGAACGCAGCACTTGAGGTGGGGCTTCACCAGTGCCAGTACAGGGGCACGATGACTTCCCTGCTCCTGCTCACCTCCCCTGATCCAAGCCAGGATGCCACTGGCCAGCCGGGCGCACTGCTGGCTCATATGGCTGCTCTGACCGCCCACTGCCCCCTGCTCGGCTGGGAGGCTGCGGCTCACACGTGGAGCTCTGCTCTCCGACCCGCAGCCAAAGCTGCGCTGCTTTTAAAGCAGCAGCCGGTAAAATGTCAGCCTGCGGGTTTTACAACGGCAGCAGTGGGAGCGGCGCCGGAACACCCATTTACAGCTGCTTTTATCCGAGCTGTAAGGCTGCTAAAAGAGAACCCTGAGCCGGTTGGGGTGCAGGCACTGAGAAATAAAAGCTTGGCGTTTTCCACATTCAGCCGCTTTCTCTCCATCCCCCACCCCGGAAAAGAGAAACGAACAAAACGCACCACAGCTTCCAACTCACCCCCCCCCCCCTTTTCCCGCCCCTCGTTTCCCGCCGCCTTTTGCACCCGGCCCGCTGCCGAGCGCCGCGGCCAGATCCTGCGCAGCCGCAGTAGAGCGGGGCGGAGCCAGTGGGCGCCGTGCGGACCGGCTCAGCGCGGTACCGCGCCACGCCGCAAGGGGGCGCCAAAAGCCTGCGTACTGCGCCGGCCCGGCGGTGAGCGCGGAGCAGCGAGGCGGGGACGCAGCACGAGGTCACTGCGAGAGCGGGGCTGCGGCCGCTGCTGCGCCCTGTAGGAACCTGCGGCGAGCCGTGTGCGCCCGGCCCAGGGGGTCTTTCCGTCGGAGGCCGAAAAGTAGCACTGCACGGCACGGAATGGCTGCAGTACCTTCTGGTTCCCCAACTTAATGCCCCGACTCTGATTTTTGGGAAGCGTTTGGCAAATGAGACACGAGCGGGTGGATGAATGCGGATGTGGCCACGCTGGGTAAAGCCGCCCGGGGCACGCAGGGTGTTCTGTTGGTCAGTCCCTGCAGTAATACAGCCTCGCAGCTCCCTGGGGCTGGCTGAGCTGGAAGGGGGCAGCAGCTCCTGTCCGCCCTCAGCCCCGCACGGAGGTGCCCGCAGGCAGCGGCGCCATTCGGCACCCCGGCTCCGCTTCATTAGCGCTGTTGATTCTTTTCTTTTTGCATAGAGAGCCGCAGCCTGTGCAGAAAGGCAAACGGCGGTTCCCATGGTGAGGCCCCAGTCTGGGTGACAGAGCACACCCTTAAATGAGCCTGGAAAGGATGCAAGATAAGCTGCTTTTCCATATTTCTCTTTCTGCTTTGGGGCTTTTATGGCTATGATGCAGCGGCTCTTCCTGGAGAAGAACAGCAAGGAGGTGAGCGCTGGGCACAGCGAGGCCATCAGGGACCCCTGGGAAATGATTTGGGAGCAGGGCGCTGTGGTTGCTGCCCGCTGGGTGCTGCTGAGGCCCAGCACCCCAAAACAAAGCCAGTGTGAGTTGAAGGTGGCACTCAGGACAGTGGCCCCCGTCCCATGACAGGCTACAAAGCCACCACCGGGAATCTTTGAGCTGCAGACCGGCTGTGGGGTGAGAGCTGGGGCAGCCCCAGCCCTGCAGTGGGGCTGCACTTGAGGTCCCCAGCACAGCCTTCATACAAAGCCACGTGTTCCCAGCAAGGCACCATCCCCTCCGCAGCAATCTGGCTGCGTGCCGTGCCGCTCTTTGTTTCTGAAGATCAAATAGGACACATTGCATGCTAGCACTGATGCCGTGAGCCAGCTCCGGGCGGCCGCCTGCCTCTGTTTGTCCTTCACGAGAACCAAAAGCAGCAGCAGAAGATGGCTGTGAGCCCCGGGGCTGCTCTGTCCGCTGGCCGCATTGGGACAAGGCGGTGGGGCTGGGAAGCTGCTCTGCACCACCACCACCGTCATCATCCTCCTTTCCGAGCGCAGAGCTCCCCATGCCAGCAGCTGCAATCAGCAAGTCTCTTTGAAGATATTTCATGCTCTGCTGTGCCACAGAGAGAAATAAGCCTGTTTTCTGCCCGCCTCTCTCCCGAGACCCTGAATGCTGTTCAGCCTCCAAGGAACTGCACAGGGAAGCAGGAGAGCGGCAGAATCTCACATGCTGGGACGAGCAGGAGCTTTCCTCCCCCTGGGATGCTGCTGCTGCTGCTGCCCGTAGGGCTCATGCAGGGTAATCCCAGCTCTGAGCAGTGTCAGCTGCAGCACTGCAGGAGATCGGGACAGCACCCACAAATGGCCCCAGAAGCTCAGTGGGTGCAGGGCAGCTCAGCGCATTGCCCTCAATGGCTCGAGATGCAGCCTCCTGCTTCAGGGAGGGCAAACCTGCCTACCATTGCGCAGCAAATACTGCCAGAAACATGCTGAGGGCAGGGAGGGCACAAACCTGCAGCCAGCACGGCCCAGAGGAGCCTTCCACCTCTTCATCACCTCCGCCCCTCCATCCCACTCTGTCCCAGCCGTGCTGGGGTGCAGAGGACAGAGCCGATGTCCCTTTGCAAAGTGCCTCATGGTGCCTGGGTCCGTGCCAGGTCACCCCGCACCTCTGGCACTCCATAAACAGACACAGGACAAACCTCCTCCACGCCTTTGTTTTCTCTTCTTTGGCACCACGAGCGGTCTGGGTTTGTAGGGCAGCAGCTTGGGAACACGAACTCACCGTAGGGTGATTTTGTCTTCATGCTGAACTCTTCCTGGAGATGTCAGCTGCCAGAACGCGTCGTTTCTGCTTCATGGGACTGCCTGAGTGCTCCGTGGGCACAACACAGTGACAAGGAGGGAAGGGACACTGGGAGGAATGCTTCGTTCTGAACAGCTCTGCTGACAGCTGCTGGGCTGAGCTGCTCCTTGTGAGGCCCTGAGTGATGGAGGACAGCGTGGGGTGGCTGTGGGGGGCAGAGCCACCGCTAGGTGATGGCTCACATGGACACAGATATGGGAGAGGATCCTGGGACCCTGCAGCCATACACAGCTCGAGGCAGAGGGATTTGGCAGCTATTGGCCCCCTTCTGTTCTGACATTCACATATACGGTAGGGATGGCTGTCTCCTCCGCTGCCTGTGCTAAGCTGGGGGTGTCTGAGAGGCAGGAGGGCTGATGTGTGCCATGCAGCCATGAGGAGTGACTTTCAGAAGCTGCATCGTGGCCTTACCCAGGGCTCTGCCCCCAGCTGGGGGCTGCTTTCTGCCCAGGGGGTCTGAGCTCAGTGTTTTCCACCTGTTCCTTTGGAATCCCTGTGCATGCACAGAAGGGATGCGATGCTGGGGATGACTCTTTTGCCTGTAAGGAGGTGCAGGGAGTGCACAGCTGCTTTGGTTTCTGGCACATTGTTGCCTTGCCTTGGTTTACTTGGTAAAACCCATTGGTTTATCCCCTTGCAGCTGCTCCAAGGGAGGTTCTCGGCAGCAGGGAGCAGAGCCCGGGCTGTGGGCTGAGACCTTCCTCTTTCCCACGTCCCTGTGGTGCAACAAGCAGGAACCGAGCCCCATCCATCAGCCCACAGACAATGGCTTCAAACGCTGTTGGAAGGGCTATGAATCACATTGCACACACACACACACACACACGGGTCACTGCACACTCGAAACAAAGGCAGTGCACCTGGCACAGGTGGCTGTGACCCTGTCTGCTCCAATAGCGCCGCTGGGGTCACCATCCCAGGGGGTGAGCCAGAACCGTGGGGATACGGCACTGCGGGGTGGGCAGTGGGACGGTGGGGGTGGGATTGAGGTCTTTTCCAAGCCGAGTGACTCTGTGAGCTGAGCACAGCGCTCCACACACTGGCTTTGGCTCAGCACCCCCTCCCACTGCTGCTGGGCGGAGATGAGACCTGACCTTCCCCAAACCCAGCGCAGGGCCGTGGTGCAGCTCCCCGCAAAGCAAAGCCGGAGGCAGAGGTTGGGTGGCAGCCGTTGGATGAGTGCTGCTGCCAGCACTGCGGGGTCACACGCTGCTGCTGCTGCTGCTGCTGCTGCTGCTGCTGCTCACCGACAGAACGCATTTTGGGGACGTGGGGATGAGGCGCTCTGACAGGCGGCAGTGCCCCGGCGTGCACGGAGCCGGCAGATCTCCTGCAGCGCTGTCAGCAGCACTCAGGGTGATCTGCTTGGCTCGGGGTTAAAGCTCCCCCTGCGCACGCCTGCAGCAGGAAGGAGTTTGCTCACAGACATGGCAGCAGAAGCAAGGAGCGAGGCATATGGGCCAACGCTGACGTCGTTTTTTTGTTGCGGTGATGCAAAGGGTTTTTGGCTTCTGAAGGACAAGGGGATGTTGAGGCCGTGGTGGCCCAAGGAATTGTGGCTGTATGGTCAGAGGGACTGCGGGTAATGGCAGCGTCACCGGGGGGTGTTTACAGTGTGACATTTCCATGCAGTCTGAAAAAAGAAAGCGCTCGGCTTTCAGGGCAAGAGCAGCACATCTCCCTGCTGCTGGAGGGGGCACGGAGCAGAGCGCTGCGATGGGGCAAGGCACAGTGGGATGGGAGCCTGGAGGTCAGGGGGACACATCCTGCACCTGCATCCTGACCGGGACAGCAAAAACTTCTTTGGGGTGTTAGTGTCAGCCATGGCATCAGCCATACAGCCGCCTCACCTCTGGGCTGCAGCCCCTGCGTGGGGGAGAATCTCAGCCCATGAGGATGCTCAGCTCCAAGATGGAGCCCTGTGCTTCTGGCTAGAGGGATCACATCATGCTCCAGTGCTTTGTGTCCTTCCCCAGTGCCACTGCAGTGGGCAAAGCTAAGCAGAGGTGGCTGCTGGGAGCACTGGGATCATTGGGAGCACTGGCAGCCTGCAGCACATTCCCTGTCTGCACAGAGCATGGGAAGGGGCCAGGCTGCACCCCTGCACACAAGGGACATGGATCCCAGGACACCCAGTGCCACAGCTGTCACCTGCTGATGACCCCATAGCACTGCTGCACAGCCTCACCCGGCATCACCTTAGGAAATGCCGTGTCGGTGGCCCAGAGAGAGGCAAGCTTCTCTCTGCCGCTGCTAATCCTGGCTGGAGCGAGATAAGAGATGCTATAGAAACTCCTCTGAGCCTGAGAACAGCTGTGCTAAATCCCTTTAGTCCTAACAAGAGGTGTTTCCAGGCAGCCCGGCTCCCATTACCCCGCTGGTACATGCTGTCCGCACCTCTTCTGTCCTGCACATGGCTCCCACTGGATCAGCAGGTGCTGTGTGGGGCTGAGCAGGGAGGATGCCCTCGAGCAGTGCCCTCAAAGCAGTTGGTGCCCCCAGCAGTGATGTCCACACCAGGGCATCTCATTCCCATCTCCATTCCCATCCTAACCCATCCTCATACCTTTCCCACATCTACATCCCCATTTCCATCTTGATCCCTGTCCCCACCCAACCCATGCTCATCTCCGTCCCCATCACCATTTTCCATTCTCATCTCCATCCCCATCCCCATCTCCATCCTCATCCCAACCCATCCTCATCCCTGTCCCCACCCCCATCCCCATTCTCATCTCCATCCCTGTCCTTATTCTCATTCCCATTCCCATCTCCATCCCATCTCCAACCCCATCCTCTTCTCAACCCCAGCCCCATAACCTTCCCATCCCCACCCCATAACCTTCCCATCCCCATCCCCACCCCCATCCCCACACAGTACTCGCTCCACTGATGCCTGGCCAGGAACACAGGCAAGCCCCAGCCCTGGTGCCACCCCGCAATTAGAGCCTTTAATTAATCACCAACCCCATCCGGCTGTGGGGTCACCGTACGGCCGAGCCCTCCCCGTCGGGGCAGCACGTACCCAAGAACAGGGAACAGGATCCTCCACAACACGCTGTTCCAGACGGTGACACGGAGCACATATAGCGTCGGTACATCTATGCATCAGGGGCTGCAGAAAATGTATGGAGTTTCAGATTTCTCCTCTCACCTGTTGCTAAAGCAAAGGCCATTCGGATTTAATCTCCTGCTGGGGAACGGGTGGCTTTAACCCCCTCCTGTGTGGCTGTGGGTCGTGCTGGGGGTGCTGGCTGCCTGCTGGGGGCACTGGGAGCACTGGGGGCAATGGGTGCAATGGAAGCACTGGAGTCATTGGGAGAACTGAGGGCAGTGGGGTCACTGGGGGCACTGGGGGTGCAGGGAGCACTGAGGCCACTGGGAACACTGGGGGCAGTGGGGTCACTGGGGGCAGTGGGGGCAATGGGAGCACTGGAGCCATGGCACCACTAAGACTGCAGCTGCAGCGCATCCACTGCCCATTCCCCATCCCTCACCCTGCTGATGCCTGGTCGACCTCAGCCCTTGTACCACCTTGCAATTAGAGCCTTTAATTAATTCCAGCCCCATTCAGATGCCTGATCTTCTCCTGTTTTTGCCACATCTCCAACTCAGGACTCAGTTCCAGAGGGAGAAATAATGCCTCTCACCCCAGACCCCCACCAGACTTCTGCCTGCAGAAATGGGAGCTCAGGATGCTCTCGCTGGGGTTTCTCATTGCCACCCCGCTCCTGTCTCGGTTGGAACAGCAGCACACGCAGCTGCCCTCACGTACACCATGAATTTATCCATGGGCAGAAACAGGAGGCAAAGCAGGCAGTGTGGGGTGGGAGCTGGGTTGTCTGGCAGGTGACAGCCTCCGCTGTCCAAATGCTGCCACGGAGCACATGCTGAAGCCAGAAGAGATGGGCAGCAGAGCAAGCTCAGCATGAAGGCACTGCTAGTTGTTCCCATACCTGACCCATCCGAGCTAAAATGTCACATTTAGGCTGGACACAAAAGGCTGCAATGGCAGCAGAGCTGCTCTCCCCCCTCCCTTGATGCAGGGTCCCCCCGCTCTCCTGCCAGCAGCCATCAGCTAAAGCGTAGAATCGTGCAAAGGGCCTTTGGAAATATTCATTGCTCATCTCTTAACGAGATTACTTCCGAAATCCTCCGTTGCTTTGAGGGAGATTTAGAACCTTTCAGGCTCTTGGTAACCATGGCAGCGCAGATGTGAAAACGCACAGTAGACAGCTGATGTGAGAAGTGATGGGAGATGCAAAGAAGCACGAACAGAATTCCTTCCTGATGAAAAGAAATGTATCTATTTTTGGCTTCAAACTGTTCACAAAGCTGGGCTAAGGTTACGCGTTGTGCCCTGCTGACATACCATCTTTGGTTCAGCTGATGGCACCAAGATGTGGTCACTGTGTCAGCTACATGCACCCTTTGCCCAAAGCTGGCACTCCCCGTGGTTCCATCCCTCCTCCCAGGTTTTGACTCACCGAGCTCCTATGGTGTCTGCTGCACCTCAGCTTCACTGTGGGTGAATCCTGGGTGTCGCCTTTGGGACATTATCTGGGCAGAGCACAGCGTGAGCAAAGTGCTGAGTGCCAGAGAGTCGGGCACCAGGGCCTCCCTTGGGGACCCAACGCTCCCCTTGCCCAGAACAGACTGCTGAGGAGGGCTGCTCACCTCAGTGAAGCTCTTGGCTGTTGCCACAATGGATAGGGTGAGGCATGAAGAGGAGGGAGAGGAGGGAGACCCTTCCTTCTTGTGGAAGGGACTTTCCAAATCAGCAGACAAATTCAGCCAAAACTGAAGGGCAATTTGCAGTGGAAAGAAAATCGATTGCATTAATATTACAAAAGCTAAGTCCAAAGCTAAGGAAAGAACCCACGAACACAAAATCATGCTTGTCCTGCCTTTTCAACAGGTGTCCTCTGGACTTCCATCTTTCAGAAACCAACTTCATGATTTATGACTCTACCTTGAAAAGAAGAAGTGACCACCGAGACCATGCACTCAATCCATGTGCTGATGAACAACCCTCATCCTCCCAACACAGTGAACACAGGATCTTGGAACCACAGCATTGGTTGGATTGGGTTGGGTTGGGTTGGTTGGAAGGGACCTCAATGTCCACCTACTGCCACCCCTGCTGTGGGTTGGCTGCCCCCAGCTCAGGCTGCCCAGGGTCCTCGAGCACCTCGAGGGATGGGGTACAAACACTGAGCACCCTCTCCTCCACTGTTTGCCCAGGACAGCAGCGAGCTTCACAACCATTTCCCAGTGCTGAAGGTCTGTGCCCATCGCCCTGGCACTGCTCCAGCTCTGACCCAGTTTTTCTGTGCCACTGCCTAAGAACGTGGCCCACATCCAAACTTTCTCTCCACAGCTGATGCCAGGAACACGCAGTGCTGCCCATGGTCGCTGTGTTCACAGCTGTGTGCCGTGCCCCAGTGCTCCAGGTACCAGCAGGGACGCGGGTCACAGCGTGGCTGTGGTCAGGGCAGCATTTGCAACGCACCACCCAGCATTGGCTCGCAGAGGTGACAGGGTGCTGTTTGTGGGCAGATTTTGTTTTTCCCTCAGGATAAATATTTTATGAAACCACCACATAACTGACAGTTGGACATGAAGGCTCCGACGTGTGGTTTTCAGCAAGCTCTCACCATTCCCCTCCGGTCAATTATCTCAGCGCAGCACAGAGCGGTTGAGCCCATCCACAGCGATTTGATGTGCAACCGAGCTCCAGGACGCACACAGGGACGAGAAAAGCTACAGATGCCAGCGGGCATCCCCTGCCACGTCTGCCCATGAGCCACCCAAGCGGAGGCTGAGCCCCCATGGCTCCCTGCCCAGCAGCCCATGCCAAGAAGCCAGAGCAGATCTCCCAGCGCAGCGATGCTGCCAGCTCCCGGCGCTGCCGGCAGCGGTGAGAGTTACACACGCATTGCGCAACGCAGCGCGGTGCTCTCCAGGGCCGCAGTAGCTTTCCTGGACTGCGCGGCGCGGATTGGCCCGCAGCACCCTGCTCTCCTCCCTCCCTGCCCTCCCTTTCTTCAGCACCCTAAACACACAGAGATTGGACAGCCGGGTGCCACATGGCAGATTGGAACCAGGATAAAAGATGAACAGCGTCTGCGGGGAGTTTGCAAAGAGGTGGCACCAAACTTTGCAGAACGGGGAGCAGAGACGGACAGACAGACGGACAGCAGAGCTGCAGCCGCCCAGGGACGCTCAAACATTGAGCGGCAGTTGTAGAGCAGCCAGTGCCCTCTGCTCCCAGTCATGTCCCTGGTAGGGAAGGAGAAGAGCCACGTGCGCTTGGTCTTCTTAGGTGCGGCCGGCGTGGGCAAGACGGCCCTGATCCGCCGCTTCCTGCTGGACACCTTCGAGCCCAAGCACCGGCGCACGGTGGAGGAGCTGCACAGCAAGGAGTACGAGGTGAGCGGGGCCACCGTGACGCTGGAGATCCTGGACACCAGCGGCAGTTACTCCTTCCCAGCCATGAGGAAGCTCTCCATCCAGAACAGCGACGCCTTCGCTTTGGTCTATGCCGTCGACAACGCCGAATCCTTTGAGAGCGTCAAGAGTCTGCGGGAGGAGATCCTGGAGGTGAAGGAGGACAAATTCCCTCCCATCGTGGTGGTGGGCAACAAGGCGGAGAGCGGCGGTGAGCGGCAGGTGCCTGCAGAGGATGCGCTGTCACTGGTGGAGCTGGACTGGAACAGCCGCTTCGTGGAGACGTCAGCCAAGGACAACGAAAACGTGCTGGAGGTCTTCAGGGAGCTGCTGCAGCAAGCCCGGCTGCCTGGGCGGCTCGGCCCCGCGCTCTGCAGGAGGAGGGAGACCTTCCCCAACGAGCACGGGCTGCGGCCCCCCATGAACAAAACCAACAGCTGCTCCGTGTGCTGAGCCCAGCGGGATGCAGGTGGGCTGCCGGCCAGGACCCCGCTCCTCCCCACCCTTCCCTCCTCTCCCGGCACTGTGGGGTCAGCGGAGCGCGGGGAGGGAGGCGGATGGGATGGTGCCGCTTTGGTTTGGTTGGGAAGGTGTGGGGAGAGGGCAGGATCCCAAAAAAGGGGGGTGCCCATCTGGGATGCAGAAGGCACTCAGCTGTGCTTGCAAGAAGGGGACAGACAGTAGGACGTGGGCTGCATGCAGCCGAATGCATCTCTGTGGGCACTGTGCCACCAGCACCACTGCGTCCCCTCCGGGTTCTGTGCCCCAATGCCCACACATGCAGTGTCCTGGTGCAGTTTGTGGTTATGATGAGTGTCTGAGGTAGCTGTGTTTGGATAGGTGCGTAGAGCATGTGATAGGGCAGCCTATGCATCTCTTCAGTTTTCTGTTTGTTTTTTTAAGCATACCCAATAAACACGGTGATTCAAAACGGAGCTGGAAAACGTGTGGGTTTCTTCCTAACTGTACAGATAGGTTTGTGCTCAGACCCTTATCGCTGCCTCTGCTTTCCCTGCTCTGGTCTCTGCCCTTATCTCAGTGTCCTGGCACTGCCCTACTCGCAGCCCCAGCAGCATCGCTGCACTCTGTGGGGCCACTGTCCCCATAACCCCCCCAGGACAGCTTTTACCAAGCAGTGAGCAACGGAAAATACAACAGCTCATCCCACATCTGAGTACAGAAATAACAACAGCCCTTAAAAGGCACCATAATAAAAATCATAAACACCGTCATGGGGCTGCTGGTACCTTGCGCTCACACAGCCCTGGCTCCAGCACTGCAAAAAGCACTCGAGCCTTTGCATTCTTACACTCAAATCAAGAGGATGGGAGGCCCCCTGATGGCCCCCTCTACTCATAATGTTAAGTAACCCCAACCCCTTGGCTGTCCCATGCTTGGCACAGCACCCAGCGCCATTGTCCAACCCCAGCTCTGGGCCCCCCTGGGCAGCAGGAAGGGGTCGTGGCCCAGTGCAAGGCTTGGGGTTGTGGTGCTGAGATGCAATCCTGAAGTGTGAGTCGTGTCAATGGGGTTGGGCACAGCCACAGCCCCTGGGAATTGGAGTTTGCAGTGGTGGCCGCGCAGGGTGAGGTTACAGACCAGGATGTCCCACATCTGTTTGGCTCTTTGTTTTAGGAGAAAAATGTGCTTGCAGTGCAATGAGGTGAAGAAGCAAAGCTCATGTTCTTCCCCCAGCAGCAACAAGGGATGTGGATTTTCCTTCCCTACTGCTGAGTGCAGCTGTGGGATCCAGCACAGGGATCCCCGTGTGTTCACTTCATTAAGTGGCTGTGGCTTAAGTTAGATCTGGGCTTTCATAGGCAGTCTGTTACAGAGTCCCTGAGGTTGAGGAAGTCCTCTAAGGTCACCAAATCCACCCCTACTGTGCCTGCTGCCTACCTACCTCCCCCAGTGCCACACCTTATAGGAGTCGTCCTGAACCATGGGGGTGGCACGAAGAATCACAGATGCTCTGGGTTGAAAAGGACCACAATACTCATCCAGCTCCAACCCCCTGCTGTGTGCAGGTCGCCAACCAGCAGCCCAGGCTGCCCAGAGCCACATCCAGCCTGGCCTTGGATGCCTGCAGGGATGGGGCATCCACAGCCTCCTTGGACAACCTGTGCCAGTGCCTCACCACCTTCTGGGTGAAAAACTTCCTCCTAATATCCAACCTAAACCTCCCGTCTCAGTTTAAAACCATTCCCCTTGTCCTATCACCACCCACCCTGGTAAACAGCCGATCCCCCTCCTGTTCACATGCTCCCTTCAAGCACTTCCCTTCAAGAATGAAGGCTGCTCTCCCCATCCCCAAAACATCGCCATGACCCTGAGCATCTCTCCATGGAAACTCTCCGTCCCCACCTGGTCCAGTGACCCCAGAGCATTCCCAGCCCCTTCCATCCTCCCCCGCAGCGCAGCGTGCCGTTCCACATGACGAAGCACATCCCACAGAGATGCTCCGCTCCATTTACAGACACAAACAACCAGGGACCATCACAGCACTGCCTGCGAGAGCTGCACGGCACTGGGAGGGGCTCAGCTGCGGCAGCGCTGCGCCCAATGGGTGCTGCTGTGATGGATGGAGGGACGCAGAGCATGCACTGAAACCGGGGGCACCCAGCCAGAAAGCCAAACAGTGTAAAAGGGAGAAGCAATACGTGCTTGTGGAGGGTGTAATTAGCAGTGTTTGTCTATGGGGCCAATGCTCAGGGTGAGCACCCTGCAAAGGGCCGAGCAGCACTGCGCCTTCCACTCGAAATCAGAGGAAATAATGCCTGCTCTGATTTCTCCTATCCCGGGGCACAGGCAGTGAAACGCAACCATGAGCGCTGCACCCAAATTCACAACACTGCAAACAGAACCAGAACTGCTCCTTTCCACTGCTGTTGGTACACGCCATGTTTTCTCCAATATAAATGTAGATTGAGCAAAGAATGGGAGAGGTGGGACCACAGAGAGGTAAGGGTCTGCTCTGGATCTGACCATTTCCTTCCCCCTGAGCAAAAGGGACAATGGAAGAGTTAACATGCAACTTCCAACATTGGGTAGAGGAGGCGTCGGGCAGAGGGGGGTCTCAGCATCACCAGCAGCACCATGGCAAGCCACCTTTACTAGCAATAGTACTTATGAAAGGCAAAGGAACCTTCTGGCTCATTGTAACATTTTAATAGCCTTGACATCATGGCTGCTCTGGGACCACGTTCCCATCAGTGTACAAGCAACTTGTTTTCAATGCATCAGTCAGTAAAAAACGAGCAGCGGCAGCACCATCATCACTTCCAACCTCCATCGGAGAGAGCGGTGGCAGTGCAGAAGTTAAGAGGGTCAGTTCTGCTGTCTGCAAGGGCTGGATGGGCCGTAATGCAGCTGGGCAGTTTGCAACATGAGCTGCTGACCTGAGGTTGGTGTGTAGCAGACGCCATGCGGGCAGTCAGTCTGTGCTCCCTCAGGAAAGCTACAGTGGATGGGCAGGCAGTGCAGGTGCCTCCCCCAACCCCAAGAGCACAACACGGCTGGAAGAGACCCTGGGGATAAGGGAGAGGGCAGAGGCTGCTCCCAGGGCCATCAGGGTTTTGTGGGTACGCCATCACTGCAAAGCCACCTGTGGGTACAGCAGCCCGTGTCCTATGGGATCTGCACATGGGCACAGGCTCTGCTGTGAGACCTCAGGGCAGAGCACAGCGTCTCCCCCTCGCCAGCACCGTGCAGGGCTGGGCTGCCGTTACCTGGGGCTGCGCGCCATCCACGCTCACGCTTTGCTGTGCATCCAACGTTCAGAACTCCCTTTCCCCGAAGCTGGCTGTGCAGATCATCATCTGCATCATACAGAGCATTCGTTCAGCATCGTACAGACGTACAGCCGGTGCAGCTAACGGACACTTGGCAGCAGCTCATGCACAAGGGCGCTGGGCGACCCACAGCTCATACAGCAATCTGCGGCCTGGGGCCACCACAGCTGCCCACAACCCCTACCTCAAGGTACGTCACGTCCACATTCCTCCAGCTCCAATAACTCTTACCATATACAGATGTCCATATACATTTTTAATTAAAACGCTCCTTCACATACACAATCATATACTGAATTATCAAGAACAATAATAATATATATATATTTGGAGCAGAAGTAGCAAAACAATCTGCTCTGCCAGTGCCACCCACAAACTAGACATGAACTAAAGGGGGGATTGACAGATTTGGAGCACAGAGGGAATGCTCTTGGCCTAAAAATGGGGCAGCCATGCAGCAACAGTGCGATGGAAGGTACAGCCAAAGCAACACGGGAAAAACAGCAGTTTGTGAAAAGGTCCTTTCGTAAAGATTCTTGAGACCTAAGGCCCATCCTCAGCATCAGCAGCAACCTTCATTTCATTAACGGTTGACCTCACCAAAGCAGAAAAAGAGCACGAAGCAGAAAATGTAAGTTATACAAAACACCAACAGGTGGATTTTGGCCAAAAGCTCAATTTCTCTCTGCACACCAGGGAGGATGCTAAGTTTTAAGTGTATCAGATACACAAAAAGGTGTTTTTGCTCAACTGTAGGGATGACAAAAGCTCGCATTAGCTCAAGATGAAAGGGATGCTGAGGTCTGGGCAAAGAGAACTCGAGAAGGCTGACACTGAAAACCTCTTTATAAAAGAGAAGGCAGCTCTGTTCCAAGAGTTTCAACATCATACCCAAAGAGGAAAAAGAAACAGAGGAAAGGGGAAGCAGTTCCAAGTAAGAAACAACTGAGATGATAACTGGGCAGTATTGTGGCAGTGCTGGCCCTGAAATCCAACAGGCTGCAGACTGGAAATTGTAGCTCTGTAACAGAATGCACCCCAAAATCCAGGTCTGAGCTCTTGTGACCACATTCACCTGCCAGCAAATGCACTCCTATGGGCAGCCTGGCTTGCCCACTGGCCAGGGCTTGCTGTGACACACGTGCAATCTCTGGCAATGCAGTTAAAGCCTTGAGGGCAGAAACCCAACTGCAGAGCACTGCCCGGGTGTTTGATGCTCTGCTCCAGCTCTTTGCATTGGTCTCTCTCAATGAAGCACAGTTGCCCTGCACACTCAGCCACTATGGATCTCAGATAAACCCATGCTGTGGGCATCCATCACCAGAATGGCCCCAGAAAGGGAAGAGCTGGCGTTACGGAGGTGGGAGGACATAAGGCTCACCTACGCAAGAGGCCATAGAATCACAGCATCACCAAGGTTGGAAAAGACCTACAAGATGACCCAGCCCACCTGTCACCAACAGCTCTCACTGCCACGTCCCTCAACACAGCGCCTGAATGCTCCTTGAACGCCTGCAAGCTCGGTGACTGCGCCGCCTCCCTGCCAGCCCACCCCCCATCACCACACAGCGGGCTGCCATCCTTCCCACCTGCTGCTATGGGCATCCTTACCTCCCTCACTTCAAAGCCTGAAAGGCCAAACACAAACCCATCGGTGCTCCTGTCTCGGGGCTGCTGGCTCACCTCTTGCAACTCAGCGCCATCAGCAATCTTTATCTAGAGCACCCAGGTCCCAACGTGGGGACGGATGGGCAGAGCTGGAGGAGCCCTCGGCCTCTGAGCCCAAAAGTGCATTCAGAACTCATCACAGCCCTGCTGGAGTCACAGATACAGGTGGGGGGCAGCTCTCCAACAGCCACCACAGCCGCCCCCTGCATCCGCCGGCATGCAACACGCGCTCACTGCACTTACAGGAACCTGCTCCCTCCACGCATCAAACTCTGCTTTTTATTTTCTCCTTTAGCATCCCCTGCACAAAAGAAAAACGCACGTTATTTCAACAGCCAAGGAGGAGGAAAAAAAAAGAAAAAAAAAAAAAAAAACCCAAAAAACCAACTGCGATTTATTTAGTTTTCAAAGAATCTTCGTACTCTTGAAAGCAACTTTCGGTGCATGTTCTTCAACAATCACATTCTATGAGGAGATAACATTGAAAGCCATGTGTTTTGTTGTTTTGTTTCTTAAGTTTTTTTTTGTTTTCCTTTTTTTCTCATTTAATCTCAGTTACAGACATCTTTAACCCGAAAGGAAAGGCCAAAAAAAAAAAAAACAACCAACAAAAACCAAACAACAAAACCAAAAGCCCCCAAATCAAAGCCCCACAGCCCCCCCACCCCCGCCAACAGAAACATTCCTTCCCCGTTTCAAAATACCACGAGTTCTACAACTCAATGCTAAATTCAGCATGGAAAGTCGTACGTCAGCGCGCACAGACACACAGACATCTCTTATATGAGCGTGGACAGAGATATAAAATAGCTGTGCATGGCGCGGGCGCGCGGTGGCAATGAGATGCAATGACTCTGAGGAAAGGTAACAGAGCTAAATACACTACGGAACCTCGAGAACGAAAGAACAAGTCTTGAACCCAGTTTGTGCATAGTTCGTGATCCGCTATAAAACCAGCTTTTGTTAATTTTGCAATCTCGCAGGACCCCTTTTAACATCGGATAAAACCATTCAAAAGCTCAGCTTCCAAAATAAAAATCGAAATAAAAATAAACCAAAAAGAAAGGGAAAGGAAATTGAATGTAATGCACAAGTTTCCTGACCCAAGCAGGCAGGAGCACAACGTCCGTGCCACTCGGGACACGCCAGCCGGATGCCGCTCATTGTCTTTCTTCCTTTCAAAACAATCAAAAACATCTTTTTTTTTTTCTTTTTTTTTTTGTTAAACATAAAGCAATTTGTTTTTGTTTTTGTTTTTAATATATAAAGCACTCTTCAAACATCTATTTCTTTTTTGAGTCCATTATTTGGTAAATATGTAACTGCTACACATTAGATTAGGTATTTTTTTCTTTCTTACTGTCTTTTTTTTTTTTTTTTTAATTTTTTTTTAATTATTTTTTTTTTAATTATTTTTTAATAATATCTTCAGTGCTAGGAGTTGGGTTTTAAAAATACATGAAATGGTGTGGAGTTGCTCCTCGGGAAACCCGGCTTTCCTGAGACATCTTCCACCATGTGCAAGAGAGTGACCACAACGCCTCGCCGCGCCGACGGAGAGGAGGAAAACAACAACAAGAACAGTACACAGCAATGGCCAAAGAAAAGAATCATACAACAACACTGTTCAATCCCAGAGCTCTGAAGTAGCATATCTTCATTCTGAAAATAAGTTTTCTTTACGATGGAAGTCTCTTTTTTTTTTTTAAAGTTCCTTTTTTTTTTTTTAATTTTTTTTTAATTTTTTTTTTATTATTATTATTTTTAAAGTTTGAAGGAGGAAAAAAAAAAAAAAAAAAAAAGAAAAAAGAAAAAAAAAAAAAAGGTCTGTAAACAGGTGAGAGCCGAACGCCGGCTCCTCCAAAAGCAGTCAAACCCCATGTCCAAGTGCTTGTTTCTGTTCCTGCTTGCAAGGGAACCATCCGCTCTTTACAATTATCTATGGCCACAGTTCAAGGAGAGGATTTTTTCTTCAGCTTTAGATCCCAAATGGAACAACGGTGCAATACTCCGGGAATCGTTTCCTTGCATTAGTCCACAATAAAAAGCCGCCCAAGGTAGATATACATATTATTCTCCAGAGATACACACTGTCATTTTTAAAACGCGATAAGAGTCCTTGAGTAAACATTTACACGTGAATTGTCGCCGGCCCCTTCTATCAGTTTCTTTCTTTTTTTTTTTTCTTTTTTTTTTTTCTTTACATTATAGGATGAGCTACAAGAAGGGCTGCGGACACTCAGTGCAAAGTTAGAAGCTAATAACAATTAAACATTTGACCAATGAGCAACTCAAAAGCATATACTGGATAAAAGGAGAACACGCTTTTAGTTCAGCCACGCGCGGGCACTCACTCTCACTCTCACTCACACACTCACACTCACATCTCAAACAAAAACAGAACGTCCGAACCTTGAAAAACAAATCCTTAGAGCCTGTTGTCTCGGTGTACTGATGCCAACCTGGAAGTGTAATCATCAGATGTAGCGAGTGTTCACATTTTGTTATTGGCCTGCTGGATTCAAGTATTTGCATGTTTGATATGTTCTTTTTTTTTCGTTTTGTTTTGTTTTTGTTTTTTTTTTTTTTAAACATTTTCTGTTTTGTCCTTTTTTTTTTTTTTCCTTTTTTTTTTTTTTTCCTTTTTTTTTTTGGAGGGGGGGGGAGAGGTTAACAAAAACGACATGAAAAAGTAATGAAACGAGGGTAATGTGCATAGGCAGATCCATGGGAGTAGTGGACACAGATACCCCAGCCCGCCCCCCTCCCCATTCAACCTGTACAGTCCATAGTTACCATTCAGATTCATCTCTTGTCTGTACCAATGGTAAATATCACACTTCACCCTTTCTGATTATTGGGTCCGCCTCTGGTAATGTGCATAATAGTCACAGGCTCATTTTAAATAGGCTTTCATTTCCCCTTCCCCCCCCCCCCCCGCCCCCCCCCCCCCCAAGCTGATAAAATAACCCTTTCCAGCCCAAATTCTGAAAAGTGCCCTTCATGATAGACCTATTCTAAGCAGCTTTTATAGTTTGTTTTTTAAAATCACCATACAAACATAAAAAGACGACATAAAACAAAAAGCCATGAAAAAAAAAAAATATAACCTGTCGTTAGCATGTGACACTGACCAAAAGGAGCCCATACTGTTGCATTAACAGTTCACAAGGACTTCTGCAGTTTCATAGTCGATATTGGACAGAGGTACTAAAAAAAATAAAAATTCAAAACAATAAAATAAAATAAGGGCTGCCAGTCTGATCGGTTAAAGCTGGATTCTTCATCAAGCCCGGGACTGGAAAGGGTTACAACTTTATATTTCCTTTAGTGCTGATGATTGTGATTTCCACTCGGTTCCTCTCCGCTTCCTAGATGGACTCCCCGCTGAGAAGATCCCCCGGAAGAAGAGTATTCAGAGGCGTGGGGCTCCCGATCACTCGCCCGTCGTCGGCGCTGGGGGGTCCCCAGAGGCTGCTGGAGTACTGGGGCACGCCGCCCCACAGCAGCTCGCTGCTGCCCTTGCCCCCCAGGCAGGGGCTGTTCCAGTGCCCAGCGTCGCCCCTCACCAGCCCGTGGGAGCCGGCTGAGCCCAGGCGCGGCTGCGAGCTGCCGGCGTTGGATTGCCAGCTGGAGGTGGGAGGCAGCGGCTGGCCCTGCGCCAGGAAGCGGTTCACCTCCTCCTCGCCGGCGAACTCGGCCAGGATGGTAGTGTTACCCAGGACACACCTAGGGAGGAGAACAGAAGGCGGGGTGATGTGAGACTCGGAATGGTGGAGTATCGCGGTGGGGACTCGTGAGGATCAACCACTGAATGGACCAGCGCGGGTTTCTGGAAATATCTCAGGTTTCTGTAAATCACCGAATCGCAGAGGTTGGACAGGAGCTCAAGAGATCACTGAGTGCAGCCCCCTGCTTACAGAGGGCTCCCTGCAGTCACACAGGTCAGCATCCAGACGGGCCTTGAAGATCTCCAAAGGAGACTCCGCCACCTCTCTGGGCGACCTGTCCCAGTGCTCCATCACCCCTACCATAAAGAGTACAGAACTGCTTCTGTTCAAGTTGGAGGCCATTGCTCCTTGTCCCGTCGCTACGCCATCTTCTCTCTCCTGTCTCCTATTTAGCTGTCTAACCCAGGCAAACGCATGTGGATGCTCCATCCCTGAAGGTGTGCGAGGCCAGGTTGGATGGGGCCCTGGGCAGCCTGGTCTAATATAAAAAGTGGAGGTTGGTGGCCCTGAATGGGGCAGGGGGTTGGAGCTTGATGACCTCTGAGGTCCCTTCCAACCCAAGCCATTCTATGACTCTATGAAACACAAAGCCAGCTGTGCGGTGCCCACCTCAGTTATCCAACATCCTCCACAGGAGGCAGTCTGCACTCTACTTAAGGAATGATTTTTCACAGAATTTAAAATCCGTTTTGAAGAAGTATTTATTCACTGCTGATCCTCACTTCAAAAACAAAGCTAAGCACATAACTGGGGATGGAGTGAGCAAACCGTCCCATGTCTAATCCAATGGCAGAGATCAATCTGAGCCTGCCCACCCTGTGATGGACCTTCCAGCCCACAGCAGGGGTTGGAACAAGATAATCTTTAAGGCCCCTTCCAATCCAACAATTCTATATTTCTATAATTCTATGGCACCTTTTGGCACCCCAATACCGACTTGCTGGCTTCCAAAAATCCCACTGTATTTTGCCACTGTCACCCTGACAGCAAACCAACTGCACAGACTGCTAAGCCCCTGTCACTCAGAAAGGGCAGGCCTGTCCTTGCCAGCAGGATAACCATAGGTATGCCATAGCCTATTAGAAACACAATTACATGGAAGTCTTCCAAATCACTGATAATATAAGGACCTTACTGTATGTATTTTTAATATAAGCACTCATCTTCAAAATCAGCTATCAATTTTGCCACTGGCATCATTTCTCTTACCTGATGCACACATCTAAACTGATAGAACTAAGATGGGGTGATGTTACTTCTCTGATTACGGAATGCAGCTTCGTAACATTTCATTAAGGAAAAGGTCATCCCTTATCATTTGGTCATGGAGCAAATGATATTTCCTCTACAATCAGTGCTTTTAATCAAACTTGTGCTACAAACTGTTGATAAAGAAAATTCCCTTCTAACTCTAAGCACATAAGTGTTCTTTTGAAACATCAGTCTTTGTATTCTTCCTATTTTTAATCCTCCTTAATGCCACTGATTATATCACTCAAATTCTCCAACTCTTGCATCCTGTATCTATTAGTCCCATACCGCTAAAGAAGCCCGTTTTCTTGCTTAAAAAAGTGGGTTCCTAGATAAAACAGGCTTTGTAACAGAAGAAAAACAGAACAGAAACATACATATGCAGAGACTTTTGGGCCTTGGCTGCTTCTTCCTTGGAACTGTATCGGACCACAGCATTCCCTTGTGTCAGGTTCAGGTGGAATGTTATCAGAGGGCCATGCTGCAAACACAGCGTCCGCAGTGTGGAACCATCAATCTGGTCAGAGAGAAGGGGAAAAGGTTACCTGTGGTTTTGTGATCTCACTTTAAATGCCTGCTGGCTGAACAAGTTTGTAAGCTAAGAGTAAGCAGATGTGAAAGGAAGTTTGTCCTCCGTAAGAAGAATTTCACGAGAGACTTCTCACTTCTGAAGACTTGCCTGAAGTCCAGTGCACAGCACTTCCCCATTCGTGTGATACAAACTATAGCTATCATTAGAAGTCTACCAGTGAGTTAAAGGAAAAACCACACGGCTCATAAATTAAACCAATTTTCCCCAAGATCATTTTGGATGCTTTGTAGCTCACGTCCTTCCTTGTGAATGATACCATGGGGAAGACCGGAGGGTTTGACTGATTCAGAAGAAAGACGAAACCCCACAGGAGATGCAGATTTCACACCTCTGAATCTGCCTTAAGACATCATTCACCCCCAAACTTACACATACAGAGACGGTGCACGCTGAACGGCTAATTGCAGAGCTTAAAGCTCTTACTTCATTTGACAGCACTTTAAAAACCTAACAGACTCCCTACAGAAGACAGGAAATTGTAACATACACAGAATAATTATTTTCCCTTCAAATGAACCAAATCAGCCCAAGTGATAAACCTTATTGTCTCCTGCACACGGCAAGTTGCTTTGCACATCTCACTGCATGCAGTTCCATTCACCTGAGGCGTGAGGTTACGAAGAACCAGCCAGCTGCTTGTCCTCCCTGAGCTGTCAGTACTCCATGCAGAACCTGCAACACAAATTCCACAACAAAACATTTCACCACCATGCAGTAAGCATATACAGCAAGGAAACTGATGGTGAATCACAACAAGCACTGGTTGTGCTCCAATTGAAGATACAAGAGCATAACCAGCAGCAAAATCTGCTCTCCCAGCTTCAGCATGGTGTGTTCTACAGTGAGAAACTGGACAAGCTGGATGTTTATTGGTGGCGTTTGGGAAACTGCAGTACTTGTGTAGCCACATGGGTGAGCAGTGTTCAGAGGGAGCTGTGGCACTAACAGTGCCTGACCACCAGGTGGGGTTTTGGCGAAGAAAATGGGCAAAATAAATGGTAAGAAGAGGGAAGAACATTTAATTTCCAGCTTACTGGAAACAGATCAATAAAATAGTCAGCTAGATATATTAGGTGCAACACTTACTTTTGAAGCTGTCAATATTTCACTAATAAACATGATGTGCATGCTTCTATCGCTAAGATCACTGTTTCTCATTGTATTTAAGCAAGACAATAAAAAAAAGTCTGCACAAAATACTACAGCTCCTTGAGGGCTCTGCAATGCCATCAGGCCCTACACGGCTCACACGTGCCATGCACCACCCATGGGGCATTTCACCACAGTGAGACAGAAAACCAACCAACAATTACAAAAGGAAGCTGCCGTGGTGCTATGAAAGACAGAAGCCAGGAGTACCAGAGGAGTAAGAGCTGGTCCAGCCCAGGGGACTGGCACCCCACGTCGACGATGGCTTGGTGTTGGTTAAGCCCGGAGGTGGTCTGGTAGGAGCAGTAGTGTTTCTGGGTACCTTCCATAGTTCATGGGACAGAGAGGCTTGTGTGTGGGAGATTGGGCCGGAGGACCACGTAGACTTGATGTCTGACAGTTTACCTGCAACAGAAAATAAGAGATTTGTGTGTTTTCAATTAGCATCAATGAATGGTTAAACCAAACAGTAATCAAGCTTCTGCACTGCTGTATTACTCCCACTTTCCAAGAGATGAAACAGCACTCTGTTGCCAACTCACTGCTACAAATCCTGCACACATATAACCTCCTTACACTGGGATTTACATTTTCAAAGAATTTTCTATTTGCTGATTTAACATCACCTATGTGCACAATTCCCCTTTTAAGAATACCTGTCTTGCTTTTCAGTAAAAGATGACGTGACTAAAAAAAAAGAACCCCAAAAACAGAAAATGGGCTTAAGTATCTGAAATCTCATTTCATCAAAATTACAATGAAAGCCTTAAAGATTATCTTTCAAAGGTTTAACAGAACGTAACCACTTTCTTTTTCTGTGCAACTCATTTTATATACTGTAAAACAGCATTTCCATACGTTCTTCTCATATGCTATGAACATTTCAAAGATCAAAGACCAATACAAATTGTGTCTCTGAACATTCAAATAACATACATAATGTGAAAGCCTCCAGGAGAGTGGAGCAGATCACAATCTGTAACTTCTCACTGCTTAGTTTACATCTCCTATCAGTTTTTAAACTACTTCAGTACCATTCCTGTCCCATCAGAGCTTTATAAAGTCATTAAAACAAAGCTAAGAATAAGCAGTCGTGTTCAGCAGTGAGTTGCACAAACCTGACTGAAGATGAAGATGCTGAACCAAAATCCCTTATTCACCTGTGTGGCAGGTAGTTGTAGAAGCTTTTGTGTTAGGAGCCCTAGCACCAATTTACCAGTCACCAAATCACAGCCTCTGTTACATACAATCTCAAAACTGCCTCTGTTTATCATCCAGCTCCATGATTTCATATTGAATCACAGGAATTCAAGTGGAAGAGTAAGCACACTCCCACTTCTTGCGAGTTGTAGCGACAAAAATAATTGAACCATGCTGATGGTGACATTAACAAGGGGGGAAAAATGTGGTGGTTAAGGAGGAAAGTCTGAGTTTTAGAACTCAGAGCAGCTCAGCCTGCAACACAGCACACGATGCATGCACAGGTTAGATGTTGCTATGTCACTAATTCTCATAGGGTTAACACAAAGATTAGATGAGACTGCAAAAAATACAAGTAAACAGAGCAGGAATGCATGGCACATACAAGAAAGCAAGCCATCCCTTTTCCTTTCAGTGAAGCAAAGCATTTCAAACAGAACTTTCCTTGCTTTGCAACCTGCATGATGCCTTGGGAGGCTGCGGCTTCGTTTGCTCAAAGGAGATTCTTCACTAATTAGACATGAAAATGGTAATACCATCCATGCAATGGACCCTACACGGTTTTATAATGGAACAAATAGGATATTTACATAGCCAGTTTTCTATTATTTGCATGGAGAAAAAGCTCAGAATGTATTACTTGTTTATTTCTCCTTAAGGAAGAGAACACATTAAGAGCATTTACTCTTGAGGAAGCTTTCCTCGACAGACAGAGCCCCAACTCCAACCCCCATTCCCAGGCAGAGCATCCTCCTTGAGGTACAACCAAACATTCTCCCGAGCTGAAGATATTTTACAGTTAGCAGCAATTTTGTGAACAAAAAAATCACGTCAGCTCTCACTGAAGGGTGTAGGACCTTGGCAGTAACTCTGTTGCTGGAGAACAGAATGTTTCTCTGCAAAGTTGCAATGGAAATAGATTAAGACACCTGAATGCCAACACAGAGCAATGGCATTTGGCATCAAGTGGAACAAATACATTTTCCTTAGCACACCTCCAGGCATACCATACAGTGCCCCCCATCTGAGCCTCCAGAAATGCTGCCTACCTCGCGCGGGACTACAAAGCGTGCTTCTGCCTATAGCAGCACTACTGTAATACCACAGACAGCACTTTCTAGGGCCTTTTTTTTCTCAGAATGCAGAGAAATGTGAAAGTAGAAAGGCCATTTTCGTACCTGCAATGCTAGGTGCGGATGCAATGCTGCTGAAAGAGCTACTGTAGCCGGAGGCACTAAGCGGCCAGGCACTCGATGAAGGCAGCGTGGCATTCTGAGATGATGTTGGGGATGACCCTGCAGAACCAGCAGAGAAGCAACTAAGAAAGATGGGCATAATGGTGTTTGGTGTGACATAAGCAAATCTATTATGTGCAAATACAAACCATGCAAGGCATTTTCCTTAATCAGCCTGGTCTCTGAAGTCTAGGAATGAAATGTTACAGAAAGCATGAGAAAGGGAAGCAGAAGTCTTTAGTAGAAGAGAAAAGAAAGCTGGCACGGCAGTACACGTATTAGTGCCTGTGCAGAAGATAAATTCTGCATTTCCTTTAAGACACACAACTAAAAAGAAAATCAGCATTAAAATGTTCAGACTCGAGGAACAGGCTCCATTTATGAGGGTGCTTCACTGGCTGACTTGAGCAATGACAACTACAGATGAACATAAATGTACATGATAAACTAACCTCTTACCACGGGTGATTCGTCCTAAATTACTTGAGGTAAGCACTTCTCCTATATTCTAATGCCCACAAACATCTTTAGATTTTTGCAGACTTTCAGTAAAGCAAGGATATATTTTAGCAAACTCTTCTCAAACTAATAACATTAAACAAAATAGCCTGAAACCATCTTGGTAAATCATTTACAATCTGAGCAGCTATCTAAGCATACACACAATTTCCTTCCTGGCAGTAAATGAAAGAAACTGAACATAAAATAAAATATGTTCATTATAAAGACCAGAAGAAGTGCAGATATTCTCTCTAGCCAGCAACAAAATTAAGTATGTATCCCAGGTGACTTATCATTCCTGACATATGCAGGTGCACTGTGAAACTGAAACATCTTTACCTGACTAAGAAAGACAGGAGAGCTCTTTGGAAGAAGACAAAGTGGTCCACTGGGGCACAACAGAGGAAATTAAAGGGCAATCTTGACCCTCACAGATCAACCAAAGTCCAAAGGGCTACGAATACTCAACTGGAACAGAAACCAATGCAACCTCACCTTATCCAGACTCACTGTGCTCCTTGAGATGGACATACAGACATCAGACTCATGCAAAATGACTCCCTGTTAAGACCCTCTCTGGAAATAATCTACTCCCCACACAGACATCCCTGAGGAAGGCTGGGGGTCAAGAAATTACACTACATTCAGAGCCCCATATGCCCAAAGAGCTGAAAGCAGCCCTGGCTGCCCATGACTAAAGCATCATTAAAAACCAGGGCAAAACAACCACCAAACCCAACACTTTGGTGTTGCCTAACTGTTCAGTGTAGCAGCCACAGTCTAACCCTGTGTAGGGATTTCAGCTCTATTCATACAAGCTGTGAACGCCACATCCAAGATGCAGAACTCCAAGAGCCTTTTCCTGGCAGGATGTCATGAAAATCCTCATTTTGTTTGAAGGAGTACCAGCAAGGGCAGAAACAAACACCCAGGTTACGTGAGCATAAAGAAACAAACTCAGCAATTACACTTTGCATTAAAATTATATTATTCATTATTTAGCAAGATAAAAACCAACAGGGTAAGGAAGCATATTATGGACCCCCAGCAGCTACTGCTTTTCATGGGGTTTTGTCTCCCAACAGACTGTTATTCTGCAAAGACCATCTATATTGACCCTCTACAAGTGGAGCAACTATTTCTTCATTCCACAGACAGATTATATACAGACTTATATACTTATATACAGACAGAGGTGATGTACACCTACATTCTGTAAAGACGACCTGCATAAGGAACATCTCAGAGGCAACACAAAATCACTCAAGGCCGTGGAAAACCCTCCTCCCTCGTATTTCACATCCCTTCACTTGAGCTAACACATTCCAGAGCTGGAAACCAGTTTCTGACTGAATTCTGACTTAGGAGCTTTGCAGGTATCACAGACCTAGCTATCCACCATAACCAAATCCTGACAGCTCCTTCTTGACAGCCTGATTATAATACTCCTGTCCATAATAGTGTTTATTTTAATAGAGCATACAGAACTTGCCTATTAAGGCACACTGATCACAATTAAACCGAGCCATCTTTCCTACAATCCCCTTCCAGTACATCCAGCTAGTAAGTTGCATAGTCCCAGTGGTTTATTGTTCTCTTACAGAATACTTCTAGTTCTGTCTGCCAAGACAAAGCGAATGGAAATAGCACTGAGAAATTGTAGTTTACAAGTTAATCCTGTTGGTTTCTTTTTTCCCCTTCTCTTTGTCTTTGATGGTTTTGGGGATAGAACAGCTCTAATTTATGTTCCCGAGCGATCTCCTAACAAAGCCACAATTACATGTGACAGAAGCCTGCTGCCTCCACAGCTGTGGAACTTTTTTATTGTGACTTCTTAAGTGTTTCCTGAAGTGCAGGGGCTTGGTCAGAAGGGAGAGAAGAATCTTGTTCAAAACAAATTGGTAGGAATTATATATGTTATAAAAACTTCCAGTGACCACAAAAGTTTATGTTACATCTTGCAGCCCTTCTCAACATAAAAATATTTGCATTCCCAAGGAAAAGCAGGAACGTCACATTCCCATACAGTGTGTTTGTGGATTGTGAGTGAAAGTTCAGAGCAGAGGCTTCTGTAGATAAGGATTACATGCAAAAAACATCCTACACTCATATTATAGTCAACTTTGTTGGAAAGAAGAAAGTAAATACAGATGTGAAAGTAATGCGTGTGTTTACCTCCACTCTTGAGAAGATAGCGATTAACATCCTGTATCGTGGTGTTTATGGTAGGCCCTGTTGGAACACTTCCAGGAGTAACATCAGGGTCATTTTCAGGATCAATATTCTGTAGTCCTTTCCATGGCACTCCTGGATGAAATTCTGTTCCAAATATAATAAAAACAAGACATAAAGTCACAGTTCTCCCAAGTTTAATTCTTCCTATCAGCAGGCACAGGGATTCAATAAATGCAATGCAGAATGCACTTCATTGACATCAGATGAACACAAACGCTCTGCATTTTGTTACCTGGTGGCCAGTTTATGCTGGAGCCATTGGAGATCTTATCACTATCAGTTTTGGCACGTGACCAGCTGTGAGGAACAGCTACAGGTGGGCTGGCAGGCGACTCACTGTTCTGAATCAGATCGTAGCGGCCATAAGAGTCATCAATGGAGGACTTTCCCGGAGGACCAATGCTCAAACCTCCAGGAATAGCACCTGTAGTGAATGAAATGGAAAGGCTTTGGTTAGGAGTTGGACTAATTTGGGGGACAGGATTTCACCAGTAAGTAATAAAATATAAACACAATAAGCAACAGCCTCTGAAACCTAAGCATTATACCTATGAAGTACACGGCTGGTAAGATCCAGACTCTCAAGCTAGCCAAGGGAACTCGGGTTACTGCCAGAAGGAGAGTAAGTAATTCAAATAATCATAGTGATGGTAAATAGGAATTTGCTGAGGCAGCATGTTACAGAATATCACTGCAGGCACGTCCCCTTCTTGTCACTTTCCAGGTGTTTGCTACTGACAGCACAGCAGAGCAATGCCCTGCTGGTCAAACCAAGGGATAAGGAGAAGTACAGGCAGTTGAAGCAGGGATGGGTTGATGGTCATCACAGAGCTCTGGTCAACAGCTCTGTGTCCAAGTGGAGGCCAGCCACAAGTGGGGACCCGCAGGGAACCATCTTGAGACTGCTGCTCTTCAACATCTCTGTGGGATCAAGTGCACCCTCAGCACTTTGCTGATGACACCAAGCTGAGTGGTGTGGCTGACACAATAGAAAGGAAGAGTTACCACTCAGAGGGACCTGAGCAGGCTTGGAAAGTGGGCATATGAGAACCTAATGAGGTTCAACAAGGCCATGTGCAAAGGTGCTGCTGCACTTGGCTCGGGGCAATCCCAGATGTGCCGACAGTGGGAGAAGAACTAGAAGATCTTTAGGGCCCATTCAAACCTAAGCCATTCCATGTTTCTGTGATTTGAAATATCGACAACTGGGCATAAGCAGTAGAGTATCTACAGTTTATTTTTTGCAAAAGAAGAAACTGCTGTGAAAGAGCAATAATTCACACTGCTTATAATAAAAAACAGGATACGAGAGAGTTAACAGAGCATCGTGTTCTAACATAATACTTGCACATGCTGCAAACACTAATGGCTTGTTTTATTCGAACTCCAAGTTCCCAGCAATAAAATTCCCTGAATGAAAGAACCAGAAAGGTCTGCCTGTAAGAAGTTCTATGTGCAAAAATTTCAACGTGGCTACAGAAATCTTAAAAATGTCTTAAAGGGTGCTCTGTACCACATACCAGCACTCAAAGAAATGAGCAAAATGGGAAAAGATTGATAATTGCAGTGTGACTCAAATCCCAAAAAGCCAAACCGACCTAGGAACTGAACGGGACATACCGTGCTTGCTGGAGTTCTGGTCAAGAGAAGAAGCAGCACTAGACAGATTATCCATTGAGTTGGGATGTGTCCACTGAGGAAGGCGAGACTGGGACTGAGAAGTGTCCTTCACTGACAAACCACCAGTAATGTCCATGTTATTTACATTCATGTTCGGGTTCAGTCCAGCTGAAGGAAAACAGGTCGTTAGACATCCCTGATACACTGGAGGATTTAAGGTCTCTCTGCTTACCAATCCAGCTAAAGGAATTATTAAATATGTCTTTTTAGACATTTATACAGAGATTCAATATTCATGTTTTTAATCTGCTCCCAGAACATTAATTTAGAATAACATCCCTAAGAATTCAGAAAATATTAAAGTATTGCTAAAAAGAAAAAAAACCAAAAAGGTAGGGATATATTTTCTATCTGTTGGTATTTCTACTTGCAGTCTCTCTCCTTGTCCCACAAAAGGCATTCTCAAAGAATGCACTGGAATGCTAAGTTTAAACCAGTGAAGAATTTGCAACATTCCACTGCTGAGCCAAAGTATCCGAATGTCTCACCAGCGTCCTCCTGTGATGTCTGCTGCTCTGTTTTGCTAGCAACGTTTAAAAGATCTTCAAGTAATTGACTCAAAGGTAACACAGAGGGCTGCTACTTGACGGAGCAGGTATTCACATATTCACAGAAGTAGATTGAAAAAAACCAGCCCAATGGTTTTCAGAAGGTATATGTGTAATGTATAAGTAGGGAATCATTTTAATCTGTTTCAGTGACACAGATCTGGACCCTTTTTGATACACAATCCTGCATGCTAGCAGATCTCAGGAAGCTGATACGGTAAGAACCTCTCACACTCTGCAAATTCTTCTGCCTTCTGATGCTCCCTGCTGTAACAGCTCCCCATAGTGGTACTAACCACCTTCTTAACTTCTGAATGGAAGATAAAGCTTGGCAATTCTACCATATACAGCATAAACAGAGGCACAAAGAGATTATTACATTAATTCCCCTACTTCATAAAGTCCATGGCATGCACAAACAGTCATGAAGAACAGGTCTTGGGTTTTTCTGTCACCACCTCAAGGCTCTGAGTACATTTCTTTTGACACAGATCTGTGTATCACCTACCACAAAATGCCCAGTGAAGATTTCACAAACCTCCTGGACAATTTTCTTCCAGTATCCTACTTCCCATGGAGCAAATAAATGATTCTTAATGTTTAAGGATCTCTTTTCATCCAACACAAGTTGATTATTTCTTGCATTAACAACGTGCACATACCACTTCGTGGAAGCTAGCTGTTATATTTTTGAAGATGTCTCTTGAATCATGCCTTTAAATTGGCCAAACAATTGCATTTTAAACTCAGCAGCCATGTTTTCAAAACACCCAATCATCTCCACAACACTGCATTCCATCAAACCCATCTGGATCTGTCTTGAAATACACTGACCAAAGCTGATGATTCACCAGTGCTGATTAGAGTGGAAAGGAGATTTCAAGTGACTGTTCGTAGATAATATTTGTTCATTTTAGATTTTAGTATTAAATTCACATTCAGGGCTATGTACCTAGATAAGTAATTAGCAAATCTTCTGTTCTGCAAAGCATACAGATCACTGGTATCAAAGCCACAATTTTGTGTAGGCATTTCAACAATATTTAATACACATTTATTTTGTATTTATTATACTGTAGAGCTCATGCTGGAGGATAAAATAATGACAAACACTCCCTCTGCCTTCTGCATACGGAACTGCTTTGAGGAGTAACACATACCAAGGGGGTAAGGAGCAAAGGTGTTCGGTGAAGACTGTTGCTCTTTGGTCTGCAGGTCAGGAAGGCCGGGAGCCTGGGGATGGGGTGAAAAGCTATCCATGGCTGATTTGCCTGCAGAGGGGTGCAAAGATAGATGTGGAGGGGGAGGCTGCTGCTTCATAAGCAGGGCCTGGGCCAGCTGGCGCTGGTGCTGCTGGATCTGCTGCTGCATGTTATTGATTGTACGTGCAACCTGGCAACAAAAGAGAACAGATCAGTAACTGCTCAATTCGCAATGACTTAAGATTTCTTATGCCTTTCTCTACCCTTAGATAGATCTCTTTACAAATAAAAATTGACTGAATTAAGTGCTGAAGAGCTTTCCTCCAACAATTGAGTGCTGTGAAGTAAGTAGCTTTATCCCCCCAGCACTCTTCACCTCCCAGTACTCAAACCATGCACTATATTACTGTTCCTAAGGAAGCTCTAACTGGTTTGGTATCATGTTCAATCTCTTTAAGCTTTTCAAGCCAAACTCTGATGATGGAATTGAATTGGCAGTCAAACCTACTTGCTGCTCCTGTTGTCTCATGGGTCCGGAAACATTACGCTGAGCCTGTAACATCTGCTGCTGGATTTGTAAACGTTGGTACGCCTACGGGACGGAAACCAGAGGTCAGAGACTCCAACATATACAAGAACCCTAACAACCTTGCCTGAGCTGATCTGGTATGACACACAGTAGGGAAGAAGCATTGGAGTTTTCTGAAAACACACAACGAAGCAAATGTAACGATCTTGTTAAGAATGTTTTACACAATGCATTTAAGTTCAGCACTGTTTCTCTTTAAATCAAACAGGCTACTCAGTAAGTTCACCAGCAATATGGATTCATTCAACATAGGAACGTGCTTTCCTTCTGAAAAATGTGCCAAACAAAGGACAAAATAAAAGATTCTAAAGTTATCCAAATTGGGTAAATATCAACAGTTATTTTGTATTAGTCTTTTTATTCTGATAGCACACTGCATTTCATCAGCTGTGTGACTTTACTCCAGAAAAATCCCATAACTTTAATGGCATTCACTGGGCAAGGTATAATTTCCCTGAATCATCTGAATTCGAAATCCAAAGGAGTTCTGTACAGGTATTTCCCAGGTAGCTTTGTACTGTCCAACCCACGTCATGGCATGAGATCAGAGCTGTGCTTCTCAAAACTGGGACATATGGTCAGACATGAAATACCAAATCTTGTTACTAAGAGAAGAGTTAGACTAGCACATGACATCAGCAATGAAGGTGGTCTGTCAACCACAATTTTATATATTTAATACAAGCAAACACTAACGAACTGCTGGCACAGAATATAAATTTTAAAGAGACCTATAATACGTGATTAAATAAAACATATATTTGCAAATGTAGCAAAGATACACAACTTTCCAAAAGCAAGCAGTCCTTGCAGCGTGATCAACGTTCATACCATTAATAACAAGAAATGCACCACGCACTTTATTGTTTACTGAGGTAATGAATGCAGTTCTTACATAACTCAGGTGACTGGCACTGCCAAGCTTTCTGTCTTGTTATGCTGTGACACTAATTTCCCAGTTGGTCAATGAGTTGCACATGTTTGACTGTAACAGGCAGATTTAGTGCTGTTTGATAATATACAGTTGCAACAAGACACTTTAGTTCCCCTGATATGCTGTAAAGGATAATTATTCCACAAAGCCTGAGGCAAAAACCATGGTTTTGTTTCTTTTCCAAGGAAATCACTATCTAATTGCTTTAAATATCTGCCATGTCCATTTAAAGATTTAGTTGCTATTCTCCCATTTTACCTTCATGCCTTCCATTCACATTTAGAGCTTACTTGCCAGGTTTTCACACTTACCAGCTGCAGCTGATAGAGCTGGTTCAACATCGTCATATGCTGAGGATTAATTGGCGAGGTTAATAGTGCAGGGTTGAGACCAATGTTTTTTGCTGCAAACTGCAAAAGCTGTGCTTGAACCTAAAGAAGAGCAGTGTATTAAGCACTGTATATTCACTTTTAACACTGGTAGCTGTGTAAGATGTAAGAAAGTGTCACAAGGCATCAGGTGAATAATATTACTATTGTATAATTGTGTAATAAATCATTAAAAAAATTACCAATAGGCTCTAAGTAGGTTTTAGTAACAACACTCACACGTGCATTTACAGAAAGTAAAAGAAAAAAGAGAATGAAGTCCTCAGCTTTCTAGGAACACTGCCTTTTGCAAAAAGGAGCGAGAGAATCTGCATACACAGATAACAGAGCACCCAGGGAAGAACATTTCACCATGTAACGTGCTTAATGGCTGCAGAGCCTCAGGATCACCACAGAGTGTGCAGGGGAGAAAGCACGCAGAATTCCAGGAAAAGGGAGAACATAAGACTGGAAGTTCCATCTCACCTGAGGGGATAGAAACTGAGGCACTTGAGCACGAAGACTAGGCTGGGATGAATTAAGAGGTTGCACTGGCGGTTGCTGCGGCTGTTGCATGGTCCTGGCTTGTGCTGCTCCGCTATTGCCAAACATACCCAGATTGCCACTCGGTATCTGAACGGGACAAGAAAGACATCGGCCCTGAAACGCTTCACTCAACACAGAAGCTCAGAGTTCCTTATCCGTGCAGCCTTTATCCCCAGCGGCTGTGACTGGCACAGATAAAGAATCCAGGACTGTTCTGGGAGAAGCCTTGCTGATAATAAGGCTCAGGATCAGGCAGTGAAAGCACTGCCATACATCCAACAACACCCCAAACCTGCCAGAACTTTGTACAGGTGTCAGAACAAAAGGCAGCTGAAGGTGAAGATCTCTTTTATAAGGATGCATAAGGCTGGAGGTCACAAGATGAAGAGTGAAAAGTACTCACAAAAATATTTGTATTTATGCAAGAAAACAGGATAATGAAGTAATTGAACTCACATTCTAACCATTACGTTATCCAGAAGTTTTTATACATATTCATTTTACAAACCCACTGATAATAGATGTGCTATTAGAGCTGCCTCCTCTTCCGATATGCGTAATGGGTTGTAAGTGCTGAACAAGTACTGCCTTTAGAAAACTAACTTAGAATATGCATAATAGAAGCCACAACAGAACAATATATGTATATATATATATTTTTTTCCTTATTGTAACTAGTACTTCAATTTATATGGCAAAATTAACTTCCACACAAACAAGAGCAGTCCATGACCTCTCCATCTCGTTGTGTTTACGAATCTTCCCCTTCACCTCCTCTCCCTTCTCCTGTCCTTTCAGTTCTATCCAGGGGCCAAAACTTCCCTCCTGCACGATGCTGCATTTGACCAGAGAAAGCTCGGCTCCTTTCCTACCACCTGTCAAAGCTGTGAGCTGCCTTGACATTTATGACATGAATAAATAAAACCGCATCACTTCTCACCCATCTCATCACTGAATAATTACTCCAGCCAGGAGGGATGAATCAGAGCAATGTCTCTGTCTTAAAGTCTGTGACAATTAGCAGTGCCTCAAAAAAGAAACCTCACATCAATCAAGGCTGAGCTACATCAGGGTTTGCTGGTATAAATCCATAACACTACAGCGTCTTCTCAATGCATGCGTGTAATTAGTAGGCTAATTACAACCAAGCAGTTGTTTTATGTCCAATAACATGAAATGTTTACACAGCAGGTAGCTTCTTCACTGGTATTTCAAGTGAACAAAGAGTTTGTGTGCATTTTCAGTTCAAAGCCCCATTTCCAAGGGGAAGGGACAGGTGCAAGCTGCGAGTCTGAGCGCTGCAACTCAAGCTGTGACCTCTCTGAACAGCCTTACCTGTCGAGAAGAATTCAAGTTTTGCATGCCCAGCCCTGAGGCAATCCCGCCCAGGGTCTGATTAGGGAGTGCACTGTTTGAAAGGGGGAGCTTCAGGCTTGGTGAAGGCAAAAATGGTGAAGTAGTGGGCTCTTCCACTAGGCCGCCATCCTGATTGGAGAAAGAAAGGGTGAGCTGCGTGCAGTGCCCAGGAGTGAGCAGCACACAGAACAGTTGCCCATGAGAATATAAAGGGGCGTGGATGAGTAAAAAAAAACAAAAATGGGTGTATATTAAAAAAAAAAAAAAAAGAGGTATGAATGATGGGAATGAAAAGCATGGGGTGAAGGAAGAAGAGAAAGAGAAACAGCATTAAGGTACTGTTTTTCTTTACTTTGTCGCACTTAATCCACAAATGCACAACCACCCTCTTCCACCTCCCAGCAGGAAAGGAGGCTCGAGCCATCCAGAGCCCCAGGCAGCCCCTCGCTAGCGCTGGGATGGGGAGAGACCTCACAGGATTTGGGGAGGTCTGCATTAAAAGCAGAGCACAGACAGGCAGTGCAATGCTCCTGCTAACCCTGATAGGCTCAGTACGTGAATCTGACACCAGCCTGCATTTGGTTCCACATCACAGCTCTGCTTGTAAGAAAACATTTTTGCATTAATCCCCTTTCCTAACTCAGACACATGAGCCTCTTTTAATATTCTCAGAGCGGTGACTTATTAATATCCACTCTGAAACTCTACCGCACCCACAGAGCACAGATACTTAAAACCAATGCTGACAATGTTGTCTGTGTGGCCGTGCTGGGAAAGCCATGAAGGCACTGCCCAAACCCCCTGGAGGAGGCACATAAGGAGCCCCTTTCCTAACGGGGCTGCAGGGAACCAGGGCTGAACACGGGTGTGATGCACATAAAGCAGCCCCCGTGGGGGGCAGACAGCACAGCAGAAAATACAGCACATCCCATCACCCCCAGTCTAGCGGGTAGCACTGTGGGCAGCACTGTGGTGGGGCACTCAGCTCTCTCTCATGCTGGGCTTTGATGTGTGGGCAGCCTGCAGCAGGCACCATCAAACAGTGCTGGTGTACAAAGCACGGCTCCAAAAGCAGGCAGAGGGCAAAGCCCTTTCATTTGCAGTGTACCAGACTGGTGTTTTTCAAGCAATGTTTTCAGTGCAAAGAAAGGCCTTTGTACAGGTGGGGAGTTAGGTTAGATCAGTCGTTAAATCCAATCCTCCTTTGTTAGCAAAGCAGCCCTGTCCTCATAGCAGATACCCAAACAAACGACCTCATGCAGCACAGATCTCAGGAAATTTCACTTCCTAAGATAATCTTGAGAAATGCATTTTCAACAGTTCTCCTTTGATGCAAAGAAAGTTTCTCTGCTATCAGGCACACTGACACTTGACATGCTATCTGACTGTCCTAGGGGGACACTGATATTTTCTAATGATATCCCCAAGGCCTTTCAGCTCAAGATATTTTACATTCTACTGGACATCAGTCACACTCTACAAACAACTGCAGCCTGCATGACAGTAACAGGTTCAAGGATTTCTGCTCTGATCACAGACATGTGTTTCCAATTCTGCCCCTCTCTCTTTAAAGTGAAAACCTTTTCAAGCTCTGTGTGCACTCTCTTCCAGGTGCCATTGTTTCCTTTGTGAACAGAACTACTGACCAAAAGAGACCAATGCAATCCCTTCCCATGCCCCAGATTACTCAAATATTGTCCCACTGATATTCTTTTTCCTCCTTCTGGAATGAGGCACTGCTCGGGGAGGTGGAGAACAGCCATGCTAGAGATTTGGGCATCTGATTTCTGCTCTGTTCTGCTCTAGACCACCGTCACCTTGAGCGTGTTCTCTGGCTGACCTACAGCTCGTGTCTTTGGTTTTGTTTCTAACACACTGTTTGCATTCACTCGGGTTTGATTTTCTGAATTTAACTTAATGCAAGAGGCAGACTGCTGCACAACTCTGTGCCCTACAGCTGGGGCCGAAATCAATTCATTTCACATCAAGTATTCAGCCACTCTCAATCCAGACCAGGTGATACCTTCACTGCATTTAGCTTCATGGAAAGGACTTGACACAGCTGCACAATGCTACCAGAGGCAGTATTTCCTTCTACATTTATTGAACAAAATGCACCATCCTTATGCCCAACAAAACACTACTTTCAGGACACTGGAAGGTCTCTCACAACAGTTCCATGTACTAGATATGACAGAATGCAAGCACTGTTAAGACATTTTGGTGCTACGAGCCATGGACAATTTAGCAGAGGATTCCTGGGTCCCTGGGCAGTAATGTGCCTACAATAACTGTCACCTCATGAATGAAGGACCTCAAAAAGCAGTCCTGTGTAAGGATGAAGTACCTCATCTGTTATCCCAAAGGCAAAAAAACTGACTTTTGGGAACGGCAAGCGGGACCAGAATGTGAGGAACTGGCTGGAAAAAAATCCAACACTATATTTGTATTAGAAACAAGAGAACAGTGCAGGCAAGTAGAGTGTTTGTGGAAAACCATGATGGCAGTGAACAACCACCAAGACTTTTACACCTCAACAGCAGAGAATAAAAGCAGACTGAAGACCAAAACAACAGTGGAAGAGGGGCTTAATTTTTAAGGAGAGGATTTCCTACATGCTCAAGAATTTGGGAGGATATTTGCAAGCAGCATCAGGCCAAGGAAGACGGGATTTTATGCTGGTGATATGTGGGAAAGCATAAAAAAAAAAAAGAAGGTAGAGGATCAAAGTAAATGACAAAATAAAACACACCAAACTTGAGTTCTAGTGCTCCAGAGCAGTACCTGAGCCCAGACAGTTTCAGAAAAGAGCCAATGAAACACACGAGGCTCATTTCTGCTGTCCTCCAGGATGCTGCCAGGAACACCTTACATGCATTTCTTACAAATCTGATGTCTCCAGAAGACATCACACAACATCTTCAAGCAAACCTGATGCCTAAGCACAGCATGCTTGCCACCAAGTATAAGGTAATACGGTTGAGATCACGTATCGGGGTACTGCTAGGCTGGATGTTTGTTTTCTCAAAGCCACTGGATTTTCTCCTTTCTCTTTTTATGGTGTTACAGAGCAAGATAAGATAATATCCTGAAAAAGCAATGCAATTAACAAAGCACTGTGTGCCAAAGACTGACACAGAATAAAGAATACATGAGTTAAGTGCTGACACAATCAGCTGACTGAGGCAGCAGTGAGCACAGTAACCTAGCTTACAACTTCCTGAAGAAGAACCCTGCATAACTCATGGAAGACTAAAGCTGAGGAAAAGGATAAGGGCAAGACAATAGGTAAAATGAGGAATGTCAGCCAGATTGCTTTGTGCAGCTGTGGCACCAACCACGGAAACGATGACCTGATCAGAAAGAGAGGCAGCTCCAGGTTTGTGCTCTGAAGCATTAACCTGAAGGACAAAAAGGCTCTGGAGAAGAGCTACTCCAATGTCATGAGATGTAAATACAGAGAGAATATCATAGGGAAAAAAATCTGTTCTTAGTGAAGAAGCCGTTATTTGTTTAATTCACTTAGCAAGTTGCTCAACACTAACAAATACAGTTTGGGATTATTTCCTCTGTCATATTGAAGTACTGTGACAGATTATGCCTAGACTGACAGATTTTACTTGCTGTATGAATACTAATCATTCTAGTACTCCCTTCTCAATACCTGTGTTTAACATATGTTTCCATAATTATGTGTTACACTGCACATAACACACCCCTCCCTTCTGCAATAAATTTACTGCACAAGACATTGCTATTCAAGAGAAGAAAAGGCTAGCTGGCATGCATGCACTAATTCTGTGACCTCCATGATGAGAGGGATCTTTCAATTAACACATTCATTGAGGCTGGACACAAACAAATGGTTATTGTTAAGGATGAATTTCAAGTGGCAGGAAGAGAAGAAGAGCCAGGTAAAGCCTGATGTTAGGGAGCAAGGCTATGATGGACACACAGTGATGCCTAGTGTCCTAGTGCACTGCTGTGCTGATTTTCTTAATACAGTACATGGGATCTGTCACAGCCCACATCTTAACTTCAACCATAATGCTATACTTAAGACTGTAAGAAGGGTGGACAATTGGAAAGAATGATTATTCCTGGTCAATAAAGTTTTTAATAGAGTCTGTTAACAAGAGTAGGTATCATTCCTGTCTCACATCCTCTAAATAGCTTATGTAAAATGAGCTGCTTTCAGCACAGCTCGTAAAAAAGGCACTGCTTTCTGCAACTGAAAAATAAAATAATATAAACTTCTACAGACATTTCAAATAACTCATGAAATAAAGACTGGCAGCACAGAATGCTCACTCCTGATGAACAGTTTTGGGTGGGAGGTGTTTTGGTGAGTTATTCGCAGGGCATTGCGTCAGGCTGTCACTCCCATTTCCTACTGAAGATCTGGCTGCACTTTTCCCTACATTCTGTTCTTTAGGCACTTTGAATCTTGGACACCACTAACGCCTGAACCTCCTCATTCATTGCACAGTGCTGGAAAATTTGTATGTGACCACAGGAAAGGAAGCTCATCTGAGAAGCTGTTTACGACTGTCTGCTCTTTGACTTAAAAATACCTCAGCTCCTCATTGCTGACTTCTCTAAAACCCTGCAGCATTCAGTAGCACTCAATGGTATTTCTCCAGTGTACAGCCTTAACCTGTGTACCACACTCACACTTCTGAACCTACCTTGTCAAGGAAGGTGGGGCGGTCCATGGAAGACTCTTTGGAGATTGGTGGTGGGCGGCAGCCAAGGGGTTTGGTGACCATTCCATTATAGTCGGTCACTCCCATTCCACGCTTGTCCATTTCCACCTTCTTTTCCAGCAGAGCACCTTCAGAGAAAAGGAAAACGGATTCAAGAAGGTGGCACAAAGGCAGTGAATTTGCCAGCATCAGTGCTTCCTTTTACAAAAGCAAAAACCCTCAGTAAAAACACGTCATCGAGCTGAACTGGACAAGATCAAATTCTCAGAATCATGAATTTGGGGTATTTTTTTTCATTAAAGGGAAAAAAAAAATCAGTTGCAGAGACACTTACTCATGGCCTGATCGAGATTCATATTGTTGCTCTTCAAGGCCTCTTCCGCTGGTTCTCTCTGTCAAAAATACAGGTCACGTTAAGGCAAGAACTCATCGTGCTTATAAGATTTCAAAGAAAACTGAGAAAACACATCATAGTTCTGGATTTAGTATTTACTCAGTGACACAAACGTCTGCATGTATTTTTCTTCTGCTTTGACCAATTCTCACAGCAGTTCAGTTTGTTAGCTGTGTACCATGAAGCCATGGTCTTCTGTTATTCCAATTTCTTCCTGTTTTCTATGGTTAACTTCAACATTACTACTCTGTGCCCATCCTTAAAAATACAGCTTTACTCTCGTTTCATCTATTTAATAAGGAATTATCACCAAATTTCAAAGTAACACCATAAAACTCTCGGTTTCCTAAGTTCTATAAATATCATCAAGCAATCTCAGAGAGCACTCTGCTGGCTTATGGCAGATTCCTGAAATTGAAGTAAATTTCTAATTGTGTAACAGAACTGCTTCCCAGTCTGAACACGGCATCATCTTTCTGTAGTTACAGTTTGAAACACTGAAAAACAAGGAGTTCAAGCTCCCCATCCCTGCAGGCATTCAAGGCCAGGCTGGATGTGGCTCTGGGCAGCCTGGGCTGCTGGTTGGTGACCCTGCACACAGCAGGGGGTTGAAAGCAGATGATCATTGTGCTCCTTTTCAAACCAGGCCATTCCATGACTCTACCATTCTAACAACAGCTCAGCTCCGTGCTGAGCTGTGAGCACTACTCACAGGGAAGCCCATATCTGTGAGCTGTTTTATCAGGCGGTTCATGATCCAGGCCTCATCTTGCTTGCTAGATGTCTTCATGCCCTTGGTAAACAAGCAGAAGATTCCATTAACGGTTGGCTTCCCATACCCGTACCAATGAGATGTAAATCAAGTACACAAGCAGTTTTTCTTGTTAATAATGCATACTATTGCAAGATATATCAGTACATTAATTTAAGAAGTATTCAGAACCCTACAATCATTGCAACTTTTTTTTTCCCTTCCCCTACAAATTATCCAAACTCTACAATCATCATCAAACTCCACCTCTGTTCAACAGGTGCTCCATGTGCCACTTCCTATTTGACTGGATGACCACTGAATTAAAGCCACCTTTGAATTTAAGTATTTCATGGTAATCTTTGGCAGAGAACCACAATGAAATAAAAAATCTGACAAGCTTGACTAAATCATTACGCTGATCACATCTGTGTTGGGTAATGGAGTAGTAAGCAGACTGATTAAATGCATCCCCCATTTCTGCAAGTTCCAGGCTTCCCTTGTCCTGGAATGAGGTACACACAACAGAAGACATTCTAATGTAACTGGGTATGGCCTTGCTTAAGCGTGCCATCAGTACAGAACTGCTTCCTTCTCATACCTATACAAACCTTAAAGTTATCTACTTGTTTCTCCATACAGAAAATAGTTATTTTTTGCTGGACTACTCCATCACAAACTACTGTTTGTTTTCTAGCACCACACAAAGTGGCTGAAGGCCTCATAACAGTTTTCCCATTGGCACATCACCATTTCTTCAGACTTGCCCTGGAAACAAGGTAAGCTGTACTCCAATATGGAAGCAGTGAGCTGCGTTGGTGTTCTGGTGCAGGGGTGTATTTATTGCCAGATGTAATGCAAGAGAACATTTCTAACAACGAATTCCAGAAATGCTGCACTTCTACTCATTCCCAGAGACCATCTTTATTTTTTCTCACCTTTTGAAGTCCTTTCTTTGGGGCATTCCCCCAGGAATTACAGGAGGAGCTGCTTTCTTGTGAAGCAGTATTATTCCACATATCTCCTTCTTCATCTTCCCACTGACTAGTACTGAGATTCACTTCATCCCCACCACTGCCCCAGCCTTCTTGCATAGATTTTGAAGCTGGAGGGAAAGAGGGAGAAAAAAATCAGACTCAATTTTATGCAAATTTTACAGAAATAGACTTTTATACCATAGCCTACATGCTAACGTTTAAGTATTTTCAAGAGATATAGAGGTTCATCAAATAGCTTAATTGGCATTAAATGATAAGGACTCCTCCTTTGAAGCTAACAAAAAAGAGAAGTGCTCTAAATAGAGCTACAGAAGGAAAAAGTCCAGCAATGGCAAATCTTCCTTTCTCCTAAGCAAGAGAGATCTGCGACCCTTCCCGCCTCCTAGGAACAAGGAGCCAGAAGTATGACCACACACTTGTGTACAATTTTGCTTTCACTGAATCTCACAATTTCAGCCACCACATTCTTCCACTGAACAAAACCAAACTGCAAGGTTACTAATGGCCAGAAATGCATTCACATCATAGAAGAATGAGGTCTGAAAGGAGCAAGCAGGCTGCAAGGAACACTGTACAGTAAATGACAAGGCTGCGTCAGCTCAATCTGTTTTATTGTTTCTTCTGCTTAAAGTAGGGATTACTCATTCTAAGACCTCTCGTTCTTCTTTTCAGGTTTTCTGGGACTTTTAACTGTCTCTCACTGCAGCATTTAGCAGCAGTAAGACTTAAAGATTACCACAACCTGAACGTTAGTTTAAAGCCAGACCTGCAGCCTTCAGGGCAGTTGGAGACTTAAGATTTTTATCAAATAACTTTTGTTAGAAATCAAGAACCAGAAAGCAGCTCATGGTGCTCCTGAGCCTGTGAGCAGCCATAACAGCTGAAGCACATATCCAGTCTTTCAGTTTAATGGATGAGTAACATCATGGCCAGTCACTTTCATGTGCTTCTTCCCTTACCAAAGTTGATCCTATCTCGACTGAGCTCAGTTTCTTCTCTCCCTAGTACAGGTTTCCTTCAGTCCTGCAGTTTCCTTTTTTCCTATGCCTGTTATTTACACTGTACTGTCCTTAAAGAATGCATAAAATACCCTTAAGGAACGCACTTAAATTTATTGGACGAGTTTGTTAAATTCATGCTTTTAAATGAATCTGGTATCTGGTATCAGAATCCGATATCAGAATGTTTCGAGAGACCTACAAGAGTTCCGAAAATGAAATTAGGAAATTCCGAATTAAACACACAAGAGAACGAGAAGCCCTGCCTGCCGATGCCGGCAGCAGCAAACACCTTTGCCTTCTTTTATCCCCAGCCCCTGATGCCCACCACGTACCTGGTTTGCACAGTGCCGGGGCAGCAGCTGGAGCGGCTGTTCTGCCGTAGGTCCCCGCTGGCTCTGCAGGGCTCTCTCCCCACCCCGTCCCACTGCTGGGGGGTTTCCCCCACGCCGACGTGCCGTTATCGACTGCAGCAGAAGGGGAGGATGGCTCTCCCCAAGAAGCTTCGCTCTTCGTGTGGACGTTAGGCATTTCTCCCCAGCCTGCTGGAACGAGGCAAGGAGGAAAAGTGATGAGGTTTCTTTTGTCAGTCATTACAAAGTCGGACATTTTATTCGAGCCTTTAACTGGAAAGAGCATGAAACTAATAGGGTAACTACAACTAGTTACTCTAACTATAATTAGTAACTCTCCTATGAAGAAAGGCTGAGGGAACTGGGATTGTTTAGCTTGGAAAAGAGAAGGCTCCGGGGAGACCTCATTGTGGCCTTCTAATACTTGAATAAATAGGGGGAACGGCTGTTTACCAGGGTGGGTGGTGATAGGACAAGGGGGAATGGTTTTAAACTGAGACAGGGGAGGTTTAGGTTGGATATTAGGAGGAAGTTTTTCACACAGGATGGTGACGCACTGGCACAGGTTGCCCAAGGAGGCTGTGGATGCCCCATCCCTGCAGGCATTCAAGGCCAGGCTGGATGTGGCTCTGGGCAGCCTGGGCTGCTGGTTGGTGACCCTGCACAAAGCAGGGGGTTGGAGCTGGATGAGCACTGTTGGTCCTTTTCAACCCAGGCCATTCTATGAGTCTATAATAAAATAGATTTTAAAATCTCCTTGGTTTAGTCTCGAAAGTCCCTTCTCTTTTCTCACACTTGTATGCAAGACATTATTTACTTGCTAACACTTTCAACAGAGATTACATATGTAGATAACATTCCCTAAAGCTCTTATTACAGCTTGTGGCTGACTGTGTTCACTGCCAGCCCCTTCTCTGAGGCTCTGTGCAATAATCAATTTTATATATATATATACATATATATACATATATATATATATTTTTTTTTTTTTTTTTTAAATATTTTTATTTTTATTTTTTTACAGCAGAACTAGACAAGACTGCAATTAGAATGAGGACTGGCAGGTAGCAGCCCCTGCCTTCCTGCAGAGTATTACTTTAACTCATTAAAGCCACTATAAAGAAGCTACCATATACACACAAGCTGCTATAAAGAAGCTGCCTCAGTCTGCCTTGAACGTAATGCGCTTAAATCCATGTGCCACTGAGCTTAGTGCTGGAGCTGTGTGTGCCAGGAACTGCTTCTGCAACCTACAGAGTGACACACAGCAATGCAACAGAATTGGAATTGGAATTTAATGCGTCCCTTACCTCTTACAAAAAGGGGTTTTTTGTCCCAACGTTTTGTGTTCTGTTTTTTTTTAACCTTTCTTTTGTTGCACTCGGGAGTTCAGTGGTTTTGTTGAACAGCAGCACTTGAGAAAAGCGTTTTTGGAGCTGAATGTTATTTAAGTGCGTGTGTTTTATTCCAATGAATGAAGGCCCTGCCCATCTGTAGCTTCTGGCTCACAAAATGGAAACAGGACTCGTTAAGAAGGAAACACTTCAGCTCCCAAAATCAGCCTTAAACCAGAACTCATGTATGAGAAAGGCAAAGTGTAATAAGCTGTAGACTGTAAATCCCAAAGAATTGGTCCTGCTGCTGCTCTTTAATCTACTGAATTTCGAGTGCAGACCATGGCCATGCAATGTCCAAGTTAAGTTCTTTAAATGCACTGAGAAGTAATATGGGATTACAAACACCGAGGGAGCCAGGCTTCATTGAAAGATCATGCTTGAAGGCACCCAACACCAAACAAAATGTATTAAATGGAAGTTTTCAGTGTCACACCAAATCAAGTTCAGTGCAGGAACTAAACAAATACAAGCTGAAGGATGCTGAGTGCTGCAAAGACGTGCCAATTCCAGCTCCATTTTCCCCTCTGAGGTAAGGACCCCTCTGCTCACATCACTGTCTGCGTTGCCTTTGTATGGCTCTGCTTTACAAACTTAACAAGGAAGGTAAGGTTACATATTCAAGCAGATGCTAAATCCTGAAGTGGAAAGAAGATACTTGCTTTGCAGCCTCCAGAAGAGTGATTTGTTAATGAGGTTTTTCCTGGATTTTTACAACATCTAGCATGAGTTGTATCTGAAACAGACATAAGTTCAAAGAGCCTGCGGTCCCAGTGCAGCAGATCCCAAATGTTATTGCAGAGGGCTGAAGCAACACACAAAGCTACTTCTAAGCTCCCTTACACAGCCCTAGGGAAGCAAAACACCTTCGTAACTGTCTCAAATCTGAGCTAGTCTTCCACTTTCAAAAATTCTTACTATTTTCCTCTCTGAAAACAACACACATGTAGGCTTTTCTAAGAAAAAGCCCCATGCTTTTAAAACAAAAAATAAAACTACAAACAAATGTCTCTGCATGAATGCTGTTTTGCAACAGCATAACCTCTGCTGAAGGGCTCCTTGGCAAGAAAGTGAAGCATTAATACTGCACTTTTTCAACTGTTAGAATTGCAAGAAACAAAGAGATCACAGTGAGTAATGAATACGGCCACATTGGCAGAGTTTTGTTTTATAGAAATAAAAACATAATTAACATTGGGCCTCAGCCAGCAGGAAATCCTCAAGGGAAAGTGAAATGTTAACTGAGTTATGGCAGGATGCAGTTGTTTTCCCTCAAAATAACCCTATAGCCATTTAGATGATAGAAACTGTTCTCCTTGAAGTCGTTTGGTCTGTGATACATAGCAGAGCGTATGACTACAGTGAGGCAAACTGAAGTATGAGAGCCTTATGCAGATGGAGATGGAGGAGATTTAGGAGAAAAAAAGATAGTGTATCATTAGTCTCACGCAGCGAATAAACAAGCTGCAGCACTGTACACCCATGTGTGCAGCCACAGGAAGGTTCCTGCACCCTTTAACCTCAGGTCCCATCTCCTGCTAGCTTCATGCAGTGGGGCTCAGTGCCTTCTTGCATGGCTCGGCACTGGGGAAGCTCTTAGTTGGCTCTCAGCAAAGTCATGGCTGCAAGAAAGCAGAGGTCAGGTTTCTCAGCAACACCTGGCCATCTCCCAGAACAGAACTGTCAGGGAGCTGAGTACCCACAACTGGATTTTAGGTTCTAAATGAGCGCCCTGAAGGAGTGGATGGAAGTTCAAAGGATGATGCACTGCTCCCATCTTTTGCTCCATGGAAATCACAGACTGTAAGTGGCACTGGAGCTGCTCCCAGCAGAACAGCAGGAGATTGCAGAAGCAGCAGAAGAATTCAGACTTCATTTAGATTTTTCCAAAGTTGAGCTGCTCGTTCTCTAGGCTCTGATTTTCAACATGAAATCTCTATAGCAAAGCCTGTGTTATCTTCGACTGGCTTCCTTGCTCAGATGGAGGCCTGGCTGCTGGAATCCTGTCAGTCTGCCTACCCAGTATCTCCCCTCTCACAGGGGAGCATCCAGCCCTTCCTAGCATTTGCAGGAAAGATCTCTCACTGCTTGGGATCCAAAAATCTCTTTCTCACTCATCCCTGTTTTGTCACTTTGTCTTTCTAAACAACCCACCGCTGGCTTGGGAGGGAGCTCCTACAACCAGAAAGGAGTACATCTATCACATTTATCTATCCTGGTTTTTGTGTGCATTTATCTACAACACAAAAAGAAACTTCTCTCAGAGCACAATGCGTTTCATGAAGTGAGTACCAACATCTGCTTCCCATCAACAGCTTTTAAGCTCTGCAAAGAATGTTGAGAATTTCTGAGGATGGGTGACAACTCGAATAACAAGGCTGTAACTTGGCCTGCATTTCTGAGCTAACACAGCATAAACTTCTATTTCAAAAGGAACTGCTACTCTTTTATGAATCATTACCTAGTTCTGTACAGCAAAATCACGAGCCACCTCTTGGTTGTCAGCGTGTGACTGCGCCATCCTACAGCTACACAATGGGCTTCCCTACTGAGACAGGAACAGAACGGGGATTCCTTATTCCCTGAGCCATTCCCTGCAATAAATGATAACCATGACTGGCAAAGCACATCACGATCCGTGTGGAAGACCAAATTCCAGTGGTAACTACTCAGTTCAAATGCTGGAAGATCTCAGATGAGCACTTACCTATGCCCTAAGGCACAGCCTTTAATTATACAATCAAGCTCTGCACAGAAATAATGGACATGTTGGAAAAATGTGCCTTTGGTTCACAGAAGTGTCCTGGCTACAGGACTTGTTTCCCCTGCTGCACAGGTTGGAAAGGGATATTCCTCATCAATTGGAAGGGTAATTGGGGTTAAAAAAAATAGCATTACATGGTATGACAGCACCCTGCATCTCACTGCTGTCTGTGAGGAAGGAAAATCACTCATTACTTACTTCTTTTTTTTCTTTTTAATCCTTTTTTCTTGCATTCTATCTTCATTACATTCTGAAAGTTGCTCTGGCTTAGTATCTTAGAACACCTTATTTCTAATGAAAATCTTTGCAAGATGCAAAATGCGGTCACTTTAACCAAGTCGTGTGGCATCCTGAGTGGGTGGCTTCAAATTAATATGCATTTCTGACTGCACAACCACACTGCTTCCAAGAAACCCTTCCTTTGCTACCATCTCTGAGAGGCACCGCTGCACAGCAAGAGTTTTAGAAACACATGGAATCATCCAAAAATCAGCTTATGGGGGGAGAACCAACCAACCAACCAACCCACGCTAAGAAAGGACACCTGCGCTATAATGCATAAATGGTAGATCTCAGTTTCATGGCTGAAGGTCTCAATACAGATGAAATAAGTTTAAGGTAAATGGTGAATGGAGCGTGGCCACGTACAAACCTCTTACGAGATTCCTCTTTCTGGAGCCCATTATTTGACAAAAACAGACATCCTCAACTGTTAAAATATTTGACCGGAGTAAGGAACATGAGACTACTTTTATAGAGACATTACATTAAGTTGGAATTATTTCACAACATCAAAGACAAAAAAAATGATGGCAATAAAAGGAGGAGAACAAATCTCACTTGGAGAGAAACACAGTTAGAAAGCCAATATTTAGGCATGGCCAAGACAAAACAAAAACTTGGACACAAAATCAAACGAGAAATATTAAAGAGCACTGCAAGATTGGATTTGAGATGTCTGTGGTTGAGACACAGAGCAGGGCTTCCAGTGACATTTATTTAAATACCTGTCCTCTAAACAATTTTTTCTCTGTACCTCCCCCCTACTTTTATTCTTTGCTGCTCGTCTACAACAGCACCTTCTCTTCCATTAGAAAAAATCCCAAGCTCTTTTCAGACAAACAACACTTAAAACCTTGTCTCTGGAACAGAACTGGAGTGGAATGGCTTTTTTCAGCCACCCTGAATATTAACATCTTTAACCAATCCAGCTTTACGAGAACCTCATAAAAGCCCAGGCTACAGTCCATGCTTGAGACCTGAAGGATGGAAGAGAACCATTTCTCCACAAATGACAGCAAACAGAAGAAACAGCACCAGGCTGGATTCATGCAACAGCCAAAAAAACATCTGCTGCCAAGAGATAGGGTTTGTGGAAAAGAAACAGATGCTCAGCGTCTAAACAAGAATAAAGACTGAGTAATAGTAAGAGAAGACAAATAACAGAAGAGAGGTTAGCAAAAAGACATCCAGCTCTCCAAGAGCAGACTGTGCTAATGAATGGTGAAAGACCTTACAATGAAAATATGGACCAACGTGCCAAGGACCCAGAGCTTCAGTGGCCTGATACTGGCTAGAGCTGCTCTGACTTTCCCTGCACAGCCAGCCAGCCTTCTCTCTGGTGCTACTCCTCCAAAAAAATCTCTACAGCACAAAGGTAAAGCCAGCGGGTTCACCCAGACACACAGCTCAGGAAATGGCTCACCAGGACGGGCTGCAAGCACACTGCAACTATTCTCAGATTCATCGGAGCAGCGCTGCCAAAAAGATGACGGCAGGCAGTAGAAATTGGCAGAAACACAAAATACCATGCCTGTGTCTAGAAAGAACTGGAAATAAGGAGTTTGGACTTTGGAAACGTGTCTGCCAGGTTCTATGGGTTCTGTACTCAAGGCAAGCAGCTCATACCGCTGCTTCAGAGTACATACAAACATTTATGCTATGATACGAACAGAGCATTCCTATCTTTACCACTCAGTTACGCAGGGAGCATTCAGTAACGCTGGTACCAGTAAATGGAGCTTACAAAAGTGCTGTCATACCTGGGCCAAGCAGCGGGGACCGGTTCGGCTGGGCACTTGACTGGTGCGATGGCTGAGGTTCAACCATGTTTGTGTTGATAATGGTGCTAGTGGTGGTGGTATTGGTTGTGGTACTGCTCTGAATGATAGGATTATTTCTATCCCACATGTTTACAGTCTTGTTGTTGTTGTAATTTGGGTCGCCCCAAGCCGAGGTACCATCATCGATCTCCATCTTGCGGCGAATGGACGGTGGAGATGGCTCTTCCCAGCCAGTTGCCTCACAGTTCTCTTTTTGTTTGGCTGGCACTGGCCCACCAACCCACCCCGACCCCGTCTGTTTTACAGAAGCAGCTCCACCCCAGTTACTCACACTGTTGTCCTGGGGTTTATTAGCCCAATTTTGTTGGGGGCCTGGCTTTAAAGATTCCCCCCAACTTGTACCTGTATTAGCCTTGCTGTTTGTGCCATTTCCCCACCCACTGGTCCCAGACCTCGTGGAATCATTCCATCCAGACCCTGACCTATTGTCAGAATCCCACCCAGATCCATTCTTCTTCCCATCACCCAAGTGTCCAGGAACAGACGATGAATCTGTCCAATCTCCACCTCCTGAAGTCCAGCTCGGATTTGATTTCTGTCCGTCTCCCCAGTTTTGAGATTTGGGTTTCTGAGGTTCACCCCAGGTAGGTGATTTGTCCTCCTGATTTGCGGTCCCACTCCAAGTGTGGCCGCTTTTGGCAGCAGCAGCATTATTAACAGTAGTAGAGCTTGCTGACTCTCCCCACCCCCCTGGGCCATTTGGTGCTTTGTTGTTATTGTCTCCCCAACCTGTATTTGTTGGAACAGCTGCAGGTGGAGAGTTGACCCACCCAGATACTGAAGAGGTATTTGTACTGTTCATGATGGACCCATCGTTCTTCCCCCCTGAGTTTGAAGATTGAGTAGCTGCACAACCCCAGGCCTCCGTTCCATTGTCATTCTTTCGTTCAGACCTCGGGGACTCTTCAAATTCCCAGGCAGTGTTTTGCTTTACAGGGGTCTGTCCCCACCCTGTATTGGACAGGACCCTGGGGTCAAGGTCATTTCTTGGCAACTGAACTTGCCCTTGGTCTATCATCCCTTTGTCTCTCCTCCTGCCTTCTGCAGCCCCCTCCCTCCCAGTACTGCCTTCATTTTGACTTCCACCGCTGTCATTGCTTCCTTCGCTAGCTGTGGTGCCAGATGCTGCAGCTTTGGCCCAAGAGTTTATTTGTTCGTTGCCCTGCTGCATGGCAGGATTCGGACTGGTAACACTAGAGCTATCCCACCCCGTTGATCCTTTCCCATTGATGTCGCTATTGGAATGCTGGTTTGGGGGCTTGACCCATTCACCATTGACACCGTTACTGGCGTTACGGTTGGGGTGGCCCCAAGCTCCAGAATGCACACTACCAACACCGCTGTTGCCGCTGCTCCTGCCCCACGCCAGTACCCCAGGACCAGACGGAGGCCCTGAATCCCAAGCGCTCGCTCCGTTTCCTTCCTTTTGCACAGCACTGCTGGATCCATTTTGTTTAGCACTTAATGCTGAGTTCACAGTGTCTCCATTCCCCTGACTGAACCCAGAATTGCTGTTTCCTGCGGCAGGATTACCCGGGGACATCCCCCAAACTGAACTGCCCATTCCTTCACCACTGCCCCCACTGACTTGAGAAACTGATGTTCCATTAGCACCAGGAAGGCCTTGCAGGTGGGGCGGGATGATGGCCCCCATACCAACAGCCATCCCCCAGTTCGGCAGTCCATTTGTCTGCATTGCATTGATAGGGTTTGGTGAAGAGTTCATGGGGTTAGTGTTATTTGGTCCATCAGTGTTAAGGTTCTGAGGTTGTACGCTGAAAGACACATTCTGAGAAGTGGACGTTTGTGGTTCTGTGCTCTCTTGCGGCAGCAAGTTTCCCCAAGCACCTAAGGTGCCTGTCGGGTTCCCATTCTGGTTGCCCATGTTCTGACCTATGGCACTGACCGGACTGCAAATACTGGAAGGGTTGCCTGCTCCCACAGTTCCCTCATGTCCAAGTACAGGCCAGGCAGCTGGATTGGCATTAGGGTTAAGGTTAAGATTAATGCCAGCATTTGAGTTGGAAGCACCCCAGCAGTTTTGACTTCTACCATCTCCAATCATGTTGTCCATCTTGCCATCCCCACCGCTGGCAGAGCAGTGAGCTAGGCCAGAGCCAGAGCCTGCAGCCATGCCCCACACTCTGGCCGAGCTGCCGTTACCATTGGCTCCACCAGCTCCAAGGGCACTCTGGTTAGAAGTGCTTTGGACGAGTGCTCCGTTGGCGCCATTATTGCCATTAGTTTTCTTTGTATGTCCAGTGAAGTTGCCTTGGGCACTCCCTGTAGCCATGCTACTGTTCTCTGAGCCACAGTTGGAGGCAGAGTCAGTGTCTGTAGTACATTCTGAGGCAGATTCAGTCTCAGCTCCTGTGATGGAAGGCCACGCTTCCTTGTCAGTCCTGTCTATTATCACTTTATCCCAGCTGCAGTTGCCTTCACTCCTGAAAGTGGGCTGCTGTCCCCAGTGGGAATTTTCATAATGGTCTCCCAATCCACTGTGACTGAGATCTGAAAGGATCCAAAAAGGTTGAAAATGAGTGCATGGTTCAAGCACCACAAAAACACAGTTATCTACAGTTTTACATCACTAGCTATAGTGCTGTGCTCCGCACTGAGATGTAACGTGTCCTAAGATTCCAAGCGTGTCTTCTAACATGATACAGCAATTTTCTTCAGTACAACTAAATACTAAGTTCATGTTTCGACTTTTTGTGTTGTTGCTGTTTGTTTTTTTGTTGTTTTTTTTTAAATTAAAATTCTCAATTAAAATGGAATAATTCCATTCTAGAAGACACAAAAACATTTCACATTAAAATAATAATACACACCATAAATAAAGACAGCAAACACAATGACCTCCATGAAAAAAATCTAAGAAGCAAATTTGTGAAAAATGCAGAAGATGATCTGTGAAATTTATTTTTTGACTCAGTTCTCAGAGCACCCAGTAGAAAAATGTAAAACGTCCTCCTGCCATTACACACATTGCAGCCTCAACAGCATCCACACGCTCCATTCACACTTCATTTACATTCTCAGCCCTTCCTGTAAATAAAGGAACAAACACTGACAGCCATCTTCACTACACAGCATCAATTATGCATTCCAACACTGCTACTGTAACTTTTACATTATAGCAGAGAACACATAGGCGTTTCACAGTAACAGTTTGGTCAAGAAAATCAGCTCTTAAAGGATTTACAAGGGATTTAGATGTGCTTTTTAGCTGCACATATCATCCAAAGTACGTCCAAAGTCCACCCCCCACCCAATGAAACTAATGCTGCATTGCACAGATATTCAGAAGGCAGTCTTCAGAGCACGTACCTCATGTAATACACACCTCATACCTATGCTCAAACAAAGATGCTAATCAAACAATTTCTAAAGAAGCTCTTGAACCTCCAATTGCTTGCTAGGGTGCAAAATGACACTGAAAGACACAACCATTTTCACACTAAGGACTCCAGCTTAGTCCAGTTTTTGCTTTCACTTTCCATCCCAATCGCTTTGGTAGAGATTTCTCCTTTTAGTTTCTTTTAATGGGAACCTCACAGCAAGTAATTCAGTCCCATCCTGGGGATACATGGTGGAGGCCACCTGCACAACACTTCTTCCAACTGCTGATCTAAAGAAAGCAGCTATATGTTACACATTTTGGATGCCAATTATTTTTACTTGTCGTAAATCTGTACTAACACAACTTTGATTTTTACAACCAATTAATCTACATCAGATTTGAGTAAGAAGTGCAAGACTGTTCTGAGGGTAAGATGTATACAACAAACCTCCCAAATAAGCTGTTTAACAGTGGATGACTAATATGCATTGATTTGAATCACAAATATTTTGGTGTGATTAGCTCCTCCAACTGCTTCCAATTAAAGGTACTCCTCCAACACTGTGAAAAAATTATTCCAAGAATAGAAAAAGCTCTCCTGAACAGAGTCTCATTATTCACACATTTCACCTGTGGCTTTGCAAGCGAGAGCTGTGATTATTAAGCTGCCTCACGCAGGTTATCGGGATACAGAACGAACACACTAACCCAGGACAGACTGCATCTCATCTCAAAACCAACTGGAGACACTTTAAAGCAAGGATGGGAACACAGCCTCAGCTCACTGCCTGTCTGCTCACAATGCCACGACATGCCTGGTGTTCTCAGAAAGACCCAAACAACGGGCATTTACAGGACAAACTGACAAGAGAATATGAAGCAGCTGGTTAGACAATGCGGATTATTGCCCCCACATGCAATGGCCAGCAAGAAGGAAAGCATCACGTTACACCTGCACGAAACTGACCGCTTACAGAGCTGAGGAAGAAGGCAGAAAATTTACCTGATAATCTACGAAGGTGTTAAACAGAGCCCAGAATCCCAGATAAGGCAGGGAAGGAGAAAGGAAGCTTGCAAAATGACCCAAACTGGGTTGACGGGGTCAAAAATATGAGCCAAGCAGCATTCGGAGCAGAGCAGAAACAAACAAAGGAAAAAAGCTGCAGCAGCCAAGGCCAGCAGATAAGAAGTTGAGGTAACCAAGGAATCAGATAAGAGGAGTTGTGTGTGATTTTTTTTCAGCACAGTGGGTGGTGAGCTTCAGCAGTGTGTTTCTGGCATGTCAAGAAGATTTAAAAGCAGCTAGAAATACAGCTTCAATAAAAAGGTCTCACAAAAGCTGAACCTGAAGCTCCACCTGCGAGTGCAGGAGCAGAGCGGCGCTGCGCAGGGCAGGCTGAGCGAAAGGGCACAGCACCTGCAGGGCTCCCCGTGCACACGGATGGCAGGAAGAACAAGAAAACAGCTGCCAAAGATTCCTCAGCAGGGAGCAAAATGGTTCATTGCATGAGTAGTGGGATTTGGAAGAGCAGCCAGAGAAACAGACAAACCAAAGAAGGGGGAGAATTACACAGAGTAAGAGCTGACCATTCCAGAACGGTCAGGTACTGCAGCTGGGCTGAGCACACTGCTGGGGCAGCATCACACGCCTGGCTCCAGAAAGCAGCACGCATGCAGCTCAGAAACATTCCACTTTCAGAGGGCTTGCAAATCAGTATTTGCTCCTTTCCAAAAGCGTGGTTGCCAGGATTCAGATTATGGCCTCAACAACAGCAACCACTGACTAATCTGAAAGAGGTTCCTTCGATAAGGATTGTGCTAATTCCAGTGCACAGCACACAGTGCTCCCACTAACAGCAGCTCTAACGCTACCCTCCGCTGCTCGCTCCCTGCTCTGGATTCGGCAGGGATTCAGGCTGGCAGCTCTCACAAGGAACATGCTCAAAAAACAAAGTGGTCAAATCTAAATCCAGCCCTTCCCAGTGTGACGTGTGCTGCAGCAGGGTTATCAAATTAAAAACAACAACAACAAAACAATGACAGAAAAATGCACTCAGGGATGGTTCCTTGCAGATTCCAGACAGAAGCTGCTCCCAAAAGCTATGAGCAACAAGCTCTGCCTGCTTCCCTTCAGCTTCTGGGGTCTGAACCTCTGCTTTCACATCTGTTACAACACGAGGGCAGCTAGCAGAGACCTGACGACCTGCCTTAACAAACGAGCTGCAGGAGCTGCTGGGAAGTTACAGCTTTCTTCCAGCCCCAGACAGGCAACATTTTCCAGAGACAGCAGCTTCACAGCCTCCCAAAAGGTACTGCAGCAATTGCTTTTAACGCCGAGCGCTGCTATAAAAACAGTAAGAAAGGGACAGATTAAAAACCCACAAAATAAACAGCAAGTTGCAAGAGCTGTTACTTTGCTGCTAAACAAAGATAACGCACTTCCAGCACAGAACAAGCTCCCAAAAAAGTGTTCTTATACAAGGCTTCCAGAAGCAAACATCCAAAGGACGTTTTTCCATTTTCTCTAACCTAAAAGCAGTTCAATCCTACAAAGCAAATAACCCGAGAGCAGCAAAGTTACACTTAGCCCACAAGGATTTTACACCAACAGGAAAAATAATGAAAGGAAAATATTTTTATACGATTAAATCTTGGGGTAACTTTTTTGTTGTTTGTTCGGGGTTTCCTTTGAACACAAAAATCTCCTCTGACTCTCTAGGAAACCACGTCTCCACAAAAACTGCCATGGCTTTATTTTATAAGCTGTTAAGGCTGGAATGGGAAAACCAATAAAACGCCAGTACTTAAAAAGCAGTTCCTCTTTACTCCTGCAAAGCTCTGAAGTAAAGCACCCAGCCTGCCAGGAGCATCACCATCCTTCCTGGGAGCTGCCATTGCGAGCAGAGCAGTAGGAGATGGGAAGCACACACTTCATGTCAGCACTGCTGCTGCACCGCCAGGTCCAACCCCTGTTACCACCAATACTTTGTGCCTGGAAATCTTCACTACACGTCCTTTGTGAAATACAGTTCTCTTGGCTAACAAAACCTCCAGTAATCAGGAAAGAAAACTAACATAACGCTGAGATTAACAGCACTTCTTGTTAATTAAAAACTGAAACAACAACAAAATACGCAAAACACAACCAAAACTCACAACAAATTGAGTCAAACTCCTGGCATGCTGGCTACCAGAAAATCGCACGGCTATTTCTATTAATATATATATTAATAGAATATATATTGGTAGCACAATATTAGAATAGCATTGGTAGCACAAATTAATAGAATATTCTATATTGGTAGCACAGGGCTACCAGTAAGCAGCAGGTGACTGAGTTTTGTTTTTGCAATGTAACAGGGCAGGAAGAGATCCCTGCTATTAAGCACTGCAGCTGGCTGGGTTTCACACACTGCAGTTCAGAAAATGTTTCTCCTTATGTTAACATAAACACAATAACTCCAAAATCAGGTAACTGCTTACATAGTCTGCAAATGTAAAGTGCGAGCAGAGCAAAAGGTGAGGAGCTGTTGCATGCATTTCTCTAAAAGCAAAGTGCACGGCTTGCAGGAAGGCAAACACTTTTATCTGAAAACACTGTTTGCAATCATATTCCTCGCTGCTGTTTTGTTGCTGTTTTTAGCTCTATCTTTATAACTTCCATCGCAGTAATTACTTTGAACAACACGCAACACAATTACACACCTTCAACTATAATTTAACATTCAGCTGATTTATGAACCGAAGTAAGAGGGAGGTGCAAAATGGCACCACCTCGGATAAATTTTTAATGAGAATCTTATTAATAAGAACAGATTTGATTTAAAGCAGAACAAACAAAACAGATTCCCCTCTTCTTACTCCTGGCTGTATTTCTCAATGCACGTTAGTCAGCACAATAGCCCTGGGTTCACAGGCTCCCGGTTACCTGCCACATCCAGCCCTGCCATTCCCTGCCCGGGGCTGAGGGCAGATCTGGAAGCTGTCCTCTACCTGACGCACCTTGCTGTCCCCTAAATGCCAACAAGCTGAACTCCTGAGACCCATACATCATGTGTTAAGGCAGACAAAAGATGGAAGCACCAAACACAACAGCTTGACTTTAAAACGAAGCCCAGCTACGCACACAAGTGGGAAAGCCCGACAGCACGTTCCAATTCTCTGCACTACGACACAAACACGTCGCTCATTTCCTCTGATGCCAGACCCTTTCAAACACATTCACGACAACAAGCACGAAACACGCAGCGCTGTGCGCAGGATGGCACAGCACACGGCTCAGCTCGGAGCTCTGCCCGGCGCACGGCTCGCTGCGGAGACGCCATTTTATCAAACCTGAAACGCAGCCAAGAGCTGAGCACGCCGCGCTGCTGCTGCTGCCTCCCTGAAACGTTATGTAATAAATTGATTTAACAGCAGCAGATGCTGTTTTCTCAGGGTTAGGGTTCCGTTTTTTTGTTGTTGTTTTGTTTTCCTCTCCCCCTTTGGCTCTAAGAAGGGCTGACGGGTAACGAAATACCTGAAGCAAGGAGCCGCCCAACCATCCTAGGAGTCGCTACATTGCGTGCAGAGCTGCTCCTGATCTACGTCCTGCGCTGCAATATGTCGGCTGTGTGCAGCCTGAGCCTCATCCTGTAGCGCTGCCAGGAGTCGCGCCGCGCTGGGCCTGCCTGCAGGTTGGGCCCGGCCCCAGCCGAACGGTGCTTCTGAGCTTTGATTATCTAATTGCAGCTGACACTAAACCGATCTTCCTTCCTCTTTAAATTCTTGCAACTGTCACAAAACATTTTCACTTCAGGATCCGGCTACAATTAGCGCTCCGGCCGCTTTTCTTCTGGTTTTTTGAAAGTCAGCCAAAAGCGCGGGCGTGCGGTGCCAGCGCTGCCTCCCGCCTTCCTCCTCCTCCTCCTCCTCCATTCCTCCTCCCGCTCAGAACAAGTCCCATATGTGTATTGGCCCGCCGCCAGGCTCTTAATTACTTCCCTGCCTCTATCTCGCAGCGATGCAGGCAGCAAACAGCAGGGCATATTAATCACAGCCCCGGCTGTTTGTACGCTGCCCAGACAATGCAGCTCGGCCGCGGGAGGGGAACGGCAGCAGCCGCCCTGCTCGTCTTTGCCCATATGAACGCAGCACATAAAGGGGAGGGCGCAGCCAACATAACATCACACGTTATATAAGAGCAGCGTGGAGATCTTCTGCACAAAAATCCACACGGCTCATTTACACACAGCGTTCCAGCGCACTTCACCATTATTCCCCCTCCCTGTTTCCCTTCTCTTCCTCCGCTCTGTCCCAAATCCATACTAATTGCACAGCACGCTGTAAATCTGCCGCTTCCATTCCTGTCAGGTGTTTGTCAGAAGGCTCTCGGTTCGCGCTGGGTCGCACACAACCGATGGCTCTTTAAGGGTTTGGCTCTGCGCTCTGAATTGCTGCCACTTCACCACCACAGCACAATCGCTGCTGCTATTCCTGGCTGCAGAGCTGCTCCGCTGAAGCACTCCTGAAAATAGCCAGGCTCCCCATGAAGACATTTGCTCCCTGCTTCTGTGCAGCGCTGTCTGAATGCTGGATGGGTTCGACTTCATTTTAAAAACAACTGATGAACACCAATGAAATCTCTCTGCTTCACCCAGAAACGCTCTCAAATGGAATGGGAAGAGAAGCCTAAGAGTCAATCTTGCAACCACCTTAAAGGTCAAAATTCTGTGGTGAATGGTTATATTCTCTTAACAGCAGCAGCTACACCTGCTAGAAATTTTCCTTAGTTAAAATATTTTACACCTGAGGAGAACGTAAGGCACATTTTTGTAGGCCTTGTAATTTTCCTCAAAAATATAGCGAATCTTTTCCTACAATCTCCTTCAAGTGATGGAGGCAGTCCTTATCAATGGTACCAACTCATGGGGCAGGGAGCAGTAAGGCCATGCAGAACCCAAGGACACCCCTGTGTCCCAACTCCCAACACATCCTGTAGCGCCAGGAGTCACTATGGGCACCCAAAGGAAAAACTGAAGATGTGAGAGGTTATGACCTCCTATAACTGAGCTAAGCAACGATTCCCACAGACATCAAATGATGTCTCTTCAACCTACCAGTGAAGCCCATGAACATCAGACTGCAGAACCCCAGCTATTCCATCTCACTTTTTGAGACAGCTTTTGCACTGGCCGGTTTTTCCTAATGTGTATCCCTAATCTTCCTTGCTGAAATCTAAGCCCGTTATTTCTCATCTGATGGTCCACAGCCATACAGAACATACCATTTTTGTCCTTGCAGCGGTCAGTTAGGAATTCCTGCATTCTTAACTCCACTGCTTTCTCTAGGCTTAGCCGTCCCAGTTGCCTCACTGCTTGCAAATCTTGTTCCCGAGCTCTTCTCACTCCTACTGCATTCCTCTACTCTTTCTCCAGCGGGTTCACCTCCGACTGCACAGCATCCCAGCCTGGACTCGCTGTCCCACTCCTCAAGGCTGAGCACACGTGCCTCCTGGAGCCAGACCTCAGCACGCTGCGTCTTCCCTTCAGTCTGTGATACTCTCCGTCAGGTTCACCTCCTGTGACCAACTCCAGATCTATTTCTGCAGCACATTTCTCACGTAATCGTATTTCCGTACCCAGCTGTTCCTGTGAAAATAAAGAACCTTCCCCTTTTCTTTGCTTCTTATTTGATTGCACAATTTTGTCACCGCTGTTTTGTCTTCCGGTTGTCTCACATTCTTCTCCGGTTTGGCATCATTCAAAAACTTAATGAAGGCTGTTGTTCACAGCCAAATGACTGATGCAAATACCAGAGAGGACAAATTTTCTATCTCAAAACTTAATTTTGTCAGTTTAGGGCTGATAGCTACTCTGTGCCTGCACCCTTCTGAGCAGCTATCACCGATCTTACAGTAATTTAATCTTATACTTCTCACTTATTTACAACAGCACACATCCATCATGCCAAAGCCTTCTGAGGCACTGTCAAAAGCCAGACACAGACTTTATGACATTATTCCCTCCTGTTTTGCAACGCCTGTTGCTCGGCTCTGACAGCGAACTGCTCTCCTCTGACATGATTTGCTCTCAATAAACCCATGCTGGCTCTGCTCTTGCTTCTCTGTGATGTTCTACATGTATTGAAATAGCTGCTTTGGTTATTTTTTCTAGTTCTGTCCTAGAGGACTGCACCGACATCTCTATAATTCCTCTTTTTGTGCTTTTAAAAAGTGTTTATTTCATTTTTCTGTTCTGTAGTCCTCAAACACTCAAAGAGCCAGTGAGACAACACTGCTCCAACACATCCTCACTGTATTCTCAGCGATTGATTTCATCTGTTCCATACAATCTGAAGCACTTAGTAAGCATTCTAACTCACTACAGCCTTAGTTTTAAGCCACATATCACCTTACAGATGAGGGAGAAGACACAAAGTATTCTTGATGCCCTCTATTAACGGGTCTCCCTATTGAACATCACACCAGTTCCTTAGCCTTCCTTGTATTATTTAATAAAATGCTGTCTTTTTGTCCATTTTTTCCCCCAATACCCACAAACTGCTTTGCTAAGTTTGTTTCTTGCAGTATTTTTTCCTGAGCTGCACGAATTCACCTCTCCATCACTTTCCACATGACGTTACTTTCTCCCTGCTCCTTCCCCAGGACCACATTCCCATTCCCTGCTCAGTCTGACCTCAGTAGTTGCTTTCTGCCCTTTGCTTATCCTGCAGCTCGGTCTCTCGACATGCTTTGTCAGGAAACTGCCATCTGCACATTACAGAAACCTGCCAGACTCTTTGTCTCTCCATGTTCTTTCCCAACAGACACTTGGACAGTTTATTTATCTGACTACCACTAAATCACAGCTTTCTACAAGAAAACTACAGATAGGGTACAGACCTACTGATTTAAAGCGAATGTGTTGGCCTTTTGATTCATGATGTTTTTGCACAGCCGTGTTCTTTGAAAAGGAGGGCAGCAAAACATAAAGGTGTTTCAGTTATTCATCCCTTTTACAGATTTCTATTTCTCCTTCTCCCGGTGAAAAATTCCAATCACTGTCAATTGATTTGAAACAGCAGATTTATTTTTCATGCTCTGCTGCCCGGTGTCAGAGAACATACACAACACAGAAAAATTCATTCCAAAGATTAGTTTGCTGATGAGTTTTAGCCATCATTTTTCATTCATAAGGCCCATATTTATGCTACACTAAGCCTGCTGCTTTTCCATTGGCACTGAAGGCATTGTATGGATTTTAGGAAAATTTACATGGGAGACAAAAACCTTTGCTAGCTGTGACTCAGTCCCCACAGACCTTCCCATCACTGTATTTCAGAAGATATTAACCACTTGGGACTAAATCCCAGACAGCACCTACTGGCTGGATCCCACCTCCATGTCAACTGCGTGTTTTCCTCTTGCACCATGTTTTTAAGCTTCCTTTGGCCTAAACATACACCTGACACAAGTGAGCTTGGACAACATGGAGTGAAGCACTGCTGAATGCTGAACGCCTTGAGGAGCAAAACTAGAAGGAAGCACAGCCACCATTCCTGCAGCCTGCTCAGGTACCTGTGCATCCTTTTACCATGCTAACTAAATGACATTACCAACAAAAGGATTAATTAAAAAAAAAAAAAAAGGTGGTTTCTGTTTTCTCAACTAACATCAGAACATAAAATTTCACCACTCTAATAGAAAAACTTTTAACTGTAGTGTGATTAACTTGTGAATGAGTTGCACAAGGAACTGTTCTGCAAATTACAACCAACACCTCATCAAGTGATGCAAAACCAAAAGTATTTGTAAATAAGCATCACGTATTTGCTATACACAGTTGTCTTTCACAGAAATAAGGATGAAGAAAGAAGAAACAGCCAAATGTGGAGCTTACATCCTCTGAGTAAACTTCTTCCTCACATCTCACCTACACCTCCCCTTTCTGTTTAAACCCATCACCCCTGCTCTGTCACCACACACTGCAGCCAAGACTCCCTCCCCAGCTCTCCTGCAGGCCTTTATCTGATCCTTTACAAAGGATCCAGAAAAAGAAAACCAATTTTTGAAAAATGTTTATTTTTATTCCAGTAACTTGCCAACGAGAAGCAAAGACAGTTTTGCCAACAGAGGTATTCTGCTAACAAAATTACAGAATGTGGGTCCATAAAGTTCAGCTAATCATTTCCATAGAGGCAGTTTTCACATGTGCACTTTTCATTAAAAACCAAACTCTTTGCCAAGCCTCCCGGAAACCAAGCTGAATCTAATTTCAAACTTGAAATGATCCTTTCTTCACATGCTCCAAAACTAGTGCACACACGCCTTACCTGCAGTGAGCACCAAGTACAAAAAGCTGAACTGAGCTCAAACTCATGCTTAGTTTGAAGGTCCCTATTGCTTTGCCTGATCTGATGATACAGCTGTATACCAAAGCTTATCTGTGTTTCCCAGCTACACAGACTGCTTTTAGGCAGGATGGTACCTTTCCCTAAAACACCTCTCCAAATTTCATGTGACTGCCTTACATGATCGCTGTTAGAAGGAATTCTGGAGCAACCCACAGTTAAAGCACAGGATGTCACATCAGGGCAGGATGGAAGTGGATCCATCAGACCTGGATCTGCACAGTAATAGTTGGTTCTTTCCTCCTGCTTCCTCAAAGTTACATAAAGGCAAAGCTAACACCAACATGCCAACAAGAAGAATTACCCTGCCTCGTGACGGCATCTGGCAGCTCCCAGCTGCCCACAGTACTTACTGGACATGCACACACCGTGCTACAGGAAGGAATACACAAACTGCAGCTAAAGAAATGTTAGAACAGGAAATAAGTCTTCTCTCTTCAGAGGAGAAAAAAGAAAAGAAGAAAAAACTTTAATGTAGAATCCAGCATCAGATCCTGCTAGGAAAATACATTAACAGCTCTCAAATTCTCACCTCCCAGAAAACAACAGAGCACAACTCTTCAGCTTTCACAATGCTTCTTGTGGGTTGCATCTCATTTTGACTGCTCTATGAATTACTTGCTTTCATTTCTTTTAAGACTCTGCAAACACATGTTATGGATCAGTTCCACAAATCCTCTGCTTGCCAGCACAAAAGCAGTGCAGAAGTTTCACTGCAGCTCCCAACTCCTGCAGGACACAGCATTTTTCTCTGGAGGAGATGGATGTTGGTCTAATGCTGCTGAACTGCAGAAAAGTGAAAGGCATCTTCAAGAGAACCTGATTACTTCTTTTGATCTTTGCTCTTACCACCATCAAATGCACAGGGGATGCCTGGAGATTCCTTTACAAACTTCATCACTTGCAAAGAAACAAAGGAGGGTGCATCACTTGTTGTTTTCATTCTCCTGTGACAGCTTCCAGAAATTACCTTAACTTCATTAGGTAACATGGCAGAAGGGCCGTTCCAGTGATGGCTCGTACCTTCACAAGGGAGATGGCTGCTCAGCACATACAGAGCTAGCTGCCCGAGTGGGGAGGGAAGAGATAAAAAGCAGCAGCACCTTTAAGTAGAAATAGCAGAGCGGATATTAGAATACTGCCCGTAAATTGCACCAATAGCTTTCCCTGCTGTAATCTTGGAAAGGATTACAGAAGCAGTATGAGGAGAACAGGCTTTGTTGCTTCAGATAAAAGTTCTGGAAGAATTACTACGCTACAGAAAATGCTCTTACCGAACACAGTTTCATAATAGTTAACAATGAATTAAAGACTGTTTCAAAGGATAAGATATCTCAAATATTTTATGTCATTTGAAATGTTTCAGTATCTTCTCCTAGCAGTTTGCTTAGTTAATGTTTCACAGATTACCTTAAAAGGGAAACAAAAAATCAGCACTCTCATCCACTTTACTGATATTTCCAAATGATAAATCTGACAAAGAATATATTAGTGGTCATTAATTTCCACTTCCCTTACATTGGCAGAACATCCTTTTTAATTCACGACGTTGCAGTTAGAGTTCTGATAAGTGTCTTGGATAGGCCAAGGCAGCAGATAACAGAGACTGATGATAAGAGAATAAAGAGATAAAATAGGGCAATTTTCACAGAGAAGAGGCTGGCAGTGCCTCTCTAACAGCTTTCCCTGTATCTCCATAGCTATAAATAGGTCCTGGAAAGAACGTGGTTGCATAATTTCAAGTTAACTCTGAAGGAATACGACGCTGTAAAAATAAAAACTACAGGCATGAATTTATATTCAGCATCTTTTGGATACAAGATGCTAGCTTACAGCAGTCCTGGCTCTCTGATTAATACCAGGTCATCCGTCAAAAGATATCCACTACTGCTCAGTGTAAGCATAAAAAAGCCACATACAGAGACTTGCTTGGACTGAATCCAGCCCGTGTCTAACCAGCTCTGCTCAGGCAATCAGGCTCTGAGGGCCCTCAGCAATGGATGTTCCACTGACTGCCTCTCAGAGAAGCAGCAACGCTTGTGAAGCGCCCTCCCTGCTACAATGCAGGTGATACTCAGGTAGACCAAATCCCCATTCCCAGTGCATCAGACATCTGTGCTCACCTGCACCTTGCATTATGTTGTTCCTTCCCTTCCTCTGAAAACTTTTACTTCCAAAGCCTTCAGTAAATGAAACATCCCAGTTTCATTTACACAGACAGACAAAGGAACACAGTCCTCAGTGACAACAAAACATGCAGGAAAGCTTCCAGCTGACAAACGCACTCAAGAATGCTCACTTTAAAAAATCTTTACTTTCATATTCACAAAAATGTGAGCCAGTTTTAATTGAATTTCATGCAAAACTCGTAGTTAACAGCTGGAGTTTTTCACAATATCAAATCCTAAAATATTTCCAATCCTAACAGCTGAAATGAAAAGGTTTAGGCCTTCCCTGAATACTCCTCACTTCTTTTGTCTTTGTGTTCATCTCAGCATGGAGAAGCAGCCATTCAGACAGACCAGGTTTGAATAAGACAGTCAAGATGCAAAGAATTTCGTGGCTACAAAGGTCTCTTGGGAATGAGACACTACTCCTATCCCAGCCTTGCAAAGAAGCCAGGTGCACAGCTGCTGGTGCTATGAACTGAGCTGCATTTTTCCCTCCTGTAACTGCTCCCAGTGGATGAACTGATGCTCCACCTGCTGGAAAGAGACATAAACGAGCTCTGAATTCAGCAAGTGTTTTCTGAGAGGAAGATGGAGCCATTTATATCTCACAACATGAAACCCTGCTGTCAGCAGAGGGAAAAAGACCCAACAAAACAAAAGTGAGCCAAGCACGTAGCTTTTGTGAGAATTCCTTCCCTGCTCCAGGAACTGCTGCAGAACTTCTCCGGTGCCCTGTAAAGCTTTTGGTTTGACTTAACATAGAAAACAACCTGACAGTTCTGCCCTGTGCACTCATCACAGCCTGCTGACAACAGATCAGCGTTTCCCAGTCATACTTCTGCAAAGAATTTGATGTCAATGAACACATTTAGTGCAATATGAAATATAACAGGATGCAGAAATGCTACTGCATTCCTCCCCTTGTACTACTTGTTACTGCTGAACTGACCCAAAAGTTGACGCAGAAGTAGCAGAAACACAAGAAAACAAACTAATTCAACAGTATAAACATCTGCTGACAGTTGCCAGGCTGAGAAACAGCAGAATTAAATGTTCATTTTATACAGCAAGTTGAAATAGGAGCCAGGAAAAGAAGTCTAAAACCTCACAGAGCAAATGCATCTGGCAAGATCAAAGGCAGAGAGCAAGCATTGCCCTCCTACCAGGCAAGTTCTTTCATGGATTACGTTGTGATTTAGAGTGGACTTTGTTCCGTCAGACGTGGTGTGCTCCTTCAAGATCAAAGAAAGAAATTTGGGATACATCTCTGCTGATGCTCGGAGCGGAACCACCGAGCCAGCACTGATCCTCAGCCAGCCTGAGCCACTCGGGTTCCTCACCCTGTCTCCACCGCATCAACAGCTACACCTCCAAAAAACACAACAAACAGGTACATATCAAACTAACACAGAAGATGAGTGTGGCAGTTAGGAAACATCTCCATTTCGAACAGAAGCCATGAACGCCTGCCAGCTTCCCTGCTGAATGTGACTTGTACAGAGGATGAGAACGCTGCTGGAAGTTGTAGGAACCGACCACCTTTTGTGTCACTAAAGCCAAATAGTCCAGCATTCAGGAACAGAACCTCTTCCTCACTCTAAAAATTAAATATTTGCAACCACTTTATGTAAATACACAGTTGTTTTGTTTTTGGTTTGTGCTTCCAGGGAGTAGTGGAATCATATTTTCAAGTGCATCCATAAAGCTGCATTTCTGAAAGAGATTATTTCTTTATCTGACCAAAACTTCTAAGGACAATACTGAATCATTTTCACTGCTGGAGTTCAGCATCACAGGCAGCAAAACTTGTGAAACATTCCCTAATGCCCAGAGGGGAAAACTGCAGACAGCTCAGATCAAAATTTTGTGATGTCTGACACCATTAGTGAGTGATAATGAGCAGCTCTCGAGATCATGCAGAAATTACTAATATTCAATTCTAAAAACAAAAAACACAAAACAAAACAAAAACCTCCTTGTGGCTTAGTCCAGCTAAGTTTCTCTATGCCATGGACAACTGCAGCTCAGAGTGCTCCTGCTTTGCCTAACACTGCACACACAGCAGTGATGACAAATCCGTACCACCTTCTGACAGAGCTCCTCTCCATCTGGCAGCTACCTGGTCCCCAGCACAGAGGGACAATTGAGCAGAAGGTGCCTCTTGTTTCCTTGTCAGCAGCTGCAGAGAAGAGAAAGGCAGCTGAGAGCCTTGCTTACAGTGCTCCAGTCAATGGCCAAAAGGAGGTTGAGACATCTGCCAGAGGAGAGAACCAAGTGGCAGAAAAGGCCTGGGACACTGAACTACCTTTCCCAAAAAGCTACTCTCCCTACATGAAAATAACATTGAGAGCATAAGCATATAGAGGCACCGAAGTGTCCCAGCACAACACATAAGCAAAGTTCCCAATTTTTATTTACATACGCAAAACTCTTTAAAGATCATTAGAATTGCCAAGAGGATATTCAAAAGCTTGGAAAAACCCAAATTAACAGTGCTTGTGAGGGTCGGTCACCAGAAATATTGTCATGTTGTGGAGAACACAGCCAGTACAAGGACCAAAAACAAATCTGGAAAAAGACCCCATAGGTCTGAGCATCCAAAGTAAACCTACAGAACCGGGTATGAGGGATGAGAACATTCATTCGTAACTGCGAAAGAAAGAAGAGGATCAGCACACGCTTCACTTCAAACCCTGATCTTCTCAGACACATCGCGCACCCTTCAGCTCCCACGTCACAGTGATGGCGGGTCCCGGCTCTCGGCTCTTACCTGCTTGGGTCTTACTGGGATGATGCTGTCCTCCCGCCCCTGGCTGTGGGGGAGGACTCGCCCCTGCTGGCCCAGTGCCTTGCGCCGGGCTGCTGCTCAGAGTCCCGGTGGGCAGCGGCTGCCCTCTCTTTAAGAGCTGCTTCTGTTCTTGCTGGCGGAAGCGTGGAGGCACCTCGCGGGGCAGGTAGCGGGACGCGGCTGGCTGCTGCCCGTTAGCAGATGCACGCTTGCCATTGCTGCTGTTGGTGATAGTGCTGGTGGAAGTACTGGTACCGGTACCGGCAGGTTGGGGCTGGCTTAAACTGGTCTTAATAGGTTCTGGCACTGTGGAAGAAAATAATAATAATATCATCATTTAACATCGGGGAAAAATAGTTTTTCTAAGATTTGGGATGACCTCATGGCAGCCCTTCAGTACTTAAAGGGAGCCTGCAAACAGGAGGGGAATCAACTCTTTGAAAGGGTTGATAACTGCAGGGCAAGGGGAAATGGTTTGAAGTTGAGAAAGGGAAGATTGAGGTTGGATGTCAGGGGGAAGTTCTGTCCTGTGTGAGCGGTGAGGTGCTGGAACAGCTGCCCAGAGAGGCTGTGGATGCCCCATCTGTGGAGGTGTTTGAGGCCAGACTGGATGGGGCCCTGGGCAGCCTGGTCTAGCATTAAATGTGGAGGTTGGTGGCCCTGCATGTGGCAGGGGTTGGAGATTCATGATCCTTGAGGCTCCTTCCAACCCAAAGCATTCTGTGATTTCTAAGGTGTCTAACAGTACTTACCCCAAAAGAGGAAATAGGAACCCAACAAACAAGAGGATGATAGAAAAGGCTGCTGCTGCTCTCAAGCCACGTAAGGAAAATCAATTATTGAATGAGATCTGGGCTCACAGGGCTCTTTTTTTTAAAGCTGAGAGGGATGGAGATGGTGAAGCAGCAGCACACTGGGAAATGCGAAGTTTAGAACGTGAATTGAAAAGAAGCGTGCACTACAGCAGGGGGAATTCTAGGTAGTAAAAGCCAAGATTGATCTTCAGGATTAATTTTCTTTACTTCTGCTTTACTCCATGTAGATTCAGACAGATGTGCACATACTCTGTGACTATACTGATGCGTCAATCTGTTCTATTCAAGAATTATAATGGCAAGTACAAAATATGTCATCATACTTAAAGATGCGGGGTGCATGTTTTCAAAAGGTACGATTAAAAATCTGATCATAATTATTTCCTTTAATTAGAAAGAGTGACTAAGCAGCACAACTCCCATGCTACAACAGCTCTATTTCTGGAGGATCCTCCCTCATCCTGTCTCACAGAAGACCATCAGGGTCTGCACCACCCTGAGGAGCAGGAGCATCACCCCTGTGTGCTGCTATGCAGCACAACACCTGCTTCTCTGCAACAACACTTCCCATTTCTAACCTGATACTGACAAATCCAACCACATCTCAGCACTTTATTCGAGCTGCACACGTGCACCAATGCAGGTGACTGTGCACAAGGACAAGCACCCTGCAGCATCGCTTCCCCACGTATCACAAGTGACCAAAGGCAGGCCATCTCATCTACACTGAGCAACGCTCAGCTTATGTTTGCAAAATGGATTCAGAAGTGTCAAACATGAATGTTATTTCTAACAGTCAGCACTACTTCTCCAAGACAAATTCTTTCCCATCGTTACTTGCAGTGCCAACTCCTCGTGGTGCAACCACAGGCTGAGCAGTGCAGGGGGCAGGCTGAAATGAGGCACTCGTGAGCCAGGTTTACATTGCAGAGAAATAAATGTATGCAGCTGTCTGTAGGTACTTCAGCACAAGATTAACGCAAGCTTTTCTGCAATCTTTTAAGCTTTAAACCTCTAAACATGCTACATACTGTCTTAACTACTCCATTTCCACAGTTTTAACCTCTACTTTACTACCAGGGCAACATACAATGTCCAATAAGCACCACTGGAACTAAAACAGCATTTAGTTTTAAAAACGAGGATAAATCCTGGTTATTCTCTACTTGTGCAAGGCACGTTGCCTGTTGCAGTGCTGGAACCTTTTACTCCTTGCTGTAACAAATTTCTGGGTGGGTTAAAGCAGGTGGAGAAGGGCAGAGATGCAACAAGTACTGATGGAGCAGAGCTCCTTTAACACATCACCTCTGCAGCACCCACTGCCCTTTGGTTTTACACTTTGAGCTGCCAGGTTGCAAACATTAACCCTCTGAAGTACCTATGGGCACTATGAACTCTATGAAGCATCACTGCCTGCCAGCACAGCCGGCCCTCAGACAACTGTGCCAGGAACCAAAGCTGGCGTGTGGTTCAGGACCCAAATCCCTGCTTCCCCAATGCCCGCTCCTGCTTTGTTTGCCTTGCTTTGATGAATCAAAGGGATCACTGATAGAGAACTGCTTTTTATGTCGGTGAACAAAGCAACATCCCCGTTTCATTTGGGAGATGGAGAACGCAAACAGAGAAATGAGAGCTGGGGGCTATTTGTTTATGTATTCTGAGACATCAGTGTTTACCAACACCGAAATCTCACGTGCTCAGTCCTCCTGAAAGACAAATGTGTGCTCCCAGGATGCTGGGGAGAAAACAGCCCCACGGCAAAGGTGGGAGAGCGGTGCCTGCTCTGCCCTTTAGTCAGCGGAATTAAAACCATTACGTGACACAACGCCAACAGCAGAGCCCGAATTCGCCTGGCCGTGGATTTTCTTAAGGGATATTAATGAATTGGATACGCATTTGGAAGATGGAGAAGGACTGGTTTTTATGAAGTATTATATTCTTAGTGCCATAGGGAGAAATGCCAGCTGATAACTCCAAATAGCCGCATATATAAAACACATCTCCAATCCAAGCCACAGAAGACGTGCCAATTTTTGTTTTAACATGAACTGAAGTTGTTTCACCACAGAGGTGTGGCCAGAGAAACCCAGTTTCAGCCTCACAATGTTTCCCTCTCAATATCTGAATGGAGATGAGAGAACAAAGACAATCCAAGTACCAAGCAAGCCCTACGCTACAGAACGACATCCCTGCCTGTTAATGGCACTGGCTTTTCTAAGCAGCTCAGCAAAGTGCTTTTGCTCCATGCACCAAAATCCCTGTCAGCCTGGTGAGTTGGAAGGCACCCCTGCAAGAACCCCATGCACACAATGGTGGTCGCTGGAAAGGAACTGCTGGATGACCCCAGCAGCAGGAAATAAAGCACCAACAATGCAGAAAAGGCTCTGTTCCATATTCCTGCTTCAGATCAGCCTGTTCACATGATATAATATATGAAGAGTATCTGTTACAAAGACAATGCAATGACTGTACTCCTCCAAAAAACTCTGTGCGTATTTATAAGCCATCTCTCCAGCAATGTTTAAGCAGCAATTTCCATTCGACATGCATTGAGAAACACCGACTGCTCAAAGCACCCATACAGATTTACTAATTATTAATTGCCACGAGGCGTTTGCTGCTCTGAGAGCTCCCCTACAAACACAGACACCTCCCTTCCTGCAGGCTGTGCTGAGGAGGGCTGCCCCGCACCCAACACAGCCCCATGCACACAGTGCTGTGCATGCAGGCATCTCGGCACCCTGCAGGGCCGCCCCTCTGCTGCTCACCTGGCAGCAATGCACTGCAACCACTGGTGTGACGGGCAGCTGCTGGGAAGCTGGGAACTGCAAGGCTGGGTTGGTCGGAAGGCTAAAAATGTTATTTTGAGGAGATGGCAGAAAGGAGTGAAAGCAAAGTGACTTTTTTTTCCCGCCCCCATTAGAAGCACACAGTCAAAGAGCCAAAAGACCGAGCTGTAGAAACAATCTTGCCAAAATACAGTGAAAGGCATCAAATGAAAGCCTCCGAACCGCTTGCTGTCCCCATGTTTGTGATGGCTATCTGCTCATTCTGCAGCCGGAGAGCTGTACATACGCTAAACAATGGGCTTGCTTGTAATAATTATCAGTACTTAATGGTATCTAAACTTCTTAATCCAATTTTACCCAAACAAATCCAATAATTACTCCGCATGCTTTCTGATGATTACAATCTCGGGAATCCCGACCGCATAAAAAATTGTTATGTGCAATTGTAGGTGGATTTTATTAATATAATGAATAGGATCAGTCTAACAGATTTCAATTACAACAATAGCTTTTAAGTACGTTTCTGTGACATAAGAAAAGAACATGCATAAATGAAAGAAACTGGTTAAGCCACATAATACTGATTTACGGCAGCTTTTTCCTTTCATTCCCCTCATTAACATCTCTCTGCATTTCTGAATCCCGCTCTCCAGCTCCATCAAACTTGCATTTCTAAGGGCTTCCAGGAGCAGACATTCCAGAAGAGAAACGGTTAAGCCAGAAATGCATTCTTGGCTGCTACTGTGACAGGATTTATTTACAGCTTCTATTAAACACAGCAGCTCCATTACAAAGTGCTGCATGTGAGAAGAATTTTTGATTATACAATGCCAATGCCTCACTGCGTTAAACATATCATGCCAGCGTATTATTTTTTTTTTTTCCTTCAGCAATTCGTTCAGGTCATTGTTTGATGGGTTTATGAATTCATTACAGGAAACAGATGGATCCCATAATTCAGAGCTATTCTCCCAGCCAATCATGTGGGCAATTTTTTTTTCCTCATCTCGCTCCCCCCTCCAAATCAACCTTAATGAAGCCACTTCCTCCATGCCCCATTCCCTGCACACAGCCGCTGCTGTGAGCTCTGCTGCTTCTTGGAGCAGCACCCAGACAGAGATGCACGGAGCACAGCGTCGAGCAGCAGAGCAGGCAGCCCTGCTCAAGTCAGACAGAAAGGCACAACTTACCCAACTGGGGGGGAGGCAAACAGAAAGCACTGAATGGTGCTGGGCAGAAACGGGCGTCCGACTGGTGAGAAATCCATTTTTACCTGATTCAAAAGGTCTTTTTGTTGTTGTTTTCAGAAGGAAAAAAAACAAAAAAAAATGTTGCCCCCCAATCTACTTTCAAAGGATGAATTTTCATTTAGCAAATTACCTCCTTTGTCTACTAAGCACTGGCATTTTTCATCCACAGTGACATCTACTGGCAAAAGCAAAGGTATTTCAGAAAACTTGCAGAAAACCTAATGCTTCTTAACATTTCTACACAAAAGTGGGCCCTTTCATGCTGTGCTCTTCCCCTCCCCCAGCATACAAACTTCTGGGAAAAAAAAGAAACAAGACAAACTGCAGAGCACGGCCCAATGCCAAAAGAAGCAGCAGAACCTGCAGAAAGGCCAGAAGCAGAAGCTGCAGTCTGACAACCGAGCTCACAGCTGGGGTAAAAGGAAAAAGGTGCCGCCTTATTAAGGCTCAGAACTTTAAGATTATTTCAGTTTAGAACTACTTCCTGAACACAACACTTATTACATGCTAAGGAGAAATGAATGAAGTCTTTCAGGTGTAATTTCACCCCCCTCCCATTTTGTCTCCCTGCTGAGTGTTGCACACCTCCTCCCACTTCACAGCATTCCTTCTCCCCTTCCTTCTGGGTTTAGCAGTGCTCCATTCCTCCCTTCTTATTCCTTCATCAGATTTTTTGTTTAAAACAGGAAATTCTAGAGTCAGGATGGAAATTAACATGGAGAACATCTCTACCAACTGTTAGGGTTTCATCCTCAGTAACTCAGTTGTGCTCAGCATGCTGGTAGCATGTTACCAAGGAAGCTCCATAGAGAGAACAGCTGTCCCATCCCTCGCCCTGCTTTAGGCAGAGGAACACCAGGCTGGGTATCAGGAAACGTTTCTTCCCAAGGATGCACTGCCAGGGTGTTCCAGAACCATGGAGATGTGGCACAGCAGGCTGGGGATCTTAAAGGTCTTTTCCAACCTTGGTTATTCCATGACGCAGCGGTGCTGAGCATCCAGAAAGCAGCTGCAGCTCTACCATAGCTTGTATAATAAGCGCAACGGAACAAAAATGACTGTGAAGTTACCCAAGTCCCTCTTGCACACAGCGTGCTTTACTAGAACAGACAGAGCTTACAATCCTGGAAAAGACAAAGAAATCAAAGCTCTGAACACACTGCTGACGGAGCTCTCCAGCCTTAAGGAACGGCGTTTGGCTTTGCTGAGGTCTCTGCTTTGGATGAATTCAAAAGCTCTGCAGCTCCGATTCTTTGCAGCTGATCTGTTCATCTGAGCGCATTTCACAGGCTCCATCAAGATAGGAGCATAATTTATTCTAAAGCTATATTCAGACACAGAATCGTTGCGTCAAGTTAGCAGATAACTACCCACCATAAATTGATAGATATTAAATGCTGAAATGTATTTGTTATCTATTCAGTGGATTTCAATTCAGTCAAAAATTAATTCCTAATATAGATGCTGGAAAACCTCCTTTGAAAATATGTCATCCAGAAAGATTTTACAACCATCTGTGGGAAATCAATATTTTATGAGGGAATCATAATAACTTATAGGGCCCACAGTGACAAGCCGGTCGCAAATCACCTTCCCAAGAGTGAACTTCCATATTACTTCTTATAAATTAAAGGTTTTATTTTAATCTTCATTCCTGGATCAGCTAGAACCATATAAATATTAAAGCAAGCTGGAAAGCATATTCCATTTGGTTGTATTTTGTGAGTTTTGAAGAACTAAACAGTCTTTTCTTAAAGATATATTGGCATTAGCAGTACTGTGGTTTGTTCCACACCTCCGGCACGCAGGGCAACCTGCACAGATCCACTGTGCTCATGTTAAGGATGTGCTGTGAGGGCTGAGCAGATGGGACAGGGAAGAAATGGCACCCATCAGCCTCTGTCCTGCACCCAGCTGCACATCTCAATGGTGTTTGTGCCTCGTGTGGTCAGAATCCAACACAATTTCTTAAGCTTTAAGTGGGAAGACCAACACGACCCAACCTCATCAGTCTCGTTCCCTTAGGAAACCTGACGAAAAGCACACGCAGCACAATTCAATGAGAGCATTTTTCCCCACAGTTGTACATAAAATGCCTCCAAAAAGATGAATTTCTGCTGTTTTTGTAGAAGTTAATATTGATAAACTTCATACCGGTGAAGAGTGGGGCAATCTTTTTGGAAACTAAACTCTAACCATTAAATAAATGATGGCTTCAACCTTCCTTCTGGTGCGTCACCATCAACCCCAACTGCACGTCTCAACTTTGTAATGGCTTCTGACATGGAATTATTATGTGATGCTGTCATAAGCAAATTGGAGAAATGTGAGCTAAATGCAAAATTGGCTGAAATATTCTCTGGGAGAATCAATGGTTTGCTGTCAAAACGAAAGCGTATTTCAGACAAGATTCCATCGGGACTTGATCTGAGCCTACGCTGCTCAACATTTCCATTAACAACGGCATGATGGACTAGAGAATATCCTTATTAAATCTGCAAATGGCACTAAGCTAGGGAGAAACAACATGGGGGTGATGAGATTGCTGTGGGACAGGATCAGAATTCTGATAAACTGCCGAGAAATCAGTGATAAACTGGAGAAGTGCTGTGAAAGAAAGCAGCTGCAATTTGGTAAGGAGAGCCACATTATCAAGCAGGAAGATTTAAATGCAGAACAGCGGGCATCTGACCCGTAGCAGATCTGCAGAAAAATACATTTAGGCAGATCACAGACTAAACTGAAGTTAAAAGGTCAGGCTTGTAGGAAAACAAGCACTGTAACTGCATAAATACCAAGCTACAAGGCTCAAAGTAACCCCTCCACATCTGTGGCACGTTACAGCCCTCACTAAGCAGTGCCAGTACTCGTGGTCAACCATCTCCATTCAAAGGAGAGCTCCAAGGTCTGGAAGTGGCACAAAGAAACAGTCTGAAACCTGGAGACACCGACTGCCATGGCACTGCATGAGGGCAGCTGCTCAGTTTAGCAGACACTGTGCACACACTGCAAAAAATAAATACAGAGGAAGAAATAACTTGTTTCATCACATGGTGAATAGGACAAGACTTGCTGGGTTTTAATTGCAGCCACAAAGGGTAAGGATTACATTGCTATCAACAAGGATCATGAAGGATACCTGCAGACTTGCTGCAGGCGCGGTGCAGGAAGCTCCTAATAAAAGCATGCATCCTTGCAAACCTCTGCACTCCAATACCAAACTTTGTTTCACTTCCTTACTCAGCACCTACACACTTTGCTTTCATATCAGTATGCAGAGCGTGCCAAATATTTCTCTCAAGATACAAAATCTATTTGTTTTATTGCTAGAAACGTGCATTTTTTAAAGCCTTTTTTTCCAACCCCACTCTACACTATTCTGGTTTGGCTGTGCATGCAGCACTCTTAGGAAGAATACTCACACTTTTAAGAGCTCCCAAGACTTCCCTTACTGCTCTCCTCCACGTTAGCACTGATTACAATTTTAATTTTAAATTCATGATTAATTAGCCGTGCCATTAAAAACGGTACAGCTAATTAGGTTGATACACTGTCACCAACAATAGATTGATAATCCAAAGCAAATACAATGCTATTTAGCATCAGATTCTTTCATGGCAAGACAAATCCTCGAGTGTTTATTGTAGGTTCTGAGTGCACACGCATGGTTTACCATGGCCTGGCTGATGAATGGATATTGGATCATATACATCAAGCCTCAAATTTAGAAGTCCAAGCCATGAATCAAAACCGAGTAATGGAACAGTTAAATTATCACAGCTACATTTCTTCAGGATGTGAACTGATAACAGATGGTAACTTTCAAGGCTTAACACTTGGTCTGCTTTCTTTCAAACAATATTTCTCCAATTTGCAGGCGACGTTAAGCAGTATTTATGGATTCACATAACTCCCAATTCCAGTACTCATCATGTCCATCTCTCTACTCTTGGATTTGCTCACGGGAAAGCAAAGACAAATCAGTAAACAGATGCAGGGTGCCAGAAGCTGCTTCCCAGCCTGCTGTTCATCCCAAAGAGCAAGCCCCCAGCACAAGCATGCTTCACCCAGCACATCAGCATGCACTGACCTGGAATTCAGACTGCTGCAAACTCAATGCCCACCCAGAGATCAGCACCATGTACGCTCTTCTCTCCCAACAACACACTGACTTTACAAAGCCAGCTCGTCTACCTGGCTCTGTCTGTCCATCTCATCCATCTATGGCACTGCAGCCCCATCCGTAATGGCAGTCATGGGCAGCCATCAGCTCAAAGATGAATGACACAGTGCTAACCCCACTGCCAGTGCTGCTGGGAGAATCCCAGCCTTGTAATAACACATTAAATAGCTCCATACAGAGCTGCATAAGAATTCTGGGCACAAGTGGGAACTCGATCCTTCAATTTTAAGCTGTGTGCATTTAATCTTATTAGACAATGTTTTACATACAGTTTTCATATTTAAAGGATTTTTAAAAAGCAAATTTACAAAAGGTGCAAAGTCATCACACCAGTAACATTCTTCCTTAATTCAATCACAGCCACTCCCAGACTGAATGGTAAATATCTTTTGCAGGAGCAATCTGCTCGTGGTTGTATCATTTGTACTAATAGATAACTAGGACAATTTATAGTAACTGGTATATTTCTAAGTAATTAACAGCTGGAATAATCTCCAAATTGATCAGTTCTCTGTACACAGGAGCCTAAAATTTCATTTCTATCTACAGTTCCCATGACCAAACCCTGAGTCCTGCTAAAAGCCAAGCAGAAAGCAGGGCAACGTGGTGGGCTGCCTGCTGCAAGTCAACATGTAGTCTGTGAACTAAGTAAGCTGAGGCAAAAATCTTCAAATTAAATTAAATTTGGATGCTCATGTTGTGTCACAAAGGCTGGATACGTTATAATATGTTATATTATCCATAAAGACAAGCTTGTATCAAATCTGGTGTGTCTTTCACAGCACAGGCCACTATACGCATGCACACACTTCTGTTTTGCAAACTAGGAGTACAACTTCTCCAACGACTTATACTTTAGAGGCTGGAAGCATGAGGAAGGAGCTGCACTGGCATTTAGCTCCTTTTACAGAATCACAGAATCACAGAATCACCTGGGTTGGAAGGGACCTCAAGGATCATGTAGTTCCAACCCCCCTGCCCAGCAGGGCCACCAAACTTTTAGGCATTTCCATGTAGGCAGTTATCAACAGCTGCAGATCAGGTATCTGAGGATGAGAGTTCAGCATGGCCAGGACATGACGTGTCGTTTTTATTGACACTGGCTGTGCTGCTGGAATCATGGGACTCTGCACACATGTCAGCCTGACTGTGTAAACACAAAGCTTTGGCTCTGCTGTCATGGACATTTATGGTACCAAATAAATATCTTAAGAGCTATACTAAAATAGTAACAAATTCGTGGGCGAGAGCAGTGTTTTAAATAAACCAGTAAAAAGACTCTGTAAGTTTGGCATAACCCTTTAAGTCCGTGTTTTATCACAAGAGAAGGCTTAAGAATAGCTCATGCTCCAGCCCTGGGGACAGCCAGGACCACCCAAACCATCACAGCACTGCACTGACATCTTCACCAAGGACTGTGTGCAGCCAACACAATGAAAGACCAAAGTGACAGCAATATACTTGACCAAATGTCATGGATTTTATTCCTAGAGAAACATCTGAGGTTCCATATCCTACTTTGGATGCAGTCCCCAGTATTGGAAATGCAAGAGGTCTTGGGGAATTGCTACTCTTGTGGCTTTCCCAAGTGATCAGATGAAAACAACCTGGACCCAAAAATGATTCCTTAGTCAGATAAGCCCAATTTAAAGCCCTGCTCTAAAGAAAAAACCAAACACCTCTGAAGTCAGATTTCCAGCGTACAGACCCAGACACAAAAAACACACTGGCATGAAGTGTGCATTTCAGCTCTTTTGATAGCTCCCCTTCCCAGTCTAAACACGGTTTCAAACACGCAGCTGTGAGCTTCCCAAAGGCAGCCCTGCATGGGAAGCATTCTGCTCCGAACTGAGGGCTCACCCATCTGACTGCAGCAGCTCAGGACACAGAGCAGACCCTACGCTGATGCTGCTCAAGCTGAACAGCTCTTTTGTGTCTTTCCAGGGCCATCGTGCATTAATCTCATATAAGAGAAACTGGATTTAAATTATTGAAAAACAAAGAAAGTAGTTTTCAGACTTTTTTTTTTCCCCCCAAAATCTACAGGAAAATGCCCTAAATAAAAGCCAACCAAGTTCTGATTGGGATTCTGCTGTCATTTTACAGCAGCCAAGACGAAGCCAAGAAAAGCTCCGTTCAATTTGTTGAACACAGTGAGACAGAAAACCTCCTTTGTGAGAAGGCTGCAGCAGGGCCAGTAATGACCAGGCATTCCCAAGGAAGCTTTTCAGTCCTTGCAATGCAAGTTGGGCGTCTCTAAAGATGGAAGCAGCCAAGTTCACTGAAAGGGCTACGAGCAGAAGGAAGCAGGGAGCAGTGCTGCTCCATCTGGCAGTGTTTACCTCCCACAGCAGCGGTGTCACTGCACAAAGTGCTGCGTTGGTTGGGGCAGATGACAGCTCGGGTGATGGGGCTGTCACCATAGCAACTTCCAGCAAGAACTCACAATGCACCCAAACGAACTTGGAGCTAAATTAACTTATTGCATGTCACCAGTGAGAAATGACTGTTCAGAGGTAATTTTCTGTACTAATATGTAATAGAGTTAACTCTCTAAATTGAATTAAATTAATTAAATGCCACTCCCAGTAAATCAGATTCTATTACATGAATGTTAAAAGAAATTAAAGATGTTTTAATAAAGATTACTAATAATAATTTTATATTATTACTTCAATTCAAAATTTTCGCTCAGTTTATTTTAGGCACATGTCTTCCTCTCACCAGGAAGGAGCACCTAATTACTCCACTTTCACTGCACATATTTATATCAGGTAGAACAGATGTAGCCAAAGGAAACCACAGCAGCATTGTAAGGGCTGCTCATCAGTGAAATACTGCTTGGTTTAACATGTGAAAGCCCAAGATTTTCTTTCACCACACACGCTTTGGTGATGTCAGTAACTTTGGACCATTTCCCAAGCCTTCTAAGATTGTGCCCAGCTTCCACTGCAGAGGAAGAGGAAAATCCCAGAGCTGCCTAAGCAGACTGCAAAAATAACAACTTCATAATGGCTTTACAGAGACCTAACTTAGTAACTTTGGGTTTTAATACAGCATTCCTTGCACATCAGAGCAAGACAGCCAGCTGGGAGATGCACCTAAGCCGCCTACATTGTCCAGCGCCAATAGGGGCAGGCTGCCATTGCCAGCTAACAGCACTGCATCACCCTGACTTCACAGCTCATATTAAACTCAGCCAACACTTCAGGCCCAAGTGGGCCCCACCTCACCCCCATCATCCCCTGGAGTTATCATCCACCTCTGAGATGAGGCGGTGACAGCAGGGAGAGCACACAGCCACTGCAGTGACAGCAGCACCAGCCGTGGGTGACCCAAAGAAGGAACACTGTGCCACAAACACTGCGTATTTCAAAACATGCCCTGAATCACAAAAAACAGGCCTACATCAAATGTGCAAAGCACAGGTGCAGTAATGCAGTGAGGATGTAATGGACTGGAATGTCGTAACCTTCAGCTGCCTAGATCCCAGCTAGCAGTGAGATGAGATTGTGGTTTGAAGTTTTCGTTGCTGTTATGTATCTGATTGATTATCCAGAAATTCTATGGTAGAATTACATATTTTTCAAGTCCTCGTAGCCATAATGAGTTATCAGATAATAACGTCTCACCACTCAAAAGCATATTTCAGTATTCAAGAAACAATCTGAAGAAATACTGCATTATTTCCTTCCTGTCTCATCCAGAAGACTTCCTCCTGTAGAGGAAAGAGCCCCTGGTGGGTGCCAGCCAGGAAGGAGTCGGGTCTGCCCCACACCTACACAGAAAAGAACTGGAGTGGAGGGGATTTGGGGGTCGGGGGTCAGCCTCACCTCCTGCACCACCAGGAGGTTTTCTCATCTTCTGCCAATCAGATGCAAACAACTGCAGCGGAAACTGGTAAGGAATTAAAGCAAACGTTATATCTAAACGTCTGCTTCAGAGGACTCCCAGCAGAGAGAAAATGGTTAGTGAATGAAAAGGAGAAAGGGGGAAAGGAGAGTTAGAAGAAGAAACGCTGCACGATCAATTCAGGGGGTTTGTGGCATTGGAGAAGAGCCCATCTGAAACTGGGAAGCTCCTTAAAGCAAGCTGCATTCAGAGAGAAATAAATGAGCTAACATAACCAAATTAGAAGAATCAGCAGCAGCACTGCTATGAGCACATTGCAGAGCTGTACACTGGACTCAGCCTGAAAGACACAAAAAAGCCTCAGACTGTACTTACAAACAGCAATAGTAAAATTACACAGGTTAACTCAAAACATTACTTAATAATCATTACATTACTGGAAGGATTTCTACAGGAGAGAAACAAAAACTATGGTTTGGAAAACGGTTTGAAAGCAGCAGCACGAAGTCAGACAGATGGAGCTGCTAAGTAAAGAAGATCAACAAAGTGCTGCTGCAGAGAAGGGCAGCTCTCCACATATCAGACAAGAACGGGCTTAAATTACAGGAAGGACTGCTCAGGCTGAGTAGGAGACTGCTCTCCAACAACAAACAAAATGCCTTTCACGAATATCTGTTGGATCCGTCTGACAGCTTGGAGATGGACACGACAATCTCCTCTCGTTAGCCAAAAGGGCTACGTGCAATGTCCTGAGCCCAGAGCTTCAGTGTGGCATCCAGAGCTTTTAAAGGAGTTGAGGTCTTGTTGATTCTGGAGCTCAGTGACTTGTCAGCTTCACATCACACATCCTGGAGAGGCCAAAGGTCTGGCTCCATGAAGACTGCTGGAAAAAGAGACAGCAAAGCAGCCAAATCCAAAGCGATGCCAGAAGTGCTAAGGGCATCCTGATACAGGAGGGGAATCTTCAGGAAGCTCTGTGTGACAGAGGAAAATGACTACTGCCAACAAGGGAAGAGGCAATCAAGAGACTGAGCTGCACCTCGGGTACAGATGTTCCTCCTGGGCAAACAGGGATGGATGCTGACATGCCCCGTGCAGCTGAGAAGTGCCAGAAGTATTCTGTGTAGCTGTTAAACGCACGTCCCACAACTGTGCTTAGCATGAGCCACTGCAGCCAGACCACAAAAGCTGGGACAGGATGCTTACAAGGAACATCACCTCCTGTCCTAGTGATTCTGGCCCTGCAATCAGCCCTGTGAGTAACCATCCTTAGGAAGCAAACACACTGCACTGCCTCAACCAGGTCAGGGAGAACCAGAAGGGTCGGTCAGCTGCATGCTGCCATCACAGCCAGCAGCTCAGAGAGCGAGCTAGTTAACTCGCACTGCAAGTATGCCTGCAGAATTTGCTGTCATTAAGTACAGGCTACCATCTTTAACAACTCAGGAAAAGCATTAACTTAATCTTACAAAGGAAGTAAGGAGGCTGACCAGATTCTCAAAGCAGAGGAATGCCAACAGCAGGTCCCAACACAAGGTCCCTCAAGCAAAGGCTCCACACTGTGTCAGGACATCAGAACGCTTTTTCATTTCCTTTGTTTCCCCAAAATAACACTCCACAATCTGTAGAGTCACTACCTGAGGAATGTGCAGAGTGTCACTCCAAGGAACGGGTCAAGCAATGCTACAAAGCTGGCATGCACCTCAAACCCACCCAGCATCCCATGCTCCAAACCAAGCCTATGTTTGTCCCTTGCCCAATGAACCTCTCCTTCAAGCTTATGGTTTGCAGCTCTTACAGACATCATATTTACATGGGATACAAGCCTCCTGCAGGCAGTAACACAATAACCTACCAATGGAGAGCATTCATCACAAGGCAGGTAAAAGAAAGCTGAGAGCTTCTAACGGAGACGGCATCACAGCAGCAGTGTTTCCCATAAAAGGATGACCTCATAAGGCAGTCCTTAAGTTAGACAGAAATGTACATGTAAGGCCAACGACAACCAGAAACAAAGCTCAGAACGTAAAGGAGAACCAAACTGATGGAATCAGTTAGCTGTGCATAATGCCATGTGCAACAAAAGCAACCTGCTGGGAGGGTTAAACTCCAAGCTGAGGGTCCCAGTCCATCCTTCTCAGCAAATACAGAACACTGTGATGGCAAGCTAGCAAAGAAAGCCTTCTCTGCTCTATAGCACGAGAACACCTATCTCAGGTGGACAGGAAATATCAGACAACATTCCATTTCTCACTGGTAAGTAGTTATTAGATAAGTGGACTGAAGAACAGGACACACGCTACTGTCCAAACTGCTGTGACACCAGAAGAGGCAGCAGTTTGACCATTTCAGTCCACACGTTTAAACACACTGCGTTAGGCAATGCCTGTTACTGAGAAAGAGACCTATTGCTGAGTATGAAAGCACACACTGTGGGCAGATAAATAACCATAAAACAGCATGCAGTCTGATCTTAACAGCCACTATTATCATTGTGTAGCTGTGCTAAAATTTATATTCTATAATATACAGTTGTCAACAACTGTATTGGCAGTTGTTGTGTTTCCAGAATGCAAGTCGGGGATTTTTATCCGAGAGGCATCAGCACCAAGGGGCACACAGAGAATTAGGGCTAGAAAAGCCAAACTGGTGTTATCTCATCTGTTCTTATTCTCCTCACCGAGTGCTCCTGTAGAGATAATGTCAGGACGTATTTATTAGACAGTGGACAATGTAAAGAGACACCTGATGGAAGCATGCAGTCTGACTGCCTTCAAACAGGACAACATTTAAAGCATTTGACAAATACTTCTCATTGTTTCTCGTACAGGAAAGCTCACGTTTTCACCCTGTTTTAAAAATAAATACACTTGGAGCTGTTACCATCCTAAATCTGGAAAGCCCAGATCACCTCCCAACTGAGGAGACTGAACAAGGCAAGCTACGAGGAAGAGCAGAGCAATATTCTCTGTGCACTTACAAGTACACATCTAAACTTCCATGATGGGCAGCTACTGCAAGCTGTCACTAAGGGCTTCGTGAAAGGAATGAAGAGGAACTCAAAAACTTTAACGAGGCACAGAGGGAACAGAATTGGAGGTGCCTGCATGAGCTGTAAGGAAAAACAGCACCTCTGTGCAAAGAAGCTGAAGCATTTTTCTACTTCTTTAAGGATCAGCTGCCCTGTAAACCCTGCTCAGGACAGGAGCACATCAAGAATATTGTTTCTGTTCCATTCTCAAATAATCCTGGAGTGAAATGTTTCTATGTGCTGTTGTTTTGTTGTTGTTGCTGTTTTTTTAAGACAAATATTTTTATCAACAACAAAAAAACCATCTACAGTACTTGTTTTGATGCCTAATTATCTGAAAACGTTCATCTGAAGGCTCAGGTGTCCACAGCTTCACAAGAGCTACGGAAGACTTCAATCTTCAAAACCAGCAGCCCCCACTTGCAGGGCTCAGGATGCCCAGCTCTCTTCTGCCAAAATCCACCAATGCTTACACACAATTGGCCTCTCAATGGACTGTGATTAGAAAACCAACAGGACCCAAACAAAAGAACACAGAACAGGAGTTGTAGGAAAAGATATCCGTACACTTACTTGCCACCCTAATTTTTTCTCCTTCACTTCAGTATGAGAGGGTTGAACTGAAGATACTCATAATGTTGCCTACACTTGTGAGAAGAAAAGGTGTATTAAGCAGCACTGAGCTGTGGTCACTAGAAACTCCAGTTGGGTTGTCACAGCCATCCCACATTTGACAGCATGCAGGAAACCAAAGTGTCTCTACCAGTTAACTCCAAGCAACCTGGGCTCATCTGTCATCTTCCACATCCAAATTTCTCCTCTACGTGTGCTGTCCCACCTTTATGCCACCTTCTTCTCTTTCTGACCAATGTTACGGATGGAATCTATGAAATATCTTCACATTCTATTCTTTTAGATTACAAAATTGTAATTACTTCTCCTGTTAGAGAAGTGATGTATCAGCCAGCTGTGAATGAAACACATGCAACTTGTTTAAAGACTCTTGTAATAGCAAAACAACACGAAGATAAGGTTTGTCAGAAAGAAAACATTTGTGTTACAAAGCCTTCACACATGGCAGTGGGTTATCACTAGGTTATCACATGACTACATATTATGACCTAATTGAAGAACTTAGCACAGCATTTGCCTTCCTCCTGCAATGATGATTTGTGGCACATTTTGTCACCACACTGTTGAACTGCTCTGTGCAAACACAGCACTGAACTAATAGCAGGGGGGCTGGAACTAGGTGATATTAAAGGTCTCTACCAACCCAAACCACTCTAGGATGTTATGGTTTCTCCTACTTGGGGCCCTGGGGAAGACCACAGAATTCTAAGTTTATGTCTGCAATCAGAAACCAAGAGAGCCTACTCCAGTTTGGAGGTCACAGTGAGACACATAAACTGGATTAACGGTAATCCATCAGTAGTAAAGAGATACCAGAACCCAAATACCAGCCAGTGTCTCTTACTTCCTCCAACTGAAATGTAAGAATCTTCTCCACTCTACATCTGCAGAACCACAAGGGCAGGAAGCGACCTCTGGAGATCATCATATCCAACCCCCTGTGCCAGCAGGGCACAGAAGAAAGCATCCAGGTGGCTTTTGATTGTCCCCAGACAAGGAGAGTCCCAAAACATCTACGAGCAGCCTGTTCCAGTGCTCTGTAATCCCCACAGCAAGGAAGTTCTTCCTCATGCCCCAGTGGAACTCACTGTGCTCTTATTTATGCCCACTGCCCTTTGTCCTGCTGTTGGGCACAACTAAAAAGAGCCTGGCATCATCTCTAAAGTGACAGTTGAACAGTTCACATTTGTAACCTCTCAGTCTGCAGATATGCAACCTTCCTGCCTCTGCAAGCTGCACATTAACATCATGATGTTACGATAGGGATTCCTAAGAGACACGGCACAGACAGCCAGGGGGAGCAGAAAGCTCCAGAAGCAGACAACAAGCAGAGGGGAATGATGCTGCCCCACCACCCCATCATAGGGCAGTGCTGACAGGCTGCTGGGTCCCACATTCACTGCAGCTGTTCCAGCCATTGTAACCTTGCCTCATCCTGCAAGCTGAGAGCTGAAGGTCCCGTTTTTCCATTTGACAGCCATCATCCCTTTTCCTGGTCATATGCCAGGAATACACAACCCTGCACACATCATGAAGTAAAAGGGACAGATTGGCCCCCTATGCTTTACAGTGAAGGAAAAAAATGTTCTGCAGACTACCTCAATCAAAGAGTTAGGAAAGAATGTTCTATGGCCAACTAAAAATGGTAGTTAACTCTTTTCACCTGTGCATTTGGAGATTCAACAATTACCTTCACTGTAGATGATGCTGGAGAATGGGGTACCTACATTGCAAGGGTAGATGCTTCAGTAACAGTATTATCACTTCAGCTACTTTATATTTAGCACCTGAGCTTCAATTTAGACAAAGCAAGTAGAATTCAGCTGGGATGGGAGCAAAGCTGTTGGAGCCAGGGACTTGGGCACCTCTGTGCTCCCTGTATCTGCAGTGAGACAGCTGGACAAACAGCAGCAGCAAAATGCCTTCACCTCACAGCGTTTGTCACAAGCACAGCTCTCCACAAAGTCTCCTGTAGTTATGAAGTAACAGCCGCTTCCTGCGGTGGGAACTGCGTACTGTGCAGCACCAAGCTCTTCCTGGTAGTTACAGCTAAATGCTTTCATTACAAAAGCCTTTATGTATATGTAAAGTTTCTTCATCAAGCGCACAGAAAGCAGCCAGAGTTTACACATCTGAAATAAACACTAATGGGCTGTGCTCAATGGTGCTGCTCTCAAAAAATTACCATAAGGCAGCAACATGGGAGCACAGCGTGCGATGGGAACGTGTTCATTTCCCACCTCATCTCATTCTGCAGCGCTTCTCTCCGGCTTAACAGGAAGACTAATTTGTTTTCAAGTAATTGAGAAACAGCTCCTTATCAGTTCTTCAAATGTCTTTTTTCCTTTCACACATAGCCCAGAACTGTTGCCAACAGCGTACTCGTAAGAGATTCAGCCTAGAAGAAAAATGCCAAACAATGCTGCAGAAAAAAATTACAAACTGAAGAAGCTGCTAAGCAGACAAGACTTAAAAGAGCTGGTTCTTCATTTAAACAACAAAAATAATTTGTTTAAATAGACACGAGAGCAACACGAGGGAGCACTTCCTACCCCTGCACCAGTGACTTCAGAGGCAGCCACATGCCTTCCCTCTATTGGTGGAAGCACATGTTTATTTTGGAAGGCTTTGTGCTGCACACACAAATGCAAACACCCAGCCTGCTCCGAGCTGACAGCACACCATGCTCACACCCACAGGAAACCTCTTTCCTCCTTCCTGAGGCCTCACCAGAGACCAAACATGAAACAGCTTCCAACGAGCCACAACCACACACACGGAGCTAAGAATTAATTGCTAATGGAACAGCATCCGCTTTTTTTTTTTTGACTGCTCTAAGAAAAAGTGAGAAATGCAATATTTATGAAAATTTTAGAAGCCTCTTTCTCACAGCATTGGTTTCCAGCACACAATAAGCCAACCAGAAAAGAAACCCTTCTCCACTGCTCCAGTCCTGCAGCTTCTCCCATTCCAGTTACTTCCAAGAACTGCCTTCTCCTTCACAAATATAGCCAGGAGTTAATAAGAAACAGCATAAACATGTTGTCCCAACCAGCTGAAAAACAGAAACTGAAAACTGTCTCCCTATGCCATCTTTGTATGATTTTCTTCAGCCTTCTCCAACAGAACCCAAGTGGTGGGAATACCTCCCACTGCCACAGCCACCCACAGCTGCACAACAGAGCCATGCCTGCACCAACAAAAGGAATCTGTGCTCCCCTGCCAAGCTGGCACCTTCTGACACAGCTTCCCCTGCACACCCAGGCTGGTCTCAGTCATTGGAAAGATCACAGCAGAGAAAGTAACATCTATGCTGCAAGCAGCTCTGCTACGTCACACCTTACCTGCCCCAAATCCAGATGCAGTCATGCTCTGCAGAAGGTTCAGCCCCCATTTGGCTTTAATCTTTGATTTAAAACACCCTGTATATGCAGTATATGCTGGTGCAGGCAGCTCACCCAGCTACAGTGTCATTCTGCCTTTACAATGAATTTAATTGCTTTCTCCCAGATATGAAATAAAATAATTTGGTGTTAATCCCTGTGTCACCTTTAGTTCTAGGGGCTGTTGTCATTCAACCTTGGAAACAAAATAAAGTATGGGCACCAAAGAGACGAAGATAAGGGACAAGTACTGAACTCACAGAAACGCAGTCCCTACATTTAAAAGAAATTAACTCAGGTGCTCGTGAACAAAACCTGGATCCATACCACCACCCTCATAAAACCTTACGTCACACCTGATGGTATCAAACACACATACAAAGTTATCACAGCAAAGACAAAAACCACGCTGTGCCACACAGAAAAGGAGATGGCACTGTGGCTCCGTGCTATCAGGAATCAAGGCCCATTAGTTATGTAAAAACGAACATAATTAGTTACTCTGACAAGAAAAACATCTGCTACTGAGATAGGATATTAAAGTCATTGTAGCACTGAATCCTTTTCGCACAGAAATGAGTTGACAAAAAGTATTACATATTTTGGAAACTAAACTAATTCTTAGATAGAAATCGTACCTTAATTCCAAATGTCTCACATGCTTAAGATTCTGAGAGGAAAGGTCCCAGCTATTGCTACCTTCCTCACTGCTATGAACCACAGGGCAGATGCAACACAATTCAGATTGAAGCTTTCTGATTTCACACGTTTCTCATGGGAAAAAAATTGGGGGGAAAAAAGTGTACTGATCAATTTATCCTAGTTTCCCCACTGTGTACTTAGAAGATTGTTTTTCAGAATTCAGTATTACTGAAGAGAGAATTAATTCCTGCTATATAAATACATAAAAAGCATTTGAAACATAAGTTGTTTTGTCAATCCCATATGCTAGACTTGGCTCTTTTCTAATTCCCAGCCTTTGGAATTTGAGAAGCTGTACTTGCCAGTCTGCCACCTAATTACACAGCAATAAACGTGCATTAACCAGTTCAACACCAAGCTGCAGCCCTGACTGCTGTGTGGTGACAAACAACCCAAGGCACAGAGCAGGTGGCAAAAGGCAGCAGCTGCAAAGAAAGGCATCACACCTGTCTCACTTCCACACCTTCGGTGAGGCCGCAGCTTCACCACCATTTCCTCCATCCAGGCTTCTCATGAGCTCAAGGAACTGAATTTACTCACTACACTGAGTTGATTTGGGGGTGAAGGAAGCAGAGATGTACATTTTTTGGTGGCAATTAAATTTTCTTTGAAATAATAACAGCTAGAAACTAAATTGAAAACATCTGTCCTGATATGAGGGGAAAATGATAACATACAGTGTGTTACGTTCCAGTTATTTCATCTATGCATTCCTACCAAAAAGGAGCCACGTGACACCCAACGTAGAAACTTACTCTGAGAATCCAGCGTGAACAGTCGGCTCCTGCAGCAAGGATTCAGGAACACGAGATATTGCCCCCTCATTAGAAAGGAACATGAAGAACAGGACACACACACACACACACACACACACACACACACTTTTAAACAAACTTAAAACACCACGTGTTTCACCAAATGAATAAACATAAATTTACCTTTGGTTTTTTGTTCAGCAGCCTGAAAGAAGAACAGAACAACAGAAAAAAGAAATCAACTATTTGTCAATCTTCAAAGGGATACCTAATAATTGCAGAGCTGCAGCCCTGACCTTTTGCAGACAACGCTTACATAAAGCGGGCATTAGGTCTAATTAATGATAGGAACATTTTAATTCAACTCCGTGTACAGGGAACATAAGAATGGCTATCTTTGTCTGACAACAGCCCAAAGCTGCTGCTTAACCACAGTAAGAAGCACAGCAAGCACCAGCCCCCACCCAGCCTTCCACACCCAGGACTCAGAGATGCCCTGAACCAAGCAGGTCTACAAAACACTCAACAAGTTCAGTTCCATCAATTTGCCCTGTTTCAGTTCTACCCACTTTTCTTTTTATTTGAGGTAGCTTTTGTAACTACCAAGCAAGAGAGCAGTTCCTACCTACACCCTCAAGCCCACATACGATTAAAACTAACTTCATACACAGACAGTAACAGTAATAATAAAAAGGCAAGAAAATGCAAACCACAGAAAAGATGAAGTGGCCTTGGAATCCACAGCCACTCCAGCATCAATTTAGGGTAAGTGCACTGATGCTGACAAGGAGCATGCACACCACGCAGCACTGGAAGCAGTCACCACCACCCATGGATGGCCAGCAGCTCAGGGCTTGCTAATGAACTGTCACAACTGCTTCACTGAGACCACAGCCTCTGATGGGGCTGCTGACTTGTGTCAGAATTAGTCAAAGTGAAGGTTACAGAGCTGTATCTGTATGATGCAAATAAATGAATACAAAAAGCAAACCTTTTTCTGAGCACCTTCCTTCTTTTTCTTTTCTTCCTGCTTTTTCTTTTTCTTTTCTTCCATCAAATGTTCCTCTTCTTGTGTTTCTTCCTCTTTCTCCCTGAGGGAATAAAGGCCGGAGAGAGCTTTTCAGTAAGATCAATTTTACCTGGGAAGGCAAATAATCCTTACTAATGTTGTTAGCTTTCTAATTCGCATGTCTAAAAGGGCTGCTTCTAATGCTGGAAAGAAAACATTACAAAAAAAAGCACTTCAAACCAAAATGAGCAACAACTGAAACAGTCGGGGATGGAAACTCTGAAATAACAGATTTGGAACCTCTCCTTCATTACTACTTAATACTACAACGCTGTATGGAAAGAAGACTTAAAGCAAGGAAATAAAAGAACCAAACCAACTAATTAACGCTGACTTCCTAATGCTGATTCACAATGTACCTTAAAGATTATGCCCGGGTACATTACTTCTGAAGTATTTTGTTTCATTTTGTTTTTTGTTTTTTAAATCAGATGCTTGTTTTCCTCAGATGCATCAATTTTGCTCTCCAGAGGAAAAAAAAAGAATCATAAAGTCTGGATTAATTCAAACTATCCTATTTTCTGTTTATCCTATAAATTCAAGCTGAAGGATTTGCATAGCTGTACACCACTTTTCCACAGGCACCTTGGTTAAAGATGCCAACTTCAGCCAAGCCTGAACCTCCCCCTCTGTGCCCTCTTTGTCCATCACTGCACTGAACAGCCCTAACAAGGAATCCCCCGCAACGCCCTGCCAAGCAAATACCAACAAGCAGTAAAAGAATTATTTGCACTAACTGTTTTATCTTCCTTGTCAGCTCTTCAAAGCCCGATCATTTATCAGCCTTACAGATCTTCTGAAAAGACTCCGTTTCTGATCGGCTGAAACTATTGCTGCTATTATTGGATTAGAGCTTCTGAGGCATGATTTGATTTTCAGCTTTTCCAGTTGCCTGACAATACAGGCTGTGGCCATTGCAGACATGAAGTGCTTGCAGAGCTGCACAGCGCTCCCAACATCCAGAAGCAGCTTTCCTATCCGCATCACCCCAACACCAAGCATCCCAGCGCCAGTTCCCAGCTCTGAGCACACCTCTCACACACAGCAGGGCACTCCAAGCACTTCCAGGAAGGACAGGTACGGCCACAGCACAGCAGTGAGGTCAGCACAGCTGGAGGCAGGACCTGAAGCACCTCAAACCACATCTCACGTCACCACAAACTCGGTGCCCATATTTACACCAGCTCCCAAGGGCCACGTTCCAAACACTGCACAGTCCATGCTTCAGAACACTTGCAAGAGCTGCAGCTAGGAATCAGCACGGCGCATTCAGCATCGCGCCTGAGATGGGTATTTGAAATGGCAGCTTTAAACAGACTCTCATAGGACTTTGCAAAAAATGACGACTTACACCGCCAAAAGAAACACAGTTGAAACAGTAACGGCTGTGACTTTCTTCCTGTTGGTTCAGTAGAACAGAAGTCCCCCGGATTTCAGTGACTACAAAGCAGCTGCATCCACTCCCTGCACTTCCAGCGCTCCCTAACGAAGTCCTACCACACTCTACAAAGCCCACACCTCCAAGTGATCAATGCCAGGCTTCCACCAAGGGAAGTTCCAGCCCTTCTCCTGTGTTAAAGCAGGTGACTGAAGCAAGCCAAGCGGGAAACAGTTTGGTCTCCTGCTAGTACTTAAGCAAACCAGTGATGTGATAGCAACTCCAGAAAACCACAATTACAGTTAAATCCCTTCTAATAATCAGTGCAGTGTTTGAAAAGGCAGGAAAAAATAATCAAAAAAACAACCTTAATTTCGAGTTCCCTTCCAACTATGAAATTACATGCTTCCCAACTTTACTGTTAGGTCTTTTTCCCCCATTAAGTTCCTTGAGTCAGGCTGCACTCAGTGGCACCTCTCTGCTCCCACCCTGCTGCTCTGAGCCTCCCAAGCACCACAGTGTGCCATTCCCTCCCCTCCACCCCTAATACACCATATCAGAGGATTTTCTAAATCAAAGGACAGCAAACATGTTGCTTCATTAAAAATACAGTGTATTTTATTACCGTATTATCATATCAATTACAACATAAGAGGTAGAAGTGCCACTCCTAGCAGAAACCTGTTTTTTTATTTCATTTCTGAGTTTCAAATAGCCTCAAATTAACTCGGAAAACGATACCATAATTTTTAATGGAGTTCAATTTTCAGAACTGATTTACATAATGACACTTCTGAATACATATGCTTTAAATATGCTTAAAATAGAAATAAAGCTCCAAGTGGCCTCTGGGATGGCAACGCTCGCTGTCACTTCTAGGCAGAAATTAGTCATCCCCGAGCAAAACAACAGGAAAACAATAAAAACATTGCTATATAAAGTTTGATTACATTGTCAAAAGCCATGTGCTGTAGTTTTACTTCCCGAGTGACGATTCAATCTTTATTACAGGAAGTATGCTAAAGAAAAGGGAATACAGAGCTCATGATTTAAAGCAGAAGCATCTCAGGGTGTATTTGCACGAGCTTGCCTTTTTCATAGCAACAGATCCAAAATATCAAAGCCAAGGAAGATTTTTTATGAGCAAAACTCAGTTTTACTTTGGTGCTGTTTTTAAAGAATGCAATTATCTCATTAAATCTGAGCCTAAATCCAGGCTTTCAGCAAAGCATTCAAGCTGAGGAGGCTGTCCTGCAGTAGGAAGGTGAGCTGGCAGGTCAGTGTCAGTACAGCCTGGAAGAACTGCGGTTACTTTCTGTCAGTCTGTGCCCATTACAAAAGTCTTCTTTTTCCCTTAAAAAAAAAAAGGAAACCAATCTAGGTTGATTTTTTTTAAGCCCAATGAAAACAATTTTCTAGTTGGCATCAGGCACCGGATCGCTTTCATGTCTGAAAGCACAGCTGGCATTCTGCATTGCTCCAACCTGACATCCTAACGGGATTCTGCAAGAAGCCTTTTGGGAATACAGCATTCTGATGCAAACTTCAAGGGCTGATCCGTGTCACTGCATGTAAGCTTATACCCATCCTATGCCTCATCCAGAAGCACTGCAATGGCCAGCCATGGGACAGAGGTACATCCCTGTCTGTGCCTCCATGTGCCACAGCTCCAGTCTGAGGGGTTTGGGCAGCACAGACACAAAACACAAAATAACCATTCAGAAGGTTCTCTAAGATCTGGTTCCAAATGGCAGCGATGAAACAGGGAAAGAATACATAAAATAAGCAGCAACGAGTACTGGAAAGGCAGAATGCAACAATTCAGGACAACTGAGAAATGCTGCTGCAGAAGAAAAGAGCCAGGTGCTGTTTCTTGGAAATGACAAATCCAACAGAGAATGCAGACACCCCAGGCCAGAGGAGGAATGCTGCCAGAGCCCCACGCCACCAGCAGCCCTGGTTTCAGAGGGATAAAGCAAGGCTCCTATCAGCCCCTTGCTCACGCTGCTTCCTCCCTCCTCCTCGCTCTGCCCAGCCCTCTGTGACCTGTCTGCAGCTGATCCCAGCAGAAGGCATAGAGCTGGCAAGAGCTTAACCAGCAGCAGGCCTCCTTGATACCAAGGCTCAGTCATTAAGTGGGAAGTCAGACCGGTCCCAATGACCAGCTCTCCAATCACCTCAAAGAAGAAAGAAATCCATAAAACCAGGCCAATTGAGAATGAACACAAAACCAGAACAAACACAGGTTAAAAAAATGAAAGTCAATAATCAATTAGCAGTGACAACAAAGCTAAGCGCTTTGGGAGCAAGCAAGAGGAAGAATTTGTTTCAGTGCTTCATGGCACAGCTTGCCCAGGGACAGGTAAAGAGCAGGCAGCATCTGGGCACATGCTATGTGGTGCCAGCAGCATCCCCTGCTGCTTTCCTGGCCATTCATAGCCAGAGAACACAGCCCCAAGCAAGGATCCCACAGCCTGGTCCTTCAGTGCCTGCTTCCCAGTCCTGGGGAGACAGCTCACTTCTGAAGCGAGCTCCCACAGACTGGCAGAAGGTGGAAATACATGGGGCAGCAAAAGTAAGAACAGCTTTAAACGTCTTTCAGAGAAATCAGATGGCTTTCCCCGCTCTCTGGGCCTGATGTAACTTAGCACAGGACAACTGCATCCAAGTCATCCTGATTACCTGGAAGGATCTGCAGAAGGGCAGCACCCCAGAAGACTTGCAAAGAGGCAAAGATTGCACCTACACCTTAAAAGGGGAAGGGACAGCAACATCACTAACCAGGATTTGTAAAGAGAAGCTACATCAAATCAGCTTGTTGTTTTCCCTATGGCACAGCTACAAGCACTTTTAACAGGGAAGAAAGAAGATGCAACAGATGTAATTTATTGACTTTTCAAGCAAAATGTACAGGTTTTTTTTTTTAAAAAAAGAAAGAAAAAACACTGTGCTTTAGTCGTTGTCTAAGAACAGGGTAGGGAAACACAAGCTGAGTGACACTACGGCACAGTCAGCACTTCCCCTTCCAAGCAGGCAGAGATCCCATGGATTTGGTTGCAGTACATCACCCATATCCAGCAGCATTCAGTACTTCTATTAATCACTTCATTGCTGGAAGAATGTGTGCACTGAGCTTCCAGAACACATCAAGTCATGAGGCTGCAAAACTCAGCCAGACAGAATTCAGGAGAAGCAGATACACCCAGGATGTGGTCTGAATAACAGCAGAGTGCAATTCAGCAACAGCACAGGGTACCATGTTCAGCATCAGTGCTGCAGGAATTAACTGGGAAACCATCCTCAGCTACACCACTGAGGGCAAGGTAAGCTGATCAGTGTGTTTTATGCACAGGTATGAACATTCAGCTTGAAACTAAACCCTGTAATTTGAAAGTCTGGGTGCAAAACGTGTCCCTACAGGGAATCATAAATGAAGCTTGAGGAGCATTTGTTTGACCTCAATTTATGATTTATTAATCCCATGCTTTGGGGCTTCTGACTGTTAAATTATGTCCCTGTCCTGCATTTGTCACTACTTAGTACATAATTTGACTTGACAGGATTTCTCCCTTCATGTGAAACATCAAAATATCATCCTCTGCTAACTGTGGGTCTGGTACTTTGCTTTTCCCTGTATCTGGTCAACCAATCTCGAAGCATGCAAGACAAAACCAATCATTACCAGCAACAGGACCCTGGCTTCTGAAGCCACAGAAACCCCATCAAGAACCCTGTACATAAACCACGACAGCCCTTGGTCTTCCATGGGCCGCGCAATGCAGCTTCAGCTCTAAGGCATCCTGGTGTGCATTTGGTTTTGTCTGCTGATTTGTGTGCAAGGTACTGGTGGGTGTCTCCAGGCCCCTGCTGCTCTCTGGAGCCTCCTCAACAGCTGCCAAAAATTGTGAGGGGTTACACTCGATTCCTACACATCTGACTTGGGGCTTTCTTGAAATCACAGCCCACTTTACTAAGGTGGCCAGACAGGCACAGACAACCAACTTCACTGCTGAAATTTAAGCAGAACGGAGCTGCCATTTAAAGACAACAAACACTACAGGTTTAGATGAGAACAGGATGTGAAAAGCATCACATTCAATTAAAATATCTTACTGAAACTATGGGAGATTATTGGTCGCCCAAGAGACTGAGTTAATAATCCTGCTCTTAAAACCTTTACAATAGAAATCCCATCATCAGGTGAAAAAAAAAGAAAGCTTGCCTAAGACATGTCAACCTCCAGCAGCTGGTGTCCCCAGCAGTGCCATTTTGGATCATTGGTTAAAGAGCATCTCCACTGCGACAGCACCTCGAGGACAGTGCCAAGTGCTATTTACTGCAAGACCCTTTCAGTTTCCAGTTCACTCAACAATAACTTTTGGTGACCCTACTTCATACACACATAATAGAAGCAACCATCACAGCAAATTAAATTTGAATAAAAATAATGTGGACTCAACAGAAATTACCCTTCAATTAGAGATTAAAAACAAAGTAACAGAACAAACCATGGAGCAACCTGGCCCTGTTTTAGCTTCTACTAGCCAGCACAGGGGAAATCTCAAAGAGGAAGGCTTTCCTGACCAAGAATGCAGACTGACCACAAGGAGCAGGTCAGATGCCTGAGGTCTGACCACCATCAGCACTGCTCAGTCCCAGTGCACAGCTGTGGGCTTTGGGGTTTTGCTTTTCATTCACAGGCTGCCTTTCTCACTTTCTTGAGGATCATTGCCAGAGTTCTAATGAGAATGTTCCAACAGACGTGTTAGGTCTTTATTACTGAGGATTGCACAGAAACACTAGTGAAGTTGTACAGCGTAACTGTGGTGCAGAGGACATGGCAGCAACACATCCAACCTAAACTAAGGCTCGCTCACACTGCATTCACCACCCAAAGCAGGTGATCAGCAGCTGAAAACATGTTGGAACAGTTCCTCTTGCCCAGCAAACGACAGAAACTCACTTCTTGAAAAATTAAGCTCTAGACTGCGCAGCGAGGTTGACTAGATTTAGCCTCACAGCGCTGCCTCCCAGCCAGGCCTGCTACCTACCAGCAGACCAAGCACATCATGGGGCAGAGCTGCCCTCCCTACCGCCCCCCCCCCCCCCCCCCCCCCCCCCATTCTCCTGGGCCGTAATGCACAATGGAGAACAGCTTGGCAATCCAGCAGCAGAGCAGCATGTGCTCATCTCTTCAGGTACTGTGTTTGTCTTCTGCAAACACTTGAGAAGAGCTCAGTGACAAGAGACAAAGCCCCCACAGCAGCCAGCTGCTCAAATAAACATCACCCATCAACTGGCCAAGCAGCAGAGGCAACCCGTGGACAAGCTGCTGCTCAGATGTTTGGCAGGACCTGAAGAACACATCAGAGCAGCGCACTTCCAGCATAGCACACATGGACACAGCTGAGCAGAGGTCAGGGAACGGAACAGGAGCAGCAGATCTCCTGCTCCAGGCTCTGTGAGCTGATCTCTGCCTAGCAGGGCTGGAGCAGCCAGGCAGCACGTCACTGCATCACCAGGCTTCGGTGACAGAGTGAAGGGGACCATAAACAGTCAGAAAGAAGCTTCTATGCAGGACTCCCTCATGCAAACACAGCTAAAAGAGATGACAGGTAAGCTTGCACAGCTAACACGATGCATCATTTTGCCCGTAAGGTTTCCAGTGCCCTCAGCTCTCCTTTCCATCACAGCCACACAGCAGCACTCAGCTATGTACCCATGTCACCTGACTCAGCTGTTGCCCATCTGTGATCCCCAGAGGCCCTTTCCACTCCTGTGACATTAAAACCACTGCACAGATGAGCCACAGGAGCCTACAGAAGGCAGCCCTGGGAGACGGCATCCTGCACCTCTGCCTTGCCCAGTTGAAAGAAGAGACAGAGCTGGCATGTGGCACCAGGACAGCAGGCAGGGCTGATGGGGGACCACGAAGACAGAGCACACTCAGGACCTCAAGATCTGGGGTTCAGAAATAAACAACTATGCCACCCTGCATGCAGTAGGGCTCCAAATGGTACAACAACACAAGGATCACCAGCACGAGATGAGATGAAAAAAGGAAAACGGGCATCAACAGCACCCCTTCTTGTAGAAGCCAAGACCAAAGGGAACACAAAGACAGAGCTCTATGCTCTCATAACATGTTTATTCCTCTAAAAGATTTCAGACTGCAAGCCCTCAATTTCCTCCTTCTGCATTTTCACACTTGTTGGGAGAGCTCATTGAACATTCAAGTTGTTGTCTCCGAGTTTTCCAAATACCATTCTATTTAAAGGCTCTGTGAATAGGGAATTCAATTTATCAAGTGAATGAAAGAAGAATTCTTAGCAGGAACCCTGGTGAGCTAATCAAGAGTCACAATAAAATGTCAGGGGTCCTGGAATTCTCCGCAGGAGGTTAACACCAAATCTGATCTGAGCAGAGGAAGACAAAACACACTACAGGCTAATGAACTGTGCTCAAAAACTGCACGCTGCAAATACGTGGGATCACAAATGAAAAAAAATTACTTGTTTTTGCATTAATACAACCCTAGCATTTAACTACAAAAAACCAAAACATTGCCCTCCGTCACTGTTTTGCTCAACTTAAATACATTTTGAATCAGTTTAGCTGCTGTTCCACTGCATCTTCAGTTGCAGCACGTTGCTGAGCAAGTAATCCTTCTTGCCATTAAGCTTAGAAGTTCTCTGTTCCACCACTTTCCACAATAAAAGCATCCGGATACCAATTCCTGCCAGTGATAAATCTATCAAGTACTCAATTAACAGCTGAACTCTGCATTTTTATTATATACTGGAATATCAGACCCATCATCAGAACGGATTATCACCATGCTTCAACCAGCAAATGAACGGCCTCTCCACTGGGGAACCAAACTGTTCCCAGTTGCAGTAAACACCACTTTGGAAATCAATTTATAGTGAATCATCATCTCTGCAATGACCATTTCGTGCCTTCAGCTAGTCTATAAAATGCCCAAGGGAACAAATATTCTCAGAAACGCATAGGTTGCTCCAAAAGTAATGCTCCCTATTTATTTCCATGGAAACTGTAGCAGATCCAAAGAACACGAAAGCAGTATTTGGCAGAGCAAATTCTCAGCTACTGTTTTGCAACACCATCACCACCATCAGCTGTGTGCTTTCACCAATGATGAATAAGAGCCTGCATGCCACACTCAGGGGAGGTGACCACTGTCACCACTGCCAAAATGCATCACTGCCTGGCTGTGCTCACACCCACTCCATTCATCAAGCTCAATGGCAGTGGGTGCCATTTTTTCTTCACAGAAGAATTCCACGTTTGCTTCACATGCTTCCATGTTAGATGGTAGATTGCTCCTCCACTGCCATCTGTCACACAGCAGTAAAACATAATGGGTTACAGGTGGGAAGGTTCAACTTCTACTGTCCTACCACCAACATGTGCTTCCAACAGCGTGGGCCAACATCAAGCAGTAGGAGGCATTACTTTCAGAGCAGCCCTCCCATAAGGTCTGTATATTACCTGATCAGTAGACAGAACTCCAGAAAGATGAGCTGCTGCTTGTTTGGATGCTGACAGAGGGGACAATTTCAGTGCAGCTGGACTGTCAGAGCATCAGATCACCAGGTAGCACAGACCAACAGCTATCACCTATCTCACCTGCTTCCAAACACACGGGGTTTTGTCACCTTAATAGTTCTTCCACCAGTGTGTGGAAAACGTTTTATAAATGTAATTAGGAATAAAAAGATGATTTTATTAAGCAAATTGCAATGGATCCACCCAGTAATACAGCCATTGCTTTATTCAAATATAATGCTTCAGTGTAGCAGTATAATATGAAAAGCAACGTGCTCTTGGTGTCCAGTGAGACGAGACTTAGGATTGCTGTTTTCAAAAGCAAAGGACTTCAAAAAGTTTGACTAAAGAAGAACTACTGGAGAAGTAATTACATCATACTTTCAGTAAGCTCTTCTATTCTGCTATTTATACAGAGCCTTCTCTTGACTGCAGCAACCACAGACCACATCTAGTTCTACACCTGGACTGGACACCCACACCTGATGATCAGCATACTACAAAATATTCAGCAGCATTTAGATTGCCACAAGTAGGCTCTTCTCCTGTATCACAACATGCTATAGCTTTTAAATGGCTTAAGACAACAAACCTCTTCGCTAAATATATCAGCTAACACCACAAAGAGAAACCAAACTGTTTCACAAGCAGGAAAATGAAGAGGTACATTATAGACAGATGTGATGAGCATTCTTAGGCCAGGGGGTTATTTTGAATTAACAGGAAGTTTCTGCAGCATCACAGATCAAGACCAGGACAGAACACAGCGGAAGACAGAGACAAGAAGGACTAAACATGCAGACATGGGGTACTTTGCAGCCTGGGTAGAAAAGAAGCTGTCGAGTGAAACATCCATTCCAAAGCTGAAAATGGGGCAGAAAGCAAGCTATGCCTTTTAGAAACAATTCTCCTGCATCAGGCAAGCTTGTAACTCATTAGAAATACCGAGAGAAGAGGAAAGTTGAGACCTGCAGGTGGACAGAATGACAGCAGAGGAAGGCTAAGAAGGCATCCTGCAGGCTGGCCTTTCCAACATGCGGCACCTGCAGGGTTACAAAGCTTTCCAACACCTCCTAACTTCATACCAACACGTACACCAAGAAGAACATCTACTCTTAGTTACTCTTCAAACACATCCTGAGCTCTACCAGAAGCACTACAAGCAACACCAAAAACCTGCTCTGGTTTTCTGTCAATGGCACAGGAACAGGGCACAGCAAAACGGCAGGCAGCACTGACCATCCTGCAGCTGCTCTTCTCAGCACTACTGAGCTGCTTCCTGTTCCTGCAGTGGTTTGCAACGAAGCACCGCACTGCTGCTCTGCTGTTCACCAATAACCACTGCTTGAAAACATCCCCGCTGTCAGCATCTGAAATTAGCATCAGCCATAGAAACCTTTTGGGATTCTGAGGAACTAAGAGCCCCAGTCAGACCACGCACAGCATCAGGCTGAGCTTAAAATAGAGCAGGCAGTTTGAACTCATTATTGATAGGAGCACACGCTGACCATACAGAGCAGCATCCAGGGCACAGCCAGCACTACGTCCATCCCAGATAGAAGTTCTGCCTCTCTGCTGCACTGCTGAAAAAGCGTGAATTTCCAGCAGAAACAGGCAGGCTGAACACATGAAGGGGAAGAGGAGAAGGGCAGTGCAGCTAAGGAGAACCAGACATGCCATTTGGGGGGGGAATTTCCTTGACCAGATCCTAACAAAGCCGCTCCCTGCGATGCCTTTGGAAAGTCACTATGGGAAAATACACACAAACCTCACTAACAAGAAACCAAGGAAAATTCAGGATGGCTCTGCCTGCAGAAGATGCCTGTGGGCACACACTAAGCACTCCATAGCCCAAGGTGGTTTTTCTTCCCTTGGGGTGAGGGCTCTCTTCCTCCAGCTGGTAGTCGCATGATAACTATTTTGAGACCTATAAACACATTTTTATCTGGGGCTTAATTATACAAAGAGATGCCAACCGACTTGACAAGTCCATCTCCCTCCCAAATGAAAGAAAAGTCTCCATCAATTCAGTGCTTACTACTAAGAAGGCAAACACACACTGCCATGGATAAAAATCAGCTATTTTAACGCAAGGCAAAAAAGCAACCATTCCCATTTCATAGAATCACAGAACGGCTTGGGTTAAAAAGAACCATAAAGACAGTTTAATTTCAACCCCCTGCTGTGTGCAGGGTCATCAACCACCAGACCAGGCTGCCTAGAGCCACATCCAGCCTGGCCTTGAATGCCTCCAGGGATGGGGCATCCACAAAAGTGAATTCTCATAAGCGAGCTTCTGAAACAGAATCTCCTGATTGAAATCTAAGTCAATGCGAATGTAGCTCTCAATCCTTTAAACGAATGTGCGTTTCAGAAGCAAACTGCAGAGAGCTGTTTATTACAAACGACTTCCACCTCCACAGCCCTCAAAGGCAAACCATAAAGCTGTGTGCAAAGCTAGACAATCTGGGCACCCAGCCATAAGCCAGCACTGCTGCAGCACAGATAACTGTTCTCACTCTCGAGCCATCCTTGGCTGCAAACCCATGGGGAAGACATCCAGAACGCAGCCCTCGCTGCCGCCAAAGCTTCTAATGTTTTATGAGCTTGAATTGCAACTACGGCTGGGAATACAGCACTGAGAAATTACGATGCTGGTTCACGTCCAGAGCTAAGAGCAAAACCAACTCCGATGTCGATTGCCGCTGCTCTGAAGGGAAGACTGAAAGCACATCGAGCCATCTCACAGATGTCTGCGGTGAAATTTAGTGCCCCTGCACGAAGAAAGTGATGTCACACTTCAGAAAACGACAAAAGAATCAGCAGCGCGTTCTGAACTGCCGCTGCACTCTCAGCAAATGATACCATCTTTGATATAGTCTGAACCTGCCCTGTAAGCACTCTGTGCACGAGAAGGCAGTTTGTTACTGTGACCAAACTCAGACATTCTTATCCCGTGCAGCAGACATTAAAATGCAGTAGTGCCAAAGCAGGCAACTGCACACCGAGGTTTCTCAAAACGCAGAGCTGTTCGTTGGAATGCAAGTGATGTTAACCACAATTAAGCAGTGATAACAGAAGCAAAGGTCTATCTACATCCAGTAATTAAGATGTAAAACTAAGCTGCGTCTTTGGTAGACGTTTTTCATAAATAGCTCAGAATCCTAAAGCAAGATCAAATAATACTTTGATTCCTCTGCTTTCACACATTAAGAACCATCTTTCATTGTACCACCAGCACTGCCCAATGAAGAGACCGTGCAAAGCACACAGACGCTATTTACTGTCACTTCTAGATCACCTTCCCATTCAATAAAGTGTATTTCTCTTCTAAACACTATTTGCTGTGGCTGATATCTTCATAACACAGCTGAACACCCCAAGCCATTATCACTAGAAGGCATCAGCTGATGCTAAATTGGCTCGACTGCAGCGTCACAGGCATTTAAGAGGTTTCCTTATCATTCATCTTTAATACCAAAGGATCGACAGGCTCCTACCTGCAGCTTCTAGGCCAAAGGGAAACCTTCTAATGGTATTACCATTATCTTGTCATCTGAATTTTAAACAATTAAAACAATAGCCCTTGTGTTGCGCATCTCCACTGTAACCAAAGATGATAAATGTTTAATCACTCACTTCTCATGTTCAAAGTCTTACATACTGCACTGATTATTTAACAAAACAGGCAACGTGAATTCTACCTTCAAGCTGCTATACCTTCCAACAGCAGCAGCACATGCATTAAGAGATGAGTAACAGACTGCTTCACTTCGTCAAGGTTTGAGCGTTTTATTTTTAAAGCTGCAGCTCTGCTAGCCAACACTATCCAGCAATTCTTTCCAAATGAAAGCCTCTTTTTACTAAAGCAAAGGATGGCTCCACCCCTGACCTCCTCCTTCAGCTTGTTTTGGAAAAGGGCCAGATGACAGCATTTGGAAAAGCGCTTGTTTATCTCGGCGAGGCCAGCTGCTAGGAGGAAATAAATGTAAGTTAACATATTACCCGTTCCCACATACACGGCTCTTGGTTAAGGCTTCGCAGCTCAAACCGAAACCAAACCCTTCTGCTGGGTTTTAATACCAAATGGCCACTGAGGAGAGGAGCTGCACCTCGCTGTGAACCAACAGGGAATCGTAGGTCAGCCCGAGCTGACAGCAGGCAGCAAATCCCTACCGGGATGAAGAGTCCTTTCTGAAAGGAACCAAAAGCATAAATAAAATCCTTCTTTCCTATCCTTCTAGTCTGCTGTAACTCTACGCTTTCTGTAAGGTCAAGGCTAACCAACAGTTTGAGACACGGGAAGATGCTCTGCCTGGCAAAGCCTTCAGCCTAACCCCGGTTCGCTGCTACTGCCTGACAAAGTACGGAACTTGGAAGCTCCGGGTCTCCACCTTAGAAGCACTTCTGTGCCCAATTACGCTTTCACGCTTAGGCAATGTCAAAGTCTTTGAAGGCCCAAGTACAAAACGCCAGGATTGCTTCCTTTAAGGATAAACAAAAGACGATGGAAGCCAGGAAAAGCACAAGTTGTTTCATTAATAGGAAAGACCCATCGCAGAAGTGAATAAAACCTAAAATGAAGACAAACGGCAGGTTTTCCAACGACCATTCCACCCGGCAGGCTCCGGGCAGCCCCATCCCAGCCGGGGCCGAACGTTCCTCCTCGGGGCCGGGCCGGGAGCGTCCGCGTGGTGCGCAGCTCCGCACCGCGGCGAAGCGATGCCCGGGGCTGCACCGCAGCACAGCGCTACGCGGGCGGCGTAACCGCGCTACGCGGATGGCGTAAATCCGTCCGTACGCGCAGTGCTACGCGCCCGGCGTAACCCCTCCGAGGCGGACGGCTGCGGGAGGGAGGGAGAATTCCGCAGCAGAAAGGCCATGACGTAATAAGGATTACGGCTAAATTTAAACAGGCCGTGGTGCTGCGGGACGAGCGGCCTCGCAGCCGCACGCTGATCAAGTAGCCAGGAAGTACGACTAGCAGCGTATGCAGAGAAAAACACAGCACTCTAAGGTTAGCAATTAATTCCCATAACCAGCCCTGCAACACATCAGGGGATCAGCCTGCGATACAAGCCAACGCGACGATCGCAACCCCCGGGGCTCCGTCACCGAGCCCAGGATTCGAACCCGCGGCCCCCAAGCCGCACACAGCGCACCGCAACAACGCTCCGTCCGCCGCAGTCAGAGCGCTGAGCCCCGCGGGTCCCGCACAGCCCGGCGCCCTCACCTTGTAGTCTGCTCTGTGCGGGGCTCTTTGGCAGCTTTCGGTTCGGTCTCGCTGTGAGGAAAAGAGCAGGGATGTCGTCTATGGTGGAGGGGTCTCACTGACGCGTTCCTTTCTTATTTTAAACGTTGTTTGTTGTGTTGGTGGTGGTTGGTTTGTTGTTTGTCTTTTTTTCCCTCTCTTTCTGTAATTGTACCCGTAATTTCACGAATCGATGCGAAAAAAATCTCACACGGCCAAAAATAATAATTAAAAAAAATTAAGTTTTTTTGTTGTTGTTGTTGTCGTCGCCGTTTGTCGACACCCCCTCAAAGAAAAAAAAGTAAAAGAAAAAACAACGGCACAGAGGAGGACGCGCACAGAGACGCAGGGCAGCGGCGGTTCCCGGCGGAGCGCAGCGCGGCTCAGTCCGTGCCTGGCGCGCACGGTCCGCGCTGCAGCGAAGATCCGAACCGGGTCGGGAGGGGCTCTGCCGCGTCCCGGTGGGTTCAGTCCGCGTGGACGGGCATCTGAGGAGGCGAAAAGTGCAAATCAAAAAAAATAAACCAGGAGAATCAAATCAGCGAAATAAAGCGCGGCCCGCCGGGGCACGGTCCCGCAAAAGGACCCCCCCCCGCACAACGCCCGGAGCGGCGTTCGCTGCGCCCTCCCGGGACAATCCGCACCGCGGGGCCGCCCCGCAGGAAGCAGCGGGAGGGGAGGATCCGGCGGAGTCCCTCCGGAGGGGGGGGGGGGGGGGGGGGGGGCGAACGCAGCGGAGGTGCCCCCGGGGCGGGGGTTCGGGCCGGGCTGCAGCAGCGGGTGGGGGCCGCTCTCCGCCGCTCGCTCTCGGTGTCCGCTCAGTGCTGTTGAGCCGGGCCCCCGCTGCTCCTCCGCGCCGCCGATTCGGACGCCACCTCCGCTGCTGCCGCCGCCGTCCTCGGGAGCACAGCTGCTGCCGCCGCGGCCATTTTGTTGCTAACTGACAAGAGCCGCGCCGGGCAGCGCGAGAGCGCGGGGAGGCTCCGCCGCGCTCCCCGCCCCGCCCAGCGCCGCTCTCAAACAGGAAGTGCGCCCCCCTCCCGCTCCCCTCAGCGGGCCCCGATCCTCCGCCCCGCGCGCAGCCACGTGACAGGGGAGCCCCCGCCACATGCAAATGAGCGCCGCGGCCGCAGCCAAAGAGCGGCGCGAGCGGATGGCTTCGCCCCACCCCTCCCCCCCCGCGCTCAGCTCCTGCCCGTGGGGTGGGGGGAGGGGGGCAGGAGCCGCGCGGTCCGTGCGAGCGGCGGCGGTGCGATGTGCGCAGCTTCTTGCACCCCCCCGCCCCGCAGTACAAACGGCTCTCGGTACGTGCACAGCCCCCGCCGTGCAAATTAAGGTTGGTGTTGCACGGCAGGCCACACCCCTCCCCCCCCCCCCCCCGTTCAAACAGACATCGGGACAAGTGGGTAGCAGTGCTTTTATAGCACCCCCTTCTCTCCCCCCACCTCCCCCTCACCCCCTCCTCCACCGTGCAGAGGCAGTGGTGCGTTCGCGTACCTCTCCCCGTGCAAACAGCGGCTGTGCCAACGGGTACAGCGCATTCATAACAACCAGCGGTCTGTGCATTCATCCCCTCTCCTCCCACCCCGGTGCATTAACGCTCCATGCAAATTGGCTTTTGTGCCCATTTATATATTAAAAATATAAATATTTCAAGCAGGCATTGGTGCAACACACACCCCCCAACAAGCAGCACGTTGGAAAAAGTGGGAGGGTTGCACCGAGTGCTGTTTGGGGTGGGGGTGGTGGGAGGGGTGATGCTTGGGCCCGTTGCACCCCGGAGCTGCAGGGAGCGACACGCACACAGCTGGCACTGAGCAGCTGGAGCCGTGTGTGCACGGATCTGCATGCATCTGCAGCTCCGTTCCATACATGCACAGCATAGCTGTTACATACACATACATGCACTTTAAGCATATGTGCACCGTGCACCGGCCATGCACCGCACACACCTATGCATGCACAGCACTGCTCGGGGCTGTTCTGCACTCCCTCAGCCCCTCTCTCTGCACGGTCCCTACAGGGCTGGCACCGGGCACCCCGGGGCTGTCCCACGGCCGCTGGAGGGAGCCCACATGGTGCCAGCAGCAGCGCCAGCACCGAGCAGCATTGCACAGTGGGCTCATGCTGCTCACATGCACCGGTATCTCCCAGCACAAGAGAATGCAGACCCTGCATCGGCAGAGCAGAGCAAACCTGAGAGTGATTTATGCACCAATACATTTGCGTGGCTCTGGCACAATCACCAGAAGTGTGACATGACCTCACCTGCTGACACAGCACCCACTGGTCCCAATGCACCATGGCCCCAAAATACTATCTGTAAAAGTTCTCTCTAGTAATACAGTTACCTTACTAAACACAGAGCTCTGTGCTACATTTCCCTGCTTTGCTCTCCTGGCAGTGCTTTCACCCGTTTTTGCAATCTGGGCACATTTACATGGGTGCCCATTGGCAACGTGCCCTGTGCTGAGCCCTGAAAACCTGCTGCCCCAAAACAAGGGGCATCAGTCTGAGCAAAAATCCCATAGGCTGATACACATTTTTTTGTAAGGTTTACATGGCTGAAGCAGTTTACTTCACCACACGCTTTTGATTTCTGTATTCTTCTGTTGAAATTTGGAGTTGGTCTGTATTTTGGGGTAAGAGATAAAAGCATAACAAACACAAACACGCACCTACATTTTCTCTATGCACCTGGACGTGAAGGTACCTACGTACACTACCACTTCTGCACAAAAACCCATTGCTGCCCAGCAGTGCAACATCTGGATTCAATCCCTCCCCCCTCAACCCCAGAGGCTCCAACCTGCATTTCCCATGGGGAGATGTAGCACGATGCTAAACAGCATCTGGGAAGGGGAAAACAAGGTATGTTTTATTCCTGCTCTTGGAGCAGAGCTATTGTATAAACAAGAACATGAATGTCCCCAGGCCAAGCAGCGAGCAAGGAGAGCACAGCTCTCCCCTTCTTGCTGTGGCACACAGCAGCTGTGATAACACGTTCTGCCTGTTATCCATCACTGCTTAACATCACACACAGCGTGCTCTGAATGGAGGGGCAGAGCCCCAGCTCTAGAGAGTGCTCTGGAGGAAAGGAACCTCCTTCAGATAACTGGGTTCTGTCTCTGTCCCATAGAACCTCATGTGTGCACAGGGAGCACAGGAGATTTTTCCTGATGTGTTCATTGCTCTCCTTAGGGCAGATGCTGCTTTGCAATGGGATTTTACAGCAGGGCCCCATCAATGACCTGGATAACTGACCTCAGAAGGCAGCAATGAACCAGCCCATTCATCCACCCCCGTGCTCTGCTCCTTTTTACACCAGGTGCTGAAAGGTGCCAAAGTGGCAGTGCTCAATGCTGAGCAATTGTTGGGTCCCTGCATTCATGTCCAGGGCAAACAGGAGTTAGTATGGCCTAATGACTTGGGGGAGACAAAAAATAAGATCATTCGACCATTTGAGTTGGAAGGGACCTTTGGAGGTCATCAGATGAACTCTCCAACAACTCCCTGCATTTTCAGCTGCCCATAACACCCATTTCTTCCCTTCTTTGATTAAATTAGAGACAGAGTTTGCTTTGCTGGCAAAGGACATTTGGGGGGGTGATACCAATACAATGATTCTGTGGTTCTAGTGTCCACTTTTGGCATGCCTTGGGATCTCAGGGTGAAAATACTCTACTATTGGGATGACTGTGCTGCACAGATTTCCCAGTATTTGGGGTAGGATTGCACCTGGGGTGTCTTCTGCCTTTCTGATAGGATATCTTCCTGGGGTAGAAGTGAGACAGAGAGAACTGTGTGAGACAGACACTAGCTGTATTGTTTAACAAAGCTCTATAGGGTGCTCAAGGAAATGGGATGGGGTCACACCAGGGAAGGTCGCAGTGCTGATAGGCACAGCCCTAAGCCAGGACTCAGCTGCTCCTTGGAATCCATCTCTGCTCCCTACACCACTCACAGAGCCACTGGGATGGCAAAGAATTTATCACCACCCACCCACCATCCCTAAAGTTTTATGGCAGTGTAGATCCATTAGAAATCCATTTTACAGAGGTATTAAAATAATGAAGGTGAGAATTAAGAGAGCAGCATGTTCCTTTGAAAACCTGCTGATCATAATATACGGCTTTAAAGAAAGTTATCATGCAGTCCCCTTAAAGAAAGTTATCAATTAGTCACCGTATCCGACATTGGAAAATTGTTCCCTGAAGAGGATTTTAGGAGAAAAGCCATTGCCTAAGTGATGAATTCATCACTGGAGGTGCCATAGCTAAGATGGCATGGAGAGAAATCAGAATCTTGGTAGCTCCTGGTAGGACTGGAACTGGGATTGGGACTGGAAAGGCTCCTCATCCTGTATGGTCACAGAAAGGCTGGGGATGTTTCTCAAACCTGGAGAAAGCCCGAAATTGGGATAAACCTGCAAAATACTTTGTTTTGACCCAAAAGTGCCTTTTTTGCTGCAGCACAAGGAGGCTGCGTGGCCAGGGGATTGTTATAGGCCATGGGGCTGACATAGCTGTGGGGCTGCATGGCCGCAGGTCTGTATGGCCATGGGGTTGGTATGGCCATAGAGTTGTTGTGGCCATGGTGTTGTTATGGCCATGGGATTAGCATGACCATAGAGTTGGTATTGCCATGGGGTTGTTATGGCCACAGAGTCGTTATGGCCTTGGTTGGCATGACCATGGGGTTGGTATGGCCATGGGGTTGATATGGCCATGGAGTTGGTATGGCCATGGGGCTGCATGGCTGCAGGGCACCCACTTGTCTCAGCTGGGATGCACAGTGCAGCCCTGACACATTGCTGGGCTCTCCTGAGATCAACCAAACAAAAATATTTGTGTTTACTTTGGGGATTTGTCTGTGCATAATTATGCATTAGTCATTACGAGGACTACAGGAGACTTTTACACATGTAAATATGTTCCACTAATTAGACAGGGCTGGCGTGGGTTGGGTTCTCTCTGCAGCCCGATCCCAAACTCTGCAGAGCAGAGCTGCCTGAGCCCGGACTGTGCTGAGAAACATTAAACCAACCCTTGTGGCTTTGTGCTGGGGCCCCACTGCGCTCAGTGCACAAGGCAGCAAGGCAGCCTTCGGCTGCTCCCTCCTGCACCTGCCCCTGTGGGCAGAGATTCTCTGCAGATCACATTCATAAGGCATTATTTCCTCCCAAAACATTTGAAGTGCAGCAGCTTTCAGTAATCTTCCAGCATCTTCTCCTAGTGTGACAGCCTATTAATGCCATTTGCATGAGAAGTACACAATAAATCATCCAAGCACGGTTTAGGACAGGTTATGTGTAGCAGCCTCACGGTGATGGCTGGAAGGAAACACAGTGGCTCTTCGCTGGATGGAAATCTGCAGCCCTCCATCACAGCTATCCAAATGGGTGCAAGGGAAAGCACTGAGCACCAAATCCATCACCCCCATGCCAGCTGCATGGGGTGCAGTCAGCCCAGGGCTGAAGCTGCATGGCTCTGCTGGTTGCAGAGGTGCTCTGTGCCCTCTGAACTACCATTGAGTAGCTCTGGTTACTCAGAAATCAGTCTGAAATCCAAGCTGCTGTGTCCAGAACCTCTGCTTTTCTGCAGGAGTGGCTGTGCATGGAACCAGCACAAATGATTTCCTTGTTCCTGATTTACCAGACATCTCAGGCTCCTGTGCCCTTAACACCTTCTTCCCGCTGACCTTCACTTGGTTTGGGAAACAACATTTACCATAGCAGGATGCAAAGCTCCTGCAGGATCTGCACATACTGGGAAAGAAGACAGGAGTGTTCTGCAATGCACGGCACCACCAGGCAGCACCGGGCTGCTCTGCACGGCCCCATCACCACCACTGCTCACCCAAATGCCACGGCCGTGCAGAAGGACAGCTTCTCATGTGCTCATCTCCAGTGTGACAGCTGAGATCCGTGCTTGTTGCTCACCTGTGTGTGATCTCTGTGGGGGAGCACCTTCTGAGAGCTGATCACGCCAAAGTCACACATTCCCAGGCTGCTGTTTGATGCTCGTAACGAACGTCATTCTGAATGCGCTGCCTAAACAAGAATTAATTGTGTTCAAAATTCAGGTTAACGAATGCTGTAAGAAGCTGTCTTGAGGGAAATAAAAGAAAAAAAGCTAACACGGGCGCGCTAATGATCAGAGCAAAGCCCCGACGTTGGGAGGACTGGGTCTCTGTGGAAGCAGGTTACTCATCATTTCCAGCAGATACATGCCCGCATTGCAAAATGTTTATTTTGTACTCTCTGAAGTGGTTAATCTACATGTGGAGCAATGGAAAGGTGGCTTATTAGGCTAATTGCTAATAATAATAATAATAATAATAATAATAATAATAATAATAATAAACCCTAACCTGAACTACTGTGAGCAAATATTTAAAAACAGGCACAGAGGGCGGTGAAAACAAACAGCATCTCAGTTTTGCATGGGGTTTTCCCACCAGAAATCAGGCGGTTCGAATGGTTCACAGGGCACCTCTGGGCGCCGGGCTGTTCATTACCACCACGTAGCTCCACCATGCAGAACTGGATGGATGGAAAGGTGACTGGGAAGGTGCCCAGGGACGTGCTAATGATCCACAGAGATGTCCCTTCCACCAGGACCCGGTGCCACGTTGTCACTGGGAAACGCTTTGCAGAGGGGAAGGAGATGTCATTGCCGAGCGGTGCCGCAATGGCGAAGCCCGAGATGGAAAAATAATTGCATGCATGTTTTTTAATACAACAGGATTCCCCCAAGCTCATTAAAGCAGATGGAAGTTTTCGAACCTGTATTACTTTAAAAATTAATTTACAGCTGTGGGGCTCGGTGGCCCAGAGAACATTAAAATGATAAATCCGGAAAGGTGATGTGAGCAGAAGGGAGGATTGCGTCGGTCACGACATGGCTCGGTGTGAGGCACGGAGATGTCAGGTTTTGTTTGAGCCCCTCCACAGTTCCCTCCGTGCTGTTGTTTCCAGGCTTAACCCAGATTCCAAACCACTGTAGCAAATTATTAAGATTTCCTCCCTAATGACGTGTGATCTCAAAACCGTGCTGGTGGCTCTGCTGTATCTGAGCCGGGCTACAGGACAAGGGGATGCGATGCTGAACGTCCGTGGGGCAGCAGCAGGATGTGCTCTGGGCAGGTCCGTGCCGTGGGGCTGCAGCTGGACACTGAGCAAAGTGAGCCCAGCCCTAGGGATGCACCTGCTCTTCTTCCTGCAGCTCTGCTCGTACATTTACTGCCATGTACAGCTGGTTTCCTCCCCATACCCACCAAATTAACTTCCCCACCAAATTAACACCATTCCTTTACTGCCCTGCCCGGAGCAAAGCGCACTCTCTGTGGTGTGTGGGGCTGCAGGCTCCCATTGAGGACTCAGGGCAAACAAAGCCCCCATTCAGTGCCTGGCCCCTCTGCCATCCCTTTGAGCCCGGGCTGCTTTCTTTTTATTCTTTTCCCCAACATTGTTGGTTAATTTCATTGACAAAATTCATAACTCAGGGCTGGAGAGCTCGCTGCTATTCAGCTGCTGGGGGTTTTGTTTCGCTTTTCCACGCTCCCATCCCACCCTGCTCCCACCTCCCCCCCAGTGCCATGCAGGGGATGGAGCCCTGCACGCAGCGTTTGGAGGTTTTCAGCTTTTGAATGGAGAAGGAAAAGCAATCAGGCAGAATGGGAACCCAAACCGTGAGTGCAGGAGGGCTGGAATCACACACCACAACCAAGTGTTACAGGTACCGAACTCAGGAGCTTTTCGGGCACCACTGAAGGACCTGCAACACTTTTATATATGCACATAGTTGCATTTGTAGCCATCAAAGCAGCGCACTCAGCTGGCACCTAAAGCAAGGCTCATAATGGTGTGTGAGGCAGCAATTCCTGCATTTTCTTTGCACAGCCCCTGCATGGAGTTGGCAGTGCTGGTTTGCAGGCTCAAGGCAGGATCCGGGTGCTTTGCAATGATGCTGAAACAGAGAGAAATCCCTCCCAGTGCTTCAAACACTGGGAGCATCTCAGCTGTGGGGTCAGCGTGTTTGTGGTGCTCCCAGCACAGAATGGGGCCACATCCCAATATGTGGGGACTCTGCAGCTCTGATCCCACAACCACCCAAAGGCTGCAGTCCCCACACTGAACCAACTGAATCCCTACTCCAGAACCAACAAGAGGCATGTGCTTATCCCCAAAGGGCAGTTTACCGCGTAACCTACTTTTGAGACCTCCTTCTCCTTTCATACAAAAGATTGGAAAAGACCTCTAAGATCATCTAGATCATCAACCCACCCCAGCCATGACCACTGAATCATGTCTCCTTGCTCAGTGTCACTTCCACAATCTGCTCTGCCACTGCTACCCCAAACATTGGTCCCCTCCAATGGCACTGAGCCACCTCCTGCTCTCAGGGCTCAATGAATGACCCAAAGGGTGCTCTCCCAGATGCCCTTCACTGCCTGGGTGCCCCATAGATGGGACCAGCACCTCCCTGCTTTCTGTGGCCACATCCCTAAGCACCGCCAGCCCCTTCTGCCACATACAGATTGCACTGCATTGAGTCTTATTATATACCAGAATACTTTCCTCCCTCATCAAAGGTCAAACTTAGATCCAATTTCAGCCAGGAGGGAGACGTCTGTCAGACAAGCACTAATCACTGTTTAGTATTCATATTCACCTATTAGAAGCTCTGTGCTGTAAACATGTCTATGAATTAACAAGGCATCTGGCCTCTCTTGTACAATATGAGCAGCTTGGAGCATGAAGTGTCTGCAGAAAAGAAGAAGTGCCTTCCATCTGTCTCTCCCAAATATCTCTGCCATCACCAAAGCAAACAGAGCCACCTCCCAGCACATGCTGCTGGGGGGAAGGCAGAAGGAGGAATGGAAAATGTGGGGTTGGTTTTCTGCAAATGGTTCAGGTTTGTCCCACTGGGGGCACCCGTGACCAAAGGGAGGTGTCAGTGCCACCATTCAGGCTCCTTCTGCTGCAGAAAAGCTGTTGGAAAGCAGTTTTGGGTTCCTTGCTGGGGGTTTGGCCTGGGCAAAATCAATGGGGAGCACTGTCCTCATCCCCAGGGGGATTGGGTGGGGGGGGGGGGTCAGTGGGCTCTGCATGCACCAGGAAACCCTTCAAGCATGAAAGCTCATTTACCAGGATCTCATCTCCTTGTGTTCGGAGATACAGAGCACAGAAAAAGCAGGACAGATTTGGGTGTATTTTGACCGAATAACGGCCCATCAGGGGCTAGGCAAAGACCACAGACTTTCCCTTCCCATTGAGGCCAAGGGATGGAGCTGGGTTTCACAGGATGGCTCCCATCTGCATCTTCCCATCTTCCCTCCCTCGGTGGAGGTGCACACGGAGCCCAAACAAAAGCTGTGTCCGTTTGCTCGGTTGGCAGTGAGTGCAGCAGAGCCGCAGCCGCGCACAGCAAAACGCAGCTCCGTTCTCTGTTCAAAATATGCTGTTTAATTGATTTTTTTAAAAAATCTATTATGCTGCTCTCGGCTCGGCTATTGATCCGCAGCGCTGGAGAAGTAATGAAGAAGCCTTCAAATCAATAAGGCCAAAGTATATCTCAAACTGTATCTGCTCCAGCAGCACAGCGGGGACGTGGCTGGGCAAATTCCCCAGACGGGGCCACGGGAGTGAGCAAAACCTCCTGATGGCGGCCGAGATTTATTTCTATTGGCATAAACATAACTAATGAAACCCCGACGACTCTTCCCTTCCGTGAAAGCTGATAATATATCGCAGTGCTCACAATGAAACGAGCAAGAACACATTTGCAAAGCAAAAAAAAAAAAAAAAAAAAGAAAGAAAGAAAGAAAGAAAAAAAGAAAGAAAAAAGAAAAAAAACCTCCATCAACCAATTTTCTTCCTGCTGCCCTTGGCTCTCCTCCAGCCCTTCCCCACCAGGATAATATTTCTCCTTGGAGCTGCCCGTGGCTTTCTGTGAGGCTTTCAGAACTCTCTGAAGCTGAGTTTGAGTTCTTCTTTCATCCCTTGCTGTCAGCACAGGGCGGGTTGGCAGCTAAACTTAACTGTTAGTATTGTTTGGGGCTAACAGCCTTATCTTATCTTGGTTGTATTATTCATATTACCTTCGATAAGCCACCTGGGGCTGCACACAAGCAAGGCTCAAGGCAGTGCCCTCGTTTAAGTTCAACACCTATCTGCTGTAATGAGAGCAGCACTGAGCTGTGAGCGCGGCTGGCACCTTGCATCTGGGACCTCTCAGCAGCAGCATTAAACACTACCATCACTTCCCCCCCTAAACTCACAGTCCTACAGCAGCATTCTGGTTTGTGGAACTCTGCTGCTCCTGCTGAAGATCACAGAATCATTATGGCTGGAAAAAAGCTCCCAGTCCCAACTGCAGCCCACCGCTGTGCCCACTGCCCACGTCCCTCAGTGCCACATCTCCACATCTCTTGGACACCCCCAGGGATGGTGACCCCACCACCCCCCTGTGCAGCTGTGCCAACGACGACCCCAAATGCAGGAGAGCAGCAACCAGCAGCCAGCACTGCAATTCCTACTGCAGTTCCTGCTGAGCGCTGCTGGTTGTGCTTTCCTAACCCAGAAGGCCCCCAGCACCACACAGACCCTGTGCTGGAGCCTCTGAGCACTTCATGCACTCCAAGCCAGCAAATTAATCTCCTTTATTTTTTTTTTCTTTTTTTCTTTTCTTTTTTTGAAAAAAAAAAAAAAAAAAGAAGAACCTCCGAAGTTTAAAAATATGGTAATGCAATTAGTGGCTTTGGCAGGCTAATGAAGCCACTTTAAGCCCCTGCAAAAATACCATTAAAAGAGAATGCTTAAGAGCCTCTTCAAACTTTCCAACATGAGAGGTACGTTCATATGCAGAAGATGCCAATCTAGTCTCCTTTCTCCAAGGTTCGAGATTAATTAGGGACTTGTTTAGTGCATGAATGAGGAAACAAATGAACTCTTGGATGGCAGAGCACTGGAACCAATTTTTTAATCTTTTTTTTTTTTCTTTACAATTACATTCCTATCAAGAAGATCTTCATTTGACTTTCTGTCACAGGGCCACATCATGCCAGGTAACCACTACGAGTGCTCGGCTTTCACCCAGAGACTGAACAATACACTTACTTAACACAGCACTAATGCATTAAAATGCTGCTGTGTTTTCATAATAACCACACATAACCCTTTCTTCGAGACTCCCTCAAAACAAACGACTTAGAAACGACCAACAGTATCTTCCCCAGCACAAAGCCAGGCTGGGTATTTAAAGATTACCTTCGAGAAATGTATTAATGCCTGAGAGAAGAAGCGCCATACAATGGCATGAGATTACCAAGGTAAGCAATAATAGATAGGAAGAGAGCGAATATGTTTGAGACTAATTGTTAAAGAATGGGTTTTGCATGTTTAATGGAGGAGAAAGGAGAAAGGAAGCTGCTCTGCGTGGTCGATGAGGGCTGGGTTTGGCTCAGTTTTGGCTGCAGACCATCCCCATCTCAGCCCTGTGCTGGGGAAGGGATGGGAAACACATAACGATGACTGGCAGCTCTGCTCACTCCTTCACATTAGCACCCATTTATCATTAGGCAGACCTCTGCCAGGGCGAACTGATAATGTTTTCCTAAGTGGGAAGGCAAGGGTATAATTTTCATAGCTGATTTGTTCGTTTCTCTCTCTCCCGTGTCCTCTGAGCAATTGTGAATCAGACCTGTGCTTCCCAGGACACATTTCTGTGGGCATTTATGAATAAAGGATCACGTCACCTCTTGACCACACTCCCTAACCTTGGCAGCGTAATAAAGTCCCCGCAATGGATACTCCTGATGGAGAGGGCAGGCCGAGCAGTGATTGTGCTCATTACTTCCTTTGCATTAGCAAAATTGTAAGATAGATGGGGAGGAGGGGGTTTTACTCCAATCCACATCCCAACGGCTTGCCGGTCGCTATAGGAGCTCGTTGGGCATGCATAAAGCAATGCCACCTCTGTCATAAAGCCTGGCATGTCAGGAGGAACAGGGAACGATGGTGCTGCAATAATGACACTTCATTAGCCAGGAGAGGCCACGTTTTCAAAGGAGCAGAAGAATACAGAGAAACGCCTACAGCTGGACTCTAAATAACCAGGTTAACTGCTGGCTGCACACACAAACCCCGCTGCCCTGAACCCTGCTGCTCTGATGGAGTTTTAATAGCTCCTGCAATAAAAAGCAGTGAGTCCCAGCGGAGGGCTCTCCATTTACTCAGAAGGATGGTGGGCAATTCCTGCACGCAATGCTTCTGCTGCAACGTGTGCTGCTCCTTCCTGCAGCTGGGGAAAGGCAGGGCACAGCATCACCCGTGTTCAGATGTGCAGTGCAATGGCACAGGAGCTGCAGTGCACAGAGCAGGGTTAAACCACACGCAGGTCCCTGCACACACTGTGCCTTCTGTTCAGCATCTCAGTGCTGCTCTCAGCCCTGGTGGTCATTCTTCCTTTTCCCCTTTCACTTCTCACCTCCCCTTTCCATGACATTTCCATGAATTAATGCAGCACTGTGTTTTTTCTGCTTTGCAAATGCAGGCTGGAAAAAAAAACCACCAACCTTTCCTATTTAAATAGAGCCGCGTGGCAGCTGACATGCCTTGAAAACACTTTGAATCACACGAAGCTTTGTAGATCCTCTCGTTTTCTTCACAGAGTGGTTAAAAGTGTGCGTGCTGCACCAGCCTGGGGACAAAAGGGGACAGAGGGACATTGGTGGCTTCAGGCTCTGTCCCAAGCGTGCCACAACCACAGCAACACAGCAACAGGTCTCGTTGCTTCTAACCAACGTGGGGGCTGGGAGAGCAGAGCAGCAGGAAGAGCGGAGCGAAGCAGTGAACCGTGCAAAGGATTTCTTTTTGTTTGCTGCCTGCACTCAGCTGCAATCTGTGCCTCTGCGCCAGCAGCAGGCACTGCTCCGTGGGCTGTGCTTTGTGCAGGTGATGGTGGCAGCGAGGGTAGGTGGGTGTTGTCCTGTTGTACCTGCACACACAATGAAAATATCACTGCTGATCCAAACCTATCCATGTTGCACATGGCCGAGCTCGCTCGACAAGTGAAAGAAATACAGCATTGCACGCACTGGGTTTCCTAAATTGCCTCCCACTGCTATCACGGGGACCTACTGCGTGGGGGCAGACTCTGGTTCCCCCCAGTGCCCTGCTTTGCTCCCAGTTTCTGAAGAACATCCCACCATTTGCCATTTGGGTGTGTGTGGATGGCACCAGGAGGGCAGATATTTGTTTCCTTTTGGTTGCCTGCCTAGGTCACCCCTTCCCAGGATAAAAGCTGTGTTCACAAACAAGGTGGTGGGGATGAGTCCCAGACAGGGCAATGCAGCGGGCACCAGGAACAGTGAGAAGTGGTAGGATCCTGTTCCATATCCTTCCAAGATGTATGTGGGGGCTCTTCTGATCCTGAGGCAGGCTGGGGTGCAGCACAGAGCTCTGACACCCTCCCAAGAGATCTGGCTGCAGAGGAGGGGGCCAGCAATGTGACTCCTAAAATGCAGCCCCCAGGCTGGGTATCACAGCTGGCAGCAGACATGGTGCAGTGGGGTGAGGGATGCTGCTCTGCCGCTTTGCTGCAAACTCCCTCCTTCTACAGGAGCACTTCTTGCACTACAGTGCTGTGCAGCCCCATGCAAGGCTAAGGTACACCTTCCCATGTTCTTCTTCCAGTGGACAAATCATCCCTCCCCATCACTGCACCTATTGCACCACACAATTTGTGGCATCTCTGCCAGCATCACACCCACTGTAGGCTAAAATCTCTTTGCATGATGCCAGCCTAGCAGGGGCAGACCAAGGCAGCCCCAGCTCCCTGCATGCCTAGTGCCTGGTGCTGGCATCAATGGCAGCACTACATGGACATAGCTTCAAACCCAGTTTTCCAATGGGAGCCAATTACAAATAAAAGCATCAGCAAAACTGTTCAACAGGTGGTGAAAAATCATCGTGCAATGACCTTCCAAGCAAAGATGTCACCTTCCTGTGTGACAGCCAACTTCGGTGGGCATCAGAGAGGAATACACAATTGGCATTGGACTGGGAGTGGGCTGCTAAAGAAGCAAGCTGCAGCAGGGCTGCCCCACTGAGCAGCCAGCGCAGTTCAGCAGGGACCAATGGGGACCTGTGGGGTTTCATCTCCCCAGCAGAGCTCTGTGTACACAGGGCTGAAGCAGTGAAGATGTTCCTGCTCCCATTCAACTGAGCCAGAACCGTGCGTTGGGCATTGGAGAACTGGGACAGGGTGGGAAGAAGCACAATGAGCTCCTTGCAGCTCCTCACAGGATGTCTGGGGACAAAGGTGTGCCCTGGCAAGTGTAGGGTGGGTGGGAGGAGCAGGTGTTAGAACAGGGAGCAGCCAGCATCCAATCTGCCACCACGTCACCTCCCACCCACAGAATCCCAGTGACAGCACCATATCCCCAGGTGAACCCAGAGCTGCTCCCAAGGAGGCAACTGATGGAGAAAAAGGCATTTTAACAGAGCTAAAGGGCTTCCAGCCACTTAAAATCTCTTGGCTTGGAAGAGCTGCACGGGCACAGCCTGACCCCTCCATCTTCTGTGCAAAATCACATCTGACAAATCTAAAGCAAGAGAAAACCGAGGCCTGACTATGAAGGACAACATCAGGCCGAGCCTGTTAAATTATCTCCCCACTTCCTGTCATGTCTTGTTTGCTCCTGAGCTATCAGATCCCACCCCTCATTGCCGGCTCCATCGCCCTGCGCTCCATCTTCCACCTCCTGCTGTCTCCCTACCCATCAGCAGGGTTCCCCATGCATATCCCAATATCTCCCACCCTGCCCAAATGCCACATCCCAGCTGCAGAGGCTGCAGACTACAAACGTTGCTCAGGGTTGGCAGTCTGAGCAGACCAATGCCCCAGTGAGCTTCTGCTCCAAATCAGTTGAGCACTGCTTGTTCTGAATCTTCCACACAGGAAAATGGGTTGCGGACCGTTTCAGAAGCAAACCGTCTGCATGCGATAGCAATCACGTTTCCTAATGTTAATTTCTTATCTCACCTCTCCAAAGCACTTTGCAAGGTTTTATCCTGTTGGAGGGAGAAAATCCATCCCCCTGATTTTCCCAGGCTTACAGAGAGGCAAAGAGAAGTATTGATCCTAATGAGAAAACGCCTACAAGAAAACATCAAGAGCCGCTCCTGTTTAGCTTGCACTCTGCATTCATCTGGTGGGAAAACCAGATGGTTATCAATTACGCATGCAAATGGGAGATGTCCAGTGATACCCATGGTGGCCTCCTAGTTCCAGCCACGTCTGGGTTCACATCCCATTTTGCTCTTTCAAGTAAATAAGGCAGAAATCTGTCTCTTACTCAACCTGCATCATAGAACCACCACCACTTTCATATCAAGAGAACGTCTGGTGGCATTTTAATCTCGAGAGGTAATGTGGACATTTGTCCCCCCCCATCTCCCCTTTCTGCTACTCTCCATGGTGCCAGGAGCCGTGAAATTGCTGCTGCTGGGGAGCACACCGGGGCCAGGTTGGGTTTGGAACACAGTTAGAGGGCAGTACTGGTGGTAAGGGGACTGGTGATCTTAGAGGTCTTTTCCTTAATGATTCTATGATTTGAGGCTGACACTACAGCCCCGTGTTAGCAGGTGGCAAAACCCACATGCGAGCAGATTGCTTCTCATTTACTTTGCCTTTCATGCTGCTTTCTCATCTATAAAAGGGGAACCGGGGGGAAAAGAAAGGGAAGAAAAAGGCACACGAACACCTGAACGTCTTTTTCATATACCTGCCACTGCTGCCACTCAGTGCTGGATCTGAATAGAAGCGGATGGGAGGGAGGTGGGGAAGAATGAATAGCATTTCATGCCCTGTAGTCAAACATCATTGCAGGTGGGAGCTGAGCAGAGCTGGGCGGCACATCCTGCTGGAGCTGTGCTTTGAAGGCTGGGCTCTAATTTCTAGGCTGCAATTACTGCACTGGAAATAGTCTATCAGGAAATGGGGTCACCCAATGAGAGCGCGATGGAAGGGCTGTCCTGGGGTCCCAGTAGGGGATGGTCTGGGGGCTCATGGTTGGGTCTGGCTGGGGTTGTCCCACTGCCATTGCCACCAGTCTGTGACAGCAACAGGGCCTGAGGGAACAGCATGGAGCTGCGTCAGGGGAGGGTCAGGTAGGGCTGAGGAAAGGGCTCTGCCTCCGAGGGCAATGGGCATGGAGCAGCTCCCCAGGGCAATGGGCACAGTCCCAAGCTGCTGGAGCTCAGGGAGCTCTAGGACACTGCTCTCTGACACGGTTTGTGTGGTACTGTGTGGGGCAGGAGTTGGACTCAGTGATCCTTGTGGGTCCTTTCCAACTTGGGATATCCTGTGATTCAATGACTTGGACCTCTGGTAACATGAAGCAATGATTGTTACGGGAAAGATTCCCGAGAAGCACAGCACAGCAGTCTCTTTTGAAAGTCTGCTGATGCTATCCAACAGAACCATGATCACGGCTTGGGGAAGAATTGGGACCCCTCTTTCTACCTCCCCCATGGCTGTTGTGTTCTGAGAATGGGTGACATACAACCCATACCACTGCCTCCAGGTGGGATGTGCTGTACTTCTAAACCTGCACACAGGCAGCCAGCAAGAGCTGCAAAAGCAAACCTGTTTAGGTGCTTTGGGAAATTCCTTTGGGGATTTAATTGAATTTGAAACTTCCTACAACAAGTGAGTGTTGCAGCTGCAGAGGAGTGGCTGATGGCAGAAGCCTACAAGCCAAGGTAGGGGAGCACATGTGGGAGCTACTCTACGTGCCACGGGAGCCTGAGGAGGGGGAACCCCACCTCTCCACCTCTTTATTCCCATTTTCCTTGGTCAGGGCTCTCTGTGCCCTCCAGCCCAGCTCCTTTCCTCTCACCTCGCTGCGCTGCCATATCCATAGCAAATTCATCCTTCTCCACTCCGAGAGCTGCCCGCACTTCATTAAATATCTTAAAGGTGCTAATGACTTTTTAAAAAAGACCCAAACTGTCTGATGTTTTTCCAGCTCATTTCCTGCTGCTATCTCCCCAAATCCAGTGGACAGTAATGACACGTCTGAGGCAGAAAATGGGATTATGATGAACAGAGCGAACACCGCTGATATGTGGACAGCATTAAACATTTGCAGCCTTTCTTCTCTACCTTCCTTTCTGCAGGTACGAGTGATCCCACTGCATCCTCTTGCATTGACTCTGCTGAGCTGTGGCTCATAAGGAAGGGATGCAAAGCTTTTTGGCACTGTGTAGGAGTGGGATTTTCACCAGGGAAGCACTGTTTATCTGTCCAGAAGCAAACTGGTAGATAAAGCCACGTTATTTTTCCTCTCTGTAAAATGCTGTTGGGATGCTTGTAGCTTGCCTTGGGACAGACATTACCAACTCTCATAAGAGAGAGGAACCACCTGGGCCTGGTACTTCAGACCCACAGGTTTGGTGTTTCTGTAAGGAAATGCAGCATGGAGATGGGAGAAGAATATTGGGAAGAAACGAAGTGCTTGGGTGACTTGCATAAACCTACCCAGCTGAAAGGGAATTCAACCAAGATCTTCCAGTTGATGGAAACAAATTTCACACTGTGCAACTTTTGCTCCAAATCTCAGAAAAACAGTGCTTTTCAGAGAGGAAGAACAGGCAACAAGTTCATTTAGTGAGCAGGTACTTTTGCTGCCTATGAGTGGCTATGATGGAAGAGGAGGATTTTTCTGGACTTCTCCTTTCCCCTGTGATTGTGTCTGTGTAGGGAGGGATCGAGAAAACAGAGGGAAGTTCAGATCAGAGAATATCCTGAGCACAGTAAGCATGTGACTGTCAGAGGTCCATGGTACAGCCAAATCAAACCTGATTTCTTACAGAGCAATGAGAAGCATTTCCAAGTGAAGGCTCTTCCCAGCCCAAGATTTGTCTTTGGAAAATAAAGCAATAAAAGAAAATAACTTCTTTTGTTGTCCTTGGTAATGCCAGACAGTGATCTTACACAAATCTTCCAATGATTCAGTGCTGTACCCAAATCTCAGCCCAACACTGCTCCAGGACATCAGCATGGGCAAGGTGTCCATCGCCCTGCCTGGGGCCAGCCATGCCTGCAGCCTACCTGGTTTTAGCAGTGATTCCCAGCTCACTGCATGCCCAGCTCATGGCAGAGACCTAAATCCACGCCAGAGCTGGAGGAAACCTGGTCATGAATCCCAACAAGGAGAAGCCACCAGGTTTCCCATCACTGTGGGAGTCAAGGTCCTTTCAAATGCATAAACCATGGGAAACTGGGAAAGTCCCTTCCAACTCAAATAATTCTACGATTCCATGATTCTATGATTCTACAATTCCATGATCCTATGATCCTATGATTCTACGATTCCATGATCCCATGATTCCATGATCCTATGATTCTATAATTCCGTGATTCTATCATTCTCTGATTCTGTAGTTCCATGATCCTACAATTCAGTGCAGGGTGTGCCACAAGATGCCTCAAAACCAAAAGCATGAAAAGGACTACGAGATGCCCCAAAACCCAAAGCCATGAAAAGGACTACAGAGAGCTCAGCTGAGGTATGCACATGGCAACCTGCTCGTGCTCCTAGAGCTGGTACATGCTCAGGAGATGAGTATTTCTGCTAAAAACTGGATGTGAGCCCTATGCTGTGATGACACCCACAGTCCCCCACCACCACCATTGCCAAGCCATTCCTTGGGGGAAAATGGAACCAATGCCCCCAGTTTTGCCATGGTGGGCAAATGAGTTGGAGTTAAACTAAAGGCTGCTTCTACCCTGCTGCTCGCTCCCCTCCCCGCAGATCCCACCAAGATTGCTGTTCTAAAAAGCACTCACTTAAATGTGGGAGGAAGATTGCCTGAGCTTTCATGCGTTCACTGCTGGATTGTATTGTTGCTGCTTTTAACATGTTTCGCTCAGTTAAATAGCAACTGATGACAGCTCCGCGCTGAAATCCTTTGGTGTTTTTATCGTGGATTTTTTATATATATCTCTTATAAAGAACAGCACACTGCAAGGCCTCTTACCATATCAAAAACAACAAAAGAAAGCCCCCTATTTTTGTGTAAAGTATCAAAGCAGTAACGTGTGCCCGTGCAGCGCAGGCAGCCTATCAGAGGTTGATCGGGTTTTATTGGCCTTGGGCAACTCTGCGCACGACGGTCTTTAGAGTGACATGGAATTTATTAAACTTTTCCACAGCCTGACAGTCTTCTCCCAGCTTGCCCCCACCCCCAAGCTCTTTTCTTTTGAAAAATGATTTCTGCCAATCTTGTGCTTTTAACGTTTGGTTGGGTTTGGGTTGTGGTTTTTTGTTTTTTTTTCCTCCTCTCTTTTTTCTTTCTTCTTTTTAATCGCTGGACGCTGAGTGCGGCTCTTTAACGTCTGTTTAAAGCGGCCCATTAAGATCCCACTGCAACAACAACAACAAGACACCAGAGAGAGAAGCAAAAAAAAGCAGCCACGCAGCCCATTACTGCCTGGTTCAGCCTTATTGCACTACATTACCCGATATGACAAGCTCTGCATACATAAAACACACACCAAGGGTTTGGTTTTTTTTTTTCCCTTCTCCTGGATAGCCTAATTTGGGCTTTGCACAGTGCCCTGCAATAAATTTCCTCTTGCAGACAATAGCCTGTCGCTGTCAGCTGTTTGCCCTGCTCATAACCCAGTGCTGCTCAAAGCATCGCTCCGCTTGCACCCACTGCGCCTTCAGGGGATGCCAGCCTTGCTGTGTGCACCTCATGCATGCACGCTCATTAGCACAAGCATCCAGCTCTATGGTCAGCAGAGGGAACAGCCATGCTTTTGTTGTGTTTCCTAGGTGTGAGCTACACTTGTGTAGCAGCTCAGGGATGCGGCACAGCCACTGGACCTATGATCAGAGAACGCAGCATGGTTGGGGTTGGAAGAGACCTGAAAGATCATAGAACTGTAGAATGGTTTGGGTTGCAAAAGACCTTAAAAATCATTGAATTGTACAATGGTTTGGGCTGGAAGAAACCTCTAAGACCACCGAGTCCAACCCCAACCCACCCCCACCACGTCCACTAACCACGTCCCTCAGTGCCACATCTCCACACCTCCTCCACGGGTGGTGACCCCACCAATTCCCTGTCTGATGATCTTGTTCCCACCCCCTGCCATGGCAGGGGTGCTCATGCAATGCGTTAAGCTCAAACAGCACTGAAATCAGGGTGTGGGGCTCTTCAGATGAATTGCTTCACACAAAACACACAAATCTGGCTTTTCTGCACAATTTTCCCATCTGCTGATACAGAAATTTGGGATCTGAGATTGAAACCTGCCAAATTAAGATGCATTTGCTTATAATGACATTCACTGACATGGGTATCTTCAAAATTATTCCATTTCCCTTCTTCTTTCCTAAGGAAAAAGAAGAAAGGATTGCCTCTCTTAGCTGGTAATTAGGATTAAAATAGTTCCACAAGCTGTGTAGAAACAGCAGAAATCATCCCAAATCTTTTGAAGCAGATAAACATGGGTTATGGGACCATGGATGTAGGGAGGTACTCAGTGGCTGCAGGATTGGGTGAGGGTGGGAGCCTGGAGTTGGGGGGCACAGTGCTCTGCCACCCCCCCCAGCACCTCCTTCACTGAAGGCAAAGATGAACGACAAAGCTCTCCATAAAGGTTGGCCAAAGGAATGGGAGAAGGGGAACAAACGATGATAACCATCACTGTTCATCACCAGCGTGCTCACAACGCCAGTGTGATGCCATAGGTGAGTTCACTCCCAGAATGGGGATCCATTCTCACAATGGGGATCCCAAGCCCCTTCGGTTGGTTATTCCCAAATAAATATTACAAGTACAAAGCCCCAGTTCCCTTTGAATCAAAAAGCAAATGGAGAAATGACAGTGATGCTGAAGAATTTGCACAAAACCATAAAGCAGAGGGTACTCCTGAGGGCTCATCTTCCTGCAGAAGAAAACATATGGTGCTCAGATGGGTAGCCAGGCAAAAAAGAAAAAGAAAAAAAAAAAAAGAAAAAAAGAAAGTGGCATCATTAGGATATAAATAAGGTGAAGGAGTCAGTGCATAGCCGCCTAGGAGCAGCTTTGAGTGAAGATCACACATTTTTCACCAACCTCCAAAACAAAATTTATTAATTAATTAATGGAAGGATGGAAGGAAGGAAGGGAGGGAGGGGGGGAGAGAGGAAGGAAAGCAATCATAAAATAAAGCCCCCATGTGTGTGCCATTGAAGGCACGCAGCAGCATCCCACTGCCAGGCACACTGTTCACTGGGTGAGGGGACATACCCCTACAGCCTCCATCCACCTTCCCATGCTTGGTTGGGCTCTAGGGCAGGATGGAGCCCTATAAAGCTGAGCACTCGTGCTGGGTAGGACGAGGAACCCCTGGGGAGGGGCAGTGCTGGTGGAAGGACCCTCGGGTCCCCACGGATCCCAGTCCTACCCATCCCACAGTGTCCCTTCCCAGAACCAGTGCCACCGAGCTGTCTCCATGTCTCACAGATCTTCTCTGCTATGCTTCTCTTTATTAAATAAAGAAAAAATCCGGCATCTCTTTGCCCTGGAGAAGCTTTCAATAAGATGGATAAATATATATAATTAGCCAAGGAGAGAGCAAACTCCATGAATACAATACACCCTGCAAGACAACCCTCCATTAAAAGCCTCCTTGTTTAGACTTCAATATTTTAGCAACAGTGACAGAGAAACACGGAGGAAAGCATTTATACTTCACTTTCCCTTCCAACAGGTTCATCGGATAATTCCCTGCCAACCTCACGCCTTGCCTGTCCTGCTCCTTCCCCAAAATATATGCTTTCTCAGCGTTCCTTTCAAGCCCCAAATGCCTGCTAATTTAAACCTATGAGCTCCTGCTCAGTTCTGCATGCTAGAAAATAGCCTTTGCCTTTTTGACCAGCACGAAATGCAGATATGTGACAGTGCTGTGGTTCTGGGGTCTGTCACGGCTCACGGGTGCAATGCCTCCCTGCACCTCTCCCATCTTCTGCTGCCCCATTTGGGAACTGCTGTGCGTGGAAAAAGGGAATGCTTGGCCATTCTGGATCTCAAAGTAGGTTGCAGTGGCCACAGTGAAGCAGAAGGCTGAGCACTGAGGTTGGTCCCAGCTCACAGTCAGCGCCTCCTCTCTTTTGTCTTATTCTTCACTTGGGAGAAGTGAACCCAGCGAGGCACAGCACACCTCACCAGCCCTCCATCAGATGGTTTTCCCGTTTAGTTCAGCTTCCATTCTGAAGGGTTTTCACTAAGTTGCACTGCAACTGCTGCTGTTCCCACCGTGGTTTATTGCTGTTACACCGCTGTCGCAATTACCTGCCATTACACTCAAATTTATATCAGAACAGGAAAAAAATGGTTCCTTAGAAATTAAACAGCACTCCCTGGTGGGATAATTCCTTCCCCCAAACTTCCCAGTAATGAAAGCTGTAATTAATTTGCCGTAATTCAGGGTACAGAGGACCATCTACCATTAAACCAAAGTCTAATGCTCGTAATAGGACAACACCTCGACGTTCAGGAGGAAATTCCCATGGGGCTCTGAAGCTCTGAGTGGGTTCCTACACGCTGTTAAAACATCTCCTGGCACCTGGCAGATGAGGAACTTCCATAAATTCCTCCAAAGCTTAGAATCATAATATGGCTTGGGTTGGAAAGGACCTGAAAGATCAGTCAATCCAACTCCATCTGCAGGCTGGGTGCCCCCAGCTCAGGCTGCCCAGGGCCCATCCATGGCCTCGGGCACCTCCAGGGGAAGGCAATCAGCAGCTTTTTGTAGGTTATAAATGCTTCTGACAAAGTGACACCTGTGGCCAATGGTGCTGATACCCGGGGGAACCTTTGTGCCTTTTGGTGCCATCAACATCCCCCTGGCTCCCTTCCCACAGGACAGGGTGGCTGTCAGCCCCTGATTTACCTCCCCTGCACAATTTACTGCTGACTTCTTTATGTGCACGGATCATATCCCCTCGTATTTATCTCATCTTTAAAATAAATGTTCCCCCAACCCCTGCAGCCTCCCCTCCTGTGGAAGCCTTTCTGTGTCTCCAATCATTTTTGTTGCCTATCTCCTGACCCCTTCTGTTCCTGCTATATCATTTTGAAGAGGATTGACCAGAGGGGAGCACACCATTCCAGGCAAGTCTGCAGCACTGATTTATGTGCTGGCACTATAATGCTCTCAGCAATATTTTTAATGTCATTCTTCCCCGAATTTTTGTCAGATATCTGCTGGTGGTTATTCAAAACCAGCAGAGTTTTGCTCACTGTCGGTGCTGCTGTCCCCTTTTCAAGTGGTCCCAATCCATTTAGAACCAGCACTGTGCTCCCATTGCTCCTTTTTCGTACAGCACAGGGCTTTGCCTCCCTGCCCACCCGTATCCAGGCAAAGTTTTCCACCTCTTTCCTTGACCAGCCCAAGGAAATCTATGGCACTTGCAATTTTTGCTACTGTTTATTCTCAGATCAATAAAGAGTGCCCTACACGGGACCAGGTCCATACGCATCCCTGTAATCTCAGGAAACACTTGAAGGCTTTTCTGTCCTCTCCAGGATAAAGTAGTTGAGGCAAAGCAACTGCACAGGATGAGATGCTGGGAATACCATGCAGGGAGCTGGGCTGGAGCTCCAGTTTCCCCAGACAGTAAGACCACAGCAAGAGGGCAGAATGGTATGGATAGGAAATAAGATTGCAGCCACCTGGGGCCAAATAAACTCTCTGTTTTTGAGAAGAACCCTTCAGCACAACCCATAAGGACATCATGCTGCTCCACACCAAATGCAGTCCCCAAATGTCCTGGGTGAAGAGATGGGTGCAGACGGGGAGGCGTCTCTGAGCCAAACCCTCTGCATCTCAGCACTGGGGCTGCTCTCCCTCTCACCATCTTCCTATTCAAATCACTATCAGCCATTCTGCAAGATATTTGCCTTCCTGCATTCATTTTCCAATAACAAAGCTGTCCTCTGCTCTTTAGAGCCGGTATTTTTATTTTATTTAGTTAATATTTTTAAACATTACTACCACTGTAATAAATGTTAACTATTTCCGCAGAGCTCCCGGTGCCTTGGCAGGGGCCTTTATACGTGCAAAATAACAGCAAATCATAATAAATAATAAATTATTATGGTTGATTACAGGGGAAGGCGCTACATTTTTATAAGCTCCAGACCACCTACAGCTCACAAAATATAATGGGAAACATTAAGCCTTTAACTGGTTTTATCCATTCCCTTCCCCCGCTTCCACTCCCTGTGTTCTGTAATAGATTTACAAACAGTGTAAAGAGAGAGAGAAAAAAAATCTTCCCTTATAAGAATAGCATCAAAATTCTCCTCAGCTTTCCAGCTGCTGAGTGTTTCTGAAGCCTTCAGTGAAATGCAATTAGTATCTTTTACCGCCTGCCTTCTGGGGATACTGACATTATTATCTTATTGCAGGTTCACCTTGACATGCAGATCACAAGGCAGAGAGCTGGGTTGTGTCTGGAGCAGCCTGGAATGGGGGCATTGCCACAGATGGCTCGGGGACGTGGGGAGGAGGCAGAGCCCTTGGCTCACCTCTGGAACTCAGCTCTCAGAAAGCATGAGAAATAAAGGGACACGGGAGGGGACAGCCCCATGTAGGGTGTGTGCCTCCATCCCTGCAGTTTGCTGGGGGGACAGCTGGAGTCATAGAATCACTGAAGCAGGAAAAGAGCTCTAAGGTCGCCGACCTCAAGCTCACCCACCAAACCCACTGACCACGTCCCTCAGTGCCACATTTCCATGGTTCTTGGGCACCTCCAGGGATGCTGACTCGCCCACCTCCCTGTGCAGTGCATCACCCCTTAGGGGTCTTCTCCAGCATTCATGATTCTGTGAACCTAAAAGGCTGCACTGTTGCAAGCCTTCTTTTGGGAAGGGGACGTCCGTCCAACCAGAGCGGGAACCCCATGGTGACACTGTCACAGCACATGGCCACGGCGTCCCAGCACAGAGCCATCCCCAAGGGCAGCATTCCCTGCAGCCCTGCTCCTGCTGCCAGCACGTGGATGTGCCACGCTGCAGAAGGACCCAGCTGCTACCAGAGACTGTTACTTTCAAGATTCTAGAAGAGGATCAAATGAAGGAGAAAATTAAATTAAACAAGCAGCACTTAATTACGTAGGCTGCTTTTGTACTCTCCCCTTCCTCTGTGTAGTAGTTTTCACCTGAAAGTCCTGAAGTGCATTAGAGGCAGTAATTAAATCTCAGAACTACTGCAGAGCAGGATGCGGGGGGAAGCGCCCGCCACCTGCTTGATCTCCTCAGTGTGATTATGCATTAACTTTGCATCTCTGCAGCCCTCTGCTCTGCCAGGACACTCCTGGTGAGTGAACCCAAGGACTGCAGGTGCTCGTTATCGTGTAATTGCATTCTTGCAGCAAGGAGTCCACTGAACGGAGCCCCGGGGGATCTCTCTGGGCACACTGCCACATCAACACCTACTGTGCTCCATGGGTACCCAACCATTATGTGTGCCAAACCTGACATGGTAATGTCAGCTTCGGAAGCCATACCCCCTCTGATACTCTATTTGGGATGTTTGAAACCAACAACATAAATGTGGGGGCCACCAAGAGCCAACTCCATCCTCCCCAAGCAATCCTTGTAGGACAACACCCAGGAATAGCCATGGCCATGCTGGTTGGGTGCACCATTCAGCAAACCTGAGCAGTTCAGCACAGCGTGGTTTCACAAATCCAATTTCTGCAGTGTCTGGGCTCCCATTGCTCTGTGACTCCCAAACCTGGTTCATTTATGATGCACGCAGTTCAGGTCAGCCTCCCGTGCCTTGGTGACATTTGCATGATTTTGGTTTTGGTTGATAAGACCTTTGATTTTAAGCACTCGTGACTGTGAGCAAATATGGGAAGCAGAGAGCTCTTATTTGCCAGGGCATTTATTGTGGTGTGGATGGACGTCACTTTTCCTCCACGCAAGGTACCCAGCAACAGAACCATACATAGCAAAGATTTAATCACTCCCATCCAAAAGACATTCCTCTCTTTAACATCCAGCAGTGCCACCCGGGAGATATTTCAGCACAATCGCAGCTCTCATCCTGCACCTCCACTACAGACGTCCCAAAGTCCCCCCTTGCCCTTCCTTTCCTGAGGAGCACATCCGACTCGCACAAATCCCCCAGCGACCCCAAGCCCTGCTGTTCCCCAGGAGTCTCCTGCTATGCTGAGCGCAATGGATGAAAACAACCCAATTTTTCTTCAATTTATGCCCCCAAATCCAGCAGCAGAGGGCTGCCAGTCCCTGGCAGTGCCCGTTCCCCATTTCTTGTCCTGCTCCAGGAGACCGGGATGGGCCAGAGGAAACGGTGCTGATGGGAGATAAGGAGGTTTTTCCTATGCAAAACAGCAGCCCAGCTGGCGGAGATGGAGGCTCATTTCAGCCTTTGTGTTTCCAATGCCAGGCAAACCCATGACAATGCGTGGAGCCACCCCTGACCTGCGGTGTGAATGGGGAAGAGCCCCAAGTACGGCTTCCAGAGCACGGGTCTTCAGCTGGGAGATGAATAGGAAATGCCCGGTGCTTGCCAGAGAGAAAGGGAAGCGATGGGGCTGGAAACAGGTGTGAAGCAGCCCGCATCCAAAGGCCATCAGAAGAGCCACAGTCTTGCAAATCCTAAGATCTGTAAGATAATGGGGCTCATCGGGGAGATAAGATCTGCATCCCTCCGCACCGCGGCTGCGGGAGCAGCGCTCGTTGCCCAGCACAGCTTTGCGAAATGCATCACAAAGGGACAGCCGAGCAGCAGCTCTCGTTTCCAACACGGCAACGTGTGTTCAGCCGACACGAACACCGCTCCGAATGCAGTTAGGAGCTCTGCTCGTTTGCTCTGAAATCAGCCCTTCGCTCCGGCACGCTGATTACCTGCCTTTCTGAGTTTGGTCGTGAGCTTTTTTTCCCCTTTGCAGGAAGATCTGTTCATCTTAAAGCCAAATAAATGCCAAGGAACTCACACCACCCACCGTATTTAAGACCATAATCACCATTTCTTTTGATAAGTTCGAGCGGTGACAATGGCCTGGAGATCACTCAGTGCCAAGTGCCTTCTGTGATTCCTTCCTCAAAAAAAACCGTGCTTTTTTTTCTTTTTTTTTTCCTTTATAAGTAGGTACTTCTCAATGGAGGTAATTTGGACTACAAACTCCTGAAAACACATTTTTTTAAAAATTATTTTTATTTTATTTTATTTTTGCACCTGTACATACGGTTCCTTAAGCTCAAGTTCTGAAACACCAACAGGTAAGAACGCCTTTGGTGGTTTGATTTCTGTAGAGCACACGGGCTTCCTCACATCCATGCGCAGGCAGTGCTCTACTTTAGCAGACAGGGTTGAATGATACAGAGCCTGAAGCGTGGGATCACCAGACCCTGAAGTTCCTAAGGTTTGCCAGAACTCCTCATTGGAGGGTGAGTCTATCTGAGCTATTTGCTGTAAAGTATCAGAGGGAAAACACCTTCTGTCACCTTGCCAGCTTCCCCCTAAGAATTGAAGCCATCTGCTGGGCCCTTGTTGTTCAGGTTCCAGGACTGTGATCTCTTCATTCTCTAAATGAACTGAGATGTGATCACCCGTTATTTTGACTTTACTGGGGGAAATCTCCTCTGGTGAAAATGCCATCTGTATACTGACACACTTTCACCCTTTGCTCTGGTGGAACTTGTTCTAATTCATCCTCCAGAGCCTGATGTGACAACGCAGGGCGATGTTTGAATTCCTGGGGTAACCAGTGTACTGCATTCTGCCCAGATAAAAGCAAATCTCCATCCTCAGCTGGGAGTGGGACCATGAAAAATAGACTCTCCTTGTCCATGGCAACCATCCACAGATACACAGCTTCTTCTTCTACTGCAAAAATAAGATTTGTAAGAGAGGAAAAAGCGATATGTAAGGGTCTGCTATTTTTCATTGCCAAGTCATTCCACAAAGGGCAAGGAGACCCAGACTGACATTACCCCAAATGCTGGCTCTGTAGGCTCCAGGTTACACAGATCGTTCTGTATAGGAAAACTAAGATAACGTTCATCCTAAGGAGTCCATCCCAACTGGGGATGGGGCCCGGCCCTAACAAGTACCTCACCTCCTTGTCTTCTGAAACAGTGGGGAGGTCGGTGATGGAGTCGGACCCTGTAGGGTTAGGGAGAAGCAGTTTGGGATCACCCAAGCACAGGGTGGTAAAGCCATACCCACGGGCCCAGCTCTGACAACCAAAATAGGTGTTTTCCCCCATTAGGCACCCATCTGTGTCAGCCAGCTCTAATTAAGCATCTGCTCTCCAAGAGGCTAACAAGTCCTTTTGCTGATAATCCCGACCAGCTTGGCAGCATTATTTATAATGCAGCACAGTGAGCCCCGGCTCTGCTCAGAGTCACTTCATTGTTAGAATAAGATGTAACTATATCATTATTTTAGGAGACATCTAAAATATAATCCAATTATATGGTGGATACGTGGAATTCCCAATGATTTGAGAGCACGCCACTGTACTCAGGGTGGGGGAAAAGATTTAAAGAGACAGATTGTCACCGAGCATCAAAGGATTTGGAATGATATTTAGGATAACAGTTTATAGACACGGAGCAAATCCTATTATAATGCCACATGGCCGTCAGGCTGTCACGGAGGCAGGTATGCTGTGTGTCTGAGCAGGGATGCCAGCCCAGAGCACGGTCAGATGGGAGCTGTTGTGAGCTGCAGCAGGGATATGGGATGTTCTATGTGCTGGCAGCCAAAGCACAAAGCCAGTGTCTGGGCTTTCCCAGTAAAGGGTCAGGGAAAGGCATGCAAATGCAACCAGATGTGAGGAAATGGGGTTTTCCCAAAGCATTTTCTCTGGGTCCCAGTGTTGTGACCCCTTGGCATGGCCCTGAACTTCCTTTGCAGTGGGGCTGATGCAAGCCAGTGGACAATGAGCCCTCCTGTGCACTGAGCTCTGGCAAAAATCTGCAGTGTCCTCGGCTGGGTGACTCCTGGGGCTGATTCTCTACCAGTGGCTGTTCCTCCTGCAAGTGGCTCTGCAAAGGGAGATGTGGGCGAGCCCAGTGCATCCAAACACAGAAACAACCCTGCACAGATCCACAGAGAGTGCACAGGGCTGCAGTGCAGGCGGGTGGAGCGCAGCTGCCGGATGGGCCCAATAAAAGGCTCATTACACCTCCATTTCAGATCACTGGGTGAAACCCCTTGGTAAGTATCATTGTTATGGTGCTCTCAATCAAATCGAGCAGCTTTATGACAAAATCAAAAGTTGTGATCCAAGGAGGAAAAGGATGGGGCGAGCAGCCTGTTCATTGTGCTTTGGGTTCACAGTGGGGACCCGGCGAGCTTGGAAATCATTGCAGCCCTCTGCCCTCAGAGCTCAAAGCATCTCGGAACCCACAGTGAGGTTATACCAGTTCACAGCTCAGAAATATCCATTGTTACTGCAGGTAACCCAAACAGCTAATGGGTGCATGGCTACTGCATGTAACCCGACCAAGTAATAGGTGCATGGTTACTGTAAGTAACTCAGCATTGAGGTCATCCTGTCCTCCATCTCCATCGCATGGCTCTGGGTCACTCACATCAGCCCTTCCCCCCAGATAGGAGCTGTGGCTTTGGAGAGGACCAGCTCTCCTTCCTCGTGTGCATCTCCATCACTGCTGGCATCACCTTGGAGTTGGAGAGTTGTGGCAGGGGGCTGCTGGCTGGCAGGGAGGGAAGGAGATCAGAAGATTGCTCTCTGAAGAATTAAGATCTTAATCTGCCTTAAGCTGCTGAGCGAGGGCTGGGCCCTCCTGAGCAGCATCTTATCATCCAGGGTGAGTAGCGAGGTGCAGGCATGGGGCACCCAGCCACAGAACTGCCTCACAAAGACAAGATCAAGCTGTAATTAGACTTTGTCCTTCATTACCTAAGGTTACTGCTGCCCTCGCTCAAGAAAAGCCAGTGGAAAGGAGCTGCGGGTAGGAGACAACATCAGAGGGATTATACAAAGCAGAGCTGTGCGAGGACCAGGCATCCCTCTGCAGCATCAGGCACAAGGGACAAAGTCTCTTCCTGCCACCAGACCCACAGTGCTCTTCCCTTTGCACAGCATCCGCAGCCCCAGCAGAACAGCACAACCCAGGGGAGTCCTTAGCCCTGGGGGACTTGGAATTTCCCTTTTGCTTACAAGCATGAGGGGGAACAACTTTTTAGACAGTGATGGTGAGAGGACAAGGGGGAATGGCTTTACACTGAAAGAGAGGAGATTTAGATAAGATGTAAGGAGGAGCTCCTTTGCTCAGGGCAGTGAGGCTGCTCAGAGCTGTGGGTGCCCCATCCCTGGAGGTGTCTGAGGGCCCTGGGCAACCTGAGATGGGGGCACACAGCCCATGGCAGGGGGTGGAACTGAATGGTCTTAAAGTGCCCTCCAACCTGAGCCATTCTATGATTCCATGAATATTGCAGCATTGCTGAGTTTCCTCACTTGTTCCCACATCCCAGGCAGCAGCTGGGAATGTTCCAAAGGTTTTGGTTTGTCCCAGCCCTGAGAAATATGAATAGTTACAAATGCATCTGCTCCTCCTGCTAGGCAGCAGCAGGGGATGCAGATGAATTCTCCAGTGCAACAGAGAGGAGGAATATCCCAGCTCTTTTCCCAGGGCATCTCTGGGAGAGCCTGCTTGCATTCTGCCCCATTAACCAGGGAAAAACAATGAGTGTATTTGCAGTTTCCCTCTTGTGCAGAGGCACACACACACACAAATCTCTGTGCCTGATGAGCTCCTGCTGGCACTGCAAGGCTGGCACAAGCACCGGGACCACAAAGCAGCAACGCTCCAACCAGGTCTGTGAAACCGAGGGGGGAAAGAAGCCTAAACCCCATCCTCAGTGTGAAACACTGCAATCCATTGCAGGTGGGACGAAACCAACCCTGTACAACACTGTCCAGTGCAGCTGGCGGCCCTGCATTATTCCCAGCTTGCATTAAGTAGCTCTGTAGTGTTAGCGCTGTTCTGGAAAGATAACTTCACCTTTCACCCCTTAAGCTCTGAGATACTCCTAAAAGTACCAGCACGTTATTATGAACAGGAGAGCGGTGTTAATGCTGAAATGCTCTATCCTTTTCTCCTCCCTTCTTGTCACTGCTGGATATTAAAACACGGCGTTATTAGCAGGAAAATGTATGCTGGGAATGGCGCATCCCGCTCTGCATAGCCACTGCCATCCCCAGACAGCAAAGCCTTTGGGGGCAGGAACACGCTGTAATCTGTGTTTGTCAAGTGCCATGTAAATGGTGAGCTAAATGTGTTTGTTTTCAACTGCTTATTTGTTTTCCAAAGAGGTTGTTACAGGGGAGCGTGCAGCTGAATAAGCAAGTGTGTGCACAGAGCCTGGTGGAAGGCAGCGATGGTTGGTTGGGTGAAGGCAGTGATGGATGGGTGAAGGCACTCTGTGCAGGTGCCACCAGATGGTGTACCCTCCTGTCCCCAGCTTTACATTTGGGATGGGCTGGGGTTAGCCTCAAGGACAATGTCACTGCCCCAAAGTCATCTCCCAGCTCCTAAAGACAACCCCACAACCCCAAAGTCAGTTCCACTGCATCAAAGTACAAAGTACAACCCAAAGACAACTCCACACCCCAAAGATAACCCCAAAGTCAACGCTACAGCTCCAAATTCAACCCCACAGCCCCAAAGACAACCCTACAGCCCCAAAGTCAATTCTACAGCTCCACAGTCAATCCCACTACCCCAAAGACAACCCCATAACCCCAAAGACAACCCCACAGCTCCAAAGACAACCCTATAGCTCCAAAGACAGTCCTACAGCCCAAAGACAGCCCCACTATCTCAAAGACAACCCCCAATTCATCAGCAGCAGATCCCTGGTGCGTGTCCAGGCACTGGCTTCCATGGGGGATTTGCTCCTGCAATGTCACCATTGTCACTGCTTTTCATCATAGCTTTACACTCTCCCTGTTTTTTTTGTTTTCTCCCTGATAGTTCCATGCACGATGCTGAATCGGGCCCCTCCTGTGGCTCTTCCTCTCCCACCCAGCTCTTAAGGTAATGAAATTGTAATCACTGCCATAGGGGCATCTGCAGTGCGTCGAGTGCAGAACTGAGCTGGTCCATCAGAAAACAGCCTGATTAAAATGGAGTTTGGGGAGGGGGCAGTTTGCCTGAGGCTGACACCGTCTCTTACACTTGAAATGAAATGTGTCTGTGTTGAAGAGCAGCAAAGAAAACAGAAAGATCTTCAGCCCCTCCAGAGGTTCATAAGCCCTTAGGCTGTTGGCCACTGGGTTCATGTATCAGTTTCAAATGGAAGTGCCTAAAAAAGCAAGGAACTGCTGTGTGGTGGACTGGAAAATCTCCCCTCACCTGCCATGCACCGACAAGGATATCATGTCATAGAGTGAGCAGCAGTATCGTGCAAGGTAAAGATGCTTCTTTGCATATATTAAAGGCAGCCTGAGCCTTAAATGCACCCTAAAGAAGATGGATCTCCTTAGGAGGCTGAGATCTATTCATCACAATCTGATTTATAAGTGTCAATTAATCTTACTGCTCCTGTGTTGTTCCCCAGCCCTGACACATCCCTCACTGTCCCTGACTTGGAAGAGTAATGGGAGACAGTGGTTGAGTATATAAAAGATAATTAATAGAAAATATCCTGCCTTTAAAGAACAACAACCGAACCAACCCTTTGGAATAATAGGTCTTTCTTCTGACACCCTTTCCCACAGACACAATTGGCCTTTGAGGAATGTTAACTGCCCAACAAGAAACTTGGGTAGTTTTAAAAGGGAGAGAGTCATCCTGCAAAACTATGCAACCAATACAAAAGAAGTGGTGATTTTTTAAGCATCTATTGTTCTCCTCCCCAACTCTTCCAGGGCTCTTGCTCTGAGACTGCAAAAAGCCCTTTGTTTGGCAAGATGCATCTTCAGCTTCTAAGACCACAGCAAATTAGTATAGATGTGAGGCTTAGGAACACCTGATCCAGAAAAGTAATTGACCCATAGAAAAACGTGTTCCTAGACATCTTCACTGAGTCATTAAATCACAGAATCAGTAAGGTTGAAAAGACCTCTAAGATCATCTAGTCCAACCGTCCACCTACCACCAACACTGCTCACTGACCATGTCCCTAAGTACTGCATCTACCCTTTCATTAAACACATCCAGGGATGGGGACTCCACCAGCTCTCTGGGCAGCTTGTGCCAATGCCTCACTGTTCTTCCTGAGAATAAATTCTTCCTAATATACAACCTGAGTCTTTTGGGTTCCTGTGCTGGATCTCTCCTGGCTTCATTCGGGTTTGCCAAGTGTCACCAATCTGTGAAAACAGGTTGTGAGTTCTGGCATTTCAGGTTTCTCCTAGGATTCCATCATCTCTGCTCCAAACCCCACCCGACAGTGCAGAAAATGCAGAAGTGAAACCTAATTAAGTCTAAATATTAACTTCCATGTTCTGAGGCTTAGTGAAGGTTTGATTTACATTTCTGGCAAAGGTTCATGCAAGCAATGCCTTGTATTGGTGCAGGTACTCCTGTAAATACTCTGTAGGGCGCTATCAACAGAGCAACTATGGCAGAGGAAGAAGTGTAAGAGTTCTGAGCCAACTGCTGGGAGAAGCTTTTGCCCAATGCTCCTGCAAGGTCTGCAGCTCAGTCACATTGAGGATACTGCCAAAATTAAAACCTTCTCTACAGGCAAAATGGGAGGATGGATCCCATTTGCAGCTCTTTTCCTGCAGGATGGCTGTGTCCCCTCCCCTTCCTTCACCTCTTCTGCTCTGTTGCCAGTTCCCAACAACCCATCAGAAAGTCATTGACTCAAAGGGCAAGATCTTGCTCCCCTTCAGACAGTGGGCAGAATGCTGAGAGCAGCGCAGAGCTGAGTTAATAAATACTGTTGTAACAATCCTCTTAAAATATCCCAAGGATTATTTCATTACGCCATCACACCGCAGGAGTGCACTGTGCAGAGGCTCTCACACAGGGACTCCCCCAGAGCTGAGAATGCACCAGAGAACCAGGGACACAGGCTGTGTTCAGCCCAGTGCTATGGGAAGACCAAACCTCTGAGTCTGCCCCTGGAAACACTCTCCAATTTCCCACTGGGCAGCTCAGTCACCCCAGAACCTGATGGCTCCATGAGCCGTATTTCCAGAAGCGGGGCAAGCAATGGTATTTTACCATCTAACCTCATATCATTGTTGGCTCAACTTTTATTCTGGCTTTCTTACACAGCGAGAAATTCTGCGTATCCTTTCAGCAGCTCAGGCAATCACTCACTGCTCACAGTGCTGAGAGTGCGGGGCTGTGAGCACTTGGTAAGGATTATGACATTTAGAATGGAGTAAATAGCAAGCACCTCCACTCAGGCAGGGATTAACTCCACATTCCTCTGCTCTGAAAATAAATATTTTGACTCGATGAGAACAAACTAATGAACTCTTCCATGCCGGCATTCCTACACCAGGGAAACACAGCCCACATATGGCCATGACCAGAGAAGAAAGTCTATGAAAAGCAGTCTGATCTGCTTAACAACTCAATATAAATGAAAGACGGGAAAAAGAGAGTCCAGTCACTTAGACCAGATCAGAATCATAGAATCACAGTATCTTTAAGGTTGGAAAAGACCACAAGGATCATCCAGTCCAACCATCAACCCACCATGCTTGCTAAACGGATGCAAATCTATGTGAAAAATCAAAAGTTTAATGAAAATAAACTTAGGAGGTAGAATCACAGAATGGCCAGGGTTGGAACGGACCTCAAGGATCATGAATCTCCAGCCCCCCCTGCCACATGCAGGGCCACCAACCTCCTCATTTAATACCAGCCCAGGCTGCCCAGGGCCCCATCCAACCTAGCCTTGAACACCTCCAGGGATGGACAGGGCATCCACAACCTCTCTGGGCAGCTGTTCCAGCACCTCACCACTCTCTCTGGAACAAACCTGATGGATAGAAGATAGAGTAGATTCTGAAGTGTTGGCATGGCGTATTTTTATGAAGATATCTCATAACTTCAGCAGAAGCTGTGGATTTGGCAGAGGTGTTTTGGACAGTGCTTGGGGTCAGGTGAGCCTGTGCAGCGCACATGCTCCCATGGTGCTCCCTACATTGGTCCCATTGCTGCTTTAGGACCTTTAGCATCCCATGGGAAAGGGATGCTTTAGTGCTAAGGCAGAGAATCAAGAACTGGGATAAGACAGAAAATAGTAATAATAATAAAAACATACATCGGATCCTTCCTTCCTCTTTGTCACCACATCTGGGACGCTGGCACTGCTGCACAGAGCCCCACGTCCAACCAGCTGCAGACTGATGCGACCTCGGATATTTATGCAAACCAGGAGGCACGGCAGGATCTCACAGCAGGAGGACAAATTCATTTTGTAAAAGGTATTTATATAGTTCAATAGGTGTGTGCACTGCTTTAGAGGTATAAAACACGAGATCCCTGCCCTGAGGGGCTTATAATCTAATAACATATACTAGGTAAATTAAAACATACATCACGGCCGCGCCGCATGCCCGCCCCAGCCCAGGCGGAGGGCAGTTGAGCCATATGACAAGGCAGAACTCAATTTTCATTTTAGATTTGTAGTTTGCCTTTAAACAGGCAGCGCTCCCTAACCCCCAAGCGAGGGAGAAATTTATCAGCATTACATCTGGGGGTAGGGAGGGCTCCGGTGCGGGATCATTTATTAATTGTTATTTATTATCTGTTAAACAAGGACAGCGTGTGCAGCAATAGCATTCCTTTTTCTGGATTAATTGTCGCCGCGCGATTCCAAGGTTTTATATTTTTAGCAGCCCTGTTCTGGTGTAACCCACTGAAAGGGGGGGGAAACGGAACAGGCACTCACACAATTAGTGTAATGAGAGTAATTAATTTGAAAATAATACCCAGGGGGTGGGAGGGTTAAGGCTTTCTTTTTAAGGAAATAAAAGTCGAACCAAAGCTCCCACGTCCCCCAGGACTCCCCGCTACACTGACTGCACTCGTTATGTGCGCATTTGAATACTCATTCGAGCACATTTCTCATGCTGTTATTTCACCACTTCCTCAGCCTTGCATAATAGATGTAGTCATTGCCACTAAAGAGCCAACATTTACCCACAGAGGTAAGGAAGAACGCCATAAAGCAGGCGGGAGATGGAAATAAAACTCTATACATCAGGGCTCTCCTTGGGGCTCGCGAGGAAAAATAAATAAAATCGGAAAGCAAACAGCTCAAACTCCAGGCAATGAGCTCTCGGGATCCTCGCCTGTGCCCATCCTGGAGGAGAGAAGCAAATCTGCTTCTCATGCAGCACCCAAAAGCATGGGAGGGATGGATGGAAACCAACCTCAACTTGCCCAGAGAGGCGGTGCTGCCCCATCCCTGCAGACAGCCAAAGTCAGATGGGCTGTGAGCACTGATGGAGCTGTGGGTGTCCCTGCTCAGTGCAGGGGTGGCACCAGATGGCCTTTAAGGCTCCCCTGCAATTCCAACCATTTGCATGTACTATGATAAACCTGGCACCCAAATCTCTGAGCCTCCACCCAGTGCAATTATTGCTGAAAGCTCAACATTTGGCAAAGATGCAGCTTTTGGTTTGGGATGTTGGTGAGGTTGTGCTATGCTGCACCTGAGCTGTGACAAATATCTGAAACATATTCTGAATGCACATCGAGTGAAGTCAAATAATAAAGCCAAAGTCCCTGAAGGTTTTGCTGCATGTAAGCACTTCCAGGAGCAAAAGAAATAAATTTTCATTGAATATACAGTAATCACATTGGTCATACTGCCTCGGTGTAAGAGAGAGGGATTTCTGTCTTCATTTAGAGCTGTTGTAGAAGAGAACCAGGGGTGTGCAGTGCCCCAAGGAGCCCGGCTCTGCACTGAGATCTGGATGGAGGAATGAGGAGTTAAGGGGCCATGGAAGATGCTTCAAGATGGGATGCAGATGATTTGCCCTGAGTCCACCACAGACTGAATGCGTGCTTTCATGGAATCACAGAATCATTAGAGTTGGAAAATAACTCTAAAATCTTCCAGCCCAACCCCAACCCACCCCTACCGTGCCCACTGACCATATCCCCCAGTGCCACATCTCCACGGTTCTTGAACACCCCCAGGGACGATGACTCCACCACCTCCCTGCACCGACACGTCACCCCTCTTCAAGGGCAGAAATCTTTCCTAATCTTCAGCCGCAAGGATGATGAGCCCTGGGGGATGCACCAGGTGGGCCCCGTACGTCTTCCCTTTCCTTTACCAGCACAGCAGCTCGGTGGTGCATTTTGTTCAGGCTTTAACTTTGTTGCTTTTTTTTTTTTGCTTTTTTTTTTTTCCTTTGCCTTTCCCTGGCGTTCGTTAGCAGAAGTGACATTTCTGCGGACGGGCAGGCGATGACGGCAGCTAATGGCTCCCGGGCCCTCTCTGCAGTTTCCTTAGCAACTGCGTGAAGGGAAAACAGAACCTGTCAGATGGAAAATGTCAATTACGGCAGATGCGGAGGGGAGCGATGCTGCGAGCCGGGGAGGCGCGTGGCGGCGGGGGGAGCACCCAGCAGAGTGGCCCCGATGGGCAGCATCATGGTGACAATGTGTGGCAGCAGATGAGGGCTGTGGGGCAGCGACTGCACTGTTTCAGGAATGATTTTGCTATGCTGAGCCCATGGCCAACCGGGATCATCCTCCATGGCCAACCGGGATCAGCCTTTATGGCCAATTGGGATTGACCTTTGTGGTCAACTCTGGTTACCTCCCCAGCCAGAGGAGATGCCCTGCAGTGGAAGGAAGTGTATGGAAGATATAAATGGGATAAATAAATGAGGGGGAGGGATAAAGGAAAGGTGAGCTGTGCCCACATTTTGCCTGTTGATCTGCCTCCCTTGGTGGACTCAATGCTGGAGAAGAAGCTTTGTGTTGATTGTGGGCAGGGAGGTGGCAACTCAGTGTTGATGCTCACCAACACGGGCAGCACCTGGGGGGCACAGACCCCAGCCTGATCCCTGCAGCATCACCAAAGAGTGATACCTGAGCCACCAGCCACGGTGCATCCCTCACCTTGGTTAATGGCTTGCACAGACCGAGTGCTTTCTCTTAATGCAATTCCCCATCTCCACCTTGCCCACAACTCCAAAAATAAATCTATTTGAAAAACTAAAAGGGAAAAAAGAAAAGTAGCCCGTGATGCGCACATCCATGGCTCTTGCTGCAGCAGCAAGTGCAGCTCGAGGACTGATGCCTGCTTGCCTGTTCCATGCCTCGTTCCCACCAAGGGCACCGGATAAGTCTGAGCTCTCTCTCCTAAACCACTGCCTGAAGCAGGAGGGATTCAGACCCCTTGTCCTGGCTGACATCTGTGTCCCAGTGGGAGGGAACCAGATGGTGGCTCAAGGACCAAGAAGGAGAAAGTGAGGAGAATGAAGGACAGTCATTGCCTTGGGAAAGCACTCACCTCTCTTCAGCTAGGAGAATGAGTTTTATTCAGGTGCCTGTGTTGTTTAGTCGGATGGGCAGCCTCATACTCCAGAGCTCTGCTTACTGTTCTCCCATGGCACAGCTCTCGCATGCTGGCCGCCCGGCCCCTCCCTCTACCAAATAGGAAACCCTCTGGCCCCACTGCTATAAAGCAAACTTCCACCCACTGCCCTACAATCCCCAAAGGGCCTCACTTTGTAGGGCTGTTCTTCTACCCCCCAAAGCCCACTGTCTCCCCCATTTGCTTTGCATTCTGGGCTCAAAACCCCTCCAAAGCAGAACATAACTAACACCACAGGCAGTTCTCCCTGCTCTATTTGCTTTATTCCCTTCTGTTTCCCACCCCTTTCGAGTCCACACAATTGCACCATTAGGCTCCCATAATCTGCAATGAGCACCCACTGGGAGTTCCCCAGCACAGACTGGGACGCACTGGGATCCTACTGGAGCAGCAGCGGCCGCACACACCCGTTCCTCCCACACTTCCCTTCTCCTGGGTTATTTTTACACTTTCCCTTACATAACCAGGTCAGGCTGTGCCCTGCTTTCTGCTTCTGGCTGAATCCAAAGAAATAAAACCCACCACGAATTCAAGCAACAACCTTCAGCGCATCTCCCGCTGCCCCTGCTCCGTACCCCCGCCCGGACTGCAGCAGGGCTGTAAATATCAATTGCTCTAACCCCTTTAGAGCCTAATGGGCTCAGCAATATCTACTGAGGAAAGGGCCTGACCCCGCTCGTCAGCAGTCATGACATGCAGCGGCTACAGCATGTTCGGGGTATGCAAAAGGCTTAAATGCACATCTAATGGTTGTCAGGGAGCAGCTCCTATTAATATAAAGACAGCCACGTCCCAGGGCTATGGAAAAGAGCTGAAAAGCCCAGATGAAAAATGAATTTATTTCAATGGATGCTTGCAGGATCGAGAAATGATTCAAAAGCCCAAGCCTTTCTGCTGGTGGAGGAGACTGCGAGATTGAGGGTTTGATAATGAGTGCAAAAGTTTCCTTGTCCATGTGACTCAGCTCTTCAATTACTGACATTTTAGTTCGTTACCGTGTATGCACATTATTTATGTTTTGCCCAGGAAAAAGCAGCACAACTCCAGCAGAACATTTGTTGTTGTTTCCCATATCTGTTTCCCATCATTAAACTGTGTATCTTCTCCATACAAACCCAACCAAACCCCCAGCACCCTCCCACCATCATGAATACCATCACCACCAGACACCAAAAAATCACTCCCTATACCCACAGCTCCTCCCTTCCCCAAATTTTAACCAAAGCAGCTCCCACAGAGTGGAATCCTTCCCTAGCTGGACTGATTTTGGTGAGGGATCAGTAGTGGGGGTGAATGGGGAGAACAGCTCCCAGACTCAGCTTTTAAACCACTGGGAGCAAAGCACCAGCTGATTCCAGCTGAAGATGGCCACGGAGAGAAAGCAGTTGGCTTGAGCAGTGTGTCCTGCTCACCATGGGTACAGGATGAGAGCCTGGATTCCCAGCTCCCCTGGCTGCCCCTTCTGGAGCTGAAGGTGCCCTGTCCCTTTCTTGCCTGCCAAGCAGTGGAACATGGAGCCATAGAACCATTAAGGTTGGAAAGACCATTAAGATCAGATAGTCCAACCATTTACCCATCCCCACCACACAGAGAACACCCCAACAGCTCCCACCCAGCCCTTGGGAGCAGCCCTGAGAGTGCACATCAGGAGATTTCCTTCCATTTCTTTAATTACCCCTCTCTCCACATCATCCAGCTCCCTCCTTCCTCATCACGCTCTTAGCTGCACGTTGTCTGCTTAGCAGAACAAATGGCCGTGCCCCCAGCACGCAGCCCTGCCAATGCCCTCCCATTGCAGTGCAGCAGACGTGGGGTTAAGCACATCCCACCCGCTGCACTGCTGCAGGCAGTGCTCAAGCAGTGACTGCACGGCTGCACAGTGGGGATGTCTCCAGCCTAGAAAGCTTCCCCGGCAGTGATCTCTTCGTACTCTGAACCCATCTGCAAGCTACTCAAAGTGCAAATTCACACTGAGGTATCCTGGGGTGCAGCCCCATCCCTGCCTGCTGGGCACCGCAACAGAGCCGTGGCACCCCTGGTGCCAGCTCACAGGGTGAGGGTGATAACAGCTTCCTGAGCACAAGGGGGCTGTAAGGATTAATTAAAGTTGAAAAGCACTCCAAGCACTTCAGCAAGAGCTGTTTTAAATAAGGGATGCTTTAATAACAAGTCGGTTGCGGCACAGAGGAGCCTTGTGGAGCTGGTGATGGCAACTAGGGGCACTGGGGTGGCAGACAGAGGGCACCAGGACTGTCCACAGCACTGAGGTGACATTGCCCTGTCTGTGCCAGCCGAGGCACCTCTCACCTCACCACTCCATGCCAATTCTCTGCATCCAGTCTGGGCTCCTATCATCCACACCTCTGTCCTGCAGTGCTGCTCTTCAGGTCCCAGCCACGGGATGCTGCTATCTGTGCTCTCCTCCTGTATCCTTAAGATAAACATGTCCTTCACTCTAGTCACCTACTCCATCATACACTCCTATCAAATGAGCCTTGCTAGCTCGTAAATTACTGTGCAAACCATTCCAAACAATAAAGGCAATTTTACTTACTGAACCATTAAATTTACATACTTAAATTAGACTCAACCAGACGTTGAGAGGGGACGTCTTGCAGCCAGACAAACAATGAATTTAGGAAAGCGCTGCCGTGTACTTCCCCACCTCTCACATGAAATTAATGAGGTGCTTCAATTTAATCATCATTAAAATTACATCTTTATTTAGTTACTTAGCAGAGTTTGACTCACCGCGTTGTATGGAGCAAGAATGCCTCCAGCACCAACCCACAGGCAGAGGGAAGACATTGAGGAGCTTTATGTCCCCAAAATGTCCCTTGCACCCCTATGCAGCCAGAATGGGTCTGAGGAACAAACTATCACTAAGGCAAAAAAACAAGGGAAAAGAAAGTGGAGGTACATTGGGAAAATGGGGTTTGGGATTACTGTAAGACATTTTTGAGATGCGCAGACAGAGAAGCACAGCTGCCATCAGTGGCCCCACCAAATGGGAGGACGATCAGCGTGGAAGTTCCACACACGTGGAACAGAGAGGCTCATTAGAAAAGCAAAGAGTTGGAAATAAAAGCATGCAGTGATACAGAGACAAAGAGACGAGACATGCCTGGTCTCACGTGCGTCTGCAGTTTGTTTTGCATTTGCTCCCACATGCACATAATTTATTCATCTCAAGATGCTCCAGTGTGGTCGCAGGGGAGGTGGTGGGAGAGGCCGTGGGGAGCAGAAGACAGAAAGCAGAAGGCATTCCTGAGATTGTGGAAGTGGCATAAAGGAAATCAGTCCCTACAGCGTCAGGCAGAACATCTGCAAGTACTAAGAGAGGGAGTGGTAAAAAGTTCTGCTGACGGTCAGGTGAATGGGAGCAGTGCCCTGCGACAGAGGTGCTTCTGGTGCACCTGAGGTGATGCCAATGGGCTGCAGAAACACAGACCTTTTTGTTGGTCTGAAACCATTTTCATCCCAACAGCCCAATTCTCTGCTCCTGCTACCCAGCCACCTTGGTGCCCTTCCTCCTGTTTGATGAGCATATGCAGGACTAAGCATTAATAAGTTAAGTGTCCAGGCATGAAATGCAGGGAATCCCTCTTCCCCCATGGATATGCATGGGTTTGTATGGACACAGTACATCCATTTTTCCACTGGAAAGTCTTCACTGCCCTTAGGCTCATTTAATTCGTTCTTGCTCCAGCAGCAAACACATTGCACACACATGCATGCCACCTCCAAATGCATTGCACACACGTGCATGTCATCTCCAAACACATTGCATGCACACACATACTGCCTAGTGCATTCCACATGCATATGTGCTGCCTCAAAATGCACTGCACATACAGAAGGTAAATTGAAATACACTTTGGAAGTAAAAGCTTCCAAATCATAGCACGCAATATGCAATCAAGACATGAAGAGTGGAGATGGCAGTAGAGGGGAGGACCAGAGCCAGAGCTACAGTTTGTCTACATTAAAAATGCAACATCAGCAGAGGTGTCTGAAAGAGTCATTTATCAACTCCTGGATTAGAGAAACATCTTAAAGTAAGTGCACCATTTATACACACACATGCACAAAGTGTCTGCTGGGGAAGGGGAGGGAACAGCAGCGTTGTGCCTTGGAAGTTTCTCCCTGTTCCTCTGGCTAAATGTGGGGCCAGAAGGACATCAAGCATTGAAATAGGAACCTTGCTCAATGTAACAGGGTACAATTCATGTGAGCAGCAGGGATGGAAAGTAATCTAATGCTGCAATTTTCAGAGAAACAATATAGAGTCACTCACATACATCATGATTAATGGCTGGATACCATGGTGTGAAAACCATTTAAAAAATGGCATTTTTGTCACTGACAATGTTACACATATAGTAAAGGTCATACATGATAAGAGCATTATCCATATTTCTTCTGCAAACATGCTTAACCTTGTAGAGCACCATTCCCTGGAAGATTGGTGATCCATCTCCAGCTGCAGACCGCGCTCCTCAGAACGCATGAAGGCCGACTTTGCATTTCAATTGCTCACACCCACACTGGGGGGCTCTGGGCAACCCGCACTGCTCCGAACCAGAGAGGAGCAGAGCTGTTTGAGCCTTTTTCCCCTCACCATGCTGTCACCTCGCACTGCTACCTGCAGACAGCACCCACCAGGGGATGATCACCTTGCAGAGAGAGCTTGGCCGAGTCCAGAAGCCGGACTTCTGCTTTTTGAGAGCTGCATTGAAATCGCTCCCATCCCTTCCAAAGGGTCTGTTCTGTGCACAACAGAGCTCTCTGTTGTTTCAAGTCAAAGCCCATCACCACTTGCCTGACCATCCGATCTTGCTGAAAACCCGTGGGCACTGGTGCCACTCTGCTGGGAACTTGGGCATGTTGGCTGAGATCTGGAGGAGCAACAAGCTTCACACTCCTTTGCAGCAGGTTATGTGACTAGAATTTAAAAAATTCTAGAATTTTTTCAGTACACAATCACATCCACCCACAATTGTGCAAGTGTTTGCTGCTTGGCCACACCATGCTCTGCCCATCTCAGGTCCTATTTTCTGTTGGCACTGAACTCTCTGGATTAACCTCAGATGTTCAGCTGCAGCTCCAACCCATCCCATCATGTCCACTGACCACATCCCTCAGTGCCACATCTCCATGGTCCCTAAAAACTTCCAGGGATGGTGACTCCTCACCTCCCTGGGCAGCTGTGCATCACTGCTCTTTCTGAGAATAAATTGTTCCTGATATTCAACCTGATGTGACAGACCACCTAAGCAGCTCATGATGCTCGCCTGCTGCATTCACCAAGCCACCATCAGCAGCAGTGCAGCCCCCCACTTCTCCCTGCTGAGTGCTGGCTAACAAACACGCGTCACAATGGAATGTGCAGAGATTCTGCTGTGCTTTGCAAGAGCTGGGGCTGCAGGAGCTCTGCGGGCAGGGGCTCTGCATGTGATCTCACTCAGAAGGAATTTCCTCTCTGGTAGACGCTGTGCAGTGATGGGACCTCAGCGCCTCTCTCCTGGAGCACCCTGCATTGCCACCCAAAGGGGCTGCAGGTGACTCCAGACCCCCCTGAGAGTCTCCATGTGCCCCCAGTCTGTTGGTGTGAAGATGCAGGAAGCCTGAGGCTGCATGCAGGGACATTTCCAGGCTGGTGCTCACAGCTTGTCAGTTTGGCTTGTGCTTTCCTATATGAGTAGCACAGCGAGAGCTTCCTGCTGCACGCGGGTGGGAAGCTTTTCCCCAGAGTGGTTTGCAAAGGCTGCCTGGACCACATTATTCTTCTCATCATGAATGCTTCTGTCTGAGCCACCTTACCCATGCAAATACTCCAGTGCTATTAATATGAATGAATGCATCTTGTCTCGGGGTGCCTCATGGCAGGAGCTGTTTCAGAAGCGCTGTGGGAGGGCGGAGGGGACGGGGAAAGGCAATTGAGCAGCCCTACCTGCATCCATCCTATCCCTCAGCAGACAATTTCTCTCTCCCAGGAGTGCCACAGACCAGAGGCACTCGTAGATTATACATCAGCTTCACAAAATTAGCTTTCTTAGGAAGGAAACAAAGGATGTGCTGTGTTGGATCAGGACACTGATACATCTGCTGGCTGCCAAGCTCCGTCCAGCTCTTCAGCAGGACACGGTGCTCCTCCATCACATGGGCCGTGTCCCCACGTGCACAGCCAGAGATTGCTTCCAGATTGCCACAGAAATTCATCTTCTGGGTAGCAGGGAGTTTAACTTCTCCCCTAATTTTGTCATCTTCTGTACTCGACGTTATCGAGTCCTTTTAAAAACTCAACAAAAGCATTTATCTCAATAAGCACCTTCAGTGCTGCTCTCCATACAGTCAACTGCACGCCACATGAAAAGATGGTTTCTTTTGACCGGTTCAGGATTTATTACCCTGGATGCTTTCCTTCACTTAACACAACGAGCTTTTTGCATGGTGCTGGGGATCAGGAGCTGGCAGAAGGCAGAGATACCAGGCTGATGCGGGGGTGATGGGAAGGCCAGGGCTGGGGGCATGCTTCATGGCAGGGATGAGCAGCTGGGGAACTGAAGTATCCCCAGGATACACTCCCCTTGACCCCACCTCAGCACCAGCACCTTGTAATCCTGCCCCTCTTATGCACACTGAGATGGGGATGAAGGAGGCTACGTGGCTGGGCAAAGCCCAGCTCCTCATAGACCCAATGCAAAGGAATTGTAGCTGCAAATTAGTCTTAGTTTGGAGAAGACCTCCAAGATCATCCAGTTAAAACCCAACCCATCCTCATCATGGCCACTGACCACGTCCCTCAGTGTCACATCTCCACAGCTCTTGAACACCCCCAGGGATGGTGATTCCACCACTTCTCTGGGCAGCTGTGCCACTGCAACACCACTCTTCTTGAGAAGAAGTAGTTCCTAGCTTTCAACCTGAATCTCTCTCGCTGCGACACAAAGCCAGTGAAAACTCCAAAGCAAAGCAAAGCCCCATGTCTGCAAACAGAGGCATCTAAGAGGGCATTTAGGATGTGGTAAGGGTATTCGTGTCCCCATGCTGTGTACACATCCAGTCATGCACCTCTACACAGATTCATATGGGAACATCACCGTGTTGCTGGGCTACAGCTGTGCTCACACAGCACTGAGGGCATGCCTTGGTTTAGGGGTGCATGGACAAACACGTTTCCATCAGCCCTGGCCCCCATAAGACCCCAGGTTGCTGACGAACGCTCCCTGCCATCTTCTGAGCTGGGAACACTGCACACATCATTATTGTTGCTAATTACCAGGAAACATCAAACAAGACAAGCGCTTTACTCTTCATCACTGAATTTTGTTATGCTAATTAAAGTTGTATAAGCTGTTGCTATTAAACCTGGAGAGTCAGAAAAACATTTGCATTAATACTCTCAAAGCTGCATCAAAACCTGGTTATTAGTATTTCAATGAGGTTCGAGTTACAGGGAAGCTGCTGCCATTTCAGGGGCTGGTTTGTTGTTTTTAAGTCCCGTTGCGAGCGAAAATATAAATAAATGCAGGGTGAGGCCTCATGCAGACAGTGCTTCTTTTAAGGGGGGAATGAAAAACCAAAGGGAACTTTGATCAGGAGCAGATCTGTAGGAGCAGGGAGCGCAGCACACGGAGCTCTGCAGTTGCAGAGGGCTCAGAGCCCAACACAGACACTTTGCTTGGAGGATTCCTGAGCTGCCCCTGCAACACGAGGCACAGAACTCCCTTTGCCTGGTGTTTACGTCTCACTACAGTGCAGACCCTATTTGCAGCTGGCTGCGGTTTAAATAGTACATCCCCAGCTCTCTCCATAACCCACAGGGCTGCTCTGCTGGTGGGGCTCCAGGTTATCTGTTTGTAACAGACCATTTGTCACCGATTCCTGGAGCAGGAGAGCCGTTCTCTCGCTAACTACATTTCTGAAAAGGAAAGGGATTTGTTTCACTTTCTTCATGCAGTGGAGACATGCGGTGAGTGTGCAGGAAGAGGTGTTCCTATAGGTGGGTGATGGCAGTGATATCACGTGCTGCATCGTGTCAGGAGAAGATTCTCCTCTGGAAGAGCAGTGATGCATTGGCACAGACTGCCCGGGGGGGTGGGATTACTGTCCCTGGAGGTGGTCCAGAACCACGGAGCTGTGGCACTGTGGGATGCGGTCAGTGGGCATGGTGCAGATGGGCTGGGGTTGGGCTTGCTTATCCAAGAGGTCTTTTCCAACCTTGGTGATTCCATGACTCCGCAATTTGGGCACGTGCAACCCCCAGCCTGGACCACGGAGCCGTGGCTCACTGTGCATCCCCACCCTCCATTTCAGAACCTCAGAGCATCGTTGCCTCCATAATCCAACATTAAGGTCTCAGCCCTCTGCCTTCATAGAGATGCCACCCAACAGGGGCTGCTCTGTTGCTCCCTCCTCCCTAATCACTGCAGATTAAAAAAAATCCCCATCAGCCACGCTCTGGTAAGGAGAACTCTAAGAAGGATGAGGGAAATGAAGACACTGTGAAATGCAATAGATGTCAACTTCTACTTATTTTTTAATTTCATCTCTTACAAGCTTTTTGGAGGCTAACATGATTAAGTTCTTCACACAATTTATTAGCATCGTGTTGGAAATCCAGCAGTATATTACACTGTCTGAGTAATCCAATTAGTAAAATGTATTTATTTAACCAGAATATTAGCTGCACACAATCCCAAATGAAGCAAAGTCCCTGATCCTGCGGTTCCTTGCACTTCTCGGAATTCATTTACCAGCTACAGAAAGGTTTAGTCTAATGAAATAAATAGCAGAGAGATGTTTTTGGACTAATACAAGAAAAGCAATCTCTGCGCACAGCTAACAGCCTTCTGGATGGTTTTGTTTTTCCTCTTTTGCAGCAGACACGGATGGTACAACGTTTCACAGCACTGCAGCACACAACGCCTTCTGGCTTTGCCATCTTCCTCTCCACCAAAGCCCCCAAATTTGCCATTGCTACCGGGATTCCCACTCTTTAAAACCACTGAACAGTTCCCCAAATTATGAACGTTTTTCCCCTCGTTTCGCAACCCAAAAGCAAAACCAACCTTCGCATCCACTCTCCCCTGATTTGCAACAGCTTTGAAATGAAATCGCTGTGGGAAGCGGAGGCTCCCAAGCACTTTTTTCCTCCTAATGAAGGAGCTGAGTGACAGCCCCTGAGGCTGCCAGCGGCCCGCCACGCTCACACCAGAAGTACATATTGCTGCGCTGGAATTTGGGGAGAATCTGGTGGGGGGGGGGGGGGGGGATTATTTATTGATGCTTTAAATCGTAAGCGCACACACAGCAGTGAGGACAGGAGAGCGCTGCGGGGGCAGAGCACTGCGCCCACCCCAGGGAGCAGCTCGCTGTTGACCGATGGTATTTTTCCAAAGCTGCTACTCTAATTTATCTTCATTAGCGAGATTAATGCATTATTTTCCCCTGTGAATGGTGGCGGGAGCTTTGGATGAGAGCAGCAGCAAGCACAGGCTGCTGCTGGGAACCAATGGGGCATTTCCTCTGGGTTTGGGGTCTGGACATGAGGAGAGCTGTGGACTTAGGGCAGGCAGCCTCAGCCATTTGTTTTGACATTTGTCTTCTCCCATCCGGACAGGCTGCTGCAGTGAGGAACCTGCAGTGCTTCAGTGAAGCACAGGAACAGGCTGTCAGAGAGGTGGGCAATCCCCTCATCCCTGGAAACACTCAAGGTCAGACTGAGCACTGATGGAGCTGTGGGTGTCTCTGCTGATTGCTGGGAGGTTGGATCAATGGACACTAAGGGTCCCTTCCAATTCCAACCATTCTGTGATTCTGTAACATGGCATCCTGGGATACGCACTGCAGGAATGCAAAATGGGGGATTTTGGGAAGCACGTGTGTGCCACATGCCAGCAAGCAGATGCACAGCAGGGATGGCTTTGCCTTACTTGCTCAGAATCCATTTTTCTCCTCCTCTAGGAGCAGGATCACATTTTCCACCTCCCTCCCTGTGCTGCAGCAACAACACTTGTAACCCCGCACCTTGCTGCTGGACCCACAGTGACAAACCAAAGGAGGAAGGGACTAATGGGCAGAGGTGACAACAGGCAGCAGTGCAGTGGGCCCCTCCCAGATATGGAGAAAAAATGGAACATCCCGAGGGAAAGGGTCTATTTTGTGTTTTCTTTTTGATCTTCTGTTGAGCACCATTGCTGCTGGAGAGCTTGGAGTACAAGTGATGCCCATTAACATACAGACAATTTGAGAGATCCTCCCATTAAAACAAAGAGGAATTATCTGTGTAATCCAGGGGTTAGCAGAGCCCTCAAAATTATTTACATTTCCCAAATGAGGGAAACTGCAGCAAGTGGGTAAGTCAGAGATAGGGAGCCGAGATGTGGGAGGGGGACTGCTGCAGGAAACCACTGGGAACATCAGGAAGGGCTGTCAGAGTTGGCACAAGGTATGAGGGGGCCTCATCCACCAAAAGCAGCAGCACTGGGACCCTTGCAGTGCCATCACCCCCCAAAACTCCCCACGTATCACCGCCAGCTGCCTCCGCCCCTTGCACTGCAGTTGGTGTTGAGTCAAACTCCATTTCCAAACTAAGACATCTCACGCGCTGTTCTCCCTCCCCTCCAGACTAATAGCTGACAATGTATGCCTTCCACATTAATGATAAGGGTTCAAGGGGAAAGAGACTGCTCTCCCGTTTCGCTGACATTACACTCTCCTATGTACCCACCAACATACCCTAAGGCAACAGAACTAGTAATAGGTTCCTCTAACTGCCTCCTGCATCAAATTTGACACCGGGTGCTTTCTTCTCCTTTCCCATCGCTCACCTTATAACTCTGTCATCATCATTGATTTTGACTTAAGGAAAAAGAAAGGAAGAAAGAAAAAAAAAAAGCCCTCGCCCCCTGTTAGCGGGGTGGGAAGGCTCAGCTGCAGGGGGACTTGGGGCAGGGTGGATGCAGGCTTTATTTTGTGCCTCAGTTGGGGAGGGATGCAGGCAGCTCTTGCAGCCCTGGGACATTCCTGAGAGTGGAGGGATGCTTAGTTGGAGAACAGGAGGTTTGGTCATTAATATATTGTATTGATCACTATTGCTAAGCCAGCCTACAGCAATGGTACCAGTTGGGTGGTTTTTTGTGCTGGGCTCATCCCTTTGAGGCAGCAGTCCTTTCTCCTCCCTCTTCCAAAGAGCTGCAACCATCTTTACCTCCCTCTAGACATCACTCTATGCGCCAGAAAACCCATTACCTCCCACTTCCCCACATCACCATCTGCCCTGGAGGTGATGTCCAGTTCCCCAGCAATCCTTGGTAGCAGCACTGTGTCCAGCACAGAAACAGCCAGCTCCTGTTCCCCACACCTCAGCACAGCCCTGGCAGCCAGCCCTCTGCTGACCCTCAGCTGGTGTTTGCTTTGATTTATGTCAGAGCCTATTTATGTCCTCCACTTAAAACAATCCAGTTTGTGTCAGCGGTAAATGAAACCAGGTGCCATCCAGCAGCTGTTGGGCTGCTACTTGAAATGAGCTTCGCTCCAGTTCTTATCAAGAAGCAATTCTTTTATCATCCAAACTGCCACCAGCACATTGGAGCCACAATGGCACGGAGCTGTAATGGGGAGAGGTGAGCTGTGTGCCTGGGGTGTGATGCCCCATCTCTGGAGGCATTCAAAACCCAGTTGGATGGGGCCTTGGGAAGTCTGCTCTGGTGGCTGGCAATCAGCACAGGGCAGAGGGTTGGAACTGGACGATCTCTAAGGTCCCCTCCAACCCAAGCCATTCTGCAATTCCATGATTCTATGACATGGCCACGCTTAACATGCTGCCTGCAAGCCAAGAGCAATCTGAGGGAATTATATGGAAATAATTCTAAATAATGAATGAACGTAGAAAACTGCAAGCTGTTTACAGATAACTCACCAGCCAAAAAGAGCTGAATGTGCCGAGTAGATGATTCACTATTGATTATTTCTCCAGCTCTAGCTGCAACCTTATTTAAAGCATTAATTAAGACAAGCCTCCATAGTTCAGCATATTCTAATCCATTGCATGGGGAGCTCCTAAGAGCTCAGTGCTGTCCTCTGGGGGGGAAGCAGGAGAGCCCAGAACCCAGCCATGACTCTGGCAACCGATGCAACACTGCAGTGGGTCTGGGAGCACTGGGTGCACTGGGGAGGAGCAGACTCACCTGGCTGTGGGCTGCATTCCCAGCAGCCAGCTGACTCCTGAGATAAACCCCTTAAAGGCAGCTGAGGCAATCTGCCTGCCCTCAGGTGACCCCGAGCCAGGTCTGCTCCCACCACAATACCCAGACACATGCACTAAAACACTCTCTGGAGTGATGCTCTCTGGACCTAGCCCATCTTTGACAGCCCCAATGCCAGCTCATGTAACCCACAGGATGTCCTCATTTACACAGGTCTGGTTTGCCAGAGGAACCATTGGGATCCCTATTAGCACTGTTCGATGTGGGGCTCCTTCGGCATCATGTTGTGGGCAAGCTGTCATCAGCTGCTGGCCTACACGGCTCTTATTTGTCCCCATTTATCCAGAGATTAAAGCAAGATCCAGTGTGAGCCCCTTCCTCCCCATCAGCCGCAATCAGCCACACGCTGTTTGTCGCAGGGCTGAGCCTGGAGGTGAGGTTGAATTGACCACTAACCAAGGAAAAGCTGGCGGGAGATGAATTAAAAATTCAAATACAATGGGCACAATCACTTGAATTTCAGCAGCGTGTTCAGGTCTATTTTTTTTGTTGTCGTTAACAATGTCACTGCTTCCGCAGACTGTTTTGTGCACATAATGAAAATTGCTTCAGATCGTCATGGCAAGAAAGCCTTGCCAGGACTGCAAACATTTGGGAAACCATTTGCACAACACATGGCACAGCATTCCATTTCTCCTAATGCAAGTGCAGCCTTAATCCTTCAATGTTACCACACTTCTACACTGCTCACAGCACCACGAGTGTTGCATACAACACCATGGGACAAAACATATTTCCCTGTCCACTGTCTGCATCACAAACATGCAAAAAGAAGAAAAGCAGAATCCCTATTTGCTCTTGACTCCTTCAAAGGCTGCTTTCTGCAAAAGACTTATCTGATGGTTCACTCTTTGCTGAAAGACAGAAGAAAAGGACAGAAAGAACAAAAGATTGTCAAGCAGCAGTTTGGGGAGGAAGGATGAAGTGTTCCTACGTAGGGAGAAAAGATGCATTTCGTAGTAACTTTTGTTACTTTCCATTTCTTGCCACTCACTTACAAACTCACATAATGCTCTGTCAGTTTGTTTTTCCATTCAGTAAACACTTCTTTCACCATGAGCAAGCATACTGCTAATTAGCTCTGAGAAACAGATTAAGTTAAAGTAAGCAGCTCTCCTCGTCTCTCTCCAAGCTCAGAGTCCCACTAACAAAGACAGCTACAAACAACGCCAGGCAATGAAACCATTGCACATGGGTTTTCTGCACGGGAGCAGCCCAGAGAAAGCTGCTCTGGCTTCTGGTTGAGGACCATCCCCACCATCCCCAGTGCCACACGACGCCCCAGGTCAGCACAACTGCATCGTTTGGGGCCTAAAAGCCCCAGTGAAACAAATACTTTGGCAAGGGAGTGAGCTTTTTGCACCAGATGGACCCCCTGGTATTTTTGAAAATCCTGTTCTTAGGCTTTGCCACAAAGAGGCTTAAAATTAATTAGCAAGGTTTTTTGTGTTTTTTTTTTTGTGTGTGGGGTTTTTTTTTTTTTTTTTTTTTTTTTTTTTTTGTTCTGTTTGTTTGTTTTTTAGAAAGAGAGAGAGAGGAGAGTTATGCATACAAGGAGTATGGGAGAAAGGACATTCATTAAGAGCTTTTCAGTACGTATAGACCTAGGCAAGGAATTACAGTTTGTGAGAGAGTTGCTTTCCTAATGATCAAGTCCAAATTGCTGCAGGTTACAGAGATGCTTTGAAAGATGAAAACATTTTCCCCGCCAGGTGGGCAGGAAGGGGAGCTCCCAGACCTTCTGAAGTGATCACTTTTACCAAAAACCATCTTTCTCCTTTCACCTCCATTTTCAGAGACCAAAGCTGCATTGGCTGTGCCACTATTGAGCAAGCCTCCACCACTTCAGGCTTGGCTTGAGTTAGGGAATTTAAATCTTGCTTTTACATCGTTAGAGAGATAAACCATGTCTTCCAGACTTGGCATTTGGAAAGCCATCTACCTGTTGGCATGGCCAAGCTGGTTCCTGGGATGGAAATGGAGCTCTGCCTACCGCCAAGCCCTAGGAAAAATTCTGGGGAACGCTTACAGCGATGTGCAGCATCAAAACCACTCCACTGACCCAGTTCTTATTCTTGATTTTCTGTTCTATCCTAATAAAGGTGGATTTCATGTACAATAATCTGAGGATAGCAGAGGTGAGGTATTTGCTATAAGGAAAGCGTAAGAAAAATAACATTACCAGCTTAGACTGCGTACAATTTTAACTGCTCAAGTATTAAACCCATTTTTCACCATCAAGGGTGATGTCTAACAGTGCGAGAAACACGAGGCGGGAGTAAATAGTCTCAAGTGAAGGAACTGATGGTCAAAGCCTGAAAGTTTGGTAAAATGCTTTTCCACTTCATGTCCTGGTAGCTGTCAGCACTACGATGGAAGACTGCAGATGGGTAATTGCAAAGGACACTTCTTTCTTATGCTGTCTCTGTCTGTAAGGCAGGAGGATGGCAAGTTAATTAATTATCTCCAGCATCAGTTTACTTGAAGATCTTTTCTTTCCAGCAGCGAGCACATCAAAGGAGACTGATAGAAGCCTTGATTAGAGGGATAATGAAGGAAATCTCTAATAGATTATATAATTTCTTGCCCTTCTGCAGCCATTCTTAAACTGGTTGCTTCACCGTGCTGGGACTCACAACTGGAAAATATCACAAGCATGTAAATCTAGCTCAAATGCAAAATTTATGGGAAAATTCATATAACTGCATGCTTACCCTATTTCTGTCAATGGTCGGAAAAAAGATACCAGACCATTTGAATGCTATAGAACTGAGGTTTCTCAGGTGTCCTCTTAGTTTCTCTCAGTCCACAGAGATAATCCATATTTTGGACTGAGAAGAAACCTGTCAGGTCAGGAAGAGAGCACCCATGGGCGTAGGGCGAGATGGGCAATTGATGTCTCCCTTGTCACCTGCCCCATGAAGCCTCTTTGCTGACAGTGCCCATTCACAGAGGCCATAGATGAGGACCCCTCAGAGAGCAAACTTTGTTCCCATCTCTCCTGGCCCTGTCACAGCAGAGCCCCATGACTTGCCTCCATACAGGAAGTCCCTTGGGGATTTTAATGCCATTTCCCTCTTACCCAGCCCGTGAGTGTGCTGCCAAAGCTAATAGCAAGGAGAAATGAAGTGTCAGGTTCTGATACACCAACGCACAGTGCTGATTTCTATCTCACTCAGATAAACCCCCAAGCCATTCCAATAAGTCCCGGTGGCACATTTAAGTAATCTATTTCTTTTAAGATGAGACTCAAGATTCTGCTCTTCTGGGATTTGGTCCTTAATAAACTTATTGGTGGCACCGGCTGTGCTGATTCCGGGGTGATGGGGCAACCTGATGCCAGCATTTGGAGTGAGAGTTTGAAAACGTACTAACGAAGGAGTGATTAGTGTCCTAAATGAAGCACCCATCCCCACTTGCCCATCCTGCCCTTGTCCACCGATGGGTGGCACAAGGTGAGGCTCTGTCCCTGCTGTCCTTCATAGCCACTGAGGACAAAAGCAGAAGGAAGGGAGCACAAGTAGAGGTAGAGGGGAGCAAGAAGTGTTTTATGGGGTTAAACGTCCCAGTCTGAAGTAAAGCAATTTCCTTCGGTCTCCTGCCATTTCCTCGTGGAGGCTTATCATCTCCAGCTGGGACAATATAAAGGCCCATTTAATCGAGATCCATTTAACACTGAATCACGCTAACAAGATTACTTAGCCAGGGCTAATTCTGCATTTGCTGAAGTGCAGTATCCAGGGTGAGTAATCTCTGTGTGCTGGTGGCAGGTTCAGAGACAGGTTAGCCACAGCCTTTGCACCCCAGACAAAACATGGAAAGTGCTTGGAAGAGCACAGCAATGAAATCACAGCCAGTTTGGCCCATTGGGCTATTTCCTTCCCCTTTCTCAGTGTTAAGTGAGATCAGTACCAAGGGTTTCCTCATTACCCCCATAGAATCCTAAAAGAGGAATTATTTTCTTTGTCCTCACAAGCAGCTGAGCAGGCAATACAGCAAAATCCTCTTCAGTCATTATCTGTTAAGTGCATGGCATCCTTTTGTGAGTTAAATGACACAGTATTTCTTGCATGGGACTGAATTCAAAAGGTTTTGCCTTCCATCAGGAGATAACTCAAGATTTGAGTGCTAATTGAATACATTTATATGCATACAAGTGATAGGCATTCATACAGTTTCTTAAAGTAGATTCTCACCATTCAGTCATTTAAAAATACAGCACTAAAGGCTCCATTATTTATGATTATTAAATCACAAATCTGAGTAGCAAAATACTTCACTCAGGGAAAGTGTGAAGAGGCGGTTTCAGAGGGAGATCTTTTCAGAACACACCAAACACCATAGCATCACATGATGACACTGATAGCTAACACTGTTTTACATCTATAGATCTCAACGTTGTTTACCCAGGTAAAAGGGTTCATCTCAATAACAGAGTCACAGAATTGCTCAGGTTGGAAAAGACCTTCAAGATCATCGAGTCCAACCACAACCTAACCATACTATCCTAACTCTAACAGCCCTCTGCTAAATCATGCCCCTGAGCACCACATCCAAACAGCTTTTAAACACATCCAGGGACGGTGGCTCAACCACCTCCCTGGGGAGCCTATTCCAAAAGGAATGAAATAGGAAGGAATATCTCCCCTTCCAATGTTCCCAAATCCTCCAAGCAGACAGAGGTTGAAGTGTTCTGGTGCTCAGGGTGCTGGTGGGGACAGGAGCCAGCAGCCAGCCCTTCAGATCTGAGGGCAGGTTTTGAGCTCTGGGGAGGTTTTGAGATATATTAATAATAAGAAAAAAAACAAAACAAAACCATAGGTGCTTGTAGGACACGACAGGAGCTGGGTGAAAGCCATCAGTTGGATAATTCGCATACAGATTTCTAAGCCCACTTGAAGCTAGCCTACATTCCATTCTCAAAGAGTGACTGACGTGCTCAGGAAAGTGACCATGGCTCAGACATAAAAAGCATGCAAGTATGTAATGCCACTTATTGTGCCCAATATATCCAGAACTCAGGACAAGATCACGTGCATACATCAGAGCTGGAACCAAACCGTGTGTGATTCTGGCCAAGTGCTGAGATCACTTATAAAAGAAGGATTTCTGCTGAGATTTTTTTCTCACAGTCTGAACTCAAACAAGCACATCTGTACCCTTCTCCCACTAAACTCAGGTACTGAAACTGTGACCGTGGTGTCTGTGCACTAGGAAGGCAGCTTGCTGCTCAACTTTACACAACTTACGTGTATGTTTGATGCCCAGCACCATTACCAAGGTGCCTAGAAATCAGCCAGCAGATTTTGCAGTTTGTCAGGGAAGCAGGGGGTACACTCATGGAACACAACCACGTGAGTCTTGTCACATGGGGAATCTCTGCTCTGACAAAACTCTCAGTACATTTTTCAGCTGCCCTTAAGACTTCATCCACAATGTGAAAGCGTGAAAGTCTTTAACTGTGAAAGGGGAGTCAAAATCAGCATAAAAATAGATCATTTCACACTGGGAATTTGAGGGACTCCATTAAGCAAGTGTACAAGGGTCTGCAACCACACAATCCCTGTCTCATTTGTATTTCTTCAAGCAGTGGCTGCCCAACCAAGGAGTGTGTGCCAACAGCAGTGCCTGTGCCTTGGGCACTGTGGAGCTGGAAGTCCTGCGCTGCATTTTTGATGAGATGGTGTATGATCTCAACAATCTCCTTGTCATCTGGTTTTGATGTAATAACATTGTCTTTAATTGATGGGGTATAAGGGCTTCCAAGACACCAAGCCCTGCCCATGTTTGTGGCTGCACAATGGCCATTGTGGCCAGGACAGAGCACGGCACCTTGTCCTAAGCAGTGGGACCACCATGGGAGCTGTTATTAACTTAGCTCTAATTAAAAACTTGTTTTCTCCTGTATAGCCAGCAATTTCAGTGCTCAGTGCAAACCATAAGGAATCACAGACTGATGGAATCATTTGAGTTGGAAGGGACTCTTAAAGGTCGCTTCTGGGGACCTGCAGTGAAAAAGAACATATCGTGGCCAGAGCAAAAGAAGCATCAGCAAATAGACAAAACTCAGAGTTTCAAAAGAGAGTAGTAGTTTTAAATGCCTCAAATACAAACAATCTGAGAAATTCTTTTCAAGCTTAACATCCTCGTTTACTTTCCAACTAAATATTCTATATTAAGGCTGATCTAATTTTACCAAGTTACAGGGAAGACCTAGCAGGTCTTTATAATAGGAACTGGTTGCACCTAACATATGCAAAGGCTCCCACCTCTCCATAAGCTGGAGGTTGCTCATTGGTTCGGGCGCTGCTGAAGCCGTATTTAGCAGCTGACGGATTGCAGCGGGAACTGGGGGAGCATGAAGGCTTATTAGCAGCAAGGTTTTCCCAGCTGAGGCTTAGACACGCACTGATTGGCAATTCAGATCACGGAGCCTATCCCGGCGGAGCCTCCATATGCTTCTTCCCCTGGAGGAGCGATGAATGTCAATTCACCCCTTGGGGTGCGTCATGTGAAAACCCTCCCGAGGGTGAAACGAGAGCTGACAGCAACCAGCCACAGGTGCCTGGTCAAACTTCTCAGCCTCGGCCAGTTTTGTGACAAGCCAGGAGGAGCAAAGTTTGTTGCATTGGCGGCGGTATGCACTTCCCTTTCAAAATTAGCTGTGTGGAAACAGAAGAGTAACACAAGCTCGGCTACAATACCATAAGAAAGTACAGTTTATGCTGGTAGCCCGTCAGCACGCTCAGAGTTCCTCAGCTCATGGCTGTCACCCAAAGCCATGACCCAGTGACCCAGTGCCAGCACAGAGGACTGCAGCTCCACCTGGCCAATCCCACGCAGTGCATCCCGCTGCTCATGGCGGCCATGGAGCCCAAATCTCCATCACAGTGCTCTGCCAGTGGCTCCTGACAGCCTTGCCAGACCTTAATTAAGCTTCAAGATAACTCTGTGAAGTTGACTAATATAATTGAGTCTTCCAGATGGATAAGGTAAGGAGGGACGAGATCAAGCAGCAAGATGATGGAGGCAAAGGAGTTTACAGGGCTCAGAGACCCCACTCTGTTGTGTTACAGAAGTCACTGCCTTCTGCCCACACATCTGTAGTTTATCATGTCCAATATACTCCTGCAAAGGCTGCTTTGGACCCTTGTCTTAAACAGAAAATGCAACTTTTGTCAAGGGGACATCAAGGTAGAGCTACCATCTTTATCAGTGTGACCCAGGGATGTTAATTTCAAGTACCAAGAACAGTTGTGCAGGTAGGTGCAACAGTATTTATCATGTTTAATTAGAGAGAGAGGAAGCTGTAGTCCAGTGACTTATTTCAAATACACTTTCCAGTGGTTTCTTTCAGACATATTTTCTGAATTTATGGTAGTTACATGGATACACTGAAATAATTCAATGACTGTATCTCCTAAAACTGATCTCCTACAAAATTTTTTAAATTCCAAAGTGAACTGGAAGAATGATTCAAAAGAACAGCAGTCTAGGGTCTGAGTCTTGCTAAGATGTGAAGCCTGTCTTGTCTTATAACTTTAAAAGAATTACCATGGACTAAAAGATGAATGTGTACCCAAATCTTCCCCTGGCTAGGACCTTACTTAAGAAGAATCATAGAATTGTTTGGAAGGGAACCTTAAAGGTCATCTGGTCCAACTCCCTGGCAATGAGCAGAGACATCCACAACCCCATCAGTGCTCAGAGCCTCATCCAGTCTGACCTTGGGTGTCTGCAGGGACATTTGCTCGTGCTGCTTTCCTGGACATGGATGTTTAGAATTAAATTATAAAATATTAGGGTGCAACAGGTAAAAAAAAATGCAAGATTCCGCACTTGGAGTTGGGATGGATCTGTGAGGTGTCACCCTTTTCTCCTTCAAAGGAGCATTTCTCAAGCAGCTCAGCAGCTTCTCAGTGCTTAAAGAGCTCTTGCAAAGCGCTCGCTTCCTTAAGCATCTGCATCAAGATGAGATTGTGCTGCTACACCCAGAGCACTTTGGCCACCCGTCGCTTAGGAGCCTCAACCTTTGGAGGCACAGATTCCAACATCAGCTTCATCCAACATCACCTTCAATTCCAAAGTTCAGCAGCAGCAGCACTCAAGCAATCACACGCTTGCCGATTAGCCTGGAATCCGTGCAGGGCTGATGCAAGGCTCCTGTCATGAGCCTTATGGTTGCCAGGGAGCAATGGGACCACTCATCCCAGCTCCTCACCCTGCCAGCTTCTTCTTTTCCCACCTGGGAGCTGGTGACAGCATCACCCAGCACCTTGCTGAGCCTGCTGGAGGGGACAGCACCGTGCAGCCGTGCAAAACTCCAGGTGACACCACTTCTCCTTGCAGCTGCTGCTCCCTGGGGCTGGGGCTCCGCGTTGTGGGAAGCGATAAAGTGATGGCAGCTCCTGGGACTCGAGCCACGCTGAGGTTTTTTGTTTTGCTTCATCTGTTTCTTTATACTTCTCCACGTCCCAGGTGACTCCGACATAGGAATTCCTGCTTTTCATTTTTCTGCTGTACAAGATGTCAGCGGATAACAATCCATGCTTCATTGGTGCCGTTCCGTAATTGAAAGAGCCAGCAATATATCAGGCTTGCAGGCTGCAGACCTCATCAATAAGAACTCTATTACTGGGGCATAATTTTCCACCACCCCTCAGATGAGACTTAGGGTTATATCACCGAACCCACACTTTAGTGCACGCTGTTGAAGGTAATGTCTGCTAAACTATTGCCTATTGTCACAAATTAGTTTCTCAGACAACCAGAGTCTAGCAAAAATGTACTTAATATGCAAAGCTGCCTGTTCACATCTACCTGCCTCCCAGTAAACCTACCTCAGGGAAAAGAGAACGGTACTCCAAAATAACTGCACAGGTTTCTTTCCAAGTCAACATACACAGATCGACACTTTACTCCAAAAAGGAATTTTTCCTGTGTCACAAAAGTTGTTTTTTGTTTGACTTCTCCTGCCCTTTTGGCACACAGCAAAGACCTTAATGGCTTCTGCAGCACTCAGCACTCCTGCTGTGGGAAGGCAGCAGGAAACTTGCCTGGCCTCTCTTTTTAGATTTAATTCTCTGAGCTTCCCCATCACACACTAAGAATCAGCTTCCTGGTCCATTTCAACAAAATTCTATCAAGTCCCAAGAGCTTCCCCTTTCGATAAATACCAGAGGTTTGAGTTTTAATTACTTTCTGCAGAATCCCCTTATCAGCAGCAGCCTTGGCAGGTGCAGGCTATCTGCTATCTGGAAGCAGAACTAAGATCTCCAACTATTTCCATGCCTTTGGATTCTTGAAGCTTGTCTCATCCCCTTTGCACATCACACCTAGCACTGCTGCCAGAGCATGGGCTCAGATGGACGGGTGACTCCTTCCCTCCACAACTTATCATCCAAGATGGCCCTCCCTTCTCTTCTTACTTGCACAAATAAATTGTCAATAATTCCATCATACATATGCCTATCTGCATATCAGACATATCCAAAACAAAGTGTTACTTGTTGCATAGAATCACATTTGTATTCACTTTTCATCCGTCAGCTTTGGGGCTCTACAAACTTCCCTGAAATCTGCAGCTCCAAGGAAGCAACCCACACAAACAGACTGACCACCCACTACTCCAGGAACTCCCTCTCAAAACCTAGAGGGAACACATTTCACCCCAAATCCTCTCAAATCTCAGTCTCCTGTATAACAGGCATCACATCTATCCACTATATCACAAGGCTATCACAAGGATATTACAGAGTTATTTCTCTCGAGTGTGATGTGTTGCACATCTCACTGAGAAGCCATGTTTGGGTTTTCCATCTCACTATAGCCAGAAGCATGTATATTCCTAATTTGCTATTTTCAAAGGCTCAGAGAACTCAGTTCCTGATCATGTTGATACCTGAACTCTGACCACAGTTCATGGTTGCTGCATTTCTGCATAGCAGAGTGTTGCCTTCCATGGAGGTCATGCACCTCCTGCCCTTCTGCCACATTAGTAGCTCTGAGCAGCTTCAATTTGCCTTCATGCCAGGAACCAGGCAGGCAGCCTTCATACCAGTGAGAACAAAAGCAGGCAGCAGAGCAGCCTGAGTGCAAAAGGAAACATAAAAGCATGTTAAACCTCACGGTTCAACACATAAACGTTCAATGCAGAACGTAGGGAGGACCTCCCAGAGCCCCACGCCTGAATCCAATAACCATCCATAACCACCCCTAAGGATAGTTTCTAAAGAGGGTAGAGCAATAAACAGCATTTCCCCTCTTCATTACACAACTCCAGCAATAACTATGATGAATGACAATGAACAACTAGGTTTCATTGCTGGATTTCCAGGCTGTGGTGTCCAACAATAGGAGCATAATAAAGATAGATGGCTCTGGATTAACTCCTCTTGCAATGCAGCTCAATGCACTCATCCCAACCCAAGAGCAGGCACAGCCTCTTTGCAGCCATGAGACACATCCAGAGGTTTTGATTCAGACCACAGAGCAGTGCTGAGCAATATGTGCTGATTCTGGGTTTTGTTTTGAAGCATGGCATTAAAATACACAGAAAACTCAGAAGAAACTGGATTTTCCACAGAGCATTTAGCTTAAATTGATTGCCTTTTTAATTCAGAATTCTCGAAGGGAAAAAAACACTGGAATCATTGCTGCTTTCATGCAAAAAAGATTGCTTTTTTAAAGGTATTACAATTTCCTTTCTGGTTTTGCCCAGTTAGCACAAATAATGATTATTTTGCATTCTGTTTTGGTAGGTTTAATGCGGCCCTAGCAGGTGCACACTTGCCATCATGTTAACCTTACAAGGAAGTCTGAGGTCAGCTCAAACAGCAGAAAGAAATAGGGCCTGGAAGTTGAAGAAATAGGACTGGGGAGGGAGAAGAGCTATGCTGTGCACACAGCTCTGGCTCTCCTTTGTTGCATGCTAATACAAGGAATTACTGTAAGCATCAAACTGGTGCATACGCTGCCAAAATTACAGATCTCACCCCAAGCAACTGGGTTTGCAAAGTGTTTGGAGACCTTCGGATGGATGTTGCTAAACCAAGTGTGTTACTTTTGCATAAGCGAAACTGCCAAGCAAAGATTCTTCCATCAGGTCATTGCAAATTCAGGTCTTCTGCTTGCAAGTCCACCGTAACAGAGCCTAATTTCTGCATATGCAAGAGCATTTATTTGCCTGTTTGAGTAACCTCCAGGCGGAGTTTTTGGGCAGCATGTTTGACTTGCCTATTCATTAGCTGTTATTCCGGATGTGCGACGGGCTACATGAGGCTGCATGCTGCTGCTTCCACTTGCTGACTGGCAGAAAGTTTGCTAGGCAGGAGAATAATGAATAACCAATCATGAATACTCTTGTTTTCATGTGAAAACAGATGAGCATGTGAAAAGCTGTGGCTCTCCTCATTTCTCACCATTTCTCCTTTTCTCAATGATATTCTCTACTGGGAAAAAGCACGTGAATGCTTGATTCACTCCAATACCTGGTGATGCACAAGTTTCAGTTTTCCTGTCTTACCAAAACTACCTCCACATCTGTTTGAAATACAGATTTTGCCATTGGGGGTTGAGTCGCTGTCAAAGAGGGGACAATAATAATAGTAATAATAATAATGTCCTCATGTCTACATTGAGTGTTGACCAGCTACATAGTACTTTGGTTTTCTTGGTCTTTTCTGGTCACTGGCAATTCCTCCTTGCAAGGCAGGATCCCTTCTTCTCTTCTGGGTGCTTCCCTCATCCTGTTGTACTGGTTTGGTCAGTGGGACTTCTGCAGACCCCCGCTGCTCTGTCCCATCTCTGCTCTGGAGCAAACGCCAAAGGCTGATCTCATCAACCACAGTAGAATCATAGAATCATTATGGTTGGAAAAGACCATTAAGGTCATCAAGTCCAACCACCATGCCCTCTAAACATCTCCCTCACCAACAACATCTCCATGTGGTTCTTGAACACTTCCAGGGATGGGGACTCTACTACTTCTCTGCGCAGCCTGTTCCAGAAACTCTCATCACTCCTTCAGAGACCATATTCTTCTTAATATCCAATCTGACCCTCCCCATGAAGCCATATCCCCAAAACCCTCCTCCCTGTTGAATGGCAGTAAGCACAGATTTACACTGAACTCTTTCCTCGTTCCTGTTTTTGCTGATTGTGTGGCTCCCAGTTGCATGTAATTATTTTGGTATGCTGGTGTTAATGATGTGTCCAGTTCACTTAGCCTGTTCATCAGTATTGCTGGCCATTTGCTGGTTCTTTGTTTCTTGCCTCCCCAAAGGTCACCACATCATCAGCAAAAGCAAGCACAACTCATCCATTATTTAGCAGGGCGAGTTTACTGCTCACCTGTCCCTGATTTCAAGGCCGTGCTCCATCCTACTTCTAAAACCTGCATGCACCTCCAACTCATGCTCATGGCATGAAGCCCCTACTGCCTAAAGCATTTATTAAGCAGAAATTATTGTCTGCTGTGTTGCATAGAGGGATTTTGTAGCATTTTAAACATCCTGCATTTCTCAGCCTCAGCTCTCAGGTCCCTCTCCTGCTTTGCCTCCTATTAACTGAGCAAATACTTGTAAGTAAATCTAAGCAATGGAAGACCTGCCTTCAGCTATTTGGCCCAAAGTACGGCCTTTTTTAACCCTCTGTCAGCAATGGTAGCCTCCATCTGCTATTTTCTTTCCCTAACCAGTCTCTGAGTGCTCATTGGGGTTCCCTCCAGGCAGCCCAATTGCATTATTGACTATCTTCCTCTGGAGCAGTATCATTGAAAAATGCTCCTGGGGGAAAACACCCTGATGCTGCTGAACACTTTGTGCAAACCAAGGATCAGCACACTCCCTGCCTCCCAATTGCATCCATCATGGCCTCAGAACAAGAGGAAACATCCCATTGAGCTGCAGAAGAGCTGTAATCAATGTCTTCACAGATCCTGGTTATTCTAAGAATAGCCAAGTTCATCCCAGTTCCTTCACTCCCCTTCAGGGCTTGGCTGTGGGCATTTCTCCCATCCATGGCTCACAACTAGGCTGGGGAGCACCCACACATAGGGAAGAAGGGCAGGGAGCAGCCACCTCTATTTGTCCTGGCTATCCACTGGAAAAGACCAATTACCCACTTTCCAACCACCAGCTCCTGCCAACAAAGGATGAGAAGCACATTTATTTCTTTTAAGTGAGATCTTTTTGTGACACATAAGGACCCTTGTATACATGACAATTACTTGTAAAAAATGTCTCTCTGTCTACTGCACATCTGTAAATGGATTTAAGCCCATATAAAGAATGTAAAAATGGCTATAACCGTCCCAGTGCAGCTCCCTGGAAGCTCTCAGTGGTGTTTTTTCCACATATATAAAAGCCCACACAGAACAAAAAAGCCTGTCAGCAAAGAAAGGTAGGCTGCTTTCCCTCACCTAACTAGGGAAACTTAATTTTATTTATTTTTATTGACAATTCCAACAACTGTTTCTCAATCATAAAAGTAAAAAGCCTGGGCTCGGCTAGTCAGCCCATCATTCCTATTTAGCTTTTTATTTGTGCTAGGAACTCTTCGGAGACGCAATATCTTGTTTGCAGAGACACCCTAGTGGCAACACAACATCACTCACAACACCCACTGCTGCTTCATGCTGCGGCTCTCACAACATCCCCCTGTGGCCACAGGTTTCCAACTTTGACACTCAAGGGAGAGCGAGCAAAGCTTCGTGTAAAAAGCAATGCTGTCATTGTCTGGTGGGTAATTATTGACTGCTGCATCTTGTTATTATGATTTTTTATGGTTTATTTTTCGCCCGCTGCTCCCTGGGGTTCTGACATTGGCCACAGACAGCACTACACGGGCAGCAGGATCAATCACCGCCCCAGTCGCTGTCACGTTGCTGATCCTCATTTCTAAGGGCACAAGCCACAGGGAGCCAAAGGATGCACAGAGCAAAGGAAGGAAGGCAGTGGGTTTTACCAGCAGAGCAGTCTGGATCCCGAATCCCAGTGCTGTTATGGGGAGCTGGCACCAACTTGCAGACCTGGTGGGAGATTCCATCTCTAGATGGGCAGAGCAAGCCTCACCACAGGGGTCAAATCCTCTGACTCCAACAGCAACGGGAAGCAGAGGCTTGCAGAGCTGTATTGCTTGGGGGCAAAGCTGCTCCAAATTTCCTTGCTAAGTCCACCTGGCCACATCCCGCACGGCAGATAACAAATCAGCGCTGTGCCATCCGGCATCTGTGCTCCCACACAGAAGCAAGAAGGGCTCTTTGCACTATTACCCTAACAGCAGCCGGGTGTCAGGTGGCTGCGAGCTGAAGGCTTCCCTGTCTGTGCCACGATATTAAAAGCATATGCAATGAGCCTGCACCTTCTGTTCACACTCTGTCAGTAATCCCGCGCAGGCAGGTTTGCTGTTAACCTTCCTAATGGAAAGTCTGTTCGGTGGCTTGCTGGCTCTGCCTCAGCTAAGTATTATCTGCAAAGATGCAGACTGTTGATTTGTGGGCATCTCCTAAAGTGAGCTGCAGAGGCTCAAAGGAAATGGATGCAGCCAGCAACACAAGATGATTTTTGCCCAAATACCTTCTTATTTTTTATAAAATAGAACAACTGCAAGAACCTTACAAATACATGTATATATATACACACACACACACACACTATATATATATAACTCCTATAGAAGAAATAACTTGCTTTAACTGTGTTGAAAAGAAAGGGAAAAAAGAACTTCACTTAATTACAAAAGTACTTATTTCTCTTTCCCTTTTCTTTCTCTTTTCCCACCCCTGCCCCTCACCCCCCATAGAATGAGGGTAAAAAGCCCTGCAAATGGCAATATCCAATATTCATTAGTGGCTTGTGAGAGAGTCAGAGAGACACAACTCATTACTGGGTTCTTCACCTTTACCCTTGACAATGGTTATTTACATAATAACCTGACCCTTAGGTTACTCTTCATTAACAAACACATGTGCAAACATAGAAGCAGCTGGCTACAACTCATAAATATATATTGTTAACCTTGGTTTAGAAGACTTACTTTCACTTACTAAAGAAAAAAAAAGAAGAAAGAAAAGAGAAACTGTTTTGCACAGCCATTGTTACAGCTGAGAGAAAGGCCAGGACTCAGCCCTGTTCTGCTGCTTACTGGAGCTCATGGTGACCACCGTGGGTCAACCTCATTCATTTGAGCCTGTGGGCAATAGCTTCCCAAACATTCAGCAGGAGGTTCCCTGAGACTTTGGTTCATTCTTAAGGTTGTTTTTTTTTTTCTCCCCAGTATTTGCTGAATGCCTCAGACATCACCAGGAAAATGAGGTGCTACCAAGACCTCAAAGCAAAGAGCTTTCGTGTTAGCCATGGCTTCATACACGTCCACCCAGAGGAGGCCATGCAGAGCGTTTCAATAAAATAAATATTTTCATCAAAGTTTTGATTTTTTTTCCCCTCAAAATAACAGAGGTTGTTGGAAGAACCTCATCTTCCCCACCCTCCAGTACCCATAGAAGGGGCAGGGCAGGGCTGGAGGTAGGTAGGTGCCCCCCCCCCCCCCATCTTCTCCCAGGTTTATGATTGCCCCATGTTGGAAGGGTATTGGTCATCTGAGAGCATTACAGCTCCTTTAGGCTGGATTTCTCTTTTCCAGGTTTTGTCCCCTTCCAGCCCAGATGCTATCTTAGTGGAGTCGGAGTTAGAATAGTAGCAAGGGTCTGACATTTGGGAAACAAAGGCATTCCTTAACGGGAACTGTAATGATGATAAGGCGCAGTTGAAATAGAATTAGAATCTAGTGTTTGCAGAGTATAAATGTTAATTGTGTTTACTTATCAAAACCCAAAATTAACAACTCATGCTGCAAAACCCTGCAAGAAAGCCAAATTCCGTTCCAGGCAGACTGTATTATCCAGCACAGATCGCTCAGAAGCCCTTTTACCTATTCACTCTGTATTTCCAAACCAATTACTAGCTTACCGATTGCAAAGCAGGCTGACACCTGGGGTTTCAGGCAGGGACTTCCTTCAGTCCCACTACCAATCCAACTATGTTTTAATTTAGTGAAGAGGGAAAGCATATAATTTTTTAGCTCCAGGGAAGCCAGAGGCAATCACAAATATCCCTTGAGCTGAGTCAAGTTCTTCAGTTTAAAGAAGCAGCCCATTCTATTGCAATAATTGGACTTTAGTGTCCCTTTCATTTAAAGAAACAATAGCTGATCTGGAAAGCTGATCGCTTGGACACAGGGCTTTTCACCTCTGGGACCCCAGTCACAGACCTAACTATAATTGGATGAACCCAGAATGGTGAGTGCCTCACTCGCATGGCAGCAATAATAATAATAAAAGAGCAAGCAGACCGGCGCACCAGAGACCTTCCTTTTGGGATCTTTTTGGCATTCATCATATGGAGGGTGTTACACCAAGACAGAGATGGGAGAAACATGGTAAAGGGGCGAAGGAGATGGGCTGCAGGTGGAGCTTTGGGATAGGGCAAGAGCTGCTGTGGCCACTGGCAAAGCTTGATGATGCATCCAGGCCTGGGTCCCCAGCACAAGAAGAATGTGGAGCTGTTGGTCCAGAGGAGCTAACGAAGATGGGCAGATTTTTGGAGCACACCAGGATGTACCCCAGCGGGGTGGCCTTGCCTGGTGGTCCCCAGCAACCCTGCTTCCCCCAGCAAATGTCAGCCCAAAATTAGATAGCCCAGCAGTACTTATAAATCCAAGTTAGAAAATGCCATCATGTATTTTTAATCCGACCGCCTCGTCACCGCATAATAAAACGAAAGGATTGCTGAGTTTGACTGGCATTTGTAAGTAGCATGTGAAAGGGGCTAATAGAGGGAGAAAATTAGCTGCATTTATCATCTTAACTACATTCATATTGCACTCACGATCCAATTGTTTAAAAATTGGGCTTTTAGAGCAGGTCCTTTTGAAAGTTTAAGCATTCCAAACAACTGCGATTTATTCTCAGAACAAACATCACCTTAAAAAGATTGATTCTGGAGCTGCTGTGAATGGTGAAAGAAATGGACTTTACCACTCAGGCTCCTGGTAAGTGCGGTCAATGAGCACAGCCATCACAACAGACCGCCTTACACCTGGTGCTGAAAAAGTGGAATCAGAACCCATTGATGCTTGAGAAATACCCACAGAAATATGCCCTCTGAAAAACCCTTCCTTTAACCAAAATTCCAAAATGTTTACGTTCCGAGGTGCCATTTTCCCAGTATGTTTTGGTCTTCTTTTATAATAATTTCACTTGATTGAGTAGTGTTGATGTAACAGAGGTGAGCGGCATGTTTTAATGACATATTCCAATATAGGATTTATAGTGTATATTTTTAAATGGTCAGATCAGATGCTACCAGCCCTGGCTGAAAACCCATCAGTTCACAGGGATCCCCATTTACAGTGCAATGAAAACTTGCCAGTGAAAGAAAACATGAAATTCAAGCAAACGAAGGGATGCACCAACACCACCATGGCACAACAGAGAAAAACTCATCTAGAGAAGCAGATCTCTCCAGCAGTACTACATTCCAGCGTCCAATAAATGACTGGACAATAACATGAACAAAATACCCAGGTCTCAGTTCAAAACACCCACAACATATGGGTACCAACCCTAGGGAGCCTCTGCCACTGCTTCATTGAATAGCCCTACAGAAAACACCCTGCAATAGGAAGCATCCACATGAGATTTCCACTTCTGGAGCCCTGCCTGCCATTTCCCCCAACCTGTCCCTGGGGCAGCTTCCTCCCCAATTAGTTTTCATCATTCCTTTTGATCCCAGAATGACCTGAGAATTTATTCTGCTGCTGAGATACCTCCTGTGCAGGAGATGGAGGTGGAACTGAAGTTTCCCTGCCTGCTCACTAATATGAACTCTGGGGAGGTGGGGGTTGGTTTTCTCCAGGAGAGAACAACAATCTGCAATTTCAATCAGCCGTGGACAGTGCACCTTGACACTGCCAGGATGCTCAGGAGCAGGTCAGGGGTGCTGATATTAGAGCCAGGGCTCCATCAGCACAGTGACCTATTGGTGTCTGGGCACTCTGGGGGGGAAAATATCACCAGCATCATGGTGGGGCACCTCCAGTGAGACTGCTGCAATTTGGGAAATACATTACTGCAGGCAAGATCAAAGCCCTACAGACATCCTGAGACATCCTGAGGTTTTCTGGCCAAGCAGGGATGGTGCAATCTGCCTGTGATGGTGGTAAGGAGCCTTTTGGTTCCCCATGCTCACTGCTGGGGGACAGCACAGCTTGGCAACATCCCCCTTCACCCTGTCCCAACCATCCCAATCACAGCTCCACATTCATGCTTTGAGGGACCAACGTAGTTTCTAATTAAGCCCACAGCACACACCCCTGCGATACTGAAGGAGCACAATTAGCCCTGAGTCATCGTTTGCATTCATTTCCTGGCTGCAGGATAGAGATGTTGTGCTGGGCACTGCGCTTCGTGGGGCTGCCAGGGAGGAGCTGCTGACCCATGCACTAATTACTCATGCTAACAGCTTAACTAACATGCAAATTCCTGCACTGACTGACAGGTAAACAGCACCCGGGCCTTCCGTGAGCTGGGGGGTGGGTAGCAAGGGGGAGAAAGTGAGGGGATGGGTAACAGGGGTGTAGGAACTTGTGATGGCTCCAGATCCAATGTGGTGATGCATTTGCTTGTTTTATGGCCATTCAGGCTGAGCTTCTCCACTGGTATGGACATTGCACCATGGGGATGTTGGAAACTTCATGGGGCACCTGGCCAGGCACCTCCCTGCCACTTTTGCTGTGCCAAACCTGAGCTGCTCACGGGAGCTTGGAGCTGCTCCTCTGCAGCATCCCATCCTGCAGGCAAACTACCCTGCAGGACAGGGTAGTCCCCTGTCCTGCAAAACACACCATCCCCGCTCTCTGCATCCTGTGTTTTGCTGTTCAAGCCATGTGAAAGCAGCAAAGAAAGGAGGCTGGAAAAGGTTCCCAACTTTGCTCACTCTGACCCTTGCAGCTGTGCACGACCCCATGCCCACAGCTCTTCCTACCAGCATCCCATGTGCTGTGTCTGGTGCTTCTGAACCAGAGCCATCTCTGCTCTGACCAAGCAGCCAGAGATGCACGGTGTGGGGACCACTGCTCCCTGCATCCCCTCCCCACGTATTTACGTCTTTTAACATAATATCATGTCACAGCCACCTGCTGGGTGAGGGGACAGGGAAGGGCTGGGGCTGTCCTGCTCGTTGCAATAGCCATCTTCATCACCACGTTATTTATTTATTTTGGTGAAAACCTCCGGCGTCAGCGCTCTGCACAGAGCCCGCCCACAGCTCCAAAAAGCGCCTCTATTATTCTCAGGCCATTTGGTAGCGGTTGCCATGGAGATCAAAAGCAAAATGGCATGCAAATCAACACAAGCCCCGGCGTTCAATAACAACGCTAAAAGGGCAGCCAGATAAGACGAGAAAAAAACACTTGAAATGCTTCAACCTGCATTGCTGGCTGTGATTAGATCTTGAAGGCAAGAAAAATACCCTAATGGATTACGGCGAGCAGGGGGAAAGGACATGAAAACACAACTCTGCCACGGCCTGCGGGGTGGTTTCAGCATCACCCCCCCATGCACACGCATGTCCACATACACATACCGAAGCGGAGCAAATAATTTAGAGTGAATAATTGATGTTGTGATCCCCCCTCTCTCCTTTTGCTCTTTGCAGAGTGTCCACCAGCGGCCACCATGTCCCGATGCTCCCTATAGCAGGCAGCAGTGCTGCGCTGGAGCCACACATCACCCAGCTCTGCCCCAGGTATGTCCCATTCTTTCTTACAGCCCTCCTTCAGATACTGAGGGCCGCCCTCAGCTCTCACCAGAGCCCTCCCTTCTCCAGGCTGCACAGCCCCAGCCCTCAAGCTTGTCCTCATAGGGCTGTTCCATCCCTGGGAGCATTTCTGGGCTCCTCTTCTCAACAGGTCTGTATCTCTCCTGAGATATCTCTATATCTCTGTGCTGAGAACTCCACATCTGGATGCAGTGCTCCAGGCAAGGTCTCACAGAGCAGAGCAGAGGGGTGAATCCCCTTCCTGGCCTGCTGGTCACACTGCTTTGGGTGCAGTCCAGGATCTCTTTTCGCTCTGCGTTTTGTTTTCCTCTTGCTGCTAACAGCAGCACCTCAGCCCTGCCCGGAAGGCAGAGTTACTCATTTTTCACAGCCCTGCCCACAGCTTCCAGTGCTTCAGAAACATGAATGAGTGCAATATACAATATATATATACAATGCAATATACACCACAGCAGACAATAGTAATACTGCAGACCTCATCTCCAAGCAGCAGGCAGTGATGCCCCATGCCCAAGAGTCTTTGGGTGAGCCATGTGTATGGTCATTATTTCAAAGGTGTCAAACTCAGCCTAGCAAAAGCCAATGTTCTTCTGTAAGAGCCAGCTCCTGCCAAATTCCAGGAAGCCCATCCAAAATATTTTGGCCATGTGAATGCACAAGGACCCCAGGGGGTGCTGGATGTGATGGGCTGCAATTTAGCCCTGCAAAGAAGGGCCTAATTTCTCCTCTTTGGCTGAAAGCCTTTCTGAAAGAAAACAGTGCAAAGGACAGGGAAGGATTAAGGACAAATGAATCCTGAGGACAGGGGGCTGACATCCAAGTCCTGGGTGCTGCTGGGTGTCATCGTGACACCACTGAATGCATCTGGGGGAGGGCTGTGCCCTGGTTGCCTGCACACATCCATTGGCTCTGGAAACTGAGCTCAACAGAGAAAAACTCGGTCTCAAGCTATGCTAAACTTTCCCTCCATTCTGAGATTGGGACATACGTTTTAAAGCTGCCAAAGCTTTTAAGCTTTCATTGTGCTTCCCTCTGCACTGAAGACTCCCAGTATTGCACTTCCCTCACGCCCCACCACAGCACCTCTCTGCCTCTTTGGGGATGTCTGGAATCTCAGCCCATGCCTCACTCATCACACCTCCATAGTCCACAGGAGCTAATTGGGATCCGGCTCCTTCGCCTCTCCACCACTGCAGCCCCTTGCTGAAGCACACACCTTCCTAATTACATTTATTCACAGAAATCAAAAGGAGAGGGAAGCAGTTGAGTAAAGGTCACATTAATAATACAGTCTGGAAGTCGGTGGGCATATATTTTTCATTAAAGACACATTTGACTGAAGGGGACGGTTCGTTTTTGGATTGACAGTGTTTCCCTGGGAGGCCATCAATACAGCTGGGGAGATTTAGCTATTTTTCTTGTCACAGCTCGCTGTCTGCTGGAAATCTGCCTCCTTATGAAGAAATGCCAATGCCTCTGCATGCACTCCGCCTCTTCCACTGCCAAGGAAGGAGGCATTTCTGCTGCATTCATAGCTGGGAAATTCAGGCCAACCTCTGCCTCTGCAACATCCCCATACCCAGCTCCAGCACCCGTGCTGGGTATGGTTGGACAAGGTGATCTTACAGCTCTTTTCCATCCTCAACAATGCTCTGATTCTGTACAGCCAGCACTGAGCTGGATGTCTGCCACCGGGATGGGCACCTGCTGCAGGAGCTCTGGCAGGGAAAGCAGGACACCGTGTATCCAGTTGCCAGGTCCATGCCCAAACCTTGAGTCTATCAGCTTTGTTGCCATCTTTGCAATCAACCAATCCTAAAACTAGAGGGAACTGAGAGAACCAAGGAGACCTGAGCTACAAGAGGTCACTCCAGGTCCCTTTTCTAAGCACAAGATGGCCATTAGCTGAGATATAAGAACCTAATTGTTGGATTTGGGTGGTGGGTACTCATTATTGCCAATGGGAACCTGGTGGTCAGCTCCGGCCCAACTGCCTGTGCTGTCCATGCATTTCAAACATACTTAGTACTCCCTTACCTCCTTCCTTTTCTGCTTGATCCCTTATTGCTCAAAGCAATTTCCCCTCAGGACCACTCCACGTGCAATCCTGAGCTGCTGGGAGGCTCTCAGCCATTGCAGTGCTGGCAGCTTGCAGGAGCCACGCACCCCAGCACACACCATCAGCTCTGCCACAGCTGTCTGAGTAATGCATTTGCCAATGAAGTTAATACAATCCAAATCCCTCGCATTCACCAGAAAGGGCAGAGCAAATCCAGGTGAAAGGGAGTGGGATGGTACCAGTCTCCTAATGCATCATCTAGCAGAAGAACAAAGGAAAAGGGAAAAACAGGGAAATCCACAACTAATTTCCACCAGTTATTGGGGAACTCCTTGTACCTGGGTGTGCAGCTCTGCCATGGAGCAGCGCCAGCTCAGTGGCATTTTGGGCAGGGAAGGGGGTGAGCAGTGCTGAGCTCAGGGCATCCCAGGGTGCAGCACAGGGCTGTGAATTTGAGGCTGTTTGATCCTTAGGGATAAAGCCTGCTCCTGAAGCCCCCAAAAAGGGAATTAATAGAGGGAAATTTCTCCTCTAAAGTGAAATGCTTCTGGAGGAGACTGGAGGAGCAGTCCTTCAACCCTCACTTGCTTTTTCCAACTACACCAGTTAATATAAAAATAAATGTGTTTGTCCTTCTCACACACCCCACGTCTGTCCTGGTCTGTATTAGGATTAGGTGCAACCTCACTGTCTGGCATTAAGCATGTCTGAAACAAATATAAATAAAAACAACTGTCCACCTCCAGTGCGCAGGGAGGGCTGGGGCAGGGGATGTCCTCTTTTCCATATCAGAGCACTCTGAATAGAATGCAGGCCCCTCTCCCTCTCCCTCTCCCCTCCCCTCCCCTCCCCTCCCCTCCCCTCCTCTCCTCTCCTCTCCTCTCCTCTCCTCTCCTCTCCTCTCCTCTCCTCTCCTCTCCTCTCCTCTCCTCTCCTCTCCTCTCCTCTCCTCTCCTCTCCTCTCCTCTCCTCTCCTCTCTTCTCCTCTCCTCTCCTCCCCTCCCCTCCCCTCCCCTCCCCTCCATTAAGGTTTGGTATGTAAGATGCTGAGGGGATGGATAACCCAGGCTGCTGTAATGAACCATAGATTCATAGAATATCCAAAGCTGTGAGGCACCTATAAGGATCATCTAGATCCTTGCTCCATGTGGACCACACTGTGACAGACAACAGTTTCCTGTGTTCCTCGAGGCATCACGAAGCCATCAGCGCAAACAAAGGAGGACATAGGGGAAAAATGCATATACTGAACTAATTTTCACCTGTATTCTAATTATATTTAGTATATGTAATGCACTTTCACATGTACATTATCGATATAATTAATATATATAATTAATAAATGCAAAATACTTTTTGATATCTAGGTACGAACAATGAATACGGTGCTGAGAGCATCTCTAGAGGATGAGATTTATGCTAACACAAAGCAGAAAGCTCTGCCCTGTCCCAACCCAGGCCCTGCTCCTGCCTCCCTGTTTTTTCATTTCTTGCCATGCCACCTGTGCATCAACCCCAGGTGCAAAGAGTGAAGATGCAGGAAGCAGGGTGAAATTACACAGGTTGGGGCAAACCAGAGCTCAAGCACTGAGGTGAAGTTTGCCACCTGCTGCTGCTGAGCAGCAGTGGAGATGTTCCCTTCCCTGGAACAAGGTACAGTAAGGAATGGAGGCAGAACGCTCAGGGAGGGGGAACGTTTTGATAAAATCTCACCAACCAAATGGAAAACTGAAATTAAATGATTGAGGAGGACCAAAGCGTAGGATGTGTCTATAAGAGCATAAGGGCTTTTCCCAGCAGGGTTTAGCACAGCCCTGCCCCAGCTCCCTGAGCTCTGTGCTTGTCCTCCAGCACTCCTCATTACTACCAGTGAGTTCTGATTGTACGCTGAAGGCCTTTAACAACAGCCATCTCCTCTGCCACAAACTGAGAGCAAACCTCTCAAACAAGATTCACGCCACAGAGTTTCACTTCTGCCTGCAAGGTGCAGCTTTCTCAAGCTTCATCAACATTTCCCACAACGCTTTATGCAAATGCTGCACAGCCCAGCACCACTTTGCAATCTGTGCCTTGCACCTCCCCGGCTGCTTCTGTGCACACTGCTTGGCATGAAGGTTCTCATACTGCAATTTATGTGGCTCTGTCCCTCACAGCCTGCATTGAGAGTCCCAGCATTGTCACCTTCCTGTGCAGGGCTGCAGGATGACAGCAGCAGAACCCCACAGAGACGCAAATAGGGGCAAAGGGAACTTTGTTTCCCAGTTGCAGAGCAGGATGAAGCCACCATCAACTGCTGCATCAGGTGGTGTTGGCAGCTGGGCTGGGGCTGCTGTAGATCTCCCCAAACCCACCCCGTGTTTGTGCCACCTTTTAGAAGCAGCTCTCCCACACCCTCAACAAATATCACGCTCACACCAGCAATATCAAATTAATTCAATTGGATTAATAACAGTAATTAATTCATGCATATTAGCATAACGCTGTGCATCATAGACGGAGGCTAATAAATGCAATACTGATTTTCTTAATTGACTTCTTCAGCTGCCATGCATCTTAGTCAAAGGGACTAAGTCATAAGGCCTTCCCCTATTTTCTGTACACAGTTAAAGAAAATAGAAAAACACTAAAGGGTCCCATTCCTCATCCCTGTCCTTCTGCAACGACACCAGTGGGCTGTGAGCAAGGGACCTGGGCAGGTTATGCCCATGTAACAGGGATACTGACCTGAAAGCAGGAACAGGAGTGACCATGGGCACCAACCATGCTAATGATCACATATCTGGGCGTTATTTTCTCCCCTCACAGCTGGTTATTAAGAGCTGATGCAGGTCTTAAAGCTAGAACCTTTTGCTCTGGGAAAATTACATGTGACACTTTACATACGGATTAGATAATTAATGTATGTCCTGATTTCTTCCACCATAACATAAAAAGGGAGAAGGCAGTGCTGTAATTTCAGATAATTGAAGAGCGATGGAGTTACAGAGCTTCCACCATGCTGGGAGTGCTGCACCAGAGCACACTCCCCATCCTCCACACCTCACTGCTCCCTGGGGCCACCAGCACCACAGCTCTATCACTGCCTGGTCCCTAAAGCTGTGATGGGTTTGAGGACTTGGGGAAGTGGAGGGGCTGGAACATGCCACTGCCCTATGGGATCACAGTGCAGCTGTGTTCCAGCACAGGGCAGCAGATTGAGGCCATAGAGATGCAGCAGAGCAAGATAGATCCCTGTTAGCAGCAAGAGGTATCCAATGCTTGCACCCAACCACAGCTGCAATGAAGCCAAAAGCCAGTGAAGCTGCACAGAAGGTAAATTTTTGTTTCCAGCAAGGCAGTGAGATGTGTTCATTCATTGCAGCCCTTTCTGATCACAGGATTCCCACAAACTGCAGCTCTTCACAAGCTGCTCTAATGTGGGTCCATACGACAAAGGGTAATGGTTGTAATTTTAAAAGGGGAGATTTAGGTTAGATATTAGGAAAAAGTCTTTGCTCCGAGGACAGTGAGGCACTGAAAGAGGTCATATAGAGAAATTGTGGATGCCCCATCCTTGGAAGTGTTCAAGGCCAGGTTGGACAGGGCTTATGGCAATATGGCCTTGTGGAAGGTATCCCAGCTCACACAAGTAGGGCTGGAACAAGATGATCTTTAAGGTCTCTTCCTAACCAAGTCTATGTAAGAAAAACATGTCAGTGCATGGGCACAGAGCATCATCTGAAACCCATGCAGGACCTGGTCCTCTGCCTGCTGCCATCAAATATTAACACCTAGAACTGGGCCAAACAGATCCCAAACGATGCGTTCCCATTGGTGCAGCATGCTGCACTCAGCTTGAGCCCCCACAGCATGGTGCTTCCCATTCGCTCAGCACAAGGCCTGCTGTTAGCCTGGTGCAGCCTTTTGCAGGTCTGGACACTTTAAGGGCTTTCCCACAAGAGGGGGAAAACCCAAGCAAAGACACAGTGCAGCCCCATGCACACTGTGTGGGCTGCAGGACAGCGTCTCTGGGTCAGACCTCCCCTTCCTGTGCAGCTGAGCTGCATTCCCAGAACAAACAGCAAAACAAAAAGACAAAAAAAAAAAACAAAACCACACAAAGCCAACCACCACAACAAAACACTCCCACAGCAGAAGAGCTCTCAGGCGTACTCAGCTCATCTGCTGTGAGCACAAGCTGTGGAGAGAAAAGTGCAGGTGAATGCTTTCCTCTCCAGGCTCTGCGCTATGGCACCGTGCTGCTTTCTGCAGCTTTTGTTGCCCAGTGGGGTCTTCTCCAGCACATCCCAGCCCCTCTGCAGCCCCACATCTCAGCTATTTTGCGTTTGAGGTACAATCCTTCAGAAGCAGCCACGTTATTGTTCCTCCTGCTGGCTCTCCCAAGGCTGCAGAGGTCTCGCACGTCTGACCGCGAGGCTGACAGATAAATGCTCGCCTTCAGCTGTGCACTTCCTTGTACCACCTTTGAAATATGTATGCACATGTTATGCAGTGCGGACGCATATCAATGCCATATCTACCTTTGCATATTAAATCATCGCCACATCTTCTCTGGCAGTAAAATATGCAGAGCATATGCTAAGGAAAGAGCTGCCCTCCCCCAGCGCTGCCCACCCCAGGTAGCTCAGCCCCTGTCCTTTGTTCTTCTTGAAAAGCCTTTTCTTTTTTTTTTTTCCTTCCTGCACACTGCTTTTGTGCTTCTGAGGACCTCACCTCACATCTCACAGATCACCAGGGCTGATGCCCTAACTTCTCTCCCCTGTCAGAGAAGGGGGAGGATATTGGGGTACTTCAGTAGCAAGGCAGCAGCACTGTGGTGTGGCATTGCACAGCTCTGGGGGAAATGCAGCTGTAGGTTTCAGATGGCCTAAAGCCTGGCCAACACAACGCCCCATCTCCTGTTAGAGCTGAGCAGTCAGACCTGACCAGTCTGAGAGTCAGGTCACAAAGCAGGGAGTGGGGTGTTTCTGCTGACCAGTGGGATAAAGGCTAGAAATTGGAATAAACCATTTGGGGCACCAGCCCAAGCAGTGAAGCTGGGCATCCCCAAGGACAGGATACAGCTTTTGCATGCCTGTCCATGGTAGAGCTCTCCTGGTGCATCAGCAGCAGCAAGGTGCACCCCTGCCCCCACAGAGCATCCTTTGCCTCCTTCTCTCTCAACAAACAAGGCCAAGGTTCCCCATTCTCAACACATTGCCAGTATTTTGCCATCACGCAGCCAAGCTTGCTAACTACTAACCCTTACACTTTCTCATCTGCTGACTCTCCTCTCCTACCTGTAGGTTTCTATGTTTTTCAGGCATTTCTCTCCAAGCCTTGCTTTCTATTTCCTCCCCCCACTTTTTGCTCACTCTAATTTTGCAGACTTCAGAAAAGCAGTGAGGAAAGCTGTCACTCTCAGAGGCATCTCTCACAGCACGAGTCCTTCATTTCTCAGCGAGGTGTTAGAAGAAACAGGGTGAGCAAAAAGTGCTTTCTCCCAGGGGGCTGCATCCTCCTGTGGATACCAACCTGCCCACTCCACGGCAGGATGCAAAGTCCTCCAGGAGCTTTGCAAGAGGACATGCAGAGCCTTAAGTCTCACCCCCAGCTCTCCAATGGCACTGTCAGCTCCAGAAAGCAGAGCAGGGCCCTTGGGATATGCCCTAGCCCTCTGGCTATGACCATCCAACCGATTCTTCATCCACAACAATAATAATAATAAAACACGACCAATTGGGAAAATTAGGGGAGAAGAAAATCTGTGCCCAGTGATCTTGCTACGCCCACATGGTCCCCATGCTTCCCCTCGACAGGGCACAGCCCCCTGTGCCCCCCTGCTCCGGCTTCCCTCGATCAGGTCCCTTGCCCCCCAGTGGGCTTTTTTTTGCCTATTTTTTAGGGGTGGGATTTTCCATGAGCACTTGTGTTCCTCTCCGTCTTTCCGGATGAATCGTTGCTGTTTTAAGCACACAGCAAAAGATTTATGCGGTAATAGATGTGGGGAATAGCTGTGGCTCGGGGGTCTCAGAACAATAATACATAATTCAGAAATTAATACAGGGTAGCAAAGACAATGGGATTTGAAATGAACATTATCGGCCAAAGCAAAAGGAAAACTCCACAGGCTCATCATGTGCAGATGTCTCTGCTATCCACACACCCAATTATAACTTTAGCTCTTACAAAGGGAACTGACTTAAACCGTTAAATCTTTATTATTTTTTTTTCCCCACGGTGGGAGGGGGAGTGGGAGTGCAGATTCCTTAAAGATAGAGAGTTTAAATTAAGCTTTAAAACTGTGACTGAGCAAGATTTAATACTGACAATTAGCCTGGACAAACAGTTAATCGTCCTGCAGGCATAATTTATATATTCTCTGTGCAACAGGGAGAGAATGTCAGCACATCGCACTGCAAATTAGTGCAATAAAAGAATCTCATAACCTCTAACAGCTCGGCTGTCTGACAAAGAGGGATCATTCCTTGGCTCCCTGCACGGTTGCCTGGCCACGCTCCCATCGTGCTGTGCCCACTGCCTGGCCCCGAGCCCTGCCAGGTGCCTGGGATGCGGCTGCAGGTTTGAAGAGAAAATGCTAAAAAAAATAACGAGCACATTGCAGGACGTGGTGATAAATCAGGTGTGGAATGAGCAGATGCACGAGGTTGGTGGTAAGGATGGGTTTGGGGCTGCACTCTGTGGTCAGACACTGGTTTTCCAAGCTGGGCAGCAGCAAGTTCCAATGTGAGCTTTATTTCATATGAAACATGCAATCCAGGTCAATGGCAGTGCAGACATTACAATTTGCCTGATGGTGATTTGAAGAACGCTGCCAAAGCTCACACATGTGTGCCAGATTCTGTGCTGAGTGACAAAACTCACCCACAACGATCTGCTTTTATTTGGCAGTGACACAAACAAGAGTGCTCCACCGCAGCCCATTGCCGTGTCATAGAATCATAGAGCCATGGAATCATTCAGGTTGGGAAAGACCTTCAAGACCATCCAGTCCAACCATCAACCCACCCCACCATGCCCACTGACCACGTCCCTCAGTGCCACATCCCACAGTTCTTGGACACCCCCAGGGACTGTGACTCTCCCACCCCAGGGCAGCTGTGCCACTGCATCACTGCTCTTTCCAAGAAGAAATCATTCTAATATCCAACCTCTCTCTCATTCTTCATCTTCTGATACCCAATAAGAAATTCAGATATATATTCCATCTTCTCTGTTTGTTCTAATGCTATCATTACAACCTTTATGTTTTATCGCGACAGAAAAAGCCCACAACACGAAGAGGAGGAAGAAATCTGATCCTGAAAAATATGTTCCATACCCAATATCATTATTTCTATAATATTTCAGTAGATGCTTTTGTAATGACTTACAGACCTACACTCAAGGATCTTGACCCACCCTTGAAGGCATTGTCCCATCCCCTGAGGTACCCAAGGCCATGTTTGGATCCTGGGCAGCCTGAGCTGGTGGGGAGCAGCCAGCCAAAGGCAGGGGATTGGAACCAGATCATCTTTAAGGTCCTTTCCAACCCAACATATTCTATGATTCTATGATGAAACACCACTGCCGTGACTCCAGTGGAACAGATGAAGTACTCCAGCAGTGGCTGCAAATCACTGGTACATATATTAAACGCTCTGCAAATTTGTTGAGGAACTTTTACAAGACGGCTGCAGAAAATTAAATTAATTATTAATAGCAACCGGCAATATCTTTTCCCTCCTTGCCTACCAATGCCTTCCAGGAGGCCTGCACTGCCAGACTTCTATGCAGAATTCTTTTTTGTCACTGAAATGCATTGCCTTTCTGAGCTAAAGGAGCCTGTGGGAGGCTGCTGTATGCAAAGAATTTGTTTTAAGAAAGGCGTGATGTTAGATCCCTCAGAATTTGCTACTAGCCAGTGGGAGACACTGAGATACTGGCAAAAAAAAAATAAAAATCCTCTTATTCTTAATAATATTCTTATTTCCTGTGAAATTAAATTTGCATTTCTTTTGGGGTAGGAGAGAAAGGAAGTGGGGAATTAAAGTCCAGAGAAAGCAGCGTAGGGATAAAATACAAAACTCTACTGGGACTTCCAGCTCTTAGCACAGCAGGAAACTCAATACAGATTTACTTAAAATAGGTTAACAAGGCGGTTTGCCATCATCTCCTCTTAGCACTAGAGGACTCTGCTTTCGAAGGACACAATTAAAGGAAAGGAAGAGGAATCAGAGCTCAGCAGCGCTCCTTTGCCATGCACACAGTAAAGGACTTTTCTGCTTCATTTCCTCTCTTAAAAAACAAGAAGATAAGAGGGCACCAGGGCAAAGCAGCACGGCCCTGGGCTCCTATATCTGCTCTGACATCCGCCTGCAGAACTCAGGGCATGGGCAGGATCTGCTTGCCATGCTCCCAGCAGAACCATGCCAGGAGGCAAAGGGCAAAGACCTCAGACCTCAACGCTGCCTTCAGCACAGCCTGATGTCATATCACCCTGTTCTCTCCCGGTGCATTTGCCAGGGCTGAGCAGCAAAAAAGATGCAGCACTGAACACCAGACTCTTCCCAGGATGGGTTTTAAGAGATGCAGACGACGCAGACTAATTACCTGGCATCAGGATGCATTAGGAGTGAGGAGCCACACAAATGCTGCCTTCCTGCAGATTTATGCTACGTGACATGCTATTCAGTGCAAGACAATGTGTTTGCATAAAATGCTGAAAACACAACAGGTTTCCAATGCCACTGCTCTAAAGACAGCAATAGCTCACTCCAAAGCACATCTGCACAAACCCAAATGCGCACACACACATACAACCTGTGTTGGCTCAGGTCTGTCTGTCCTTAAAAACATGTTGAAATGCATACTTTAAAATGAAATATTTAAAAGTAATTAGGGGGAAGAGAAACAAAAAGCACTTTTCAGGAGGTTCTTTGTATATCCTAATGTCATAGAATCATTTGGGTTGGAAGGGACCCTAAAGGCCATCTGGTGCCACCCCTGCATTGAGCAGAGGCACCCACAGCTCCATCAGTGCTCACAGCCCATCCCCTGACCTTGGCTGTCTGCAGGGATGGGCATCACCATGTCCCTGGGCAACCTGCACCACTGCTTTGCTGCCCTTATTATGATGGCATTGATTTTATGTTTTTATTTTTTGCAACCAAAATGGTAGATTTGCTGTAAGCTTGATCCAAAGCACTTCAACCTCTGTACTGAGAACTTATTGAAGCCAATTTGAGAAAAGGAATTCAGTTTGCTTTTTTACTCATCTCTTGGCCTTCCCCTCAAGCACCAAGAGCTTCACAGGAGTACATTGCCCATACAAGAGCTCAACTTCAGCATCTACCCAGAGGAACTCTCATTTTGCTTCCAACATCAAAACAGCCACTTCCACACAGAGCTCGTACAATATAACCAAGCACAAGGTGGTTCTGAGAGTTTCCCAACCCACAGTTTGTTGGCTGCTGCATGCCCACAGAAGATGGGTGAACAGCCCTTGCAGTCACAGCAGCTCCATAGCAGAAGGAGACTGGCTGTGGGGTGTGCAGAGCCCTGGGGTCACAGTGCAGTGCAGATTTCTTTGCTGGAGGCACAAGCAGTGAGTTGCCTGCCTGTCCCATTGATGCTGGGGACACCAAGCAGGGACTCAGCCAGGAGCTGCTCCGAGTAACACCAATGCTGGAGCCCACGCTGTTGGGTCTGTAACATGTTTGGGCAACCCCACACACAGCACTTCAGCCTCCTTTTTGCTAAAAATAAGCAGGTCTGGTGCATGAACAGAACAGCAGAACCCAACTTTAACAAACAGCTCCGCAGCAACAGCCAGCTTCTGGGGGCAGAAGGGGGAGCAGCTCTGCTCTGCCCTCCAGACCGCACTGCAGACTGCCTCTAGGATTGCAGGAGGAGAAAAGACAGGAAGGAAAGCAATCACTGAAAAATATTACTGACAAATTTCACATGAAATTACGGCATTTTGCAAAGCCTTCTGTGTAAGAACAATCTGAAATGTCAATGCAACAAGCCCTGCATTCTCATATTTATGATAATTGTGCACTACTTTGTCTATTGTGACTAGTGTTAACCTACCAAAATACGAAGCGAAGCACTACTTCTTATTTGCTATTTTTTAAAGTAATGCAACCTACTGAACACCGATCAAAACATCTTATCTTCTGGGAGGAATAGTACCTGCTGCAAGACATCTGCTGATTTGACACTGCATGAAAGAGAGCAATGGGAGATCATAATAAAAGCATAAAGCAATCAACAGGAATGTTCACAGGATTCCAAAATTTCATTTCTGTTTTTAAAACAGAAATTTCTCAGAATTGAGGTTTCCCGAGGAACTTTGGGGAAAAAAAAAAAATACTTTTCAGCAAGCGGGTAAATTAATGAATAAATAGAACGACGTTTGGAAACAGCTCGATTTCTAGTGAGAAGGACGGTCGTAGCTTCAGAGCAACAAGACTTGGAAGATCTCTCAATCCTACTTTGTCGCCATGAATGACCAACTCCTTTCACAGCCCTTTGCTGCTCCTCATGGACCAAAGCCGGCACCCGTCCCTCAAAGCACCTGATCAACACCTGCCAGCACGCAGAGCATGGATGTGGCTCTGCTAATGAAGCCCAGAAGCACAGCCTGGATGTGCACAGCACAGAGGCAGCGCCTTTCACACCTCGTCAGCCGGCGTTTTTTCCGACAAAATTAGCCCCTAATCGCCCGTTTTGGTGAACGAGGTTTCATATTAGTCATCCCCAGAATAGAAGTCAGTGAATGGTCTTTATCCTCTTAACGAGGGTGGCAATCGCTTTATCCCGAAGGGTACAGTCTGCAGCCCACAAACACACTTTGTGGCATTTATTCACGTTCTAACTTCCAGCTTGGTTTAACGAGCTCCAAGAGTAACTTTTGTAGAGGGACAGAGCTGGTTTAACCACCTTTACTTCACTTAACGTATGCTGTAATTCTGTTCAAATCTAAAACTAAAATCGGTTGCACAAACACTTCCTGCCCCTTGTAGCTGCTGCTGGTTTGCTGCTATTTGACATATCTGGAAAAATTGCATTTTGCTGGTCCCAAATCACAACACTAAATGGCAGGCAAAGCTGGGGGAAAGGCCGTGCTCATTTACCACCCATTTTGTGAAATCATTCATAGAATCTTTAAGGTAGGAAAAGACCACTAAGATCATCAAGTCCAACTGACAACCTATCCCCACCATGCCCGCTAACCATGCCCCCACGGTGCCATATCTACCCTTTTTCTTTGTTAATAAATCAAAGGTTTCTTGATTTTGCTTTGTCTGTGATACAGCATTGGACCCATTTTAGGGCAGCTTCTTTCTTTTGCTCATGTAGCCATGATTTTTGAGGGGGTACACACAGATTAATGACAAGGAATTTGTAAGAAAACATAACAAAGTGGGGTCTTATTGGCCATGTTTTAGGCTTACTAGAGGTGCCCCTTTAAGAAGTTAGTGCTAACGAGCCAGAAAATCATTGTGATTGAACCAAGAGTAGCCCCTCGGTTCTGCAGATCCAGAGAGCCAATCTGGGAGTGCCCAAGTGGAAAATGATGCTGTTGGTGGAGGTCAGTGCTTCAGGTCGGTGTTTGCAAGGGCCGCCCATGACCTCCAGCACTTCCCACAAATCCATCGCTGCACCACAGGGTGCAACCCTTGCAGATTGAAATTGCAGGGAGATGGGCTGGTGATGGCAGAGAACTTTGCACAGGGCTCTGTTGGGATCCTGCTAACAACCGTTAACCTATCTGGATGCAATGTGCAGCGGAGATCCAACCAACCCCAGCAAATGCACAGGAAAAGGCAAAAAAGATTTTGCATGAATTTCCCAATGAGTGCCTCTAAAGGGAGAGCTGGGAATGGAGCCGTCTGCTAACGCACAGTGCTGGTCTCTGCACTGCTTTGCTCCACTCTGATTTGCTGCTCATTAGAGCATATCCATCACAGTGTTTTTACTCATTAGTGTTTCACACCCCTCTGAAAATCCATATTTTGTGCTGGCTGTCTCACTGTTTTGTCTCTTGCGTTTTCCAGACTGAGTTTTCTGCTCGCTGCCCATCTTGTTAGCTCTCCTCTATTTCTCCATCTGCCCCAGCTTACAAAGAACCTCTGAACCCAGACACAGCCCCCAGGAAGGAGGAGGGCTGGCGGGAGCACGGCAACAGTTAGCACAGATGCAACCCAATGAGTGACATGGGAGGAAATGACTTCTGGCTGAAGGATCGATGCCTATAGCCTGAGCTGTGGGCAGCTCTGTGAGTTCCACCACCAGCTCCCCAGCACATCAGAGGTGCCTTAGGAAAAAAGGAGCAAAGAGAAACTCCTTTCCAAAGCGCAGGAGGCCATGGAACATTTGCATTATTTCTCACCACAAGAAAGGAGGAAGTGTTATAATGCGAACTGAGATACAATAAATTACCTGCTAACTGAAAACAAAAGACCTTCTGCTCCCAATATCCAGCCTTGTTTAATTATAGGTGTCTGGAGCTGGGAAGGCTGCGTGTTGGCTGAGGGGAAGGAGGTGGTAACAGGCAGCTCGCTGCAATCCTGCCTCCAGCCTCCCCATACCTGTGTCTGTTATGTGCACGGAGCATGAAGAAGGGCTCTGGATTACAAAGAGAGACCTCCCCCTCACCTTGTAATTACCAAATTAACACATTCTAATGGGTGAAGTACTCCAGCAGCAGACTATGATTAATGCACAAGTCCAATTAGCTGCAGATTCTTTCCCTCTAATTTTAGCCCACTTAAATAGCATGAGACAATCTGTAATGTCTCTGGGGTGAACCTCCCCTCCGCACAAGCTCCCTCCTCTGCCATTTAATGAAATCTCTGGTGCTTAATGTGAGAGGCAGCTCCACTCTGCCACCACTGGAAACCCTGCTCCAGTATAGGCACAGGCAGGGAAAGCCATCGGAGACAAAGAAGCTCAAAGCCATCAACTGCTACTGGCTCATGTGCCATCACATCAGATGGGAGGCATGGGTGGTGACAGCAAAACCATGTGAGCTTCCTAAGGAGGCTGCTCACATCTCCAAACCATGCATCCATACCAGCTAGCAGCAACCAGAATGTTTCTGAAAACGACAGATCAGCCATGAGGGCTTCCAGCCTGGCCCTAGAATTTAAACACAAGTCCATTACTCTAATAGCTCCGTAGCTACACCAGTCATTAAGGCACTCATTTCTGTCATTTCTTTAACAAGAATACATGGTTACATTTACATTGAAAGAGAAGCTGGACAGATTCCACAAAAATACCCTTTTTGAGTCCCCAGTGTAACTGGCCCCATATTGATTCCCTTGTTTGGTACTCAAAGATCCAACGGAGAGCAGATGCCAGGTTCCCCCTCCCCTCAGTGCCCACCTCTCATCTTATCACTGTTATGTGGGAGCAGAGGCCGACCCCCCTCTCACCACCACCTCTTGTCAGGGAGATGTAGAGAGGAATAAGGTCTCCTCTGAGCCTCCCCTTCTCCAGACCAACTCATCCCCTTCCCTCAGCCACTCCCATAAGATTTGTGCCCCAGACCCCCCACAGCTCCACTGCCCATCTCTGGACACACTCCAAAGCCTCAATGCCTTTCTTCTAGTGAGAGGCCCAACACTGAACACAGCACTTGAGGTGCAGAGCACGGAGGCACAGTCACCTCCTGCTCTGCTATCTGCACTGTTCCTGATACAAGCCAGAACCACCCTCTTTTATGTTTATTTTTTGCTATCGCTTTCTTTTTGTAAGATGTAAAGAAACATAGCGAAGCTTTCTAAGCAGGAGATGTTGTGTACAAAATGTTAATGCTGCTTATCCCTAAATTGATATTTCTTTGAAGACTTCTAATAAAGCCCAGTTCCTCCAGAGCCCTAACCATGACAAACGTCAATAAATGTTATGAGTCCCTGAGGCTGAATTTTAAAGGAGCATTAAAGATTAAAGAATGCACAGGTCAATTACTGAAACAAGCAAATGACTTTAGGAGTAATTACATATAATTTTGCCTTGTTTATTTTGCATTAGTTATAAGTGTCCATAATCCCATGTCCCCCCCCGGGGTCTCTTATGGTTTGGGTTGAAAAATTCCTTCATCTCATTTGATTTTATGCACAGTTGCTAAGGCCAAAAAGTGGCTTTAGAAATGATGTTACGGTATGTCCTAGATAGATATCTCATGGATGTGGTTTGTATTTGTGTGTCTGCTTGCTCACCTATATCTCTCTTGGCACAACTCATCCCGATGCACGTCTCTTACCTATGGGAATGGCCAACCATGCTCAACCATTGGCCAAACCAAGGAGAACACCAAGTCCAGACCCAGCACAGCGACTCTGGAGGGGCAGACGCTGCCAAACAGGGCCAGAAGGGCTCGTGTTGGGCTTCTTCCCACTCCTCATGTCTTTGTGTTCTCACACGGTACGAGATGAGCAGACTATTTACATACCCCTTATGAAGTGCATTTGATGTTCAGGGCAGACTCAGCATCTCTCATGTGGCTGTTCTGCCTCTAATGTCATTTTACAGCGTGCCTGCTTATAACAAGGGTAATAAAATAAAGTTTGGGGCGGGGGGCTGAAGAACACATTATGCAGGAATCCGGACCTCTCTGCACCCAGCAGTGAGAAGAAGCTCAGTAATGGACATGTCATAATCTTTCTGTGCCAGTTAATATACGTCCAGCCTTACACTGATGTTTTATTGCACTCCACACATTCAGCAGAAGCCCATTTCTTTTAAGTGATTTTGATAAGCTGATTGATGCAGCGCCTGTTTTTCTCATACGTGTGTGTTTGTAAGAACCCGTCTGCCTGATGCCATGGGCTTCTATCTAATAAAGGACCTATAATGTACTTATTTTCCTCGACCATGACTTTCCTCCACTTTCCCCTGCAATTTACTACTTTAGAGAAATTTAATCTGCTGCTGAAATTCACTGTATTATTAATGGAGAGTCAGTGCACAGCCTCACTGTAATTAAACTACACACCAAGAAAAAAAAATCCCAACCCACCCAGCGTTCAGAGAGCACCAAGGGTCTGCAGCCAAGAACTGCAAAGCTGGGTGGAACAGCTCTGTCCCTGAAGTGCTGACACACGTACCAGCCTTACAAACCTAAAAAAAAGGTTTGAAATCACCAGGAAAAGAAATCATTAAAAAATAATAATAATAATAATAAAAAAACATATATATATATAAATAGAAAGATACTCTCCTGCCTCATTTGGTGCCACTTGCGAGGCAAGCTCCATGCACCTCAAAAATTGGAAGGGTGAAAGTAGCATCTTCCAAGTAAAGCTAGACCAAGATTGGCAGCAACAGAGCCAGCCATGCATCACTCTCAGAAGCACAAACACTCTCCTGAGTACTCAGAGGACACTGAAACAACGCCAAAACATGGCACCAAACTCAAGCAGGTGAAAGCTGAAAGGGTTACTGCTATAAATGGCCAGTTGTCTCAATTTGGCTTGACAAAGGAAGATGTTGCACCTCTGAAAGCAGCCTCCTGGCTGTGCAGTGGCTTCCTCTCCCTATTTATTCACCAGGCTCCATCCCTGTGCTTCTCTCACTCATTGGGAAGATTTTGTAGAGCGTATTTGTGCGGGATGATTGACTACAGGGAGTCTTTGTTGTACTATCTGCTGTAATTATTTTAATTCAAACACATTCCCTTATAGGACTGACATCATAAACGCTGTTTTCTATAACAAATAGCTGTCAAGGCTGTCAAGCAGATCTGCTTACTGTTTTATATCATTACGATATTTAATTTCAACTCGGTGTTCTTTGTCAAATGTTCTCAAGATTTCCTTTCCCTGGGAGCAGCTCAGGCAGACGCCTTCAGTTTCCAGCAGCTCACGTTGGAGGCTGAGGTCAGGGAGAGATGGGAGGAACTGACTGCAGGGCATGCATATCCCAGTGGGAACTTGGGGCCATTCCCAGCTTCCCAAGGCCAGGTTGGATGGGCAGCCTGGTCTGGTGCCTGATGGAGTGGTTGCCATCCCTGCCTGTGGCTGAGGCTTGCAATGGGATGGTCTTTGAGGTCCCTTCCAAACCAAACCACTCTAGGATTCTGAGATCCCTGCAGCACATTGCTGTGTGAATAGGTGTTATTAACTGCCAGGCTGCCTTGGTTTTGCAACATGTTCAGACTCAACCCTTCTTAGCAGTAAGATCACTGAGAAGCCTGTCTTATATTGGGCTTTAAACAGGACCAGGAACTGATGGAAATAGGCAGCACTTAATTCCCAGCTCCTTCCTGCATTTCTCATTTATCTGACTTCCAGCCTTCCTCAGTCAATGAAAAGCCATGGTTCAGAAACAAACACTTCAACATCCCCAAAGGAGAAAGGCTGTGGCACAGCCTGGAGCACCATCACAGCTGAATTACGAGGGCATTTGAAGGCTCTGCCTTCGAATGCAGCGTGTTTTGCTCAGAAAAAGGCAATTTCCCATCTCTTTTTCCTGTCTGTTCTCCTTCCTGACCCACAGGCCTGGAAAGCACACTGCTAGGAGCTCCCCAAAAGCCATTCCCCTGCTCCTCCTATGGGGCAGAGCCCCAGTGGCAGTGAGCTGTGGGACACGCAGGGACCCCACATCCATCAAAAGGCCGAGGTGAGCCACGTCCTCACCCTGCCCTGCACTAAGAATGGGAATTTGAGGCAGCAGGTAAGGGAATGAGGAAGAGGAAGACAACCTCCCAAAGGAGGAATGTAGCAGCATCCTCCTGGCGCGCTGCACCAGCACAGACAGAGATGGTGCTTCTCCTCCTCCCCTCTCCCCCATCCTCTGTGCCTGACGTGCTCTGCTCTACAATACTGTAACCTTGCTTTCCAGCACAAAAAAAAATATGATATAACCATCAATAAATTTTACTGACTTTCCAGTGACCTTCACGAGGATGGGAAGAGCCACATCTCCCACCAAAGATGGAGCTGTAAATATTTTATCTGTGCAGTAAACACAGTGCCGACAGCAGCAGCTCACTCATGTCCCAGGGATGGCTCTGTGAGCGTCGTCACAGCGCTGTGCTGGAGATTTATCTGCTGCTTTGGGACGAACCTGGCCATGGAGGCAGAGCACCTTAAAGAAGCTGTCTTATTTCATGCAGCTTCATGTCACCCAGCAGGGGCTGTCACCTGGTCACAGAGCCATTCCCAGCCCTGCAGAACAGGCACAAGGTCTGGTACCCCAATGCAGAGGATGGGGTTTGGCACGGAGATGTTCCCTGGATGCTGTAGTTTATGGCACCCAGGGATTGGCTTCTACAAAGCCCAAGAACAGCTGAAAGTGAGGATAGCAGCAAACCCTTCCCTGACTGACCTCCCTGCAAGGGTGAGGGGCATCTCACAGGGTCAACCCAGCTCTGTGACTTCAGAGAGGGCTCAGGGTTTCATCCTGTCCCAGGAAATAGGGCTTCTTATGGCCTTACCACCTCTCTGAAGGACGGCGCTCGAGCAGAGAAGTGCTGAGAGCACAGGACCCCTCAGGGATCCCAAATTCAATCTGTATCTTCGCTATTCCCCACCACCACTCTGACCCAAAGCCCTCTCACCAACCATCCCACACGCAATGCACAACCCAGCCACGTTGTTGTTCCATAATATTCCTTAAGGCAAAAACACTTCTTCCAGAAAATCCCCAAGGATACACCCCTTTGTTTTCCAGCGCCCGCTGCCAGGAAACTCTCACGTGAGATGCCTGCTGTGATAATTGCACTCAGAACCAGCAAACCTCCCAGGGCGCAGCCAACCGCCTGCACAGCTTCTCCAGCTCCATCACCCGCTGCCAGGCTGGGAGCACTGGGAAGCATCCCAAGGGATGTTGGGGGAAGAGGGGCTGCCCCCACCTCCTGTCCTCAGATGTCCTTCCTTATTTTGCTGGCTGCTCCATAGTAACCCAGCTTGCCCTGGCATGGCCCTGCTGCTTAGGATCATCCTTCCCATCTACCCTGGGGAAAGATCCCAGCTCTCCCTCCTATTAAATACGCCTCCAGCAGCATCAGAGATCAGGGCCAGCCCAATCTTCCACCTCATGAAGCCTTTGCTTGGCAAGCATCAGCAAATAGTCCTGAGCCATTCCCCCGTGGACACAAAGCCCCAATGCTCCCATAGATGTGCTCACTGCAGTTGATAAAGGGTTAGCTCCATTTGCAAAGGGTTAGTTTTGTCTGGCAAATGCTCCCAACCACCACCCCCATCCCGATTTATTTCTGCAATTGTAATTAAGGCCCTGACAAAGTGGTTTAGCTGCCTGAGTCTTTTGTTCAATTTATTGATTAGCTATTTCTCAGAAGTTCATTACCATCCAGAGGCTGGGAATTGGGAATTGGGTCTATGTGGTTTTTCAAGGCTTCATCTCTGCTTCAGATGATTAAATGCAGCCACAACACATCCATCCTGCATTGAACAGCTCTGCCCAAGGTCAAACATTCATGCAAAACAGGAGTGCATATCTGCATGTCTAAATATCATCTGCATGAATTTCCAAGAGGATGTTTTTAAAGCCTTCTCAGCAAGAAAAAAAAAATGGAAGTAATGGAGGTAAGGCAGGTCATATCTTAATGCTCTCAATACAGAATCCTTTAATTATAAACTAATACATAAAAGAAGAAAAAAATCACAAGACCAACTCTCGGCAAGCAGGAACGGGGGAGGTAGGAAATGGGGATTGACATAACCTGGCAGCTTCTGCTGGGGAGGGTGGGCTGAACGCTGCAGTGGAGGGCCCTGCAAAGCAGGAGGTATGATGCTGGGACACCAGGAAGCACTGGGAGCCACCACCCAGGTTGTGTTGGGAGAAACAAAGGGTTGCAGTGTGCTGAGGTGTCCATCAGCAGCCTTCATTACGCTCAGTATTTATCACAAGGACAACCTCCCCCTCCAAACCCCATCTCTTTCCAAGAAGCACAACCTGCTGTCTGAGAGATTTTTCAGGCAAATGAGATGCAGCAGGTTTCACTCAGATTCCCATAGAGCATTTGTCACAAGCTATAAGCTAGAGGAGACAGGATTCAACAGGGGCACAGCACTGGGGGGAAGGAAATCCCTGATGAAGATCCCTAAGAATTCATCTCATTTTGAGGGAGTTGACCACAACATAAGAAAAGCAAAGCCTTGCCATGGCAGCAGGGAGCAGGAGATGGCACAGAATGAATGAGAAGAACTCAGGGCTGGGGTGGGAAGCTGGCTCAAAGCTCCACTGGAGACAAGCTTGGGTGTTGGACGTGGGATGCACTGCACAAAACCCAACAATTTCTGATGGTAATTTTGCCTCTTGGAAGTGGCAGAAGGTGTGAAAGACTGCCGTGATGCCTGAAAGGCATCAGGTATTTCCAGCAGAGCCATGTGGCCCCGCTGCTCATGGGGAATATCCCAACGATCCTCACATCTTGTGTCCAGTAAAATCACACTAACTTTCAAGGCTACAAAGAGAGCAGAAATTGAGACAAAGGAGAAGAACAGAAGATATAATTTCTGTTTATAAATATATGCATCAGGGACGAAGGTTTATAACCAGTTCGTATGCACAGCACTGCCCTGCTCCTCAAAGGACTGCCATAGGATTTTTCCCCTGCCCAGTAAGAAGACCAGGCTCCAGCTTTGCTCACACTGAATACCCGAGCTGCCTTCCACAGCCCAGCAATGAAACACATTGAAGCAATGAAGCAAGGAGCAAGCCCAGCCCTGGAGCCAGCAATGCATCCTCAGCAGCCATACTGACCAACAGCGTTCAGCCATGGGTGCCAAGAGAGAAGGAGAAATAACAAACCCCACAAAAGTCATATGAATTTCTAGAGAAACAGCTTCTCATCTCAGCGCGCTGCTCTCTGATGTTGTGCTTTTCAAACTTGCCCAGGTGCAAAAGCCTCTCTGAACAAAATACAATCATTTTCACCTCAAGGATGGGAGATGAGCACTTGACTCATTTCAGTTTCTTTTCAACCAGATGCATTGTTTCCCTCTCCAGTTTAAAACAAAACCAAATGCCACCTATATGCAGACAATACCATTTCCTGCTCCCCTTTTGAGTCACAGTTTGCAGCACTACAATTGCTTCAGCAGTGTGATCTCCACTGCCCCTGTGATGGGTGGGATCCCAGCTGGAGCACAGAGGAACCACACAGACCTTCATGTAGGGATAAAGTGCTGCTTATTGGTAACGAGGAAGGTGAAATAGAGGCAGCAGTGCTTTTCCCCTCCACCTCATGAGTCTTCCTTTCTGAAGATTTTGTCTCCAATTTCCTCCCCTTGCCTTGGGGTCCCTTTCAAGGGATGTAATTGATATAGTCACTGAAAATAATGGAATTTATAGCCCAGACTCAACACTATAAATTTAGCTATTACGTTCCTGATGGGAAAATGAAGAACAAAATGAATTGAGACAGAATATTTGTCTTAATAATTGTCTCTTCTCTATGCTGTATGTGTTTAATACGTCTGTGTGTATATACTTATGAACACAGACATACATATAAACCATATTTAGCAAAGAGGGTTATTTTTTTCCCTCCCCCTCTCTTCTTAAATGACCACATCAGCAGGAGCGTGTGGCCATGCAGACAGCATTAAGAACCCATCTGCAGCAAAGCAACAAGGCAAATTTCCAATCCCGGAGCTCTTTGACGGGGGAAAGCCAAACCCTGCACAACCCAAGCGTGCTCCCAGCACAGTGCTCCACATTGCAAGGAGTAGGTGGTGGCTGCTCGAGGCTGTTTTTCAGATTTATTTCATTTTTAGCCAGCAACGCAAGAGCTGAGCCAGCATTGCTCTGCTCAGAGCCATTGCCTTGAGCCTCCAATGAGGCTGATGGTTGGACTACATGATCTCAGTGGTCTTTTGCAACCTTAATGATTCCCACTGAAGCTTTCCCTTTTTCCCCTCTCCTCCTTTTCCACTCACTCCAACGTGTGCTGTTTTGGGTTGGATCATAGTCATCTCCATCCCACCACAAAACAAGGTACGTGTCCAGGCTGCTATCATTTGTCATTTAGATAGGCTCTATGATATGAACCATGGCAAACACTGTAATGACTAATTTCAAACATTTATTACAATACTTGAGAGACTTGAAAGCTCTCCCTGCTCTTGATTTTAATAAATGCAGTCTTGAAGCAGCCGCTTATCAAAGTGACACAAATTGTGTGGTAAATAGATTATGGCACAGCTGAAATACTGGAAAATGAGATCAGAAATGCTACTATCTTCCATTTAAGGCTTTGCAAGATGCTGCGATCAAGCAGATTCCAGAAAAGTGGCACGAGCAGAGCTGGCGGGATGGGAAGCAGCCAAAATGCCAGGGGACAAACGCAGGGCCAACCTGGCTGCTTATCGCTGCCTGTCTGTCAATGTGCCATTCCCTGCAGCAAAGGACTGGGGAGAGATACCAATAAAGCCTTCAGTACCAAATGGAGACAGAGGAAAGGCCCCAGTGGGAAGAAGGTATCACAGCAGCACCAAGGCTCTCCTGTGCTGTTCTGTGCCCCTCCATCACTGTCCTCATGGAATAAAACCAACGCTAATCAAAACTCACCAACAGCACCAGAAAGGGAGATAAGGCTGCTCATCAGCAGCAATTTCAATATGCAGATACTTTAAAGCAGATTTCCCCTCCAAGTTCTAAAGGTTAAGGTATGAGATGGAGAGGAGATGTACCACAATCCCTGTTTTTCAGCCAGTCCCACAAGGGCTTTCTAGGTCAGCTGGTAAGGAAACTTAAATGTGGAAGACTGGAAAAATAGACGGGGGCAGTGAGAACCTTTCACCACGTGGGGATTCTCTTCACAACAGCTAGTTTTTCTAAGGTACCAAGAGAAAAGTATCAAGTATCTGGCAATACAGGATTTTTCCATCAGTATGGTAAACACTGCGGGTCATATCACAGCTGTATTTACAGCCCTCTCTTCCTACTGAAGGCACTGCATCACAGTGACACACGAAGCAAGCACTTCCAGCTCCAGCAGAATGGGAAGGGTGAGAACACAGGGTTCAACTCGGGGAATAAGAACTGTCTGTAGAGGCTCCATCAGCCACAGCAGATGCCTAAATTTGGAGCACAGGCACCTAACCTAGATGATTTAAATCTGATGAAGAAAACAACCCCCACTGTGCTAATTTTGGAAGATCTCTGCCTAAATCCCCCAGGCAAAAAATATATAATTTTTTTTACCTCTTTACGGTCCATCCCTTTGAATAGACGCTGCCTAAGAATAAGGCTGTGAGTTTTGAATATGCAAAGCAGGAATATTCCCCATCAGATATTCCTTTGCTTTATTCAAATGATTGAAACTCCTGCTATGGTTCTTGCAAATCCAAGGAAATGTGTTTACAGTCTCATCAGCTGAAAAGAATTGGATTCCCACGTTGTGGCTCAGGGGATTTTCTGGGGTTACTATCAAACACAGTAACTCTGGCAGCAAAAGGCCACTTTAATAAGCACCTATATTGCAGTTTCATGTTAGAATATGCCATTAAAAGAGGAAAGAATACACATATTCCTAATCTCCCTTTAGGAAAACCTCCAGAAATCTGTGAGGAAAGCAAACAGATTCCTCCCAGTCACCCTAAGAGCACTGCTGTCTTGTGTCCTGTTTGGGAACAGTACAGGTGAGGTAAGGATGGCACAGGACCAGGCAGCTGAGCCCATTTAACATTTGGCCTTCTGGCAAAGTCCTCCCTTCCTAACTGATCAGTGAGCATGAGAACAGGACCACATACACAGGATGTGCTCACCCTGAGCACTGGATAGGCCTGAAGGACCAAGGTTGAACCGGGCACACCAAGAGATGGCACACAGCCCAGTGCAGTGGCTGGGCTCGTTCTCAGTCACTTTCCCCAAAAGAACCTGCGTTCAGTGGGAATGACTGGAAAAAAGATGAACCTTAGAACAAAACAGGGACCCATCTGATGCTGCAAGCATCCCACGGGATGCCAATGGGGTTTTAAAGCTGAGCTTTGCTCCAGTTGTCCTCCTGCAGAGTTCTGGCAGCCCCATCCCCTCTTCCCAACCCAGCACAAAGGCTGTTGCCATTTCCAGCTGTGCCATACTGAGATTTTCACCCCACGTTATAGGGTTTACAGAGGACTGGTAGTGAGCTTGGGCACACTGGTTGGTACATCTCCCCAGACACACCTTGCTGCTTTGGGAACTCTCCTCTCAGGGTCAGGCTGGATGGGGCTCTGGACACCACAGGAGCTGTGGTTATCCCTGCTCATTGCAGGGGACTTGGATCGGATGGCCTTCAAGGCTCCCTTCCAAATCAAACGATCCTATGATTCTTTCATTCTGCTTTACAGCCTGTAAACAGAGCAGGCATCCGGGGGGACACAACAACAGCTATTACCATGTTCATTCCCCTCTCTCTCCCCTCTTCTATTTTTCTATTTAAGGCACCTTTGGCAGCAGCTCCCTACCAAGCAGCTCGCTGGCTGCTTGCTGCCATGCAGGGCTGCAGCCCGGGGCCGCCCACATGCAGGCAGCGACCCTGGCAGCAGCAATGGCTTTGGGATATGGAGAGATGCTCGCACTGAGACGTAGCCATGGCAACGTGCTTGTGCAGAGCAGGAGGCATATCTGCCAAGGCTCAGAGATTTGCCATTTGATCGCACGGATTTCCATGCTCTGGATGCGATCACATCACACAAAATCCAGGTCAGGCTTGATGCCTTGAATAATTCTTTACCCTCAGGGGCACAGAACTGATGTAGGAAGCTGCGTCTCATAGAGGATGTGGTAGGATTAAGCAGATTACCTTTCTGGCCAAAAATAAAGGTGAGCTGTGCAAATGGAGAGACACTCACTTGGGTTTTTACAGCAGGGGAGGCTGCAGAGCCCCCGAGGTGTGTGCTGCCATCCATGTCTCCTAACAGGAGATGCAGGAGAAGGCCCCAGAAGCAGGGTATGAGCCTTGAAATAAAAATCCCTTCCTGTCATCCTTGTCACCATTATCTGCAGGTGGGGTAACAATGCTCCCAAAATCACAGCAGCGGTTCTGAGCTTTTTGCACAATGTGGTCATACGATTGCAGCCCCACACTGCCCTCATCCCATGGGGCAGCCCCTTCTGCTAACCGCACAGAAACTGGGACCAACACAGAGCACAGAGAGATGACAGAGGGATAGCAAGGAGAACACGATGTCCTAAGAGAAAAAGGCAAAGAGAGAGGAAAAACCTCAAACTCTTCGGGGCATTTATAGCAAAGCCTGGGACAAAAGAGTTCTGACTGGGTTCTGCCCCTGGACCAGCTCTGCTCACTCTGAGAGCTGCATTTGCTCTGAGTCTGGCAAGAACATAAGGCTGAAGAACAAACAGCACGGAGCAAGTAAAGGATGTGCCAAGCACTTGAATTCAGGGCTTGCAAAAAAACGTCTGCAAACTCTACGCTCTTCAACTGGGAGAAAGGAGGGAAGGATGCAGGCACAACTCAGCCTTCCTCTCCCCACAGTGCTGTCACGCAGGGCAGGGCAGTGCCAGTGGAAACCACTGCCCTGCAGCAGAGCTTCACTGCGGCTGCTGTCACCTGTGCACTCAGCTCTGCAACACAGAGAGAAAGTCTATGGGAGAACACCAAACCTGAGCAGAAATAGAAGCCTCCGAACTAGAGCTCATCTATGTTAGAAAAATACATTTTTTAAAGTGATGAGACCAGTGGCTGATTTCACATTTTGAAGGTTTTTTCCCCTCCCTTTTATGTTTGCCAGCTTGAATCTGCTAGAAATCTTAAAACATTCTCCACCAGTGCCTTTTAACAGTGTCCCCATCCCTCAGTAGCTCCTAGGCTTTAACCTTTTGAAAACAACAGGTCCTGAGACCTTGAAAAGAAAGGGCAGCGAGGCAGAGATCACCTCCATTAGAGCAAGGACGGGGAGGGAGGGGGGTGTACCCAAATAACACAGACCTTTCAGGGAGGTTTAATTCACTCCTGTGTCAGGTCCTTCCCTGCCCACCCCGCTCTCTCTGAACCAGTCTCTTGCTTTTCACCTCTGTAGGTCTGAGCATGTGATAAACATGCCCTAATTATTTCCATCTTGCACAGCTGAGCCCTGCAGCCCTTCATTTCCTTACCTGAATGCTCTCGCTTCTAGTGGGTTATATACGACAAAGGCTTTCGAGTAGATTTGTTGTGCAGCGGAACTCGGGTGTCACACAGGCAGCTCAAAGCTCTCTTTCCTTGGCACAGACTAATAAGGGATGGGAATTACTGAGACTTCTCACAGTCCAGAGGGCTGAAAGACTGAGGTAGGGAAGGAATAGGGTCGCAGAACCTCTCTCCTCTCCACAGATTGCATGGGTACCACACCAGTCTGCAGAAATTAGAATTTGCCTACAGCTGGCGCTGGGAGATGAAAGGCTTGGCTGCATTGTGACTGACTGCACAACCACAACATCCTGCACCTCGGCAGTGCTGCTCTGCTCAGGGCAAGGAGCAGCAGGAGCAGCCATGTCCCATGTCACCATGACATTCTGCTGCCCCATGGGTGCCCCAGCAAAGCCTGGCTTTGCTCTGGGCCAAGCAAGTCCCACAGAGCTGGGCAGTGCAAGGAACAGTGGTGCTTTGTGTTGTTTCTCATGTTGTTCTCAGTGTGCTTTTCCAAGCGATGAGTTGCAAAGCGTTCAACCACAGCTGCTGCCTCACTGTACAAGCAGCACAAAGACCCACCAGCTAACACCATCCCTACTTGCACATGCAAATACCAAAGGCAGCACAAGACAGGAAGAAGTGGCGAAGGTCAGACATCAATACCTCACTCCTTGCTGATAAAATATATCAGGGAAGACCTTCACGTAGAATATCAAGGTCTTTTAATCAGCGCTCTATCTGTATTATACATACAGAATACACTAAGACCAGATTGCTGGTCAACACAACCCCTTCAAAATTCACAGTGCTCCTCAAAACCAGCTCCATCTGCCTCGCCTGCTTGCACTGGGTGAGAACACAAAAATCTTCCACAGCAACTCCCTGAGCCCTCCCATCTCCTCACGGAGATCTGTTTCCAAATCACATCATCTGCTGAGGTGTCTGGGGATGGTGCACCAAGGACCTGGGTGGGAGCAGGGAGGTCCCATCCATACCTCAGGACAGGGACAGCAGTACGTGGGAATGGCCATGCCTGGCCTTATCCAGCTCTCCCACAGCTCCTGTAGGGATCTTCTGAACTGTTCAGCTTTCAGGCTTTTTTTTAAACCCATCACCCTCAGCTCTGCTTCCAGATCACCCCCCTCCCCTCCCCCACCAATGTCCCATTTCTCCCAACATTAGGGAGATTCTGCTGCATGGCTTGTAAGATCAAAAAGGTTGGCCAGGCTCTGGCTCAGCTCCATCTCCGCTTTGAAGCTCTAATTACTTTGCTAATTCTGAGCCTGGCATTAAGATGCTCTGAGCACACCTAAAGCCTTCCTCACAAAAATCAAGCTGCAAAATGTCTCCACGGATCAAATCCCTAGTGAGAAACGCTCTAACCTCTCTCAGTAACCAAGAGTAGAGCTTGTCTAGTCATTTGCAATTAAGTTCCTGAGTTAATGAAGCTGCTTTAAAAAAAGAAAAAGAAAAAAACCCTCAACAACCTCAGGTCAGTCTAATTAAGAAATGTTGTACCTTGCAGTCCCAGTGTATCTTGTGGCAAACAGCTGTACATGCTTTCAGCTTTGACAGCAGAATAAGTGTGATTATTTATTTATTATGTGGATGTGAGGAAGCTTCAGGAGTATCAGCATTGTGCTGCAAGAGAGCTGGGACTACAGGAGAAAAGAGACGACATTCAGTAATGAGAAGGGGGATACTGACCATATAAAACACAATTCTGTAATGAATACTTAAGCACTGCCTTTTCTTTGGGATTAAAAGTATGCAATTGAATCAAGGCCAAAGCAGAGCTTGCCCTCAAGGAGAGACAGTTTGGAAGACAAATGCAATTACACCTTTGCTATTTGCAATGCTGTGGGAAGTGGTGAGGAAATCTCATGCAAAAAAGTTTGGAAACAATCATGCACTTGGACTTGAATCACCCTCAGCTCTTTGGGACCCCACCTGCTTGCACAGAGCTGGGATCTCAGATCCCAAGTGCCCACTGAGCCACAGGCACGTCACCAGTGGCCGGGATGCTGACCCCTGAGCTCACTGCCTCTTACCCAACAAGCAGGCAGTGACAAGGTGTTAAGCAAAAGAAGTCATATTTCTGCCTCGTTTTCCTTTTTTAGCCAATTAGATCAATTTCACTATCTGCAGAGATGCCGAGGTTAGGGGGCAGCTGCCAGCACTGCTCAGGCACCACTCATCTCAAGCAGTTATTAAAATTCTGCTCGTTAGCTGGGGAGGAGAGACACATCAGAGTGACCCCACACTGCCAAGAACCCATCGCATCACTTCCATGTACAGAATCTCCCCACCAAAAAGAAAAACAAAACAGATCGTTCACAGCTGCACTTAATGGAGGGGCACCTTGGGTTCCTGGTTAGAGCTTTCTGTGAACAAACACAAGGATGCTGGGTTTGCAGCAAAGACGCACAGCAGTGCTCTATCATCAGAGCCATGAGCATCGACTGTGGACACTGGCTGGAGCCATTGGGCGATGCTGGTGACAAATCACTGTGCTGCACTCAGATGGGGAGAAAACAGCCCCACACCACACCTCTGGCCATCATAACCTTCAGCCTGAGTTGTCCTACAACCTGAGAGCTCAGGAGAAACCCTAGAACATACGATCTGTTTGCACAAAGGGGCTGGCGGGGGAGAAGGGAGGAATTGCAGGCAGAGGACGGGCTCCTAAAACCATGGGGGCTGGGAGAGAGGAGAAAAAATAGAGGTTAGAGAGAGAGGAGAAGCAGCTAAACGTGGGAAACAGGAGGGAAGAGGGGGAAAAAGCTTTCAAGAGTATCCACTTGAGCTCTGAATTGCCTGGCTTTGTCTCTGCTCTGCACAATGGAAACGTACAGTAGCAACAGACAGATGCTGAGAGCTGGTTTGCTTCTCATCTGCAATTCCAAACACCCTGTCAGGAACAAATATTTGAAAAGACATCTTATCCAACCATTAACGGATCTAGTGGGGCATTTTTTTCCCCTTTTCTTTACAAAAGAAAAATAACACTGCATTCACCAGAGATGTTCACACACAGCAATGCCAGCAGAGACACCCAGGGATGGGCAAAGGGCTGAGGACAGCTATTGAGCCAAGAAGGTGCAGCTGGTGAACTATGAGCTGTGCAGGGAAAGGAGGAGGGGAAAAAAAAAAACAGACAGCTGTATTTTTAACTGATCATGTGCTTGCTTCTGTTTCGTGAGATTTATTCCCTCATTAATCACTGCCCTCCCTTCATTCATGTTAAATATAAAAATGATTAGGAAAGATCCTCATCATGGTTAAAAAAATAATTAGCTGCTACATCATGTTGCACACATTCAGACAGAAAGGAGTGATTAAATTAGGAATATTAAAACCCCATTAATCTGTGCTCAACTTAAGCTCTGCTTGTTCATCTCACTGTGGCACTTATTATTTCTGACACTGAAAGATACTTGAATTACTCGCTGAAACAAGGTCACTATCAGAAAGATGTCAGGTCAGCAATTAGTCAAAGGTGGGAGAAGCAACCAGAGCTGAGCTGTGTTTGACATGGCACAACCGTGTCACCAAGTGTCCCATTCCCAGTGGCACTTGGATGAGTGGGTCAATGCCAGGAGCGCAGTGAGTGTGGGTCAGGAGCAGGGACACCCAGCGCACACTGCGCCAGCAGAAGTGCAGGCTGGATATTAGGAAGAAATTGCCACAGGTGGAGCCAGGGGCTCCATGGTAGAGAGCTTTGATGCACTTGCTGCATTCGCCCTCGTTTAGAGGAAAGCAAACAAATTCTCATCCGCAGATCTCCTAAAGCTTTTCTTAAGCACGACGTTGCAGTATGCAAACTATTTACTGTGTATTTCTTCCAGCACTGACAGACCTACCTCTGAGCCTCTATAAAAAGGAAACAGATAATAAAACAGCTAACAAGCCAGCACTCTAATTGACAACACAGAAAGGAGGGGAAAGTGCTGCAACTGCCAGCAGAACTTTGGGGAAGCAGTGTATAATTAATCGAGGTGGGATTTCACCAAGATCCCCCGGTCTTACAAACAATACTGCAAGACATTTAATGACCACAGGTGAGGAGAGTCTTGGCTTTATTGCTCATTTGAAACTAAGCATGGAGAATACAAAGTGATCCAAAAAGCCGCAACAAAACAAACCTCAAAACCCCACAAATACAAACAAATTGCCCCAAAAACGCTCCTTCCACTTTGCCTTTGGACACCCTGCAGCTCCATGTGCTGCAGAGCCTTCTGGAGCAGGAAGAGCAGAACTGCACCATGCAAACCCTCCAGGAACTACTTGGGGAAAATTAGACAATATATCCCTCCACCATTTCATTCTTACATCTCTATGGAGGAATGCAGCTGGGATGGGAAGAAATGTCATCAAAGCAACCAAAAGATCTTTGCTAAAATATTTATTTCCTATCCATACTTCAGACCAGGCTTTGTTTAGGCAACAGGCACAATGCACCTGCAAAGCATCCGGGTGCATCACACTGTGGGGGGGGGTTTAGCTGCACACAACAGCAGCTCATTGTGAGCCCTGGAGGCAGGCTGAGGTTTGTCACTGACTTCACCAAGAGAAAAGCTGAGCCAGCAGAGCCGTGTTGGAAAATCCTCCCTCCTCGTAGTGGTGTAGGCACCATGGGGTTGTGGAGTATTTAGTGGGCAAGACCCACTGTGTTGGAAATTAGTAGTCACCTGTGTGAAAAACATCATACACAGCTCCTGCAGACCTGCAGCAATCCTGAATTATCTCCATCAGGGAACTCTACTTTTAAGGAAAAAAGGAGCAAACTCAGGAACTCTGCTGGAACACAGGGGATGGGAAGTTGGGTGGCCAGAAGTAGAGGCTGAATGCTGTGACTGAACTCTCTTGGCAAGTGCCCCTGCCCTTCATCCACTCATGGCTGCACTTAAAAACCTTTTTGTACCAAAACACTGCTCTCAGGTCAGAGTGGGACAGAGCAAATCCACCAATTTAGGCATCCATTTACTCAAGGCCTCTGTAGTTGGTAGCTTGGTACTACATTGTGTCCACTTCGTTGTTCCTATTGCACCATTAAAGCTTAAAAAAACAAATACCAATACCCATGAAATACCAATAGCTGGGAAGATTTTAAGAACGCTCCCAAATAATAGCAGTGCTACTGTGGACACCAAGAGGTGAGCAAGCCCTCCCCGGCCCCAAGCTCTTTTAAGACACTCTTAAATCCCTGTCCTGCAGAAATAAAAGAGGCTTTAAATATAACCTGCCCTAGCACTTCATATAGCAGCAGAACAGTGGAGAAAAGGACAAACATGATTGCTGAAGTCAAACAGAGAAAATTGCAGGTAAATACCAGCTAGGTGCTGCTCCAAAACCTCCCAAAGGTTGTGATGGCTCAGTGGGTAACGCCCAGGGAAGGAGTTGATGCATGCATAGGTCAAACAGAGGAGGAAAAGGCACAGCTAAATGCACAGTAACTCGTTAGTCAGAGCCTTGCTGTTAGGACTGTGTGGCTGGGTGAGTTTTTGTACAGCTTTGGCACTTTAAATGGTGTTAGGAAATGAAGAGTGTGCCAGCTCTGTGGGAGCTCAGCCAGCACAATGAGTGGCAGTTGTAGCGCCTCTTCCAGCATCCTGGAGCAACAGCCCACTATGCATTCACACCATCACCCCCTAGCAGGGATGTGGAGGCAGAAACCTGCAGGAGAAGGGGTTCAAAATGCCAGATCTGGTGAGAAGGAAACCAGGCAGAGATGGGTTCAGAAGATGGGAAAAAAATATGAATTGAAAATATCCTTAAAAGACCACACCAATGTTCCTCTCTGCCTTCCAGCCCAGCTCTGTTTGATGTCAAACATCCCCACTGCCACCACGCAGCCCTACAAGCAGAGCAGCTCACAGGGGTACCTCTGGGAAGGGTGATCCTGGAGCAGTCGCACTGTGAGAACTTGGTGTTGCCAGGGAAACAGCTTACTGGGTGATGGAAGGAGCGTTCTGGAGTTGTTGTTTTTCTCCTTGTGGGTGCTGTGTACCCTCACAGCATCAGCTAACAGCCCAGCACCAGCCGTGGGATATGGGGTAACACGCTGCAGAGTCTGGCACAGGGCGAGCAGGGAAGGGAAGAGTGCACACCAGCACTGGAGGCAGCGAGCTTTTATCTTTAATAAGTAAAGAGCTGCCTAATACTATCAAATGAATCCTCATTAATCAATAATATGAAATCGGGCAGTATTCTTAATGACCAAATCAGCTCTTAAGTCCAGCTCCTCACAACCAAACACGTTCCACACCCTGCTCTCCTATCCCAAAGAAAGGAAAAGTTTTGGCATCCTTCTCCCAGCACCTGTCCATCCTGTTTGCTTCACACTAATAGAGATGCCAGCACATTCACACTGCTCTGAATGCATTACTCATGTTTAATCACGATGCTCAGCCTAAGCCTCAACAAAGTGCAAGTCCTCCATGGGGAGCTACCAGGGCTGGGAGCTGCACCAGCATGAGGAAACAGCAGCATCTTCATCTGAGCAAGGGGAGCCACCAGCAGCCTACTCCACTAGAAGTGCCTAAGAAAGTGCTAAGTCTGATTTCTCAGTCACATCCCAGTCTGATCCCTGCAAAGCTCCCCATTCTGTAGGCTCAAAGGGGCTCCTCATGGAGATGCTCGTGTGAGCATCCAGGCACCCTGCAGCGCAGCAACCAGCTGGCGCACAGGTGGCCCTTTGATAAATACCATCTGAGAAGGTAAAAAGAGAGAATGGGGAAAATTCACCCGTGTTTTCTGATGTCTTCCTCACTGCAGAAAATCTCCCAGTTTTAAGACTCGGGATTTGCTATTCTGGGGGTTGGTTGAAGCGAGTACTTTTTCGCAGGAGGCCACATTCAAGGGGATTTCCAGAGTATTTCAGCTGGGGCCTCTCAAAGCAAGGGACAGGAAGCTCTCCATGCTCCTTCAGCCCTCCCAGATAAAGAAGTATAGAGCAGCAACCCTCCGCCCTTCCCCCCCCACTCACACACACACATGCACCCAGCACACAAGTGGCTCATCATGAGGCCCTAGGAAGGAGGTGACCACATCCTGGCAGCATGATGCAGACACTACAACAACAGGAAGGGACTGGGGGTGCAGGGTGAATCCCTCAGCACAGCAGGATGGGGCAGGGAGGGGTGGGAGGGCAAGGAGCAGCACAGAGCCCCTCCAAAGAAATGCAGCTCTGGGGGGGGGGGGAGGTCCTCCCAGCCGCAGTGGAAGCAGAATGCAGAGCAGCATCACCAGCTCTATGTCATTTCACTATCAAACATGTGAAGTCTGTGCCACTGACTTTGCTTATGTTCCCATGGGCTCCTGCCCCCCAGAAACACCAAACAGCACAGATCTGCACTTCCACTGAAGCAAGGCAGCTTTCCTCCCTCATCTGCTTTATTCCCCAACCGGAAGAGCTCCATACTTTGGGGGAATCGAATTCCGCTTTCTGGATTATTAACAGGAAAAAAAAAAAGTCACTCCTCTCCTTCAGCCGCATGAACAACAGCTGTTGTTTTACAGCTTACGGGGAGGGAGCAAGCTGAATTTTCTTGCGGTGACTTTCATTCCTTAAGACCTTCTCACCATAGAGGAAAGCCCCAGGCAGGGGGACCTGCAGCACGTGGGGAGGGTCGGGTACTCAGAGAATGGAAGCACAACACCATATTGCCACCAAACCACTGGGAGTAAATAAAACAGCACTGAAGAATGAAGCATCCTAACCCGAATCACCTTCTAGAGTATCAGTAGCATAGAACCGCGGGATGGTTGGATTGGAAGGGACCCTAAAGGCCACCTGGTGCCACCCCTGCCCTGAGCAGGGACACCCACAGCTCCATCAGTGCTCACAGCCCATCCCTGCCCTTGGCTGTCTGCAGGGATGGGGCACCACCGCCGCTCTGGGCAACCTGTGTTGCAGAGCCTCAGTGCAGCTCTCGCGGCTCTGCGGAACGGAGGAGATGACTCCCCACCTCTCACCCAGGCGGAGGTCCCGACACGTTATTTATTTCTCTTCCTCAGGCCCAAATTTCTGAAATCACGACTTTTATTAAAGCCCAGCGCGGTGCGGATCACAGCCATAATTCTTCTTCCCCCCACCTTCCCACCACAAATCCATTCAAAGTGAGTGACATTTGCAAAGTGTATTTTCACGGCCCTCCGTAATCCCTTCAGAATATTAAGACTGCATTACTTTGTCTTTGGTTACATTAACTTCAATTTTCCTTATGAGTAAGTATTTGGCTAAAAATTAATATAGTGAAGTTGAAAAGAATCTTATGATAGGAAAAAGACTAATTTCATCTCTGGCTGCTCAGATACCAGAGTACACTGGGGTTAATGTAATTAACTTACAATTTTAGCCTAGGTTGTGTACATACACTGAATCTCCCTGCTGGAAACAAGATTAGATTTTATTACACTATATATCCTGGTTATCTTCACCATGCCTCCAATATTACTTCCCTCAATGACTTCAAGGCTCTCTGCTGCAATGAAAATGCAGAACCATCTGGTTTTGAGCCCATGCAGTTTATTTAAGGATTTAATTAAATGCTCTAAATGGAGAGCTTCTTTGAATTAACATTTTAAATGTGACTTATTGCAGGTTTAATATTGTCTTAATGCCAACCTGGGAAACTCCATAGCCAAGTTGTTGACGTTTAAATTGAATTCATTTGGGTGGCTCCAGGGGGACTCATTAATTAATCTAAACAACTAATGGGGATTGGTTCTGACTTTTGATGAAGATTATTTACAGAGACAATTTGCAGTGAATAAAGAGTCACAGTAGGCAAATGTTTAATTGAATTTAAAAAAAAAAAAAAAAAAAAAAAAAGGACATCTCATTGTGTTCAATATCAAGGATGCATCTTGTAAGAAAGCTTTGAAATACCAAGAAAGGGCCGATAGCTCGGAGCTTCCTAGCTGCACACTAATAACAAAGAGAATGGGTAATTACATTTGCCTGCGTAATTTAAAGCCTGTAAGAGGACAACAGGTCTGTCTGGTTTACAGTACACACAGAGACTCCAACATAAAATATTCTGTTTTGATGACAAAGTTACCCCACTCACTTTTACTTACGTAGCAGAAAATGCCATTTTCCAGCCAATCACCAGCTGGAAAAATAGAGTCAAGCCCTCCCTGTTGCATTTGCAAACACCTGGGGTAACTGCAAGGAGCTCAGCAGAGCTGCTTCAATTTATAACAGCTTAATTTCTAACATCCAGTCTTCCCTTATTCTTTGATTATATTCACTTTGGTAGCAGTTTTTTGTCCTCTGAGCATCCCATGAGCCCAACAGCAGCACTGAGATACGTGGCTTGTTCCCTGTAAGCCACAGCAAAACACGACCTGCCTCTCTGTGCTTCTGTGCTCATCAAGGCAACTCATCCCTCAGCGTTTTTCCACTGTTATCATCATTATCACAGCTTATCCCAAAGCCTGCAGTAACACCAAAGGTTGCCACCAACATAAGGCACTGTGGTGCTGAGGCTCCATTGCCCAGTGCTTCTCCCAGGTGACTTCTGCTCATAAAAAGTTCCTTAAACTGTAGCCTGGGAATGCCATCAGATCAGACAAAACCACAGTGGCATCGCCTCATCCCAGAGCCATGGCCAGGCCTGCAGTGCTGAACCCAGCCCAGCCATGATTTTAGTTTCAGATAATATCACAAACCTCGCCTGAAATGAAGAGCCTCCAAACTTCGTTTCTTTCTAGGCTGGACACATCCTGAATGCTAATTTAAGAGCCAATTGAGGGGGAGGGTACATTAAGAAAATGCACATAACCATTAAGCCAGGGAGACTAAAGCATCCTGCCTGGCTCAGCACTGCTGGATACTGTCTAGAGCATCGCCAGCTGCTCTCAGATACCTATAGTGGAGCTCTTTTATGCAAACACCTCCAGTAACAGCTTTTGTGGATCTGACAGCCAGAGTGGTTAAAAATTAGGCATTCAGTGGGTATCCAGTGGAGAGACATTGTACAGCACATCTGAAGAGGGGAGGCACACTCGGAGAGGAAATTCTGAATTGCCTGCAGGGGGAAGGGCTGCTCGAGCAGGCAGGACAGAGCCCAGCAGTGGGCAAAGCTGTGCTGTGAGTGCTGAGCATCACTGGGGCATTGATCCTACAGCCCACGGTCCCTGGGGGCTGCAGCTCCAGGGAATGGGGTGGGCAGACAAGAAGGGGGTCGCATCCCAAAAGCAGCAGCAAAGATGGGCGTTCTGCAGGAGTTGGTGTTTTCCTCATCATATCCCAGGATTTCCTAAAGAACCCTACCTGCCTGAGTTTGACATGCATAGGATGCAGATGCAAGAACTTCTCTTTCCAAGGCTGTTAAACAAAGCCAAACTTCAATAGATTCAATAGATTGGGCAACAACCACTGAAAGCATCTGACCAGGAACATGGGCTGGAGAGCTGGCAGGTGTGGGGCTGCCACTTAGGTTATGACAACATAAAATTCTGGCCAAAATGCACATATATGTGTGTATATACATATGCAAACGCACACACAAGATGTTATAACAGTACATATGCATGTAAACAGAACTAAATCTGGAAGCGGGCTGATAGAACACACATTTTTATCTGCTGGTTCCTCTCTCATTCTCATTTCCACTGTTTGGATTAAAATGCATCATTTCCCCATCCCACATGCAAATGGAATATAAACTGTAAAAGCGGAACATTTAAACAAATATTTGCAGGGCGGGTTTGTTTGTTTTTGAACACTTGCCCTACTCCAGAAGGAATCTGCAGATCACACCAAGTGTCATAGAACGCCTCCCCTTTGTTCCCCACAAAAAGGCAGTGGGGTCAGAGATCTGGACGAGTGCAGGATCTCCTGCAGGATTTGCACCCTCAGGCTCACACAAACCAATCTGCCTTGATCTGCCTCCATATCTGACACCAAATTGCTTCACACAGAGCTCGTGCCCATCCTGAAACTGAGTTCCAAGTCAAAAACATCAGCCTGGTCTGGTACCTTTTCCATAACACATCTCAGCAACGATAAGGATTCATTTTTGCAAAACAGGGCGTGCAGAAGGTGTGGACACAATCAGTGTGAGCAGCACAATTTAGTTATTCATTTAAAAAACAATTAAATCCAAGAGACTGACCTGTCTGTCACTGACATCTCGACTGTCTTCAGGTTTAAATTCAGAGCCAGAAGCTTCCATGTCCTGAGAAAACAAAAACATTGAATTTGTGTTATTCTCAAATCTCACTCCTGTGCTTGTACCATTGGTTGTTGTAGGATAGAGCACAGATGGCTTCAGCTCTTTGTGCTATAGGAAATCCTTCAGGCCCAGTGGCCCAAGTCCCAAAGGCAGCAGCAGGAATGAAAAGACGCTGAGGAATTGATACTTCCCTAACAGTACCACCTCCAGCAGAGAGTCAGGATGGTGCTAAAGCCAGAGTTTCACATCATTACCTAGAACAAGAAATAACATCCCTACGGCAGGCTGCAGGCTAGTGAGGTGTAACAAAGAGTCATGAATGGGACATCCAACACTACCCAGATGTGTTTCAATAAGGCTGAGCAATACGTGGATGGACACTGATGTCACAGATGGGGCTGTATGCCTGCACGCACACAGGGTTTATGCATGGGATTTCCCCTTGCTTTCCTGACAAATACTAATTAATAGGACAGCAGATATTCACTGGCTATTTAAATCTAAGATGTACAACAGCAAGAGAATCTCTACACGACAAGCAAGCAATCTATGTCCCACTTTGGCATGCAAACAACAAAACCTCTGCGTTCAATACTGGGATGCAAGGAACAGGGCTGGCTCAGAGCAGCCTGGGCCAGCAGCTGGGAAAACCCAACTAGAAAGTCCTGTTCCATGCACACACAGGATCTCATCACAGGTTCATGGTGATGTTTGGTAACCAGGTTGCTGCAGGCTGCCTTTGCAGCCTTCCACACTGAGCTTTGCAGGGCAGCAGGTGAAAAAGAAACAACAAAGCAGCAAAGCGTGTTTGTGGAGAAGCAAACTGAAAGGCAGGGAGGCGGAATTTGAAAGATGCAGTTCTAAGAAACAAAGCATGCCTGTTATCCAGCAGAGTGCTCTACTTTCCAAGCTGCACACATCACTTAGATTCATTTTCTGAAAGAAAACAGGCTGTCTCAACAGCAGCCTTATGGTCTCAGCAATTCGCTTCACAATTAGTCACTAAACTACCTTGATTTAATTATTCGAGAAGAATCTCACCGCTACTGATAACTGCTTAATTAAAAACACAACTTCAGAGCAATAAAAGAGTCACGTTATGTTGGAGTTGAAAGAGCTTTCAGGCTGCAAGCAGTTGCTGTTCATTTTACCCAGCTCAATGCCCAACGTATGCAGAATCCCAAGGATTTTAAGAGTGACTCAAACAACAAACAGCGCTCCTACGTTGGTTGTTCTTCAGAGCCAACACAATTCCAGCAAAACCTAATTAAAAGAAGCATCACCACAGTGGAGCTAGAGGAAGAGCAGCCATCCCATATGCATGGAGGGAAACACCTCAGCTGCTCCAGGCTGGAGACTTTTGCCTGAGGACAGTGGCCCAAGAGCCACTCCTTTGGGAGAGCCTCCAAACTGCCAGCACGCCATTGCCTATGTGGTCATTCCAAACCCCTCTCCTTTGCTGGTGCCAACTCCTTTGGTTTTAATGTGCTTTTGGGATAGCTGAAACTATACATCTATTTATATACCAAAAAAAAAAAAAAGAAGAATTAAATGACTGCCTTCTTGACTATTATCTTCCTGGTTTATTGTGTGCCCTCTCTCCCCTTCTCTTCCCAGAGAGAGCAACCATCACATGAAAATGCTTTTCATCATCTGTAAAATTTGATGCCCAAAATAGCCCCACGGTTGCCCTAGCAACTAGCATTTATTCCCCCTCCCCCAGCAGCCCCCCCTTTGCATATTGCTGCATATTTCTATCATCTCTTTCCAGGCACAGTTCATAAACACGGCTGCATAATAAAGAATGTTATCACCAATGACTTACAGCCCAGCTGCTGCAAATAAGATATGAAGTGGCAGGGAAATACAATTTCATGCAGCTAGGACAACAGATTGATTGGGTGCCCTTCAAATTTGATGCCACTTCTTTAAGTCTGTCCAAATTCAAAAAAAAAAAAAAAAAAAAAAAAAAAGTTAGTTTCCCCACCTCCCCATCTTTCCATGGTAGCAACAGACAATAAAAGTGGGAGATAATTCACTAGGACACTCATTATGTCTGCAGCAACCTTGCCCTGAGAGATTGACAATTTAAAGAGATGCGCTGCTTTTCCCTGCCACCTCCTCTACTTTTTCCCAAGCCACTCTCCTTCATCAGAAGTCTTATTCCTGCAGTTTTGTTGCCTGTTTAATTCAATCATCTTCCCCTTTGAGTTATTATTTCTATTCAGATTGCTAGCCAGAAGGTTGGTATAGGCAGAGACAAAAAAAAAAATCCTTGGTTTCATTGCCACCACCTCCAAAATTTTATCCTTACTTGTATTTAGATATGAAAAACCTCCCATAGCATTTCTATCAAAGATCATCCCAGCAAGGACAGGAGGCGTGCTTCTAAATTCTTCTTCCCCCTTGTCACTTCTGACAGCTCGACCTTCAACGACCGAGAGCTGTGCTCTGGGAGCTGATCTGACCCTGCAGAGATCACCTGGTGGCACGGAGGTGCAACGCAGCACGTCGAGGACCAGAGGGGCTGTGCTGTTGCACACATTGTGCTTCTGCTTGCTCAGGAGAGAAGTGGGTGCACACAGAGGCAATCCCTGCACATCGTTGTAGTTTCCCCTCCCCACCCCCTCTGCTGCTACAGGGGCTCACTGGATTTTTCTTCTGTTCAGGGAAGGCTTGCATCCCTGAGACACTGCTCCTCCCTCTCTCAGCTGCAAACTACTTTCCCCATGGGTTGTTCCTTAGCATAAAAAGGATCCTTGGAGGGCTGGCAAGAATGAGGTTTGTTTTGCACTGGGGATGCTGGCATTTGGCCTTGGACACTGTGACTGGTAGAGGGTCTGGAGCACAAGTCTTATGAGCAGTGACTGAGGGAACTGGGATGGCTCAGTCTGGACAAGATGAGGAGGAGCAGGAGAGACTTTATTGCTCTCTACAACTCTCTGAAAAGGGGTTGTGATGAGGTGGAGGTTGGCATCTGCTCCCAAAAAACAGCAATAGGAGGAGAGGGAATGGCCTAGAGTTGCACAAAGGGAGGTTCAAGTTGGATTTCCTCTCAGAAAGAGCAGTGATGCACTGGCACAGGCTGCCCAGGGAGGTGGCAGTCACTGTCCCTGGAGATGCACAAGAAAAGGGTGGATGTTGTATTAAGTGACACGGTTTAGTGGTATGGTGATGGAGGACTGGACTTGATGACAGCAGTCTTTCCAACCTTAACGATTCAAGAGTCAAGATGTGCTACAGGTGCACTGGTTGGAAATTTGCAGAGAAGAAAAATCTAGTTTGGTTCCTCTTAACAAGAAGATAGAGACCCATTGTAAGTGGCTTCTGGTTCCAACTCTTACCTAGGGTTACATAGCAGCAGTCAACCACATCAGAGGGGAGAAATCAATCCTTGCAGAAGCTGTTCTCAAGTGTGGGTGGTAGGGAAACCCTTCCCTCCTGCCTTCATATTTTTCCAACACTAAGATCATTTGGAAGAAGAATCTTTGAGTGCTTATCTGCTGCATTAACCAACAAAGCACTGCCCAGCAGGCAGAGCAGAGAAGCTGAAGGTGTGAGGATGAGCATCTCTTTCATATTCATTGTGATCCCCTGCATCCCCCCTCTCCCCTCAGCTTCCCTTTTCCCACCCCAAATTGCAACACTGGATCTCCAATGAGGTTTCAAAGCTTGGATCCATGCAATATTTAAGAACTGGATCTGAGTTCCAGCAGTTTTTACTCATTGACCTCGTGATGTTGTGATGTTTAAATGCACAAGACGTTTGCCAAGCAAAGCAGTTCAGAGCAGAATTACCGTTATTAAGATGAGAAATGAGGTTTTAAACTCCAAACTGCAGATTGGGAAAGTTAGAGCTGCTTTCAGCATCCATCTTAAAATATGTTCAGCGATGAAAAATTGAAGTCAGCTTTGAAGCAGCACCCATAGGTCACAAAAGGAGTGTTTAAGAGTAGAAGACACCAAAGAAAAATTGTTTCGTTTCTTATTTTCTTTGAGGTACCTTTAGTGAGAAAAATATAGAGTTAAGGAGAAGAGGAAAATACAAAAGGAGGAAACGGTTTCTTTTCACAGACTGATTTCTACCACCTCCTTCAAGGCATGAGCAGGTCTTTAATCTAAGGAGGGTCATTTCTGTGTCATTTCTCTGCCCTAAGTGGAGGCCAAGCTCAAGAGGACTCTACTCCTTTTAATTTCCTCTGGATAAAAACACGAGGATACAGAACCCCATTTATCTTTCTTGTCCCAAGCAAATAAATTTTAAAAAAACTTAGTGTGTGCTATAAATACTCCATAATATAGAGAATCCAACACCATTTTTTTTTTTCCCCCACCTAAAACCTTAAACCCTACTGACACCATAAAACACCGGTGTTCCGCATCCTGTGATTGTTTCCCATAATCTAGGGGCGCATTAAAGGGAGAAAAACTGTGCTGAAAAATGACATCTTATCTATTTCCTTCCTCCCTACCACCACTTCACGTTGTTGTCATCGCAGGTCAGACACCTGCTCCCCACGTTCTAATCTGTGGAAGTGATAAATGCTCACAGGCAGTGATTACGAGTGGCCACATTCACTCGGTGTCAATCTGGAAGCCATTCTTTGTCCTGCCAACAGGGCAAGGAAAAAGGGAGAAAAAAGAGTATCTAATAATAGGAATTTTGCTCTTACCTCCTCCTGTTTGGAGGAGAGCTATTACCAGGTCTGGGCTCTATCCAAACCCCATATTGGAGAGGGGATGTTGCAGCCACGAGCATTCTTACAATCTCTTGAGACACTGTGGGGTAATCATGGAATCATTATGGTTGGAAAAGACCTCTGAGATCATCCAGTCCAACCATCCACCTACCACCAATATTGCCCACTAAACCACGTCCAAAGGTTTAATATAAGGAAGATAATTTACATGATCTGGAATCTCCTGGATTTGACCATGACCTCCAGGAGGCTCTGGATATATTTGCAGAGGCAAGAGAGATGGGTAGCAAGCCAGATCTCAACATAACACAACAAAACCTGACAAAGAACAGTGGAGTTCTCATCACTCCAGCCACAGGGCAGCCCCCATGGCCCCATCTTGTTGAGAGGCAGAATCGTGTCCTCCTCTTGGCAGAACTTGGGTCACCTGGTGGGGTGAAACTGATGAAGGAAGAGGAGCTCGGGTCCTCACATGTTGCATTCCAACCAAGAATTGCTATTTTTCCAAGATTTGGGGAAAATCTTGGGAGTCACCACTCATGCAGGTAGAGAGGACACAGGCTTTGGAGTCCTCAATTACACTGTGGCTGCACACCACAATTATTCATGAGCATTTATACACACACACGTGCACCCTTTGTTCTGCCTGTGTGACAAAGAGGAGAAGTTGGACTCTGTTCTCTCCCTCACCTGGATTTGCTCTGCCCTTTCTGCTGGCTACATGGGATTTGATTGAATTAACTTAATTGGCAAATGTATTCTTCAGACAGCTGTGACAGAAGTGACTTTGTGCATTAGTCAGAATCGTGGCAGCTCCCAACACCTTTCTTTGCTTCTAGACACCCCAATACCAACCAAATCATCTCATCTTCTGGACAGACATTTGTACACCATCCAGGACGTCCCTTTTCCAGCACCACAGGCACTTGAAAAATAGAACTGAATCTCATTCTTTGCGTGCACAGGCACAGAGAGAGGAAATTTTCATAACCATTTTGATTCCTTCTAACTGAAACCAGCATAAATCTCTGTCTTTTATGAATCTCACTTACATTTCGTGCCTGACTTGTGCATAAAACTTCCCCAGATTTACACAAGCTAACTCCATAAGTCATCCCCTTCCCAATCGGGCCCTATATCTTGATGACCTTTTAGAAACCAATGACTGCTTTCCTGTTGTTATCCATAATTGGAAAAGCACTGGAGATAAGAAAATTTATAGCAATGAGTGATCTACCTGCAAGAGACAATAAAGAACGCCAGGGGGTGAAAGCAGGGGGAAACAAAATCCCACACAGAGAGAAGCACACAGCCACACACTGCTCAGGCTGAACATCCCCTGCCCATACTAAATCTCTCTGCCCTCTCCCTGGACAGGATGATATCAGTGGTCTTTTCCAACCTTAACGATCCTATGACATGAATCACCCTGTTATCAATCACAGCAAATGACACAGGAATCATCATACGTGATGGGATCGTTGAAGTGCTCCTGGATATCACTGGACTCCTTCCCAGGAGGTCCTTACAACCCAAGCCATTCTGTGATTCTAGGATTCTATGCACCTCTCCCAGTTTCAGGAGATGGGAGCTTTCTCTAAGGCAGAAGCCTTGATCCTTCTCATACCCAAAAAATATAGGATGTGAACAGAAATGGTTTCACTCACAATGTTAATCAGCATGATCCGGATGGTATTCTAGTCTGTAGGAGCCAAAGAGGTCCCAAAAGTGACAGAGGAGAAGCATTTCCTTGTCCAAGTGTTAGAAAGCACTCCAGCAGTATCAATAAGACTGGATGAGGAGGGGATGCCTGAGCCTTGCATGTCTACATGCACAACACATCCAGCCTTACAGCAGGGATGGCTCACACCTTCGCCAGGAGAGGAGCAACCAGAACCCTCGAGCACCACAGGGAACAGAAGCAGGGACCCCTGTTCCAGATGGAGCTCTTTGTTGGGGTCTCCTCCAGCTTCCCTGCTCCAGTTCTGCTGAGTTCACTCAGTGCAAAGGAAGTCTCCTTCAGATATCTGTATTTTCAGGTTATTCATTATGAATTGATTAGTTCATCTCACAGTCACCCTGATCATATTCTTCCTATGTACTAACATCTCAATGAATGAGCAGTCAAGTAGAAAATGAATGCATTAGTGCCTGATTGTGTTACTAAGCTCTTGTAAATGCTAACGAGGGCAGCGGTGTTTAATTCATCCAAATAACAAACAGGTAGTTACAGAGTTAAACAGCACAGGCTTTCCAAACAGGAGTAAAACATCTAGAAAATCTGAATATCTTTCACGTTTAGCACTGAAATTAGCTATGGATGTGAGTGCTTGAGAATCCTTTTGTCTGAGTACAGAGACATTTCCCTGCTTGTATTTTCTCATTTCTGACACTGAACTGGCTGTTTTCATGCCCACTACGGTAGAACTGATTATAAACCACCAGGTAATTAACAACCAGGTAACAACTTGCATTCAAACTTGCTCTTTAGCAGAAACTAAGCTTAGAAAAAAAACCACAAAACCTCCATTGGATTTGCTATTTGCAACTCCATATGCAAGATACAGTTTCCAGTTCTGATAATTCCCCATCTCCAACCTCAAGCAACCATGATGGTATGTATGAAAAACAGAAGCCCTGAGCTTCTATTTTTGGTAGGCATGCTACCCTCTTAAAAGCAATGGGTGCATTTTCCAGGCAGGTAGGCCACTCAAGAACTTTGTTCTCATTACACAGGCTGACTGCATGATCCAGAGAATAGCAGCTCTCTGGATCACAATGCATTCATCAAATCTTTATGAGCAATAGATTAAAAAGACTGGGAAATTTCCATGCAGACCAAGCCTCAGGCTTGCCTTATTTCTCTGCCATGGAGCAGCTCTACTGCAAACAGGAGAGCCAGGCAGTCTGGGCACACACTGTTGCCGTGCCCAGACCTACCCATGCTCCTCACATTTTCAGGATATTTATTCACTCAGCTTCTCGTAAGGATGAGCAGACAGGTGTGGGTTATAGAGGCAGCCAGCACCCTTGTGGGTCCAGGTTATACCACTCACCAGCTGGTTGCCATTAAAATATAATACAGCATTAGAAAAGCATTGCACTTTGTTCTCAGCAAGAATCAGCTGCAACACCAAAGATGCTGCGACAGCTGTCAGTGCATGCCTGGGCATCATCCCCCTCCACAGAACTGAACCTCTAGAGCGTGGGGAGGGTGACCCAGAAGATCATCCACAACCAAAATCCTATGACTGAGAGCAGTGTCCCAACACTCCCTGGCAGCTCAGGGCTGTGCCTTCTGGGGAGCTGCTCCATGCCCACCACCCTCTGAGGCAGAACCTTTTCCTGATACCCAGGCTGACCATCCCCTGATGCAGCTCCATGCAGTTCCTTCTGCTTGCAAACCCAAACCCAGCTGAGCCATAGTGCTGCAAACCACAGCTGAGCCAGCAGGTGTACATCCTTGTGCACCTTGACCCCTGCAGGAGAAGCCAAGTGTTGTACAAATCACATAGGCACGATGTTCCTCTGCTACTGATCCAATACTGGATCAGTTTTTTGAGCAAAAGCTTCCAAGAATTGCCTGCCTTTGACTCAGAGATGGGCAGTTCTCCCAGAGGCTGAAGAGATTTTAATTTCCCATGTCTGCTAAGTATCTAAGACTGGACTTGCTGGGTAAAGATGGCCAGACCCTGTAGCTACAGAGCTGTACTACCACAAACAGCAAGACAACTTGGTTCCAAGTACTCAGATCCACTAAGAAGAGTCCATATCAGAGTCTGCAAGAGGTGCCTGGAACAACCTGAGCAGAGAAGACTGAATCATCCAATTGTTTTCCTCCAGCACAGACTGTATCTGTTTGGCAATAGACCAGGAAAAAAGACAGTATAAACTACCAGATCCCAGCAAATCTCTTCCTTGACTGCCCCTGCTGTTCATTTCCAAGAGACAGAGCTGATTGTGCTGGTATCCCATAGGACAAGGCTCACTCTTTGGTCTAGATCTGCTTCCCTCATCTTCTAGAAAGGCAACGTGACAGAGGAGCTGGACTTGCACAACATTATAAAACTTCTCAATCAGAGAGCCTCTTTTAGGGTCTCCTCAATCAGTAGAAAGCCAAACAGGGCTCCAGAGATGCCACCTTCCAAGTATCTGGGGCACAACTAGTCTTGGAAATGGGGCGTTAACACAGAGCAGCAGTCAAAAATTCCCCCTCAGCAGCATGTTAGCCCTGATGTAAGGCTTGGTTTTGCACTTTGGGAATGTTTGCACTAAGAACCACAGTGAGAGCGTTACTCTTCTTACACAGCCCACAGAAGAGCCATTTAGTGATAATGACCCAACTTGGCTTTCTCCTGGAAACCTTTAGTAGACTCCTGTATATTTCTGAGGTTTTAATGGATCTGGAGAAAGTAGCACGTGGTACAAAGAAGCTGGGTTTGGTTTTCTGTACACACAATAAACCACCATTAGGAATTTCTCCTCAGTATTTTCTATGCTTCCTCTCTCACTGAGAGAAGTTCCAATTTTTCTCTCAATGAGAGAAATTTTTCTCCATCTTTTCTCTTTCCCTTTGTTTTTCTCCTTTTGATTAGCTCGTTCGCCTTCCCTTGCCTTTTTCCTTCCTGATGGAGGAGGGCAACAAGATCTTCAAGACTGTGTGAGCACTAACAGACCCCAAGGAAAGGAGGAGCCTTGCAAGTAAGCACATGAAGACAGCAGCAGTGCATTAGCTATCCAAGAAATATTTGTCTTGCACAGAAACAAAAAACAGTGCCTACCTGGTAATTCTATAGTCCCAAGACTTACCCTGTACACAGGATAAGCCTCTCCATAGAAATTATCTTCTGCACATTAGGGAGGTATTCCTGAGCCAGAGGAACAAATTCCCCCAAGAACAGAGGTAAGACCTCTCCTACAGCTGGCAACAACCAGGTTATCAAATATTTATGGTAATCAAAAGAGCAGGTGAATGCATTCAACCCTGATGGGTTAGCATGAATATCAAACAACATGGGCCCAAATACTGATTATTATGAGTACCTGGCTTAATAAAACAGATTAGGTACAAATAGGGGTATCAGTAGCAAATGTAACTAGGAGGTGTGCTCTCAAACACAACTCTACCCATTGAGTGAACTTAACCTGAAAGTTGGAAGAAGCAGAACTGCTTCAGAGGAGAAATGTGTTTGGGAAACATGTGGTTTACTCAGCACATCCCAATACGTGCAGCTGAAAGTCTCCACTTTCACACTGTGTGTGGAGAAGGGGAAGCCATGACTTTTGCTCATGCACAATGCTAAGTTTGGGAGGCCAGCTGCCTGAGAGGAAACCCTCACAGCAATGAGAAACCAGGTTTTGTATACTGGAAAGCAAAGTTACATGAAATGCTTGTAACATAAGGAAAGTCTTGCCCTGTTTCACTGGAGAGCAAGGCACAGGTGAAAGACACCTTGTAAAATCTGCAGGATTTACCCAAAGCAGCTCCAAAAAGGAGTTCAGGGCTGGTCAAAATCAACAGAATAAAAGGTCTCAGCATTAACAGACTTCACAGACTTACAGAGAAAGACAGTGTGGGATGGGAAACAAGAGTCTCCAACACCACTGGGATTAACCTGTACAAATAATCTCTGCAAGTGTCTACACCTGTGTCTAGCTTTCAAGAAGCAATGGATACTTGAGAGCTTTCTGCTCTGCTGCCTAAGCTTTCTAGTCCCTACATGTTTCAGGTTTGTTTTGGTTAGTTAGTGAGTTCTTAAATCAGATGAGAAGTCCTCCTGATGGCCATCAGACCAAAAACCGCTTCTGCCTTGTCTATGAGTCGCTCAAAGTAGAAGCTAAGGAACATTAGTCAAAGCAAAGTGCTGCATTTTCTTTGAAAGGAGTAAATGCCTTTAACTGATTCGGTGCTTTGTTAGCAGTTACATCCAATCTCCAGAGCTACTTCTCACTAACTGCAGGAACTCATACACGTGAGAGAACTACCAAAAAGCAGGAGAGAAATAGGTGGTCAGCTCTGGAGATTGAGCCAGCACTCTTGGAGGAAAATACTGCACCGAGGGAGAAGTAGAGACAAAGCAGGAAGATGAGCAGGAAATCCATCCAACAAGAGCTACTCATGGCCACCAGAAGATAGCAGATGGACAAGACAAAAACAAATTAAGCCCTGTTGCTATGGGCAGCAAGCAGGGTTAACTTCACGTAGACCCTTCTAGAGAGGTGCTCCTCATTGAGCCACCACCAAACAAGACCACACAACTCCAAGAAACACACAGCCAGCATCTCCCCACAGCAGTACGAGCCTTCAGCAGAAGCCTTGGGGTGAGGTCATGGGTCCACAGCCCCTACTGCAGGCAGCACAGAAGCTCCATAGGGATGGCCAGGATACCAGAAAACCCTCAGTGAGATAACTGCTCTTGTCATGTGCATGGTGGTGGGAGTCTCTACAGCACAGTACTCACTGCTCCTCCCTGCACAAAAAGATGCTCAGACATCCCATAAGAGCACCACAGGAGCTGGAAAAAGGGGACAACATGTTGTCTCTCTCTCTTTTTTTTTTTTTTAAAGGAGCTGTGGTGTCATCTTGCTTTGTTTTTTAACATTGCAGCCTGCAGGCAGGAGGACTCTGTTGCCAGGGAAACTGCTGCAAAGGTGCACAGGGCTGCTGCCCACAGCAAGGCAGGGAAGTGCCTGCTGGCATCAGGAGAACCCACAGAAGCTGCCCCAGGCCAGGATGCAATGCAAGCAGCAGTGAGACAAGCAGCTGCTCCACCTCCCCCAGGTTCACCCCTTACTCTCTTGCCCACAGAGGAGGACGAGGTGGAACAGCACCTATTTATTTGTCTTATTATAAAGGAGGCTCTACTCTTTTTAAAATTTTCTTTTTAGATGGCTGCCATCAGTAGAATTATGGTTGCAATTTACAATAATCTATTTGAAACAAGGGTTTGATTAGTTAATGCACTTGTTGTTGTTCTCTTCTAATTTGATCAGGAGGGAAGTGGGAGGGCTCCGTTTGCAGGCTGCAGCTCTCATGCTGTGTGCAAACAGCAAACCCATCCCTGCTCCTCACCTGTTTCCACCAGGCTGCATGCACACCCTGTTGCATTCCAGCAGTAGAACCAAGCAGAAATTTCAAACTTGCTACAGCCAGGAGGATCCCAAGTCTCTCTGATCCATAGCCAGCCCCATAACTTTCCAGGGGTCAGCTGAAGACATCGCAGGGATGGAGGAATAAAACAGCACTGGGGCGCCCTTAGCTGACCCCTTGGGGGTTACGGGGCTGGCTATGGATCTCTTGTAGTCTTTCTGCATCCTTTTTCCCTTCCTGCTCATTCTATCCCCATTCCTTCTCCACCCACCTTTCCCCATCCCCGAAGTTCCATGCTGTAATTCTCAGCACCGTGTACCAAAGAAACCCTAGACAGAAAGGCTGTGGCACCCTCCTCTGCTGCTCAAAGTGGGCAAGCTTGCACACACTGTATTAAAGGGAGAGGGGGAAAAAAAAAACTTTACAAATCCATCTTTTTAAGGACTTTGTACATCCCACCTGCTCGCAAGGCATTCTTGGGAGAAATCTGGATATTGCAATTGACATTACCTGGTGCAATAATTAGGAGCTGTATTTACAGCCATGATACCATTTTAATGCTGTTTTGCATCTGCTGTGCCTCCACTTAGAGAGCAAATGTAGTGGGGAACATCTGTTTTCCACTGCTATCTGATGTGACAATCCCCGGCCAGTGATTTTACCTCCATTACAATGGGCTTTAATTATTGCAATTACTGTCACAGAGCGATGTCCCTGCAGCAACAGGTACAAGGCCTGGCCCAGCTTTCCAAGCAGATGACATTGCCTAGCTCTGCTTTTTATTTCACTCACTGCAATAACACATGGAAGAAAGGAAAGTTCTGAAGCAGATGTTGCTTCTGCTTTGCATGGAGGTGCCATCATCAGCCCAGGAAGCACACCTGGGACTTTGTTCCCCACAGCCAAGGTGTTTCTACATTCACTGACACACCAGGAGATTTGAGGCAGTTTATGTTTTTCTCAGGAGACCCAGCAGGATGCAAGGATCTTGAGGGTGCCATCAGATCTCCAGACCACACTGCACAATAGATCTGTTACTTCCTGCAAGGCACCTTCCTTAGCTCCAATTATTTGCCCTTGTACTCGCATAACCACTAATTAGAGGTTACATTAAGTCCTGCCATAAGACTACAACTGAAGAACAGCCCAGAGCTCCATCTGAACAAAGTTGGCACCCCAGGCCAACCCTGACATCAGTGCTCTCTCTCCCAGTACCTTCAAGAATACTAAAAAAGCAGCAGCAGTGACCAAGGAAAGTCATCCTCAGTCTCCTGGCTGAGCATCTTGCAGCCCAGCACCTCCCTTCCTATTCTCTGCTTATAGAAATTATTATTGCAGAAGAGTTTCCCACCCAAACCAAAGCCGAGATCACTCTGATGGTTCCCAATATCCCCTTGCTCCGACACCAGTTTGTCAAAGGAAGAGCAACTGACGTTGTCTATGTGGAATTTTACAAGGCTTTTAACATGGTCTTGCACCACATCCTTATCTCTAAATTGGGAAAACATGGATGCGAAGGCTGGAGTATTTGCTGGTTAAGGAATTGGTTGGATGGCTGCAGCCAGAGGGCTGTGCTTAACAGCTCTGCAACCAGGTGGAGGGGGGGGTCACAAGTGGTGTCCCCCAGGGGTTTATGTTGGATTGATGCTGTTCTGCAATGACACAGATAGTGGCATTGAGTGCACCCTCAGTGGTTTACTGATGGCACCAAGTAGAGTGGTGCAGAAACAGAAAAGATAGCATTCCGAGAGATCTGGACAGGCTTGGAGAGTAGGCACGTGAGAATCTGCTAGTGTTCAAGAAAACCAAATGCCATTCCATGATTCCCCTGCAAAACACCTCCACACCCAACACAGAGGGACTCGTCCTCCTGCTGAGCTGCTCTGCCATCTCCTTCTGAGCAGATTTTGGTGACATGTCAGCACTGGGCTAACACGCCAGGGAAGTCACTTCAAACCAGGTTTAGAAGTACATTAGCAATTCTCCACCTGCTGATTCACTCGAGGAAGGGCAAATGCTGTGTCATCTGACACACAGCAGGGGTTTGGAAACAGGAAGCCGCTGGTCATTCCTAGACACATCCATATGAATATATATAGTACAGAAGTGTACATGTGCATTTAGTTCAGTTTTATCTTCCCTAACACACACCAAGAAATCTTCACCACCAGAGGGCTCCCACACCTCCTCCCACCCCTGGCTCCTACTGATTTCTCAGTCAAACCTCTCGTTGGGCAAAGTGTTCTTATTTGGCACACCCCGACGCTCTTGTGTACTGGATCTAAGCATGTGATTCCCCTCTTACTGCATCACTGAGAGTCGAGCATCCTTCAGCCTAGTACAGGGATGGTGGTCTAGAAAAATGGCATCAGTGCAAAGAGACCTTTGAGTCACCACAGTGACTGGCTATGAGGACACGGCCCCACTCATTTCAGAACGACAGAAACAGTGCTATGCCACAAAAGCTGTTAGTAAACAGGAGCAGCTTGAACTATGAAAACCATTCTGGCTGAGGAGAGTTAGGGTCATGTAGGTTTCTCCACCCATAAAGCCAACAGAAGGCTCTTAGTTTATTTAGGTCAATTAACTTCAGCTTTCAAATTAAGTTCTCATCTCATTTTACAGACAAGCTGTGAGCAAAGCATGGGGGGGGAAAAAATAGGGGGGAGGGGGGTCAGCTGAGGAGAACACAGTCCAGGATTTCCAGACTTAATTTAAACCCAAAGGGTAAAAAGAAAATTGAGATCAGAGAAGAGCACAGAGCACCTCACAAGTGCTTCCATCCTTGCTTCTTCTCTGCTCTGTTCATTGAGCTCACAGGCCAGGAAAAGGCAGAAAGGAGCGGTGCAGAGGAAGCCATTTGTGGTACACAACAACACATTTTATTGCTCTCACGCACCCGAGAATGATGCTTCACATTCTTGAGTGCCATCTACTGGCATTTTTATCTCTTTGCTATATATTAAACCCAACCCCAGTGCTGAAAGAGCAGTCAGGTTGCAGTCAAGCACTTGGAAGTAGAAAAATGCCAAAATCTGGGCTGTGCACCCAATCCTGACCCCATCCCCTCTCATAGATCCATCAGAACACATTGCCTAACAATGGCCACGCACCACTTCCTGCATGAAAAAGCCCCATCCGCACACCAGATGGATAGTGCTCTCCTAATGAGCAGCTATTCAATATTTTTCTTTATCCTCATCACTCAACACGTAGCTCCACGTCCTGTGCATGGCATGCAATTGAAGTCCTGCTCTAAATAATGAGCTATTAATTTTCTCCTGGGCTTTCCCAGCATTTATTATTGTAGCATCCGAGTGGTTTGCAAACATTAATTTGCCTCACAACAGCCCCGTGAGGAAGGGTGGAATTATTCTCCTGCAGATGGGAGACCGAGGGATGGCCACAGTGAAGCCAGAAGGGTTCAACACACCCCAAAGTTTGGGGTGCAGTTTTTCCAATAGGGAAAAGGCTTGAATCCCATTCCAGGGCTGGTGCAGCCATTCATTCTGCCCTAATGGGAAACTGATCACTATTGCCATTCTGCTTCATACATCCAGCAGAACTGCAAGACCATTTCAAGGTTCAAAAATCATTATTTTTTGTATTCAGAGACAGCAGTACTGCTCGTTTGCATCATGACAATATTACATTTCCTCATTACTTTCCATCTCTTCCACCTCTTCAGATCTTATTTGCATTTTTGATCAGACCCGAGCACCGAGGAGATGCCTGCAGGGAGATGGCTGTAACAGTGCCCAGGTCTTTTTCCTGGGCTGAATCAATTAATTTGCACCTCTAGGAATAAAATTATTTTTTTCCCCTGCAATGTGTACTATCCCTCCCAGTTTTCTTTGGTAAGAGAGGGGGAGAACCAGGCTTTGAAGTGCAAAGTCATATGTGTAAATCATCATCATCATCTGCAGCAAGAGCTGTATGCTGCCATCCCAGGTGGGCACACCTTACCTGGGCAGGAGGGGCCACGGCACCAATCTGCTCTGCTCATCCTCCCTGTGGGTCCACAGTGCTCAGCCCTGTAGAATATTCAATGGAATGCTCAGTGAGACCAAACCACTCCATGTCTGAGCATCAGGCCAGCCCCACCACCCAGCATCTGTCCATGTTTTAAGCTTCTATCTCACAGCTGGAGGCTGCAAGATGCTTCACAACACCCCACTGTGAGGTGAAACTCAGGGCAGGGGCTGCCTGCAGGTCTGGGAGGCATTTTATTGAGTCAAGGATCTCCAGCCCAACTTCTCCCTGCACTGCTGCAACACTCAGAGTTGTGTTTTATCCTCTGTTAAGCATCATACTATAGCAACCTGCATGGGAGTCCTTTCATTGACTGAAAGTGTTCAGCTGGCTATGCCAGCCACACATTTTCTTTCTCATATCATAGAAACATTACTGTCAACCAACCCCAGTCCACCCCCACCATGCCCACACCCCTCAGTGCCTCATCTCCTGAACACCTCCTAGGATGGCGACTCCACCATCTCCCTGTGCAGCTGTGCTGAAGTCTCATTACACCTTCTGAAGAGAAATTTCTCCCAGTATCCCATCTGAACCTCGCCCAGCACAACTTAAGGTCCAACTCCATTACCCAGGAGCAGAGATCAACCCTCACCTCACCACAATCTCCTTCAGGGAGTTATAGAGAGCAGTGAGGTCTCCCCTTCTCCAAAACACGGCTTCTCTTAACAAGAGATTAAAATAAAAAAAAACCACACAAACCAAGAACACAAAACCAACATACCCCAGTTCCTCCTTCTAGGAGCAATCAGTCCTCACCTAACACAAACACTGAGTGGCTCCCCTCTACCTACAGCCAACAGTGACTCTTGTAGTGACCAAATTAGTACCGAGCATTATGGGCTGGATGACTTTCAGCTGTGAACACTGCTTGTTAACCTCACATGCTGACCATTCCCTTTTTGCTATTGCCTTTTTCCACCCCGTGCCATGCTTCCTACATCACATCACAACCCCCATCTCCCAGCTGTGTCCCAGGGGGCGTGGATCCCCAATCCAAGGGACTTGGCTTCCCGATCTGTGCTTTCACAGAGATCCCTACAAACACATCCCACTTATTTGCACAGCCTTTCTCCTGCAGATCCCTGCACGGTGTTCTGCAGTTTCCCAGTTGGTTTTGGCTCGTCGACCTGGCACCATCCTCCTGGTGGACAACAGAGGTGCTGGGAGCTGGGACTGTGTGCCTCAGTATCCCTCCCACAAAACAGCACAGCCACACTTTGGAGGGGCTGTGACACCTCTGGATGCAGCACAGCCTCCGACCTCAAGCAGAGCAAATCAAAAGGGAAGTTCCCCTTCTCAGACAAGGTCAGGGCACACCACCTAGATTGAACTCTGTAGAAAATAGTTAATTAATCTCTCTTGCCGTGGCCTAATTCTCTTTTCAACATGTGGCTGTCACTTCCCTGTCATCACAGCTGATTTACAATGGGGTTTAATTAAATCCTCTGTACATTATTCAGCATTCTCTGAAGACAACACCAAAGCAGCCAAGGGTATTTAAAATGTCACCTGCTGAGACGTATCATCTTCTTCTAAATAAATATGACAGTGATCAAACTTTGGCTAATTACGGTGACTTCGTTATTTGTTTGTATGTTTTAATATTTAATTGCTTTCGTGTTCATCCAATTACAAAGCAACAGCAAATAGAAATTAACTTTTTATCAGCGTGTTCCCAGCCCAGCTAATCAGCACTTCAAAGGCCAGGCACAATAGGAGGCCATCCAACCTGAGAGTGCTTTACAATATATTCTCTGCTGAATGGACCGTTCGATTAAATTAAGGCAGAATTGTGTTTGTCAGTGTATTCCCAGCTCCCACCCAGATTCCCTTTATGCGGTCGTTTATGGGCCTCGCTGTGGCATCCTTGCAGCAGGGCAGTAAATTGTTTGCATTGCTCCTGCCCTCATTCAAGCAGTGCCAGTTGCAGCCTGAGGTATTGGTGTTAGCTCTGCATCAGCAGAGGAATATCCCACTGCTATTGTGCTTGGACGTGCAATGGGTGCACCTGCACTGGCTCCTGTTGCTTCCCTGGGAGGTCAGCATCCATTCTAGCAACGAGCAAGGGAAAGCAGCAAAAAAACCCCAAACCTCGAGGGTGCATAACCATGACAGGGTGATTTTTGCCAGAGCAACCATTAAGGTTGGATAGACTGCTAAGGTCATCCATTCCAACTGTCAACCCATCTCTTCGTACCACTAATCACATCCCTCACTGTGATATCCACCCTTTTCTTGAGCATCTTCAGGGACTGTGACTCCACCACCTCCGTTGGCAGCCTGTGCCAATGCCTGACCAGTCTGACCACTGACCAGTAAACTACTTACATTGTCAGAAATATGATGTGGAAACAGAGAGGTTAAGCAAAGCTGGTTTGCCTCTGCATACCTCCTGTGAAGTGGAAACTTGCAGCAAAGAGTGATTTAGGGTCAAAGAAAACAGATAAATGGCACATCTGCCTAACATCAGGGAAGAAATACAGCCAGACAAGCACATGCATAAATGACCCACATTAAAGAGAATTGATCTGTGTTGTATCAGTCCTGCCTGCACTGCCTCATTATTATTGCTGCAAACAGCCAAGCCTTTTAGTTACCACAATAAAGGTCTGGACAAGAGACTGGGGGTTGTGCCACAAACAAACATGGCTTTCTAAGTAGCCTATGTAATAATGATAATAACAAAGTGTAATCTCCTCGTTTTAAAAATGAAACCGAACAAATGATGCACACATAAACCCAGGCCATGGTTAGAGGCATTCACAAATTCCAACATGATCTTCCAAACCTTGCCTCGCTGTCCCCTGGAGTTCATAGGAGATCTCTCAATGTAAGCATGAGGGATAGGGAAATCATGCGTTTGCACAACAGAAGACTGGAGCAGTTGTTAGGCTCCTTGTTGCGTGGGCCAACGTCCCTTAAGCAAGTAGTATGAGAAATGAAAGACTCAAAGAGCCATGGGCAACTACAGGTCCTCAGGGCAACAGGAGGTGCTGCAGCAATCACCATGCCTTGGTCTAATTTATTTATCCAGCACTACTGCAGTAAGAGCACTGGAAAAGAAAAGGATGACATAGACCTATTTCTCTAGGGAGGAAAGGGGTGGTTCATATTGGATATCTGGGACAATTTCTTCTCCAAAAGAGTGATGATGCAGTGGCACAGCTGCCCAGGGAGTGATGGAGTCCCCATTCCTGGTGGTGTTCCGGAACCATGGAGATGGGGCACTGAGGGATGGTCAGTGGGCATGGTGGGTTGGGTTGGGGATCTTACAGGTCTTCTCCAACATCAATGATTCGATGATTCTATTCTATGATTCTCTGTATCGCAGAAAGAACTCATCTTTATCCCTACAGCACTGGGGATCAGCGCCAGGGAGGCACCACCTCTATGAGAAGGCTGTGACACAGCTTTGCATAGGAATTCTCAGTGTGGGGAAAAATTATGCTGGGAAAAGGAATAAGAAAGTACTTTTATCAGATGTTTTTTATTAAAAAAACCCACCAAAACACAACATTTTCCCCACTGAGAAACAACTTTGCGGTTAATTTTAGGCTTATCTCATGAAATATTCAATGAACAAAGAAATGTGTTGGAAATACTTTGATTTTATTGAAATAAAATATTTAATTTGACCCAAAATGCTTTTTCAGTTTTATTGGATCTCCGAGACTGGTTTCATTTGAGAAATCAAACATTTCAGAGCTTTTCATGCAAACAGCAGATCTAAATCCAGCCCGGCTTCGATACCAACTTCTTCACCAAAGTGACTTTCAATGGCTTTTGTTGTCATAATTTTTCTCCTGCAAAGTGATAGCATTCATTAAAAGACAGGCAAACCAGGCTCACCCCAAAGAGGAAGCTGAATTACTTTGATGGGTCCTTTGAAAGAGCTGAGTGATGAGCACACTGGCAGCAATGCAGAGGTTTGGGCTGGGAGGAGAGGAGCCCAGAAGAAATGCAGAAATATGCGTATGAAGAAAAACAGAAACTTTCTGCTTTGATGAAAAAATCCAAGCATTTTGAAGTCTATGCACAAAGACTACAGCAAAATTTACTGCCAGTGACATGAGAAGGGGCAGCTAAGGAAAAATAAACTTCCAGCTGGAAAGACATGTTCGGCATCACAGAAAAGTCACATTTTTCTCAATAGAAAGAGGATGGGAAAAACCAGTTGAAAGGCTTCAAAATGTTTAATTCCAAACAGATTCTTGAGATACAGAGCTTTCAATCAGGAAACTGAAAAGCAAAAATATCCCATTTTTTCCTGGCTAGGACTAGGGCCATATTCACCATGGCTAGAAGCCATCACTGCGAAGGCCATAGGGAAACACGAAGAGCTGTTCTCATCCTACAGGACAGATGGGGACAGTGGCTTCACAGCACTGCTGGTCCCTACCTGACATGGCCATGACATGGCCATACATAAAAACACGCCACACCACTTCAGTTAATTCCCAGCAAAATCCTGTTTTGAATCACTTCAGTATCACTTGACAAAGAAACCGCTGGAGAAAGCTCTGAAGTCACCACGTATCGTCTTCCAGCACAGAGTTCTCCCATATACACACAGCTTGGAGGGAATCCATGTCCTCAGGCTTAAGCTAACTGCAAACCGAAACACAAAACCCCAGGCTCAGCCACCAAAGCCAGCTTGGACCAAACCAAAGGCTTCGGCTGGCGCAGCCCCTTCCCTCTGTGACTCGCTGGAATTTCAAATTATGATTTAACATCCCCATCTGGGCCAAGGACAGTACCGATATTATTATTATTGCTGTAGCTCAATCTTGAATGTTTTCCAGGGTGGCAAAGATTTCTCTCACTCAGTTTTATCGCTTAGTTCCTGCATTTTTCAGCTCTAATAAATAAGGTGACCAAGTCAAGGGCATATATCCGGATTTCTGAAGCTGCCATGTCATTGAAACCTACGAGATAATAACACGTATACTGGGGATAGCATGAGAACTGTTCCCCTTGGCTCTCCATTTCTTCATTCTTGGGCCTTTGATCCAACTTCTGAATTGGGTCCTGGATCCCAGAGCGAGAAGATGACAGGAGAATCTCAGCTCTCGTTCACTTAGAACCAAATTTCTAACCTTTGTGCTGCAGAGAAAGATAAGGCTTCAGACTTCAGGAAGAAAAAAATCAGTTGGGATGGTTTAGAAGAGATCCATTGGTGAAGTCCATAACTTGGAAGAGCCCCAGGGACACGAGGGCTGTGACCTCCTGCACTGGGCTCCAGCAGTGCTCTGTGCCAAAGCTTTTTCAGAAAGAAAAGCTGCCAGGAAAACCAGAATCCGTGACACAGAAAGGGACGGATCGCCCTCCAACACACAAAAAGAAATCAAAGCGAGTGCTTTGCATACAAGCCTTGCATTTGCAATTCTGATGCTCTAATAGGAAATGGCTCCCAGCTGGGGGAGGGGTAGACAGGAAATATTACAACTATGTTATTTTGTTACACTAATTACCAATAATGGCACATACTAGGGTACCAACCACAGTCAATTCATTTTGAAAGCTATATAATAATGTTTAGGATAAAGGAATTAATTTTTATAGCCACTGAAGCAGATTTACTTGTACTGTAATGCAGATTTATTACAAATTAAATTTCCTAACTCAAAGTTGGAGAGGCTCAGCAGGACCTGAGGGGACGTGCACCCTGTTGTATGAAGGAGCTTCTGCTGCTTCAGGGCTCGTGTCTGCGGGCCATTTGTTAGCACAAGGGTTTGGATGTACCCTACAGCATGAACACGAGCAGGCAAGAGAGCATGACCACACTGCCATTCAGACAACTGCTTGTGAAAGTTGTTATTATTATTTTTTTTTTTAATACATATTGTATTAGCTTGAAAAGGTAAAATTTCAGTGCTACAGGCTTTCTGTGTAAAAGAAATTCCATAAAAAATTCATAAAGTGGAAACTTTGAAGTAAAGCCAAGAAGATGCAGTCATTATTTTACAGAAATATTTCTGGTGTCAATCATTGACTATGGCACATTTCAGATCACTCAGGATTGGGATGTAAGTGGAACCAAAAGCAGAACTGGGCATGGATGAGGGAGCTGGACAGGGCAGGGAAGGGCCCTCATGCAGTCCCAATAGGAACATCACCATTCCTGATTGTCAATTCCATTTCTAGTTATGATGGTGATGGGTTGATGGTTGGACTAGATGATCTCAGTGGTCTTTTCCAACCAAAATGATTCTGTGATTCTAACACCAATATCCAATATGCTGAAATGTGGTTTTGTTATAATCAATACTTGTGATGGGTGACCACCAGGGTGCCTTTCAGGGTGCAGGACATGGGCTGGGCATGCTGCTCATCTACAGCTTGGGAAAGGGATCCCAGCTTGCCAGCTGAACACTTGGCATTATTATGCCCTTAAAGAAATAAAAGCTTGTTCAGCCCAAGCTTTGCAATAGCTTCAGTGCCAAGTGGCAGTGCAGCAGCTGAGAAGGGCGAGAGGGGTTCACAGCAGTGCTTACACATCAGCCCTGAACCAGCAGATGAATGAAGGCACCAAACAAAACCTGCCCAAGTTCCTCGGGAGGCACAGACAGAGCTGGAGCTGCTCCAAACCTGTCTCAGAGATAATCCCTATGCACAATGCTGCAGAGATCTGGAATGGTCCTGCTCACATGTTGGCTCTTAATGGCAGCCACAGAGATCCCATCACATTAAGCTTCATCATGGGAGAGGGATGCGGAGGGAGGAGAGTCATTAGCTCAGCTCAGGTGCCATGCAAGGAGGAGGGGGAGTGGTTTCCTGTGATAATACTGCACAGGCTGAGCTCCCACCAATACTTTCCTGTGCTCCAGGATAAATGAGACTTCCCTAATTCTTTCCCCACTGCAAATAAACAGACGGGGAGCCTACACCATGCAGCTTGTAGTGCCCTATTCATCACAGCATCCGACTATAGGTAGCAGTGATTACAGCTAATTATTGGCAATTACTGCCACTGAGCTGGTAGGTGTGTTTCCCCAATAACTTTCAGCAGCTCCCAAAGCTCTTTGAGGGCTTCTCCATGCGAGAAGGACTGCAGCGACTCCTCCTCTGCACAGCAGCCAGATTCTCCTCCCAGATCTCTCCCCACTGAGCATCATGGTGTCATCGGAGATAAAACAGGAAAAATACTCAGTCCCATGAGACCACGGCATCAGCGACACACCGACAGGTTGGTGGGACCCCTCCTGCCTGGAATGACTCTTTATGCCTTTTGCTCCTTCGATCAAGCCTGGATCCCCCCACCCCTTCTCCAGCATATCATGCAATTCATACAAAAACACAACAGAGGAGCGCATGTACAGCCGGCGCTTTCCCCGCATATAAAGTAACACGGCAGCGGGTGAGGGATGGATCCTTTGAGAAATTCGTATGCCAGCCTTCCCACTATAGTAATTTCATTCTGTCTTTGTAATTGTCTGATATTACATTGTTCCCTGCTGGAAGATTAATTAGCTAGTCTTACCCTCCAACACACCATCCCTCTGCAACCCTCAAGGAAGCTGGAGTGGTGCCAAGCCGTGTGGATTTGCTATTCGGGATAGCAGCTGCTACCGCCGCCACGAAAGCCTCCTTTTGTCCCTGAGTAGCAGTTGCTGTGCCAACTGACCCCCACGTCCCTGGCCCTCCCAAAGCCACTGCCGAAGGTCTGGCCAAGGTTCAGCAACGCGGGGTAAGGGTTGGAAGAGAAGGGTGGGGGGAGAAAAGAAAAAAAAATCACACAATCAGAGAAAATGCAAAAAAACAACAACAAAAAAAAGAAAACAACACATAAAACACACACAACTCTGACCGCCCCCCACACCCCAGCCCTTCACATGGCATAATTACTCACGCTTGTTAAGCATGGCTGCATTGCGTATGCGAGTCACGCGGGCCGGGCGCATGTTGGTGATGCTGCAGTGCTGGCTGGCAGTGGGAAGGGCACGGCGGCACCGCGGGGACACCAAGCCATGGGGGTCCCAACAGAGAGTCTGCAGCTTCTGTTCCTGTCCTTTCTCCCTCCCTTCCACCTTCCCCAGGCATGGGTTTGAGTGGATCTGCCTTAGCTCAATGGTGGCGCGCAGTGGATGAGGTTTGGATGTGTCCCCATCCAACAGTGGGGGGAAACTCCCTAAAAAATAGGGAGATGTCTCCATAGCCCAGTGCACATCACAGAGCCATGCTGCCATTGCATGCAGTCCTCCTTAAGTCATGTTGGTTCAGTATGCTATAGGACATATGCAGACACATTCGCCTGGTGCTCCATTTTGCCCCCAGAAGCACTAGGGTAGCTCACACATTCTGTTTTCCTGGCTGCTCTGCCCCAGCCCCGCTGCTCAGCCACCCTGGATACTTCCTTGGCCACCGTCCCTGTCAGGGCCACAGTGCAGGGCACCAAAGGTGCCTACAGGTTGTGCTTAAGGCACAAAAAGAAAGGAGATCTCTGTGTTGCACACAGAGGAAGCTGTGAGCACAGAGGGCTGCAGTCCACCTCCTGCTCTGAGATCCCCAGATCACAGTGGGGATGTGAGGCTTTCTCAGTACAGGCTCTGCACCAGCACATGGAAAACCAGCTTGGATTGAATTGTTATGGGGCTGCAGGGAACGGTCCCAAAATGTGCTGGGGGCTCATTGAGATCTGCAGGGAGGAGATGTGGGCACCTCAGCGCCCGCTTCACCAGCAGCCCCCCTCCCCGGGTGCTACGGAAACGGGAATTAAGTGATGATGAATGCGGTATTAATTAATTAAAAGAAAATGCGCACGAAGGGGGGCGGGGGTCCTGGTGCCAAGGAGGGGTCACCCTACCCCTCATTGCTCGTTGGCTTTGCTCAGCAGGAAGCATCGGGGCGAGTGGCAGCAGTGGGAGACGGGGACCTGGCAGGAACAGCTCCGTGCCGCCATCTTCTCTTGGCACAGAGACTGAATAGAAAATCGATTTTGCACACCCCGAAATGGCCGCTCGGGAGGGGTCAGCGGAGGAGCTCAGAGCAGATGGCACCGCGGGGACTCCGCTGCTTGGCTTTGAGGATGGAGGCTGTTCACACGTGTGATGAGCTACAACGTTCAGCTTAAATAAAATGATGAAGAAGGCAAAGCGCGGCGCATTGCTTTGATTTGCATTCTGCACCCACCTCTACCACGTGCCCATCGCCTCCTCCTATTGCAGGCACACGGACGCAGCAGTTCCAAATTCAATGGCTCTTCCAACTCACGCCATCCTTCCCTCTGCCATTGTGTTAAACCGTTCTTTTCTCCCACTGCAGTGATAATCCCCCATAGCTGAGCACCAGGGCAGTTCGTGGCTCTTCTCCCAACTCTCACTCAAGGTATGTTATTTATACATCTTTCAACGCTGACTTTTTCAACACTTTTTTTTCCTTTTCTTTAATTACTTGCATTTAAAATAAAAATGCCAACCTGTGTGAGTGAGTGCCCTCATTACAGTCCCAGTCCTCCGGCTAATTAATGCCTGTTAGCTTTGGCGTACACACTAGGATGCCTAAATCCAAAATACACAAGGCTGCCAAGTTACTTTGCAAACAATGCTTGCCTTGAAGAAACGTGTGAGTTGGGTAATGCAGCTGTGTGCAATCTGACAATAATCCTTGGTTTCAAGGTGTCTTCAGAGGGGGAAAGCTACAGCTTGGCCACCCCCAGGGAGATGGTTGGAAAACCAAAGAGCAAAGCAGAAGGAAAGTAAAGAGAAAGAAGGCATCTCCAGCAGAAGGGAGGCATTTCCAAAAGAAAAGAGGCATCTAAAAGAAAGAGAAGCACCTAAAGGTCTAAGGACTGCTTGTTTAGCAAGGTCACAAATAAAGGACAAAGGAACAAGCAGAGTGGGAAGGTTGGTTCAGTCCTGGCAGCATCCAAGAGTCAGCACTGCTGAAGGCTGCAGGTTTAAATCTGATTAAAAAAAGAAAAAGCCTTATGTAAACTTAATGCATAATTAACCTGAGAAAAGCACTCGCAGAAGATATCATTGAGGTTGTGAGAGCAGTAGAGCCACAAAAACAACTCTGTCGCTCTATGAAGAATGAGAACATTCCCAGTGAAATTATTTCAATGCTCATCTAATGAAAAGCGTGAAACCTGCTGCATCCCAACCAGGGTGGGTTGCAGGTTTCTTACATCTCTCTCCAGAGTTAAAAGTCCTTGCAAAGATGCCCTCAGGTTTCATCCTCCCGTAGCCCCCTGTGTAAGCCATGCATTTTCTGTGCTCCCCCCTTCATTTCACACCTTCCTCAGAGTCTCATGACACAGACATCGCCCAGACCCACCCATCTCCCCATGCTGTGTTTGGGTCCCAAGCTCCTGAAGCTCCTTCTGATGCCATTGGTAGAAAAAGCCAAGTCTCCCGTTTGCCAACGCCTGTAACTGAACCTCCCGCAGGCCCTGCCCTCCGCTCAGCTCCTGGCCTGCTTACAACCAGAGCAGCTGTTTCACATTTCCCAGTTTAAAACCTCACGTTACATCAATGTCCCTCTTGCCAAAAATCCAGCGAGAGGTCGGCCCTGCGATCCAGGTCAGATCCTGCCCCTCCTCCCAGCAGGATCCCGACCCAAATGTTTGAGGCTCCCTTTGGAGAAAGCTCTGCTCAGCACCCCAACACCTCACACACCGCATGTGTTTGGGGTTACTGCAACACCCAGCATGATCCCAGGGCTGTCTGCACACCCTGCAGAGCTCCAGTGCTCTGCCCTTGCTTGCAGCTTTGTTGCTCCCCATGCATGCATCACCAGGCTCTGCCAGCAGCACCGCAGGCGCTTGGCAGGGCAGTGCCAGCACTCCAAAACAATAACACATCGTTTCCAAATGCCTAATTTTACAGCTAATTTCATGGTATTTTGATGTTGTAAGCTTGAGATGCGTTTGCCGAAAGCGAGTATTTTAATGTGTGGCTATGAAGACCCCACGAGCAATAAGAACACTGTCACAGAGCTCCCATTAAATACAACTGCAATGCAGAGCGTGCTCAGGGCCGGGTGAGATCTCAGGGCCGGGCAAAATCCACCTATGAACAAAAAAAAAAAGGGGCAGAGAGCACAACGCAACACTTCTGCAGCTCACAGAGGCGCTGCCATTCACACTGTGCTTTTGCAACGTGCGTTAGCAGCGCTCACAAAGCCGTTGGCTGTGCAGAGGGTGGCCTCCATGCCAAACCCAACCTGCCCAGATCCCAGCACAGGGACTCACTGGGATCAAGGTCTTTCTCATTACTGTGCGCAGAGCCAGGAGGATGCTGCAGATATACTACGAGCACTTAGGAGGAAAAACATTACAGCGTCTAAAGGCACTTTAAATGATTTAGATACAAACTTGCCTGTAATAAGACATCTATTTTGGTTAATCTCTTAGTTGCAAATCTTGAAACTCTTGAACCTGCCTCAGGCTACTGTCAGCAGCACTTCATTTAACACTGCTTATTGGGAATAACTGCTATTTCCCACTGTAACCTCCAAACCTCTTAAAGTCTCTCTTATTGCTTTGCCCAAACACACTTGCCTTGAGGATACAGCAGGTTTCTCTCACCAAGAGCTGTTACACTGATCTGAACACGCTGAATCAGAGCAGACCGGGCTCAGAGCATCGTCCCCATAGTGTTTGGGGAGCAGCTCTCCTTTGAGTGCTCACTGGGGTTATGGGAGCTGTCTGATCACACATCACACACGCATTGCAGGCGGTGGGGATGTGCCTGGAGACAGCCTGACCTCGTCACTGTGCTTGGAACCCCTTGTGGGCTCAGCATCATGGCTGCAGGGCTCAGCATCACATCTGTAGGGCTCACACTTCGATCTCTTCTATGTTTCTCTTTGAAGAGGATCCAGAGTTGTGTGGGTGCACATCCAGTGCCTGGTGGACACCCAGATGTGATGACAAAGTGACCACACATTGGTCTCCCAGGTGAGCACATGTATGAGAATCCTCCAAGTACATCCTATAGACAGAGTACTTATAGCCATAGCATACGGCTTTCCAGACATGAATATGGGGAAATGGGTATCTCTGCAGCCCCTACAGCAAGTGCTGCAGGCACAGCCCTCTGCTTGGGGGAAAGGTAATAGAATGGCTTAGGTTGAAATGGACTTTAAAGATCGTCTACTTCCAACCCCCTGCCATGGGCTGGTTGCCCACACCAAGTCAGGCTGCCTTGAACCCTGTCTTGGGCACCTCCAGGGATGGGGCAGCCACATTCCTCTGGGCAAGTTTTGATCTGTGGTGGAGGATGTGAGGAAATGAGGAAAAGTAAAGGGAAATGCCAAAGAAAAGGGAAGGGGCTCACACAATGCACGCAGCAGCACCAGTTGCTGTTCCCAAGGCATGCAGCCTGCAGGCTGCAATGCTCAGAGCTGTGTCCTTGAGCCAATGCTGAGCCCCTCCTGTATCTGCATCCCTCCAGTCTGCTCCCGTCCTGGAGATGAGCCTTGGTCTGAGCTCAGGTTGGGAATTAAGCATCCATCAGACAGATTTCTCCCCTGCTAGATGGGATCCCTCCTGTTCCATGCAGATCTGGGGTGGCCCCAGGCCATGCTCTTTGGAGCTGGCCAGGAACCATATGGGTTTTCCATCTCTCTGCAGCAGTCCCACACCTTTTGCTGCTGAGGGTTTGGGGGACAGATACGTGCACAAAAGATGGTTTCAGTAGGTATAAGAAGAGGGAATTTGGCTCATTACTGCGTGCTGTGAGGTATGTCTTTAAGCTTCAGTAAACTTTTGGAGTCCCTGGGCAGCTGGTAATGTGCCTTTGATGGAAGCATGACTTTTGAAATGGCAGTTTTTAGCTTAGCTGGGTAATGTTAATGAGAAAATACTGTGGGCTGTGGGTGGAAGGCTCCTGAATCCCAGACGTTCGAAATGAATTATTCTGTTTTCCTAAATGAAGCAACGCAGCACAGTGGTGAGAATCAGGAGTTGGCAGCCAAACGTGGAGCAGGGAGCTGCAGCCTCAGACATGCCATGTGCAGGGAGCAAACCCTGCTGCTCCAGTTCTCAGAGCTGTGTGGGTTGGGGCAGTGCAGGTGGGGACGGATGGACAAATTCTCCCTTCTGTTGCAGCCAGAGGGCTGATCAAAGCCCCAGGCTGCTGACTGCAGCTCTGCAGTTCCTCAGCATTTAGAGCTCAGAAAGCCAACGCTGTGCCTGCTGCTGTACAGCACAGTGCACATCAAAAGGAGCTCCCACGAGGATGGGTCCCACGTGGCTGCGTGCAGGTTATGATGAGCACGAGGGGTTGGTGTAGGAGATACAGCCCTGATATCCATCAGCACTGTTTGCACTGTGCAGGTGGTGCAACTCGTGGGACAGTGAATCCTAAAGGCTGATCCTAAATGCCCATCCCCTGAGCAGTGCTGCTGGCTTCTGGGCTCCTAGACACAAGGTGCTGGTGATTACCCTCCAAGTAATTAGTTTTTAAATCAGGCAGACGGTTCAGGAACCACTCGCTATGAGCTGCTTTAATTATTGATGCTCCCTTTTATTCATATTATTTATAGCAGCTGGGCCGGGCGCGATGCTCGTGGGGCCAGGAGCAGCCCCAGCTCTTCCCTGGGTTTCCATCCCCTCTGGTTTCACCCCCAAACCCCCCAGTGCTCAGGGACTCCCCCTTTGCAGCAAAGCAAACAGGAGCGGGTGCCCATCACTGCGGTAATTAAACTCTCACTCATCTTCATTTCCTTCAGTTGCTGAAGTGAGGCCACTCAATAAGCCATTAGCACAAGGCTCTTTCTATCACTACAGCATCGTTAAGCACATGTACCCCAGAGACCACTGGGGACTGAAACGTGGTCACGTAGTGCCTCCCACTCCCCCCCAACGGCCCCTCGTGGGAGACTCAGGGAAATTTCACTGCATAAACCCTTCCTGAGCTGAGGTCTTGCAGGAGCCATCTCCACCTCCCCTTTCCTGCAGCAAGAACTCATTCCTGTCCAGCACCAGCACAGGGCACAGCATCTGCCCCAGAGCAGCCCCTGCCCCAACCCAAGAAAGCTGTAAAAAGCAGCACCAGCACAAGAGAAAAAAAATGCCGTAGGGGAAAAGCTGCTGCAGATGCTTTGCCAGAAGCAAAGCCCACGGCCCATGTTTGTAATTACAACTGTATGTTGATTTTCCCCCCCAAAGAGGTTGTGCTTGGGGTCTGGCTGTGGTTCCAGCAGCGAGGACCCATGGGGCAGCAGAACTGGGGGTGAGTGGTGCCTGAGCCAAAGCAACCACAAAATCACAGCACACTGCTTGGAAATCCCCTGAAAGGCATCAGGCTGGGCTTTGCAATGGGGCTGGGAGCCAACTGACAGCACACTGCTGGATGCCGTGCACAGAATCACAGAATCACAGAATGGTTTGGGTTGGAAGGGACCTTTAAGGACACCTAGTTCCAACCCCCTGCTACAGGCAGGGACGTCTCCCTTGGCAACCCAGGTACCAGTAGAAAACCAGGTCCCTGAAGATGCCCTGCACCCCACACGCCTGTAGGGAACCCAAACCCAACCCAAAGCAAGGTGCTTTCTGCCCTGTTGGTTTGCATGCAGCTCAGGCACCTTGGGGAGAAAAAATACAGCACACAAGTAGGATACCTACATGGGAGGTGCTGGCATGGGACCCCGCTGCAGTCCTATGGTGTTCAGGGGTCAGCAATGCATTGAGCCACCCCCCCAAAATGGGCACAGCCCCATTCAAAAGCCGGTTGGATCCATGCATTAAGTCCATCCCTGCCCCCAAGGAACAGCCAATTCCAAACAAGCCACCTCCCGTCTGCATTCAAAACATTTATTTTGGGAAATACATATTAAACACTATTATTTATACAAATTAAAAAAAAAAAAAAAAAAAAAAAAAAAAAAAAAAAGACTAAATTTCTTGTAATGCTTATAACCCCCGAAAGGCCATTGTAATACATCTGGATGAAGTTCGTTTTTTTTATTATTGTATTTTCATTTCCTTCCCCCCCAAAAGAAAGAGAAAGATCCCAGGTTATAAGGGAGATAGCAGCGTGCCTCGCCTGGCCCAGCTTGAGAGATCGACTGGAGAGAAAAGAATTTAAGATGACATTTGCAGAAGTGCCTCGCGCAGGAGATTTTCTCCCCTTGAAGTCTTTGTAACAATTGAAATGCACCTTTTTTTTTTTCAGTAAATACATTTTGTTTTTGCTAAAATATAGCAAGTCAGTATGTAAATGGTTGTGCTTCCTCAGCAGCTCAGCGAGTGCTGCTGCAGAGGGGGAAATGTGAGCTATGGGGAGGGCACGTCCTCCTTGCACTGCACCCCAGGGTGTGCAGGAGCACCTCCTAACCTTTCACTGAGTATGTGGGCATCCTGAGCAGGGTGAGAGCTGCCTCTGCTCCTCTGCCCCACAGAGAATGCAGGGTGGGCCACGCTGCCATTATTACACGCCAAAAAAAAAGGGCCATTTGCATGAGGTTTCATCCCATAGAGGAGAGCAGAGATGGATGGAACTGACAGCGGGAGAGGGGCAGGGGGATGCGGGGCTCCTGGGCCACGCAGTGTTCCCCAGCAGAACCCACACAAGGTCCTTCTTCCTGCAGGTCCACAGAAACACAAAGTGTGGGGCAGAGCCATAGGGCCAGGCTGCTCTCATGCATGTGGGCATGCAGGGCTCAGGCGGTGTGGGCACAGCCCTGTGCACAGGGCCATTCACATGGAGGAGTGCGTTACGGAGACATCACACACGGGATGCAAAGGAGTATGCATAGAAAAATAACACCCAACAGCCTCCTCTGACTTAGGGAAAAGCCCACTATGACAAAGGTCAGACAGGACAAACCTCCACTTCCCAGCACCGCTTTGCAGAGACATTCCACTCTCAGCCCCTTCAAACACACTCTGAGCTGTCCATGGAATAAAACACCCTACAGATGGAAAACAAATACATGCGGGTCCACAGGAACCCAGTCATACCTATGGGCCAAGCCACGAGTGAGAGGGACGAGGAGTCTCTGCAAAGCACTGCAAGCATTTTCCGGACACAACCCCCCGCCCCCATTCTGCACTATTGCAAGGTAACAGTCCTAAAGGCACTTTTCCCAGAGCCGGGCTGCTGCAAGGCGAGGTAACGCCCCAATGCTCCCAGCTTATTGCATGTAGGCAGGGAAGAGGGGCAGGGTCAGGGCTGGTGCTGCAGGGCTGCTGAGGAGGAGGCAGGAGACAAGGATGGCACTGTCTTGCTGTCTTCACACCATCGTACCTTGCTTTGCTTCTGGAGGGTACAATGACACAGAGCAGCCCTTGCCTCCAATGGACGGAGAGGAAAAATGGCACAGACGTGGGACAGAGGTACTCAGCCTTTGGCAAACTGCCCTGGGTGCACGGCCACAGAGATGGCAGGACACTCAACTGCACCCTGAGACCCCGCAGCCCCTGCTGCCCTACAGCCCAAATCCATACAGCCCTATGGCAGGAGGATCCTCCATCCCCTCCCAGGGCTGGGGAGCAACGGGGGACGGGAACTCACCCCTCCTCTGTACAACATACGGCATCTGGTTATTTGGTCAGTTAACATTGGTGGGGGGTTTTGGGGGAAGAGGGACAGTGGCAGAGGATTTATATAAAAATAAAGGGAGAAGGGGGGTAGAAATAGCGAGCGTGAGCGAGCAAGGTCCTGGCTACACAGCGAGACGGTTACATTTCGTTAGCCACCAGCTCTTTGTCGGTCACGCCGTTGGAGAGCGAGCTCTGGCCCTCGTTCAGCCTCTTCACCCTGTAGGCTTCGAAGTGGATATTGCTGGTAATATCCTTTATGTTTTGCATGTGTGTCCTATGGGAAACAGAAACACGGGGTGGTCACATCTCATATAGGGCATAACACCCACTGTGCCAACCCTGGCTGCCACCTCACCTTTTGCTTTCCTGCCCTCTCTCCAGTCTTGTCCCCACTTACACCCCTGGTTAATGGTACATCTTTAGGATGCAGGAGGGAAGCAAAGGCAGTTATGGGCAGCTGGGTCCAGAAGCCCCCTGCAGCCACATCCCACGGCATGGGGCCATCCCACCGAGGGCTGGGAGGGAAGCACGGAGGGATGGAGGAGCAAAGCAAAGCAGGGCTGCATCTGGTGGGCTCAGCTCTGCCCTTTGGATGCCAACTGGTGACCAAAGCTATGGGACTCGGCGCAGTCCTACCAACCTGATGAGGAGGTCCCGCAGGTAGGCGAACTCACAGTGTGTCGTGTTCTCCACTGGGAGGGAGAGAGAGAAACCCATCAGTGCACAGCCATGGCATGAATGTGGCAGCTGCCTGGGGCAGGAGGGTGTGATGGGGCTTCACCAGCATGTGGGGAATGGGGACAGAGACCTAGTCCAAGGGTAGAGTGCTTGCAAGAGGGAGGGGGGAAAAGCAAATGGTGTTGCACCAGCACAATGAACACAACAGCTCTCAGTTTACCAGGCAGTTGAATTTAGAGCATCAACTCCCTTTTTTCATTGTTTTTCCATGCAAACCTTGAAGAGAACTCAGAAATGGCAGGACAACAAGTAACACTGCTCTGCAAGGTGCCCATGCCCTCGTGTGGCATCTGCCTTCTGCATGGGAGACCCACGCTCGACCACTCCAAAACCCATTAAACTCAGAGCTTCCAAGGATAGAGCACAAGAGGGCAGCAGAGATTTAAAATACACCAATTTTTCTGGCAGCTCTGCTAAGCAATCCCTCAACACAGGAATCCTATAAAAAAGAATCATAAATGAGAGCATTCTCTGAAATAAAAGGGAGGAAGGCAGAAGGGTGGCATTGGAGATGTGTCAGCTGGCTGCCAGAAGGCAGGAGCAGGGAAATGTGATGATGGATTGGAGCCAGGAGCCTTCAAACTATAATTTAAAATGGGAGAGGGGAAAAAAAAAAGGATGGGATGAAGATGGAAGAATGATGAGATCCCACTGCTAAATGCATGGAGGATTCACAGAATCATTATCATAGAATTATTAAGGTTGGAAAAGACTAAGATCATCCAGTCCAACCATAAGGAAGGACCTTATCACCTGTCAAGGCAGGAGATGGGCTCAGGAGGGAGGGAAGCAAGGACAAGCTACCTTCAATGGTGCCCCATTTGGTCTTCCTTCCAAGGATTCTCCTTCCATTAACCTGGTATTCCTGGTCACTGCCCACCACTGCAAATGGGATCATTTCCTGAAGGCAGACAAACGCAAGGTTACGTTTTCCTTCTGAAAAAACAGTCAGGAAACCAGGCTGCTCAGCAAAGTCCTGAGCCATGCTGCTTTCCTTTTTTGCAAGAGGATCCCTGGGCATCATGGTAACATGGAGCTGCATACCCTCAGCCACAGACATCCAGCTGCAATGCCATGCACTCACCCTGAATTTCTCATTCACGAGCCGATCTTCAGAATCTTCATCAAACTCCTTCTGAGGGTACACATCAATCCCATTGGCAAGGAGATCAGCCGTGATCTGGGAGGGGAAGAGTAGAGCATGAAAAGACATGAAAGCTCGGGCAAAGGAGCTGCTCCCATCCCATCCCATCCCATCCCATCCCATCCCATCCCATCCCATCCCATCCCATCCCATCCCATCCCATCCTATCCCATCCCATCCCATCCCATCCCATCCCATCCCAACCCATCGGCTCAGCTCATACCAAGTCACAGCAATGCCCAGCAGTCAAACACTGATATTTTGGCTGGTTCTCCAGACCCAGCAATTGCCTCTGTGCCCTACAGCCCTCAGCCATCCCCTGCACTACACCAGGATATTTGGGCCATGTGCAGTTCCGTATGCACGCAGAGGAAAGCACGCATGCTGCTCCTGTGCACTCAGACAGTCCCTCCTCAGCTCCCCACCAACAGAATCAAGGGGATTTCATGCCTTGCTTCCCCACAGATGTGGCCCAGCTGAGCTGAGCAGACGCACACATTTGTGCCCAGTTGCTGCTGAGCGCATGGTGCCGCCCAGGAAGGCTTTTACAGCCTCTACATGCACCACCGTCAGCATCCCAAAATACAACAAACCAGCCTGAAAATAACAACAGCAGCAACAAAGGAGGCAGGAGAAACTGGCCCCGAGGCCACGAGCTCAGAACTTATCCCGCACTGACAAAATTCCAAGAGAAACACAAGGAAGAGTGAAGGCCGTTCCCTGCGCACCGGATCGCTCAGCGCTTCGGCTAAGGAATGCTGGGCTGGCAGCCCAGTGCTCAGCTCCCAACCTGCGCAGCCTCCTGGCCCCTCACCCGCTGCTTGAAGTAGTCCCTCTCCTCCAGTGTCAGCGTGTCGGCTTTGGCGATCACGGGGACGATGTTGACCACTTTGCTCAGGCGTTTCATGAACTCGATGTCCAGCGGTCGGAGCCTGAAAAACACAGTGGAGGGATGAGGGACTCAACATGGGGCCATGCAAACTCCCAGCAGAGAGAAAAAGTTTCTACGGTGGAAGTGTCAGAAGAGCAAAGTCGAAGTATTGCATCACCTCAGCACTCCTTGGGAAATGCATCCCTCATGGGTGTGTAATTGGTGCCACGCAGGCACCCGGCCCTGACCCTGCCTCTGCTCCTCACTCCTCCCAGGAGATGTTCTTATCACTGGGGGTTGGATGCAGCTGTACAGCTCAGGGACACCTCTGTTTGCTCTGGGACAAATGCCACAGCTTGATCTCACGAGGTACAATAGAATCATCTAATCGTTAAGGTTGGAAATGACCTCTCAGAGCACCATGTCCAACCCCAGTCCACCTCCACCATGCCCACTGACCACATCTCTCAGTGCCACATCACCACAGTTCTTGAACACCTCCAGGGACAGTGACTCCACCAGCTCCCTGGGCAGCTGTGCCACTGCATCACCTCTCTTTCTGAGAGGAAATTCTTCCTGACATCCAACCTGAATTTCCCCTGGTGAAACTTGAGGCCATCACCTCTCATCCTACCACAGCTACCTGGGAGCAGAGGCCAACCCCCACCTCACCACAACCTCCTGTCAGGGAGTTGTAGAGAGCAGAGAGGTTTCCCCTGAGCCTCTTCTTTTCCAGGTTGAACCAGCCCAGTTCCCTCAGCTGCTGCCCATAGGAAATGTGCTCCACACCGTTCACAGCTCTGCTGCCCTTCTCTGGATGTGCTCTGGCTCCTCAATGTCTTTCCAGCACCTGACCTCAGCAGCAGCAAGACATCCCAATGCTCACATCCTCACAGCCCCATGGTGACACAGCCTCAGCCTGGCAGGCCTTGCTGAAGCCCTGTTCCACAGACCAGAGGCCCACATAACCAGGAACCCACAAGAGCAGGATGGAGCCCTGTGTGGGGCAACATGGAGCCAAGCCAAGCACCCAGAGATAGGGAGAACACTGTCAAGACAGCAGCTACTGCCAACACACCCAAACAAGTATCTGTGAGCCCTACGAAGGGCTCAGAACCCTCCAATGCCCCTGCATGGCTCCTGCAAACCCAGCAAAAGCCTTGCAAGCACGCAGGGAAAGAAACCGATGATGCCCTACCTCCACCCCTCGAGGCCACCCAGCAGCATCACACAGTCCATAGAGAGCTGCTCAGCTGCACCATGCCACTCCTGTGATCCTAAAACCACAGCTCAGGGCTGCCCTCATGCATAGATCCCAGCTGCACCCTGCCCAAACCCCTTCTCCTCCCAGGAAGGTCTGGTCACACCCTGCATGGAGCTGCTCCCCAACCCCAACACAGCTCAGTACCAGCAGTGTGAATACAAACCAGTTCCCAGCATAAGCTCAGGAGCCACAGATCACTATGGGCCCCAGAAAAGAAAAGAGTTTGGCTATTTTGAAAAAAAAAAAGAAAGGAAGAAAGAAAAAAACACAAGGAAACCCCCATGGACACATCTAAGCAGACTGCTGCTGGCAAACATTGTTTGGAGCTCTGCATAATGTATTTCCCAGACCTCCAAGGAAGCAATGCGCTTACGTTCCTTTCCCAGCAGAATGCTTTCCCCTCCTTTCTCTTTGCTGTTTTTCAAACAGTTTTTCCCCTTTAAAAGCCTCTTCCCCACTGAGGCTGCGTTCCTGCCTCTTTCATCAGAGCACAGCCTGGATGCGCACGCAGCCGATGGATTCACAGCCCACCAGACGTGTGAGATTCAGCCCAGCAGACCACTCAGCCCTCCCCGGTACCAGATGAGGAGCTGAGGCTGTTCCCAAGGCACAGCTCACACGCAGAGCAGTGATGCTAAATGGAAGCAGAGGGGACAGCTGTGGCACCATGGGGCAGCTCCCAGGACGCAGTAGAGCAAAGTTCCCCAGTGTTTCCTCTGTGCACATCACATCCATGGGCTGAGCTGCTGCAAACCCCCCCAGCCACAATTTTTAGGGAACACTCAAACCTCAAATATTTAAAAGCAAGTGATGCTGGAAGTCACTGTTACTCATCTGAAGACAACAAAGGAGAATGAAGGGCTTAAGGGGGTGATGAAAGAAGAGAACCTGATTTGAACATCTACTAATTAATGCTGCACAGGCCCACGAAGACAAGGGCAAGGTCACGATGGGGCAAGCCCAGATCTAATTCCTGCCAAACTCCTGCTGCACAGCACCACCCAGCAATGCTGGCTGTCCCCCACCCCCTCTTGCTACGGTGCCGGAGACAGCAGAGTGCCTCTAAATACCTTTATGGTAAAAACAACCCACTGAGAGCCGCAGCCATTTCCTTTCTGTTGTGCCCCAGATCAAACCACCAGCAGGAAGCTGAGCTGTGCATGTAGCCATCCCACAGCACCCAGCACCCCGATGAGGGGCCCAGTCGTGGCTGCAGGGTGTCTATCTCTCAACACGTGGCTCTGGTACACACACAGAGCAGGGCTGCTGGGGCTGGGCAGTGGTTCAGAGCTACGTTTCCAAGCCGGGTGGTGCTTCACAGGGGTCACAGCTGAGAAATTTATTGGGTGGCAAAGATTGCGGCTTGTGCGGCTGCAGCCAGAAGCTCTGCCAGCAGGTTACTTAGCCTGTGCTAACATGGTTTTACGGGAGTGTTACAAGAAGGACAGGGTGTGTGCGAGCTAGATGGGTTGCAAATCCTGCCCTGACCTCCCTAGGAAGGGAAAATTCTCCCTGGATTAACCCTTGAGCAGAATGGTAGGAGGCATGAGCCTGTGCTAAGCGTGGTGTGAGCCCCTGCACTGCACACTGAGCACAGAGCCCTGATGCCAGCGCTGCAGCGTGGGCACAGTGGGGTACCAGGCACCACAACTTGGACTTCAAAGGGGAGCAGAAGGGAAACCCAATGCTTGCTCATTGCTTTCTCCAAAAGCTTATTTCCCACAGCCTTCTTGCACTCCATGGGGTTTGCCCCCCTTTCTGCAGGCAACAGCTTCAATCGCTCTCAGCCTTGCTGTCCCCAGGCAGGAGGGGATGTGAGCCGATGCTGGGGGTGGCACAGGGCAGGGCTGTTAGCACCGCAGCAAGGGCTGTGCACAGCTCAGCAACACCATCCTCCAACGGCCGGGCTAGCTGATATTGGAAACACATGTTTGCTGGAGAGAAAGAAGAAAGGCAGCTGAACTTCCAGCAATTATTGCTAGCCAGCAGTGAGAGAAACCAGAACACGCCGAGGGGCTCCGGCAGGGGACGGGGTGAAGCAAGCTCCACGGGGTGCTGCATGGGAAGCAGAGCCCACAGCAGCCCCAAATCTCCCATCCACATCTGCTGCATGCTGTGCTCCCATGTTCACAGATGTGCAAGGGTTAAAATGCCCAAAGTGATGAGAAAAAGACAAAGCACAGCTCATGCTGCAATACCCCGACCCAGTTTGCTAATAGGTCCAAAGATGAGCAGCACCCACAGCCAAATGGCCCAACACATCATCCCCTCCTACATTTCCACTTCATCAGGGTGTAAAGGAAGAGTCCAAGCCCAGAGGGAGGCTCCTGCTCCCTCTCAGAGGCTGTGAGGTCCCTGCACACGCTGTGCCTATTATACAAGAAGAGCATAGCTGCCCCATGCAGTCATTGTATTCCACTGAAAAGTGCATTTTTTGTCTGCCCACCAACAGAAGCAAAACAAAACCTTTTTTTTCTTTTTCTGTTGGAATACATCTCTCCGTGATGAAGAGGAAAAGGCTGACATGAATATAGTGCTGGTGGTTTGAGTTTACTTCTGAAATCAGACACAAAAATTCCCCATGCAGACAAAGCCAGAAGTGGAAGGAATTGACTCAAATCAAAAGGAAGCCCGGGTCTCACTTCATGCTGAGACACTTCGAGTTGTGGCTTTCAGAACACCACAAGTGCCCCAGATTCTCAGTAAAGGCTCTGTGTCTTTAAAACAGAAAAGCAGGAGTTGGAGATGGAGCCCTTTGATGCTGTTATTTGAGAAGTGCCAGAGACAGGAGAGCTCTGCACAGAGTAAACTGCATCCCATGTGCAGACTAATCAAACAACCACAGAATGCCCTAAAAGGGTTATGATGTTGGCTCCCTCGGTAAGGCAGCACTTACAAAGGTGGGGGAGCAGAAAAGCAAGTTCTCCTGTTTGCAGAGGCAATCATCCCATCCAAAAGCTCGCTGCCTGATGCCCACCCTCAGCTGAGCAAAGGTGATCAAAGCAAACCTGAATGAAAGCTTTCATGGCCTCGGGAGAACACACCCCATCCTCCTTGGCTAAAGCAACTCCAGGTGCTCATGGATGACTCTGAGCTCCTCCAAACCCTTTGTCAGACCTCCATCTTTGGGGATGGGCTGCCCTAAGCACTTGAGACGTGGGACCAGAGGCACAGAGGGGAGCACAGAGGGGCTGGAGCCCAGGGGTGTGTACGTACGAGTGGCCGGTGGCGGGGATGAAGTATATACAGCAGTGCACCCTGGTGTCAGGGATCCTCTTCTTGCGGTTGATGTTGATCTCCTCCTGCAGGTACTTCTCATACTGGTCGTTGATGAACTTCATGATGGGCTGCCAGCTGCAGAGGCACAGACAGGTGAGGTTGGGGTGTGAGAGGGACCCTGAGCCCTCCTGCTTCCTGAAAGCACCATCTATAAGGAGAGGGAGCGCAGGACAGCAGAGGTGTCCAAAAAGCCTCCATCCTCCCCATTCTAGTGGCACCACACAGGGACTCAGGCACTCTGCATGCACACAACTCTGCCCAGCCAGCACCACATCCCACACAGACCCCAGCTGTCCCAAGGACATGTGGCAGGGCTCTGGGCCACATGAGCAGGGTCTGGGGACCGGCTGTGCTGGCATACAGCTGCTCCTGGCACCAAACAAAGCCTGTTTCATGCCACAATCAGCAGGATGTTTATGGGTCCACTTCGGTGCCAGGGAGCACCCACTCTGCTCTGCTCTTCATAGGGCACGGGGAGCACAGAACCACAGCCCAGCCCCCAGCACCAAAGCAGGGTGCCCCAGCATCAGGTGCCTTCTCCCTGAAGCAGCCTCGTGCCCAGGCAGCTCACCAGTTCTCGTTGTTGATGTGGTCTCCAAAGCCAGGGGTGTCAATGACCGTCAGCTTCATGCGAACCCCTTTCTCTTCAATCTCTGAAATGGAGAGGAAAGCGGACAGGGTGAGCCAAGCATGCTCAGCTTCCTGTTACAGCTTCCAGCAGGCACAAACCAGCCCTCCGAGGGGATGCAGCACTGCATTTGCCCTGTATGCAGTCCCCCCAGCTGCCACCTTGCTTGTTCCCTTCTATCATAATTAAGTCAGTGCTGGAGGATAAGAGGAAAAGATGTGCTTTCCCAGCTCACTGAGCATCTCTGGATGCTCCACACCCTTTTGGGCAGATGAGAGCAGAGATTCAGCAGGACGCAAGACACAGTAGGACCGAAAGCCAAAGCACCAGCTGGGATATGTGGAGCCTCACCATGAGTGATGGATTTGATCTCAATGGTCTTGGGGATCCGCTCTTCAGAAGTTGGCTGTACAGATTTCCGGCTGATTTTGGATTTGAAGAGGGTGTTGATTAATGTGGATTTCCCCAAGCCGCTCTGACCTGGAAAGCAGCAGGACAAACCATCGTCAGCACTCTGACATTTCCGGGTTATTTTTGCAGGGGACAGCAGACGAGAAGCTGCCAGGACACAGCCTGCACAGAGCTTGTGACAGGGCAGTGTTACTGGGGCAAAGCACTTCCTTGCACCGCTGTGTGTAGGGGAAAGCAGGGGGAGGACAGCAGTGTGGTCACATACAAAGGAGCTCCTTCCTCTGCACGTGGCTTCTTGAACCACCACACACTCCCACATCCTCCCCCAGCAGCTCTGTGAGCCTTTAGCAGGACTGGAATCCCAGCAGTAGCAACGCCAACACCTCAGGCTTCTGCATCCACTGTGAGCTGCAAGGCAGTACAGCACAGCACACACTGCTCACCAGCAGCCAACACCACTGGGTTGCAGAGAGGACATGTGATAGTCTGGTCCAGGCGCTCCTGCACCAGCTTCAGCCAAGCACCCCTGGGCCTCCCATGGGCACAGCTCCTCCTGCACCCCTCCCCATGTCTGTAGGGAGGGATGCAGCTCAGTTTATTCATGCTGCTATGAAATCCCCAGCCTATAAACAGCTCTCTGGAGCCTGCCAAGGGAGGAACAATGTTTTCCAGCCACGCTACAGCAAAGGTTTCCCTACCACACACAGAGTGCTGCCAAAGCAGAGCCCTTTTGATGAGCCCCCGGCATCTGCTGGGAGTGCAGGGGGAAGCCTGGAGCCACTCAGCTAGGTTCACACAGAAAAACGTCACAAGAACCTGCACCAACTGGTTCTGAAGTGAGAGTGTTTGCAGTGACCTCCCAGCCCACATCCCAGGCTGCCCTGAGAAGCTGTGGGTGTCTCATCCCTGGAGGTGCTCAAGCCACATTGGGTCAAGCAATTCTGCTCATGCTATGAGGGTTTGAGACTAGATGATCTTTGAGGTCACACTATCACAGAAACACAGATAGGAATTGAAAGGGACCGTTGGGGACCATCTAATTCAACCCCCTGCTAAAGCAAGTTCTCTAAAGTAGGTTGCAAACAACCCAACAGTACGTCCCTTGCAACCAAGCCGTTCTATGATTCTTTCTATGATTCTGTGTTTTGCTGCCAAACCAGTGCAGGGCTGTCACTCTCTGCAAGGCTATAGAAACACCTGACGCCTCTGAGGTGCACCCAGGGGGAGTGATGCACCCCAACACAGCACTGGGATCCTGGCAATTGCTAGGCTGTGTCCCATCCTGGCCATAATGACTGCTGAATGTGACCAGCACTTTGCAAACAGCACTCTTCCGTGTCAGAGACAGCGACATGGAGCTGAACTGCTGTTCCCAAGGGGTGGACAGAAAGGACAAACATTGTCACAGAATAAAACAAACAGCCCGTGGAGCACGCTGCAGGCAGCTGGCCCGCAGGGAGCACTCACCCACAACCATGATGTTGAACTCGAAGCCTTGCTTCATGGCTTTCCGTCTCATCTGCTCCAGGATGGCATCGATCCCCACGTAGCCAAAGTCTGCAGCTGGTCTGTCCGGCCGTGCCGGTGCCGCCTGCTTGGGGCCAGCATCACGCACAGCGTCCGTCATGCCGGGCACAGGGCTGGGAATGGCCTCTGGACCTGGGGGGCAAAGGGAGAATGGTCAGAAGGGCATTTTGGGGGCTGAGAGTGCAGCGCGCAGCATCTTTGCCTGGAATCACCTCGAATTTGGGCTTGCATTTCTTAACCTACTGCACGCACTTCAATCCCTGCCCACATTACCAAGCCTATGAAGCACAGCACAAGGATGCAGCCCAACTCTCTGGAACCTGCTCCACGGGCAGAGCCCTGCCAGGTCCCACCAGATCCCAGTGCAATGCTTTGAGCCAAACCCAGCACTGAGGAAGCCCTCAGCACAAGTGCAGAGCCAGCCCACTGACAGGTGGAGAACAACACATCCATATCTAAATGGGTCGCACCAGAGAGCACCCACACAGTAACAGGGCTGTCACAGTACTGCTCTAGTTCTTTTGTTATCTGTCACAGGAAAAGCAAAGCCTTCGACTTGCCCAAAAAGCAGGGCACTTAGCTCAGTGCAGAGCATGCACATTACCAAAGCACATCAGCACCGCACTGCAAAGAAGGCATATGTCTCTGGAAGATGACAGAGAAACAAATATAAATCCATAGTCTCATTTAACATCCTCATACAAAAAGTCAGAGCCCATCTCCTCTGGGATCCACAGATGGGAAGCAGAACCACCAGGAAGGCACTACGAGGTGATGCATCCCCAGCACAAAGTGTGCACAAGCAGGATGAGCACCCATATCCCTGCATCCGAGCCAAATTGATTTACTTTCTTTAAGCTTTTTGCAAAGGTCCTCATCCTCACTCATTAAAACAGGAATAGGGACCTCAGCTTCTATCCTCACGTAGGCCTCAGCCCACTGTTATTTCTGGCTCTGATGAGGAGCTGCATGCTTTCCTCTGCAGCTGGGACAGAGGGGCTTCCTCCAAACCAACCCCCAGCCCTTTGGGGCAGTAGTATTCATGTCTTGCAAGCACTCCACTCCTTTAACACTAAGCATGAATAAAAAATAAAAACAAACCCAACACCAATCGCCAACACTACTGTGCTCTGAGCACTTTTTTTCCACCTACAGCCCCGCAGGAGAACAACAAAGCAGCTGACACACATGGCAACAATCTGCTCCTCCATCCAGCCCTGCACCAGGCAGTTGGGCTCCAGCACAGCTGGCAACACACTGCAGGCTGCTCCCGGAACAGATTGCGAGTCCAGCATGCCAAAGGTCCTTCCATAGGTCCTGAGTTGGCATTGTTTCAAAGTGGTAAGACCAAAAGTGGAAAAAATCCCTACATACCACTAAAAAATAAATCACGTGGAAAGTATGCTGCCACCAGAAGCACAGGGTTGTGCAACTGCTCGGCACTGTGCTCCAGGAGCAGAACGGTAGGATAATACACAGAGAGCCTGGAGTGCTCTGGTCCTGCAGGACAGGATGCAGCCTGGGGGCTGGCAGAGGAATTAAGCGACTCATAGAATCATTAAGGTTGGAAAAGACCTCTCATCTCACCAACTGCAACCATCAGCCCAACCCCACCGTGCACACTGAGCACATCCCTCAGTGCCACATCTCCACGGTTCTGGAACACTTCGGATGACCCACCCTACCCTCCAGGCAGCTGTGCCAATGCATCACTGCTCTTTCTGTGGAGCATCCTACAGCCACGGGTGTGCACAGAGCCTTGCTACCATGCAGTTTGCAGAAGGTGCTGCGCCCTCCCCGAGAGCACAGCTGGGACGTGCACACAAACCTTGCCCCAACCCCATGCAGGCGCTACGTGCTGCCTGCAGCGCTCTGCTCCAATGCACCGCAGAGGGCTCGTGACTCACCAGCTCACAGTGAGACAAAAGCCACAAAAGGATGCACATCACGTGTGCCTGTTTGCCACGCTGCCACCACCAAGGTGCACGCGGCCCACGCTGTTGCAGCTGGCCAAAAGGAAAAAGTAAGTGAAAGGCCAAGCTATCCCAGCATCTGGTTCCCGTTTGGGGAGAAGATAAATAAACATGTTGCAACTCGGAGGCTCTGCAGGACAACAGGGATGCACAGACACGAACTGCCTGGAGAATTCCCCCGGGGGAATGTTGCAACCCACGCTCTCGCTTTCTTTCCTTTCAGCTTCCCACCGAGGCAAAGCTCCTGGGAAGAGCAGATCTGTTCCTAACAAGAACCTGAGCATCCAGTCAGCTCCAAAGGGGCTGCGCCAGACCCACCCGAAGTGTTCAGAAACATGCAGTGCTATCAGGAACGCCTGAGTGCCACCATTGCAGCCCAGCAGCAGACTTCAACCACCGCTTCTCTGTAGCACAGCTGCCTCCTGGGGAAGCATGGGTCCTGCTCGCTCTGCTGATGCCCATGGGTAAACAAACATGAGGTGCATGGGAACTTCTGCACAAATGTCCTCTCTGCTGGGGAAATCCCCTCCACGTGGGTACTGGAGATGCAGAGTGTGCAGAACACCAGCACAAACCAGCCCACAGCTCCAGGGTGACTTCGGACAGCTGCTCTCAAGTCTATTTTGCCAAAGGCTCTGGGCTGTTGCACCATAATTAACGCGCATCAGATGCGAGCCAAATCCAACATCTGCGCAGCAGCCGCTGAGAAGCACCCCCAGGGCAAAGGGCTGCAGTGAGAGGGTCCCTCTGCAAAAAGCCTTCGGGGAAGCAATGCTGGGAACTGCCAGTGAGGATGAGAGAGGGCATCCAACTGCTCTGGGCTGCAGATGTTGTTCCAGGCATCCCAAGCAGCAGCACCCAGCAAACAAGGATGCTGCACAGAGGTTTCTAGACTGGGGATAGCTCCCTTTCCTCCGTGCTATGCTGGAAACACCGCAGGCTGCCAGGTCAGTTGGATGGGTTAGCATAGCCAGTTGGATAGCCAACGGCTGTATATCAGTCAGCTGAGGGCGTGAAAACATCACAGCTTCCAGGCAGCTGAGCATCCACAGATGTTTAAAGAGAGTCGTGCAGCCCAACCAACCTTCCAGTGATGTGGAGCAACAGTCCTCCAGAATTATGGCTGCTGGGTGTAACAGAGACATTTTTAGAAGCAAGGAGTGAATTTATAGCTCCCAGCCAGTTCCAGCAGATGGGCAGGACCGCAGCACTCACTGCCCAGGGGGCTTTTCTACCTCACACGCCAAACTCCCAATGCTTTGGCAACTTTGGAGCACTGGGGAACAGCAGTTCTGTAGGAGCCACGGAGCAAGGCAACACTTCCCCTGACTTGCCCTAGGCACCATGCTCTCTCAAGCCAAGGTGAGTGCATCCACTTGGCTCAAGCTACCATGATGAGGATGAGGGGAAGCCAAGCCCACCTGGGCAAGGCAAACCTGCTGTCCCTCTGCATCCCTGACACGATACACAGAGGCGAATGCAGCCTATGCAGCACGCTGCAAAACCATTTTGTTTTTGGAGAGAACAGCAGGAGGCAGGCAGCAGAGACAGGCTGGACGCAGAGTTGCAGACCTATCATGGCATAGGGATTGCCCACAGCCCATCTGTGGTGGCTCAGGCACACAGCTACAGGATCACAAGGCACAGCATTCCCCACAGCCCCCAAAATTCAGTCCCCACGTGCACAGCTCTCACAAATACATCTCGCACAGCAGAGGCAGGCGGTGCCCAGGGGACACTGCTGATATTTGATCGCAGCCACCCGAGCTGAGCTGTCACAGCCATGCCTTGAGCTGTGGCCATCTGCTCTGTGCCCTGGGCACCTGGTGGCAGCATCAGGCTCAGCACCAGCCTAGGGACATCAGTGCTGGATGCCAGTTCCAGCCCTGGGCAGGAGCTGGGTAATGCTGCGGCTCAGCCACGCGCTCGACCTGGCAGCACAGTGCAGCACAGCCTTGTTTCTCCCACCACGTGAGGCCCACGCTGGGCTGACAGACAGGAAACCGTTCACAGAGACCTGCAGGGAGGAGCTGCAAGCTGGTGTCCTTTTTCCGTTCACGGGACAAACATAAAAAGGAAAGAAAAGGTCAGAAAGACCCCCAAGGCTTGCTCCAGCGGTCTCACCAAATTGAATGTAGGGCTATGGATTGGGAACCCCAGGCTCTATTGGGGTCCTGGAGGGGCACATCCTGTGTGCAGGGGGCATCCCGAGGCAGGCAAGCTCTGCAGGATGCTCACATTTCCAACAGCCCCGTGGAAGCACACTGTGTGGGTCAGCACCAGCAGAAGGAGTTTTGGTGGTACGCAAAGCTGCTGCGCCATGGCACCGGGGAGGGGACACCCCACAAGCCCCCTCGAGGTGATGCTGCTCAGGGACACAGAGCCCTTTAGACCCCCAGGGTGAAAAAAGGGATTTCTGGGTCCCCACATCCCCCTCGCTGAGTTCTGAGCTCTGTGCCCTGTAACGGAGCAGAAGCACAGAGCTGCCCGACCCACCGGCCAGGAGCGCTGCGGGATGCTCCCGGCTGCAGCCACGCAGCAACGAGTTCTCATGGGGAAATTTACGCCCTGGTCGGCCTTTTTTTCTTTCTTTCTTTTCTTTTTTTTCTTTTCTTTCTTTTTTTTTTTTTTTTTCCTTTTTTTCTCCTTTTCTTTCCTTCTTTTTCACAAAGACCGATTGTATTCGGACGCCCCAGAGCACCGCGTTTCGAGACCAGGCTGAGCACGGCGGGTGCGGACTTTCCCCTCCCACTCGCAGCCCGGCTCCCGCCGCTCTCCATCCCGAACAATGCCAGCAGCACCGGCACGGGGAGGGTGGGAAGATGTCGAACAGCCGCTCTGCTCCCTCATGGAGCGAACCGGGGGCGGGCAGAGCCCTCCGGCCAACCTGGGCTGCCTGCCCCCCTCCATGACCACACCAGCGGTCCCCGGGGCCGCCCCGTTGGCAGCAGCGACTTCCTGGGGTCGCACCCCAAAAGGGGACCCGACCCCACCCCATCTCAGCCCAGCCCCGGCCCGCTCCCCCCGCCCGGTCACCGGCGACTCACCCGCGGCGGCGGCGGCGGCGGCTCCGGCAACGCGCGGTTCCCCGCCTCCTCCTCCTCCTCTTCCTCCTCCCCCTGCCCTCCTCCTCCTCCTTACCCTGCCCTCCTGCTGCTTCCTCCTCCCCCATCACCCTTCCTCCCCCGTTCCCCCTCCCCCACATCAACCTTCCTCCCCCATCACCCTTCCTCCTCCTCCCTCTCCCTCCACCGCCTCCCCTCGCCCTGGCCCCAACCATCCCTTAAAGGCTCCCACCTCCCTCTTCCCACCGAGTTCCGCCGGCTGCTCCCCATCGCTCAATCCCCCGTTATCCCAAATCACGGTCCCTACTCAGCCCCATGCACTGTGGGCTCAGACCCGCACCACCCAGCAGAGCCCCGCTCCTCTCAGACGCTTCGCTGCTCACCAAAACTTTATCTTTTGCTCTCGGGTATCCTGCAACTATCTCAGCAGATCCCAAACCCCATCATGCAGTGGGAGTAACGCTGCTTGCTTTGCAGCCAGGGAGCCAGAGAGCTTTCAGCCACTACCACAAGGCCAGCGTGGGGCCAATGTGGTGACAATCAGAGGACAAGGCGGTTGCAAGATGCCCGACTCAGGGCAGCCCCAGCTCAGGCATCTACACCCTCAGGCTCAGTTGCTTTTTTAAGATCATGTCAGTGGAGCTCAACAAAGATGTTATCTGTCTCTGTGAGCTCTTCCTGCCCTTACACATATCTTACACATCTCCCATCTTACAGCAGCTCCAGCACCTCTCTAGCAGCAGTGCTGGAGCTGTGTTGCAGAAGGCAGTGAGGGGCACACACTCCCCTATAAACTGGGGTTCTGATACCCTGTGGTTTTAGGATGCGTGTCCAGAGGAGGGCCCAAAGATGGTTAAAGTGTCAAGTAGGGTCACACTTGCACTCCTAGTATGTAAAAGGGCCCCATTTCACAGCACAGCCTCCCTGGGCCATCTATTGCCCATGAGCACCTGGTATGCTCTCATCCTTTCTTTTCCACCCCTAAAAGCATGCAGCAGCAACATCATCAGATGCACCCCCCACCCTCCATGTCCAGAGACCTGCTACCAGCATCACGCCATCAGCATCCATGTCACCATCTGTGTCACCCCACCACCATTCCTCAAAGCCACCAGTGCTGGCCCCTCTTCACCCCATCCTGCCCCAAACCCACAGGTTCTGCAGCCACTGGGCCTGGCTGGTGCTGCTCTGCTCCAGCAAAGTGCCACAAATAACAGCTTTGGAGAAACCTCCACCCTAACACCAAGGCAGGAAATCCAGCTTCAATCTGCTTACACTGCAGCTGTGCACAGCTTTCTGCTGGATTACACCACCTTTTTTTTTTTTTTTATGACTTAAAAAAGCTTTAACCCCTATCAATGGGCATTAGGGTTTTAATCTCCCTAATCTCCAGGAAAATCCAATGTGGGATGCCAGGGGAGGGCTTGCCCAAGGAGCAGCTGGGGCTGTATGCAGGTCCCTGCAGCCTTGCAAAGACAGGAACGGGATGCATGGCTGCAAACCACTCTGCTTCCAGGAGGATGCGCTCAGATACACGTGGGTTTTGCACAATGGCCACCCCCAGGATTTGTTATTCTAGGGGCACCTCTCCACTCCTGCACCAGGAGCTGGGTGTGCAGAACAGGCCCATGAGGAAGGAAGCAGCCTTATCCCTGCGCTGCAGATGAAGAGAGGAGGACCGCCCAGGGTCACATACAGCAGAGCCAAGAACTGCAGCCAAACCCCCGGCTCAGCTTCTAACCACAAAGTCATTGTTCCTCTCTTAAATAAAAAATTCTGGGTTAGGAGCAGTGCTGGTGAGGCCCTCTTGGTGTTGCAAGCGCTACCAAGGGATCTGAACAAACTGCAGCAAGTTTTGGGGCAAATCCCAACCATTGTCCTTCATCCTGCAGCAGAGAACCACCAGGACTGAATGGCTCCATCCCACAGCCCCACTGGGCAGCAGACACCAAACCAACGGAGCACAGGGCGCAGCAATGTCCTTCCCTGCAGAAATGATGATGAAACATTTCCAGTTTCACCGCACCGATTCCCAGTTTGAAGCGCCGCAGCGTAAGGGCTTAGGGAATTGTTTTTATGGCCCTAATAGTGCAGCAGTGCTGTCCACCCACATGGTCCCCGTGACTCGGATGGATGCTGCAGGCTCTCAACCACCTGGAAGTGCTGCCAGCTGTATTTATTCTAATCACAGATCAATAGCAGTGGGAAAAGCACAGCCAGTAACCTTGAGGAGCACCAGCAAACTCATTGTGACTGAGAAGGGACATGGCCACCCAGACCAGAAAACCAAAGTTGAGGTTATTAATGCTGAAAGAGCCCACAGTGCCCAGTCTCCTGCGTGTGGCAATGCAGCTCTCCAGTCCCAAGGAAGAAAAGAAGGAAGGAAGGAAGGAAGGAAGGATCATTTTGCAGGCGTGCAGCTGGCACCACGTCCTTGCCATGAGTCACCCCATGCTCCCAGTATCACCCCCAGCAGTGCCCTTCCCTCCTGCAGCTCGCCCACAGGCTGTGCTTGGGCAATCCATCATTTCCCAGTGGGGAATGGACTTTGCTAGAAGGTCGCTCCAGGGTCAGGAATGTTTGGAAAAAGCAGGAAAAAGAGATTTCTCCCAACATCCTCCTGCTTGCAGGGGGGCAATGGTTTGGCCATCAGTGTGCCAAGTGGGACAGAGTGCACTCAGCATCTTCAAGGACACTCTTCCCAGCCATGTGCTGTGTGACCAGGGATAAGTTCCCTTGCCAGGCTGTGTGCTTCCCCTTTTATTTCCCTTCAGAGGTAAATAAGAAAGAATTTGGGGCACTCAAACCATGGAAAGAAGGAAACCTTTGCTCCGGCTCCGTGGGGCTGGGGTCAGAAGGATAATTGGGTGCAGCTGCCTGCGACAGGAGGGCTGCATCTCTTTGCCATGGGGCAATTGCATCTTCACATTTAACAGAGCAGTGGGAAAATGCAGGAGGCATCCACCACAGCCTGGCTGTCAGGAGCCTGCGAGCTGCTCTGGTGCCAATTTGACTCAGTCCAGAGCTCCGATGGGGAAATCCCTGCTGTGCTCTTATCAGAGCTGCCTGATAACCGGTACTGGGTCCCCCACAGCACGGAGCTGCCCCAGCCACCTCTGCCTGTGCCAGAACAGGATGGGCCCTGCTGCTATTTGTCTTTCACAGAGATGTATATAAGCAGACCTGAGAGGAGCAATGCAGTTGGATTGTCTTCCAAGCACTGCCTAAAAAAAATACCAATCCAACAGACACAAGCCCTGGGTGTGCAGCAGGAGATGCTGATGGACAGCCCACTATCTGTTCTTGGGGTCGGCCACCTCCACCACAGCCCAGCCTGGAGACACACAGCCAGCACCTAACTTCCTCAACTGCCTTCTGCCATCACACACCCCAGGAGAAGTCCCTGCTGCTTAGCAAACCACCATTCATCCCTAGCTTTGTGTTGCCCCAGGATCACAAAGGGTTAATGCACTGCAGCTGGGCCAGCAATGCCCAGGACAAAGAAAGGCTTCATGCCACGGAGTCCCCAGCGCAGAACAAGGGGCCTTAATCCGATTCCCAAAGAAAATGTGGCTTTTACAGACCTGCTTTTTTTGAATCCATGGCAAGTGGAAGCTGGGCGGGGGTGGGAAGGGGACTCACTTCTGCATGGGTTTGAGGAGAAGGTGAGTTGGAGGAGGGCAGCAGTCCCCAAGCAGCGCCTGCACTGGGGGCACAGAGACACAGCCATCTTGGCCTGGCCATGGCCCCGAGCACCCCCAGACCTCAGCATCATTTTCACATTATTTACCATGGAGCATCACTCCTGATGATGCATGCACACAGGCTGCTGGACCACAGCAGTGACCAACAGAGGAGCATTTCCAGCATCACCCAGCCTTCTCACCAAGACACCGCCAGGAGCAGACGATGCTCCCATCCCAGAGATGCAAATCAGCCACCTCTACATTCACCCCAGCACAGCAGGGCCAGCCACATCCCTGCAGTGAGCAGCACCTGCAGCCCAACCCCGCTGCCAGGGCTCACTGCTCCATGCTGCGCTGCTGCAGGGAGATGCTGTGTGCCACATGGTTTGGGCAGGCAGCCCTCAGGCTGCACTTCCAACATTAACTCTTTCAGCTGAATTGTTATGTTTCATAGCTGTGAGGTTCCATGTACCACTCACAAGCCCCGCAGCCACAAAGGTATTTTGCTCTCAATACAAAAAGCCATGCAACATATCTACAAAAGCATCCACAGTTCCAGAGTTACTGGCTGCATAGTGTGCCATGTGCTCCAGGTGTATTTTTCTTTTCCTGCCATGGAGCTGTGAGCAAGGCACACATCCTGCACGGCTTCATGCCTGGATGCTGTGTCCCACAGCCTGGAATCATGTCTGCATGGGGTAATAGCACTTGTTGGTTCACATAACCACATGGAGCAGCTCGCTCACAATCAGGACACAGGAGCCAAAACTTGCCATGTGCTGTAAGAGGATGCTCCTTCCCTCCTCTGCTCTGCACAAAACCTTCCCTGAGGCAGTAATAGCAAATCCAGCACAACAGTGCTCACTGGGGGCTGGATGTCTGCAGGCTCCAAAGAGGGGCGAGCTGCAATGACCTCCGTGTGGGGAAAGGCAGCCACAGGCTGTCAGTGCCCTCTGGCCCCGACCAGCTGCACACAGGGTTCAGTGTGCTGCAAAGGCTGTGCACACAGTGACAATGGCCCTGTTGGAGGCAGCTGGGGCAGGCAGCGCCTTCACAGATCCAGGGATGGAATCAGCCCCAGTGTGTCCAGCCCGGATGCTTCCTCCCTGGTGCTGTATGGATTTAGACAAGGGATGGGTTTAGAAAGGAAGCACAAAGCACTTCCCATCTTAGGGCACAGTAAAACCCCAAACTGCTGCATGTGAAGATGCTGGGTGACAACATGTCCTTGGGGTACAGCAGAAAAGGAGCAATTCCTGTGGGCACTCAGCACACAGCTTCAGTTAGAAGCCTGCTGTGCCCAGCCCCCTGCCCAGAAATCTGAGCCTGAGCACTCCCCTTGTGCAGCTCCAACAAGCGGAGCAAGCTGCTGCTCTCCCACGACCATTGTGCAAGCAGCTGTCCCGAGTGGCAGGAGAAGAATAAGGAGCTGTTGTTAAAATATTAACAAACAAAAACAGAAAGGAGGAAAAGCATCCCCTCCTCCCTGGCTCTGACAATTCTCATCACCACAGCACTCTCAAAAGGCAGAGCACAAGGCATTGATGAGCTCCACAGAGCCAGCAGCAATTCCAACCCCAGCAGGCGATGCAGCATCAGCTCCTTCCTTCCCACTGCCCACACGGACACAGATCTGACTCACCCGGGCTGGGGCAGGGCTCTCAACCTTAGCACAGACCCTTCTGTTGGGAGCCCAGCTTGGCACCACCAGCACCTTTGTGCTGCGGGGCCGTGGGATCCCGGGCACAGCATGAGGTCTCAGCCAACTTGGAGTTGGGACCTAGAGGTATTGGTGCTGCAAAAGGAGCCCCCACTGGGCTGGTATCCCTTGCACCATGCCAGACTGCTACAGACCCACGTCGCCCCTATTGCCCCGCTGTGATTCCCTTATGCTGCCTCCCGTCCCCATGGCAAAACCCAAGCAGGGAGCACAGCTCCAAAACACGGGCAGGAGCAGCCTGGTGCCCACACGGAGCACACGCAGCCTTCCACCCTGAAAAGCCTCAATGCAGGCCCTGACAAAGCTCTTTCCCATGCTGCTGCCTGCGTTATGCCCATGGTATTTTCCCTCACTTCCCACCCCCGCTCAGCACAGCACTGCTCTCTCCATGCCCTTTCACTTTGCTCTCCCCTTATCCCAAGGGGATGCACAATCCCCATGTGCCGTGGATCCCTCAGCACAGCCCCTGGCTGCAGATTTCTGTTCCCTGAGGCTGGGACAGCTCAGGCATAGACTTACCCAGAAGGACCAGGGGGGGAGGACACGCACAGCCCAGGATGCTGCAATGTGGCTCCCAGCTGCCTTCCGCCTCCGGAGCACGTGGGCCCAATGCCCCCGCAGCTTCTCCAAAGTTTTGCCTGACTCTCCCCAAGAAGGACGCACAGCTCAGCTCCCCCCCATCCCAGCCACACACAAAAAGCAGTTGGCTTTCTCTCAGGGTAGCTAGTGTGGGGAAATCCTCCGACATCAAAGGCGGCAGCTGCCCCTCCCGCCCCGTGCAGCCTCCCCCCAAAGCAGCCCCTGGTTAAGGTGCTTGAGACATCATTTTCATCTTTTTCTGTCTTATGTTTTGTTTTTCCAACTCTGCCACACACTTTTTGGGATACGTGGGGCAAAGCTGAGCCATGCTCCCATTTCGGGTCATGGAGACAGCACTGTCAGTGGCTGCTCCAGAGGAATTTAGGGCTAAAAATGCTGCCCGTGCCCTAACTTGAAAAGAAACCATGGCATGTCCTGGAGCACAGGGAGCAAACCTAAGTTACCCCAATAGTGAGCAGACTCACAGTAGCGTCAGCACAAACAGGCTTTGCAGCTCTGCCTCCAGCTGCCAAACAGCAACAACAGCATCTCCCCTTTATGCAGCACTGTGATAGCAGCAAGAAGGGCAAGGGAGGGCTGTGTGCCTCCTCCTGTAAGCAGCCAGTAGGATCCATCCAGCACCGAGCAGCCTGCATGGCACAGAGCACTGGGAAATAGCTGCAACCTTTGGTTAACGGGGGGGAGGTGGGAGGGCTCTGCTGCTCAGCACTTGGCTGTGTTTATGCTGTGATTAATATCACCCCATGCACAGATACCAGATGTTCTCAGGGCAGGCTGGAGCGTATCCTACGTTACACCAAGATGGAATTTTTGGGCAACTTTCAGGGAGTGCTGAGGGCAGGAGCTAATGGAGCACAGATTTTAGCAGATCCATATGAAGCCGTGCTTATCACACAGGCCAGCATCCTGAGCTGGTTGCGATACCACAAGCTACACTTGCTGCAGTCAAAGCTTCATTACTTTTTTTGTCAATTACTCCAATTCCAACTGGGAAAGTCTCAAATCCCAGTGCGTGGGCTGTGAGCACAGGGCTGGCTTCAGCTCTGCCTCCTGCCGCTCCCCACTGCTCAGCACCAGGGAGGAACTGCTCACATGGAGCAGCCCTGTGGGCTCCCCATGGCCAAAGGGACACCAGTGGACAAGGGTGATCAGGGGGAGCAGCTCCCAAAGCCCCCACTTCAGCTCCACAAAGCAGCTTCCCCATGCCTGGCTGTGACCAGGAGCACCGGGGTCACCGATGTGGGCGTCCTAATTAGTTGCAGAGGGGTTTGGGCTTGGAAATAACGCAGAAGCCAAGCCTGACTGCATTGGAAGTGGCCATCCCAGCTCCTTGCAGGCCACACACTGCCCTACATGCAGCTGACTTCAATCAGGGAGGTTTCATCTGGCCAGATGCTGGGTACAAAGAGGTGGGATGCATCCGTCCATGCTCAGGAGCAGAGGATCGTGCCCATCCCACCCAGCATTCCCCATACATAATGCCAAACTGATTATGTGACTGTGGACAGCTGCTATTACCATCAAGGCTCATGGCAAACAAGTCAAACCAGAGGATAAGACAGTAACCAGGGCAGAAAACTACAGGAGAAGCTGTGCCTTCTGCCATTCCCCAAAGGTCCTCTGTGCCCTGAAAATCCCAAATGCGGGAATCCCAAGGAGGCAGAACCTCGTAGCATTCAGCTACAGAAGACAGCAATGACAAAGAGCATTCCTCCTCCCTCCAACCTCACTCACCACCTCCAACGCAGAGTCGGATGCTCACTGCAGCCGGGCAGAGCAGAGCGGGGTGCAGCGCAGTGACCGCAGGCACTGGGGATACCAAACCCCACGCCGTCACCCTTCTACTTGTGCTGAAGCTGTGAGAGCTGTCTGACACCTCACACTGCTCTGGCAGACGCTGCCAGAGCAGGAAGGAAGAGTGATGTGGGCAGGCTGCCGGAAAGCCCTTGTTATAAAGGAACCCCTGAGTGATGCTCGCTCTGTCTCTCCTCCAGCTTTTCTCACAATGGCATTGTGCTGTGTGTACAAAACCATCGCTGAATCGTAAATTAACACCCAGAAACCAAAAGTAAAAGACCTTTGTTACTCACTTCTTCGAGCAAAGGTTAAACCCAGCTAAATACATCAGTTTTTGTGGAAAGGAGGAGGGTTTGGCAGGCAGTGCAAGGAACAGGAACGTGGGAATTCCTCCTACGGTTTGGCAAAGCGCTCTTCCTTCTGCATGGGAGCCCTGTGGGGTCTGTTCAGCCTCCCTCCAAAAAAGCTCCTCGCCAGTGGCCACAGGACCTGCTGCTGCCCCTGGGCTGGCAGAGAGGCAGGACCAAGGCACACTGCCCAGAACTCTGCCAACCACAGTTGGCTGCTTGTGGAACATGTGATGGGCTCAATCACAACGTGAGCCCCACAGGGACATTTCCCAGTCCCTCTTTTTTATCTAGGGGCTTTAAGAAGAGCAGGGAAGAGCATGTGATGGGGGTCTTAAAATGCATGCCTAGCTTGTGTTCTGATTTTGGGGTATCTTTGCAGGTGCTTGGCACTGCTACAGCTAACCCCCAGCTTTACAGCACCCACAAACCCAAGAGCAGCCTCTTCTTTCCGATCCAGTGGAAAGAGATCCTTTCACAGGGTTTGTTCAGAACAGCTCTCCTACACACAAACCCACTGGACACCAAAGGTCCCCTCGAGCTCCATCTCTCTTTCACACACAGACCGGTGGTGGACACTTGCTACAGACATGGAGTCGGGGATGATCCACACTTGCAGCCCCCAGGCTCTCTTACAAGCACCTAATAAACAAAAGTAGCGCCCACTGCCTCGTGGCCCTCTCCCATAAGATCCCCACACCTCACCTCCCCAAGGCCAGCCCCAAGCCTATGAAGCTCACCATCCTGCTGAGCCCCACAGCAACCTCCTATTCTTTCCTGGGACCCAGACCCTGCTGACCCTTCACATCCCTGCAGCACCAGCAGTACTCAGCCACCACTCAGCCACAGGGCGAAGCTGGACCGTTTATGGCCCAAAGGCAAAGCATCGTGGAGGGGCCCAAGAACAGACCCAGATCTGGAATTCGGGAGCGTTCAGGCATGCCTGGCGAGCAGCTCTGCCTCCCTGCAGCGAGGAGGGATGAGTGCTGCCCTCTGGCCCCTGTGCTGACTCTGCAGAGCATCTCCATGTGCTGCGTCCAAACCTTTCCCAGATGCTCCTGAGCCCCTTGCAGCACTGCAGCCCTGTGGAGCCATGGGAAGGGGGGCATGGAGGGGAAAGCCCTGGGGGAACTCCAGGGGTCAGCCAGAAAGAAGAAAAATAAATCAACGGTGCAGCAATTTACATAGCAATATTTCCTCCTTCCGGCAGCCCCGCATTCTCGCCGCAGCTGCTCAGCAGAATGCAGCAATGCCAAAGTGCCTCAATAGCTCCAAGAGTCTCCCATGGAAGGACATTTCCTCTCCTTTCAGTTCCCTACGGGAATCAACCCGGGGCTGCGGTGTGGGGAACTGCTTCAACTTCTTCCTCGAGGTTTTACTTTGCATTATGCAAGAGTAGCAGACACTGCTGCTTTTGGCCCTGCCCTGGGCTGTGCACACAGCTTTCAGCCATCTGACTGCTTTCAGAATTAAACACAGCCTCAAATTCCCCTCCTCCAGGCGGCCAAAACGCTCCCCACCAGACTTGTGCTTCAGACCCCTCACAGCTTCACTGCCCATCTTTGGACATGCTCCAGGGTCTCAATGTCTTTCCTGTGGTGAGGGGTCCAATGCTGAACACAGCACTCGAGGTGTGGCCTCATTAGTGTGTGGCCCATACAGAGGGACAGTCACCTCCAGCTCTGCTGGCTGCACTGTTTCTGATGCATGCCAGGATGCTGTCAGCCTTCTTGGCCACCTGGGCACAGAGCTGGCTCACGTTCAGCCAGCTGTCAGCTCATACACCCAGATTCTTTTCCTCCCTGCAGCTTTCCAGTCACTCTGCCCTAAGTCTGTAATGATGCATGGGGCTGTTGAGACCGAAGTGCAGGACCTGGCACTTGTCTTGTTCAAGCTCATACAATTGGGCTCAGCCCATTGATCAGCCTGTCCAGATCACCCAGGGATGCACACCCAGCATGGACTGCTGCCCTCGTTGCTCACAACCTCTCCCATTTCTTCTCCATCTCCGCACATCCCTGCACGCAGAACCAGTCAGCTGCTGTTCCCTGCCTGGCCAGATAGATGGTGCTCAGCCACACCAAGTGGGGAATCGCTGCGCTGGAAGCAGTCACCACCTCTACCGCAGTAACTCAGCCTTGGTTCTGCTGACAGATGCAGGAGGTCCCACTGCAGCCCCAGAGTGACTCAGATCCCCACCATCCTTCCCCTTTCACTTCAAGATGGAAGATCAGCAAACATCAGCAGCAAACATTTCATCAAAAATCAGCACCTTCCCATTCTCATGCAAAACCCTTCCATGTTCTGATGGAACATCATTTTTCTTCCCACAAAAGCCAAACCCAGTGGAGCAGGGCACAGTTTGCCCACTTTTCCCTGCATGGCCCTCAGGTCCATTCTCCAGATGTGGGACGTCCTGCATCACCCCATGCTGTCCCAACCCTCACACCGCTTTGGAGCCGGAAACTACGGCCATTTCCTGCAGGCACAGCTTTGCCCCGCAAACATTTGGGCCTCTGCAAATTGTTTGAAAATCAGACCTGGCAGCTGGAGCTGTGAAAGCAGAGGAGGGGCTTTTCTAGGGAGAATTCAGCCTGTGAAAACTACCCAATGCCCTTTGCTACAGAGCAGCAACAGCAGTAATAAAAGAGAAAAATCACTTTTGCATGTCTAAAAATGAGAAGGAAAAACAAACTGAATGTTCTCTGCCTGTCTGTGCCCCGAGGGACAGAGCAATGTTCTCCAGCACAGTCACAGCACCATTCCCCCTGTCTCTGCAGCCACGACTGGAGGCTTCCCCAGCTCTGTTCCTCCAGTGAATCCCAAGCAATGGCTTTGGTTTTGCTCATTGTGGTAGCGAGCAACAGACCCCCTGCCCCCACCCAGCCAGGAGGCTGAGATAACCCCAAAGTTGCTCCTCCTGCTCCCCCAGGTGGAGGCAGGGCAAAGCCCTAGGTCCTGATCCACCCTGCTTGGCCTCTGCAAGACATTTCAGCCCAGGAAATGAAGCAACAAGCAGAGAGGAAATCCCAGTGCTCCCTCGGTGCTGTGCAGGAACCCTTCGCCTCCCAGCCCCAGGGCGTGCGCTCCTACGCTGCTAATTAACTTCCATTTGCTACCCAAAATAGGGCAGGGAGGATGGCTTCCCGTAGGAACACCAGCAGTAGGGCAAGAGCTCACATTTCGTCCCACTCCACAACATGGAGACCCCAACATGAGCACCCACATTGCCTCTCCCATGGCCACATCCCAGCCTGTGCCCACAGATGTCCCAGTCATCCTCTTGGCTCCTCCAAGGCCACGAGAAGGGGCACACGGGGACCTCAGGGTGGGGGTTGATGATCCCAAGGAAGGGCTCAGCAGCAGCTGAACTCGGTCTCCCACTTCCACCCCCATTTTATCAGCGCGTTGGGCCGCAGGAGGAAGTGAGTTCAGCCAGAGTTTGTCTAAACAATTATATTTTATCAGAAATGCTTCTCAGATAGACTCCATTTTTCTCAGGGCAGATCTGGATAACTGCAAGGTAATCTCAATTCTCTTTCGTATCTGAACAGGATGGAAAAGGGAGGACATGGGGCACAGCATCCCAAACTGCTCACCAACGCCTGCACCAGCAGCACCCGGTGCTCACAAACCAGGAGCCAGCACTCATCCCTCCCATTTACACACTTCCAAAGGTTACCTTCCAAATCTCATTTTCTCACTTCCAGATTACGTGAATTCTTTTTTTCTGCTTTGATTTTTCAGCTTTCTTGAGTGCACCTGGGTTCCTCTCCCAGGCTTTTTTGCTACAAGTTGAGAATTTACTTTCCTTTCTGCTGCAAACCTCAATGAGTCACATAACTCCAGAGTGCTGGAGGAAAACAGCCTGGGGCTCTGGGGGACAGCATGGTTTCTACACAGGGACATGGTGTGACCACAAAGGACTTACCGTCAGCCCTGAGCAGCTTTCTATTGCCCAAGGATATCCAGGGAAAAGGAAAACAAATGACTAGACACATAGGCTTCTGGAGAGCACCAGCTGATATTTAAATTTAGGAGAAAGCAGACCGAAGAGTAGAGTGGACTGGAGGGGGCTTTGATAAAGAAACCATCCGATATCCTCACTTTCCTCCTGGACAGCTGCAGGAGATTTCTGCAAAACCAGCCCATAATCTGTGCAGAGCAGCTGCCCTCCTCCTGCCTGCACAAGAAGGGCTCAGCCCAATGCCACTTGTTGCATGGAGAAAGGACTCCTTGCAAGGACTGAATCCAAGCCCTCTTGCCACATTCACCTGCTTGTTATTATAAAAGATGAAACTGGAACATGTAGAGAGATTCACCCAATGTGACGAGCAAGCAAACAGCAAAGGTAGGATCTTGACAATCCAGCCTCAAGCCATCTTCTCAACATTTTCCAGGCTCCCAGTTCCCAAACTTACTTCTGCTACTGAAAGAAGTGAGTTGCCAAAGCTCCCAGCCTCAAAGGAGCTGGTTATAGGGATCCACCCTGAATTCATTTCCATGCAGCAGACCTATGGAGAAGGGTTCAGAGGACACCACCACTTTGGTACAACAGCAAGAAGCAATTTAAGAGCCGTGAGCTGTAAGACAGCTGTAACTGAGAAAGCTGCTTTAAAGAGCTTATGTACTATTCACTTTTATCACAGCCCTCCCCTCCTAGGCACCATATCCTCTGGGATTCCCATCTAATCTCCATTGGCTGAGGTCTCCCCAAATTAAACTTCTCTTTGAGGAAGGAATGTCTGTCCCACTCTGTGCACAGCAACAGAGGAGCAAAGGGGAGAAGACAGAGCCTTCATAAAAAGTTAAAGCACCACAGATAAGCATCACAGACAGCCTGACCCACGCACTTAAGTAAAAGGGCACAGCAAGAGGTTTGCAGAACAACCAGACCCAAGGGGAGCAGGTCTGCTGGGGCTGCAAAGCACAGCTGGAAACAAGGGAATGGGGCACAGCCCTATTTCTCCTCGATCACTTTCTCTCTGGAAATAATATACCAGGGGAAAATTCATCTTGCCAACATGGGTGCTCAGCACGTATGGACAGAACCACGTGCACCACTGAGAGCACTCCCTGCACAGCTCTCTCTCACCCACAAAGAGGCAGAAGGAGTTCGGATCTCAGCTCCCACTAAATATTTCTGCACCCCTTGTGAACTCAAGCCAGGGGCCGTGCTGGAGTTGCACCATGGGAAGCCTCATCCAGACCTCTGAGAACATTCAGGGGCTGCAGGGACCACCCAGCTCGCACACAACCTGGACGCAGCCTCTTGGGCTGCACAGCCAGAGCATAAATCCAAGGTTCTGCTTGTATGTGCTAAAGAATCAACAGTCTTTGAACTTCAAGGTGTTGAAAGATGCTTTGTTTTAGTAATTTTTGAGCCCTGCTGTACAAATTGCCTTTGCTATGCAAAGAATAACCCACTGCTTCGACAGAAGAAACTGCAGGCAGCAGAAGTCAAGGAGGAGACAGCAAGCAAAAAGCCCCGTGCTGTCACTGCTGAGCTGGCACAGCAGCCTCGTACAGCTTGTTAACACTGTTTGCTTTTCACAAATACATAAACATCTGCAAACTTCTGCTGTTTGTGAGATGCTCTGGAGTCGTCCTTTTGGTCCAGCCTCATCTTTCAATATGTCTCTCCTACTGCCTTCATGCAACAATATGGTGAAACAAGACAACCAAGTGAAACATCTGCGCGTGACCCTACAGAAATCCAGGTAACTTCTATTCCCAGGTCTGTTCAGAAGACAAATGAAACAAAGGCCTACAAACCTGATGGAAAGCAGCCCTCTCCCCAAGTCCCTCCTCTAAAAGCTGTAACAGATGGAAGAAAAACTGGGTCCAGTGGAGTCTGAGCACAGGCTGCAATCCAAGAAGAGCTGCTTCTTCCATTTATAGCCACATTCACTTCGACTCCATTGCAACATCTTGGACAATGCAAAAGTGTTTGCGGCTCTTTGTTTGCTGGAGGAATAGAGAACACAACTGGCTTGCTGTCAAGTTATCTGCTTTGGACACGACAGTGTTTGATCTTCTCAAAACAAAGTAATCTCCATATAATCTCCATTCAGTTCCTCAATTCCTCTCACAGAGTTTACAGTGCTGGCACCGTACCCAGCTTACGGTGTCCTCCCAGCCACTGGCCAACAGAAACATCTCAGGCTGGGACACAGATCTAGAAATAGCATAGAAGAAAAGCTATTCCTTGCAGAAGGTTCATCGCCACTGCTGCCACCACCTCCCCCAGCCAACAGGGAGAAGCCACACAACCAGCGGCCAGCCCTTACTGTAAGAGATCAAAGCAAACTCTTTGTTTTATCTTGGTCAAGATAACGGATTTTATTTGCCTTATCAGCCTGTGGGATGATTAACCCAAATGTGAGAAAGCTGGAGGATGCCAAAGGAGTCGTAGGGCGGGGAGTGTGTTCCAGAGCACAACCACTATGGGCTCCAGAGACACAGATACCACAAGATAAACACAGCAACCCCTCAGTCTGCTCTGTGCATGACACCCACTGCTCACAGACAGAGCTGCACATCCGGCAGAAGGTTGGGTACAGCAGGAAGGGCCCTGCAGATGCATGGGGCTCACAGCCCAGACCCCACCAGGTTGTGGGACCAGCACTGCAGCAGCATGTCGCCAGGCACACCTGGTTGTTTCTCCCAGGCCAGGAAGCTCAGCCTTTATGCAGTTCCTGCAAGCTTCTGGGAGTAAGCACATGGATGCATGGCCTCGTGCACAGAGCCAGCGGAGAAGGGGAAGGGCCATGATTTCTCTGATGCTCAGCAACCACAGTTTCACCCTCATCCGGCTTCAAAGAAGACAGGGCAGGGCAGGGAAGGGGGAAGAGTCCTATTTCCGATGGGAATCCACTACTTCGCACGATGAACCCCCACTGGTGAGATCACTGCTTTTCCTACAGGCCCTCAGGGACTTCCATAGAGACAGTGAATTCTCCGTTTGTTTGCCATTTGTCTCCAAAGAAAATCCTACATCCCCAATGTGTCTCGCATAGCAATGACCTGAGCTGAACAGCAGCCCACACGTTTGGGAGCAACATCCTGATGGTCAAGGATGGACAGCAATGCGGCACAACCACATCACCCAGCCTCCTTCCTGCTCCAAATACAGCCCAAAATGAGACCAGATGAGCTACCCCAGCTGCTCACACATGGGCATGCACTGCTGCCATCCCCATGCAGACACCCAGCACGTGACCACACATCCCTGTGATGGGACACAAGCATCCCCTCCGCACGCAGGCTCCTCACATGCTCTCCTTCCAAGTCCCTGCTCCTCCAGGACTCCATTTTTCCAGATTATCTCATTTTTGGCACCTGCCCTGAGCACGCGGATTTGGACTCTGTGTTTCTCATTCAGCCTCTCCATTTGGTATCTCAGGCTGTAGGCGCTTTTCCTGTTAAAAATAATAACAACAGCAGCAAAAGAAGAAGAAGAGAAAAAAAAAAGACTACTCATAATCTAGCCCAAATGTGTCAGCTGGTTTTAAGGAAACGTTTCCCTGCAGCTTTAATCTCCTCATACAGTTAAATGGCTGTGCAGCTCAGGGAGCTGGAAATGATTACTCACTGTTGATCCGCACAAGCCTGACCCCTTTATTGTGGCAGGGCTGCTGTGCGAGCGGCCCCTGGGTCCCTCTGAACCCCTCCTCTGTGCTCAGCATTGTCCCTACAGATCTACACCAAATGCAAGGCTCCCTAATGACCCATGCAGGACAACTGGGGCTGTGCCCCCAGCAGTGCCCCCAGCAGTGGGTCCCTGTTTTTTGGAGATGTCCTTCACCAGTTCTGTGGATTGGAAAGTTCTTTCTCTCTCTCTCTTTTTTTTTTTTTAGCTAACTGTAATGGAGCTTTTATATGAAAAATAAAGTTCTAAGGACAAAGCTTGCCTTAGGGGTCCAGGCTGGAGAAAAAAAAAAGAATGGAAAAGTTGAATTGTTTCATTCTTCTGAAGTCCTTGTGCTTTTCCTGCAGCAGCAGAAGGGAGCTTGCTGCTATCTCAGGGATCCTGGCACCCACACAGATGTCCCAGAGGGGGAGAAAACTCCATAAGAGCTGCACTCCTGTGCACATTTCAGACTGCTTTACCCATCACTGTGCAACAGCACAGAGATGTGCTTCATCCAGATGTGGCTGTAGCACAAGTCAAGCTTCTGCTTCGGGTGACAGCTCCAAGCACTCATATGATCCACCCCCATCTACCTTTCTAGCTACAGCAATGGGAGACGTGGGCAGCGAGGCCATGGGCAGAGACCAGAAAGACCATCAGGTCAGGAGGGCTTCCACTTCTCACTCAGGATCCTTTTAACCCATTGCTGCAATCCCAGAGCCCCAGATACAAACAGGTCCACATCTTGGGGAAGCAGAGACAGAACAGAAAGCTGGCATGAAAAGCATGAACTTCTCTGCTCTTCCCTCCCAATCACCACAGACTTGCAAGATGCAAAGAACAACATGCTTTCCCAGATGAATAAGCCAACATCGAAAGCAACACTCACTCAATTCACAAGCCCTCAAACAATAACAGTAAAGTTGTGAATTTTCCAACGCGCCTCTGAAAACATGTTTCTGTGCCCAGCAGAGCATGGAGCACAGCCAGCCCCACGTCGGGCTGCTTGTGTTCGTCATCAGCTCCCCAAACTCAACGTTAAGCCCCACAAGAGAACGGGGGATGCACCTCAGGGAGCACGGGAGGAAGAGATAGAGAGTGCAGCAGACAGAGGTGGGAACAAATATTTCTTGCTCCTGTGCCCCACCAGAGCTCCTCCTGCAGTCTTCTCACACTGAGAACCACTGCTTCCACCCGAATGAAGCTCAGAGTTGCAACCACTGCTTTCCTTCAGGGTCTGGTCAGGGAGATGGCCCTCCTCCAGCCACCTCTTCTGGGACACAGGGTTCAGCACCAGAGAGCACAGCTGAGCCCAGCAGCTGGGGGCTGCGTGTCCTGGCATGGGGCTGGGGGCAGCTGGCACATCCCCGGTGCAGCTGCTTGTGCCAGAGCTGCAAGGCATGAGGTGCCAGGGTGTCTGTGCTATGGGAGCATCCCATGGGTCAGAGTGGGAACAGGACTTCAATCCTTTGCCATGCACAACATGTTTTTCACCTGACAGGTTGTTCTGGGGCCAGAGTCACATCAGCAATGAGCCTGCATTCACCTGCTGGGCACCCTGAGGAGATGCCACCCCTGCCTGGTGAGCAATGGCCACAAGGTCTGGGAGTGTGCCTGAGCTGACCAGCAGGCAGAAGGAGCCAGAGCCCTTCCTGCTCCTTTAGCCTCTCTTCCTGGCTCTTTTCGGATGTACCCAGACTGAAAGCCCCTTTTGTACCAGCACCAGCCTGTCCTGCTCTGTAAGGCAGACCCCAGACAGCCGGGCTCTTTGCTAAAACCCATCCCCAGCAGCTGTCCTGAGTTTCTGGAGTCCTTTTTGATGCAGAGAGCCCTCCCTTTCCCCCCTGTGCAGCTGGGGCGTTCAGCAGCTCAGATTCTTCTGCTCTTAAAGTGCCCAGCTGCCTGACATTCAGAGCTTGAGGAGCTCACAGCAGCCCAAACTCAGCAGGGTGAGGTCAGGCACAGGGCACAACAGAGCCCTTGGCAACTTCCTCATTGCTTCTGGGGATAAAACCCAGCAGAGAGGCCCCGGCTGAGCCCATGGTCAAAGCCCACTGCTGATCCCCAGCCATGCCCAGATGGAGCTGCACCAGCCTGCTGCCTACTGGAGCCTTTCATTCTCTCCATCCGTGCTCACAGTCAGAGAAAACCACCCCTGTCTTACAGATCTAACATCAGCTTCAGCGTGAACACCTCGTTTGCTTCCAGACTGCACATACATACCAAAACCCCAAACCCCAGCAGCAGGGCCCATTTGAACCTTGCAGCATTTTCTGGGTAGGACCAATCTGAGACCGGCTGCATGCAGCAGCAATAGAGCTGGGGCACATGGCAGGGCAAGGCTTGGGATGGGATCCAAGAACACAGGAGCTGGACCCCAGGGCAGACATGGAGCTCGCAGGGTCTCACCCTGGCACTACTCCCCACCAAAGCTCCGCAGAGCAAAGAGCAAAGCACGTGATGAGGAATGGAAACATAATTAAAGGCTAAAAGAGAAAAATCTCTAAAACATTAAGGAGGGTAAATGACGGCCAGTGGGGGAGGGAAGCTGGCTTTCATGTCTAATACGGGATTAATCGAAAACAAGATGCAGCTAATAGAAGGCAGGGCTCCAGTTTAATACTGGCTCTGATCCATGATGTTATTAGACTTTGGCTCCAGCAACCAGCAGGAAAAAAGAAAAACCCTGACTCCTGCTAATGAAGAGGCTGTTTCTGCCCCACAACTATAAACAACAACATTAAACAACAACCCATCACAACAACACCTCCACAACCATCACATTTTCCAGCATGTCAGAGGCTTTCTGAGATGCTGCACAGGCAGGCGAGTCTGTGCTGGCAGAAGCGTCTTCTTCCGCAGGCACCCAAGCTTTTGGCATTTGCTCATTTTATTTCTTACAAGCTTGATAACACGTCTCATTCCAACTGACAGCTCTTTCAGCCAACATAAAACCAAGTCTAACAGCCATGTATGTAGACACATGAGACAAGATGCAAGCTCAGCCCCGAAAGCCATCACTGCTCGAGCTGGAAGCTCCAAGCTCCCAACCCACATTGCGGTACTCACCTTCTTCTCTCTTTGGTGGGCTCTCCATCAGCACTGGCTGCGGCTTTGGCTCTGCCTGGGCAGGCTGTGGGGCTGGCACGTGCTCCATGCTCTCTACTTGCCGTGCCAGCGGGGCTGGCACCTCGGCAGCCTTGGCTACCTGGATTTCCACGCGCTTGGTGGCCACATCTGGCATGGGAGCGCTGGGCGGCTCCGCTCTGCGCTGGGGCATCTCGGGGATCTTCGATGCCGGGGCGTCCGCCCGCCGCAGTCCCGGCTCCTGAGGTTTGCCGAGCGTGATCTCAGTCCTGCGCGGGGTTGGCTCCGGGGCTTTGTGCCCCAGCACATCTGCTCTTTTGAGGCCAAACCTCGACAACCCCGAAGTGGAGTTCTCCACCTGCTTGGATGAGATGTCAATGGAGATTTCTGTTCTTCTGGACACCGGCTCTGGCAGTTTGGGTCCGGAGTGCTCCACTCTCCTCAGAGGGGCCTTGGGGGATCGCTGGGCTGTGGGGTCTGCATGTCTGGCAGATGGCTCCGAGTTCCTGGCACCGAGTTCCTGAAACTTCTGTGTGGAGCTGGACACGGTGGACCTGAGGAGAGGGTTCGGGGTCCGTCTTTGTGGGGTGGAGGAATTTGAAGACTGATCTACCTCCTCGACCTCAAAAGATCTTTTCAGAGCTGAAAGAAATTAAGAGGAATTCAGAATTTAGTTACCATCCACCTGAGCATCTCAAGAGACGCTTCCAGAAACCTCCGGTAATGTGACCCCATTACCGCTCTGCCATGAGGACTCACAATCCCATTTAACACATGGGGGACAGAGGAACAGAGAAACAACAAACCCAGAAATGAAGCTGGAACATGAAGCAGGAAATGCAGCCCCAGAAAGCCGGAGCAGCACCCAGCCCAGTGGTGTACAGTGCCAAACACTCCAAACGCTTCCCTTCGCCTCTCCCACCCAAAGGATAAACACCAGCTGCCCACTGACTGCTGCCATCCAAATCCAAATCTGAAAGGTGAAAATCTCAGAAGAGAGAACCCAAATAACACTACAAAAAAAACCAAAGGTGACAGTCACAAAAGCTCATATCCTTAAAAACGGTTCTTAGAGATCATTCAAGCCAAAGTGCTGAAAAACAATAACATGAGACCCCCCCAGTGCAGGAAACAGCAAGCTGGGAGGCCTGGATTCTACAGCCAGGAATCTTTCCAAGGAAATCTGATGGACAACAGTGTCAGCTTGCTGGCTCCAAGCCACAGCCTGACAAAGGGGACGGAGCATCACCAAGGGCAGCCTCCATCCACCAGGCAACGCTCCCTGCCCCACTGTACACCCCCCTGGAAGGCTGAGCTGGGTTGCGCCACTCAACACAATGAGCCCACCCATCCTTTCCTCTAACAGCACACTGCGGGCGAGCTCCAGTCTTTGAAAGCCACACTGAGATCACACAAGACACCAGAAATGTCAGGGAGACTTGAGCACAGCCTTTCCTCCAGGCACCCCTGGCTACCCCTTGTCCTGCAGCCAAGAGCCCCTGGCACACACCGGGGTGCTGCAGAGCAGCTCCTGTGCTCAGCAATGGGAACCATCTGCTGCAGCTGCCGGCAGGGAAGGGCAGGGAAGCGTCCACGTGGCAGCCGCTGCGGCTCAGCCTCACCAGCAGATCATGATCACAGCTGCTGACACAAGCAGCTCAGGGCTGTTTTGCCTTTTTAGGGGGAATACCCAAAAACACTGTTCAGTCTCCAGCAGAAGTGTTGGGGAGCAACGGTGTGCCTGGGACAGGCTGTGTCAGGGACACGACGTGCAGGCAAGCTGAGCGTGAAAACCCCGTGCTGCCACTGGGGAATGGCACCCAGCAAACTCATTTATATCTCCCTGGTGAGCAACACCTGGGCACAGAGTCCCAGTCCAACTGTTGACCCAATCCCCACCACAACCTCTAAACCATGTCCCTAAGTACCACATTTCTATGGTTCTTGAACACCTCCAGGGACGGTGACTCCACCACCTCCCTGGGCAGCCTGTGCCAATGCCTCGTCCTGCACTTCCATGTATTCAGGAGGAAGCAGAGATCTGCATCTAACTCTCAATTATCACACTCCAAGAACAATGAATCAATTTTAAATAGTTCCCAAGCTGAGATTTAATCTGGCAGGTCCACAGCTCTCCAGCACCAAGCTCGGGCTCACCAGAAGAGTTCTCCACCACTTCCTTTCTCTGTCACATCCCTAATAACACTTCAACCATTCTTCTCCCCAGTCCCAGCTTCCAAACAACGTGGAAGGCCAGCCTAGGCTGAGCTTTGCAGGAAGGGGACATTGACAGGGGATGGAGCACAGCCACACACCACCAGCTCCCTGATGGCTGCGATCACAGTTCTGTCCATGGTGGGCAATTAAAGCCTGCTCATCACTCCTCCTGCCAGCCTATTCAGTTCCTTTTTATTTCCTTCAATAAAGAAGCCTAATTACCTAATGACAGATGTGTCTGCAGGAACAGACAGTTAAAGTAAATGCTCTCAAGGAACCTGAGAGCAAAGGAAATATTGGCGAGCTTCTTTTCTTTGCAAGTGCCTCTCTGGAAATGTCCCTATGCCATGTGTTTTGGGGATTTCTTTTTGTACCAAAAGCTTGTTACCAAGTCAAACAGCTGCTTCTCTGTGAATCGCCCCTGCCATGTCAGCTCCTTTCTGTCCATTTGCTATCACCAAAAGCAAAGATGGCACTAGTGATCGTCACTGGGGGACACACAGTCTCTTCTGTTGACATCAAGCCCCTAAAAGTGCCCCAACTCCAAGGCAATCTTGCCCACGGCCCTCAGCACAGCTCCTGGAATACAGCCATCCCCTGCCTTTATCGGAGGGCTGGGCTGCATGCAACACCCAGAAATGGCTTTTCTCCAAGTCTTTCTGGGCCCCACTGCAAAAATGAAAAGAAGGTCAAAGCCCAGACACAAAAAGGGTTCAGAAAGTCTAAGGAAGAGCTGCAAAGCTGTGATTAGGGTCACAGAAGGCTGCCCAGTGAAGTCACCATCCCTGGAGGTGTTCAACAACCATGGAGATGTGGTACTGAGGGACATGGCTAGTGGCCACAGTGGGGATGGCTAGGGTCAGACTCGATGATCTTAGAGGTCTTTTCCAACTTTAATGATTCTATGATAAGCCATCAAATATCATTTCCTATGCCCACACTGCATGGCAATGGAGTACTGGGGTGCTGGGAAAGCAACCACTCCTCATTAGGGCTGGAAATGGCTTGGACAACCTCTGAGAGCAAAATGAGCCCTGGGCCCCTGTGGTGTTCCTTCTGCAAAGGAGACACTGACCTGCCTGAGGACAGCATGAAAGCTTGCCCATCTGCAGCTCTTGGGATGGGACATCCAATCTCCTGCTGCTGGTTGCATAGGGATGTTGGTGCCTGGGTTGACCTCCAGCAAGTTTGGTCACTGCTCTGTGTCCAGCCTGACCCAGAGGGCTGTGCTCCCATTTCCGAGCACAGGTGACCCTCAACGAACAGCTGGTTCTGGGATACCATCTCCACAACAGTCCCCAGCGTGGCCAGGGCTGTCCTGCTCAGCATCACCTCACTCCTGCTCCTTACGCAGAAATGAGAAATGGACCTCAGGAAGCAAAACAGCTCTCGAAAAAAGAGAAAAGCTTAAAAATAGCCCGTCCTGCTCAGAGCTAAGAAAGGAAAGCAAACAACCTCTGCTCCACAGGACCCTCCTCCCGGCTTCCTGCATGGAACGGGCCTATTAATGAAAACAACAGGAGCCCAAGGCCAGCACCGTGCAGTGCTGGGGCCCGTTGGCAGTGCCCAGATCTCTCTGAGGCTCCATTGCCACATCTCCATAGCCGGGGCAGAGCAGGGAGCTGGACTGCAGGGCCCTGTCCCTGCTAAGGCCCCTTCCAGGGGACTTTTGGTGCTTGCAGGGTCTCCCCAGCCCCACCATCCTCCTGCCAGCTGGTGCTGGAGGCAGCGGAGGTGGAAGCAGTCAGCGCACAGCATCGCCCTTCCTCCTCTTCCTCTCGGGGTGCCTGCACTGCGGGGAGTACGCACACAGAGGTGTTGCCATTTCCACGCATTTCCTTTTAACCAATTCCAACCCAATTCAGGCAACTCATGACTCAATCCACTGGAAGGCAGCAGCTCTACGAGCCAAAAATCCCCTAAAATGAGGTGTCTGAGACGTTAGGAGGAAGTTTCTCACACGGAGGTGGTAACGCACTGGAACAGGTTGCCCAGGGAGGCTGTGGGTGCCCCATCCCTGGAGGCATTCAAGGCCAGGCTGGATGTGGCTCTGGGCAGCCTGGTCTGGTGGCTGGTGACCTGCACACAGCAGGGGGTTGGAACTGGATGAGCATTGTTGTCCTTTTCAATCCAGGCCATTCTATGATTCTATGATTCCTTTTGGATGCAAACCCAACCCTACCCATGACCCCATGCCCTGGTTGCAAAGCACTTGCTGCCAACCCCTTTGTGAGGAAGCAGCATGCTACAGGGACAGCTGGCAGCTCAGATCCAAGCAGCCCCAGCACTAATCCTTGCATGCGGGGTGGTGTGGGCAGCACCTGCTGTGGGGCTCTGCTGGCAACTGCAGAAGCTCTGTGTCCCTGGCCCCAAACTCAGCCGCCAAGTCCTTACCAAAGCGAATGCCAACACATGCATGTGCAGAGGCCTTCAGTGCTTTGGAAAGTAATTTTATCCTCAGAAAATGTTTTGACACATGTAAGAAAGCAAATCTGTATTTCCAAAGTCAGGATTTCCTTTTGCTGCCTGCGCTTTCTCCTCACTCAAAGCTCCTTTCTGGAAAAAGCACAGCCACGTCCCAGCCCTGAGCAGCGCCTCGACCTGCTGCTGGGATGCTCATGGGCAAGAAATACCCAAACTCACACCCTCGCCCTGGGCTTGAGCGCTCCTTGAGCAAGCTCAGGGTCAGGGAAGCAGCAAAGTTCTTGTCTGTCAGTCTGTGCACTGTGCTGCAGCACTGGGGATGCTCACACTGTGCCCTCCTGGTCACGCTGTGGTCAGGCACCAGCAGTCAGAGCTGCTCTTTGGGGATCTTGCAGACTAGGACAGAGGTCTGGTTCAAGTCCCAGCAGCGCATGCAGCAGCCAAGATGTTCCCGAGGAGGCACAGACACATCTTTAATTCTTCTCCAGGGGGAAAGATCCTGGACACAGGGCTCCCAAGGGACACAACGGGCTGCACAGCTCCTGCACATAAGCTCTTCATGTCCCTACAGGCACTGGGAACCAGAAATGACACAGCTCCAGGCAGCACGTGGGAAGGGGCAGCCAGCAGAGCAACATCTGCTCCTTCTTTCTTCCCTCTTCCTTTTAAACAGAACACCCCAAGTAACAGGCGAGGGGATGCTTTACACAAGGAAACCTCTATGCACAGAGCTCTGGAGGAGACCAAAATAAACAGAGAGGGATGCTGGTTTCTCTAGGACCTGTGCTAGCTGCTCTGCAACGTGAGCCCCGGGCTCGCTGCTTCCCATTAAACATCCTCTGCCCCTCACATGGTTTCTGTAACCCAGGGGTTACATTTGCTTGCTTGCTTAAGCACTGAAAGCTTTCCTTGCGTTTTTAGACACATAAGAGCCTTATGGGAATAGGGCAGCCAGTCGTCCCGGCATTTCACACGATACAATGGTATCGTTTCAGAGCGCTGACTTTCTCTAAACTGCTACCAGATGGCGACCTCCTGTTCCCGGGGAGGAAAAAGGGGGAGGCAGCGGCCGCAGGTGTCAGCTTTCAGCAGTCCCCCCACTGAAACCCACATATTAACTGTTCAGGGCCAGCAGAGCTGCCCATAGCCCTGTCCTGGGCAGCAGGATGCTCCCTATGTAGACTGAGCCCCAGCTCGGACGGTTCCCTGTGTTATCACGGGAACATCTGGGGGATGCACTGCAGTGCTGCTTACCTGAAAGCACCATCTTTGATGCCGATGGATGCCAGCATCCAAAGCAAAGATGGATGCCCTATAGAATCATTGAATGGTTTGAGTTGGAAGGGACCCTTAAAGCTCATTCGGCCACAACCCCCCTGCAATGAAGGGGGTCATACAATCACAGAATCATTAAGCTTGGGAAATACTTCTCGTATCACCAAGCCCAACCCCAGCCCACCCCCACCACGCACACTGACCACGTCCCTCAATGCCAGATCTCCACAGTTCCTGAACACCTCCAGGAACAACGACTCTCCCACCTCCCCACTGCATCACCACTCTTTCTGAGAAGGAATTCTTCCTAATACCCAACCTAAGATCCTCACATCCAGCCTATCCACCATCTACAGCTCCATCAGGTGCTAGGAGCCCTGTGCAGCCTGACCTTCAGTGCTTCCAGGGATGGGACGTTCACCATTGCTCTGGGCAAATGAAAGGCATGAGACGCTGCAGCTTGCAGGAACAAGCACAATATTCCTCATGTACCCACAGGCCGTATGGATGCTGTGTATAAACCCTAAAGCTCCTGTAGCAAGAAGGGAAGGGAGCTGTGCAATGTATATGGAATGGTGATCTGCTGTTGTGAATGGTTTGTGCGCACGCAGTTCCTTTTTCCAACTTCACAAGAGCATCAGTAAGAAGCTTTTTAACAGATTTCATGGTCTGACACAGAGATTGCATGTAGGATAATGCTGGCACCACGCTGTCACCACGCAGTGCTTTGTGAACTGTGCAACCCCTAACAAGAGCTGAATTATGGAGGAAATTTGTGGCTAAATGCAAGTCAGAGCCCTGACATGAGCAAAGCTGTTCAAGCAGCATTTTGCTCCTATTCAGCAGATTACAAAGAGAGCCTCAGACCGATGCAGCAAACCCAGCCATCCAGCAGCAATGGAAGCATAACTGCAAAGTTGGAAGCAAGAATAGAAAAAAAAAAATAATAATATCCACGCACAGATTAAGTCAAAATCTCAGATTTCCAGTCCCTATAATGGAGCTCTAGAAAGGTTTTAGCTTTGATTCTCTGCTACACTTTGGCTTATATAACCACTAACTCTCAGCAAAACACTTCCAGATCACACCAGTATATTTTACATCCCTTATATTCATTGTGTGTCCATACAGACAACCCCATGCAGCACAGGGTGTACCCCGTACCCCACAGGCTGCATTACTGGCTGTGAACTGCTCTCTGCACAGCTTTTGCCTCCGGTCTGTGCTCCAGTTTCCTTTCATAAAGGGAGAGAGAAGCAGGAAATAAATCTTCTCTGCCTCCCAGGGGACAGAGCAGATTTGGTTTAGTTCACTAATGTTTCCAAAATGCTTTACAATTACTGCCTAGAAGGCAAAATGATGACGCAGATGGACTTGCAGACCCCATATCAGCCTCAGTGCTGATTTGCAGGGTACCACAGCTATGAAGGGTTAAGAGCAAGCATGAGCCCTGCACAGCTGGGTTTAGGAAACTATAGCACTGAGCTGCTGGGCCAGACACCTCCAGAGATGAGTCACAGGTCCCAGCTCCAGGCACTCAAATGGATGTCAGAGCGACTCTGGCAGGTGAAGAGCCTTGGTGGCAGGGGATTGGGTGATAAAAGTGATTCAATCATTAAGTGATTCAATCTCAGCTTGATAATCTGATGGGTGGAGTTGCAACATGCTGGTACTGAGAATAAAACTGAGATAAATGAGTAGAAGTGGTGAGAGGAGGGGGTCATCTGCGTGGGCAGTGCCCTGTGTGTCACACAACTGCCACCTCCTGCAGTGGGAGGACGGTTGCACAGTGTGGATACTAGGAAAAATTTCCACTCAGAAAGAGCGGGGAGGCATTGGCACAGCTGCCCATGGAGGTGGTGGGGTCACCATCCCTGGAGGTGTTCCAGAGCCACAGACACATGGCACTGGTGGACACAGTCAGTGGGGCACGGTGGGGGCGGGTTGGGTTTGGACTTAGTGATCTTAGTGGTCTTTTCCAGCCTTAATGATTCTATGGAAAGAGAACTTCTCAATACGGATCAGCTCTGAGTGCTGGCCAATGCCTGCAGCCAGCCAAGGAACAGCAGCACTTATGGAGATGTCCCCAACTTGTCACCTAACTCTGGTGCAGGAGCCAGTGCCTCACCTTGGGGCATGCAAAGAGTCGATAGCCAGCCTGGATGTCCCCAGGAGCCCCAAGGGCTGAGCTCTGGCCAGCAGCCTCGCAAAGCAATCATGGTAAAAGCCTGAGTCACAGTGCCAGCAGACAAGAGCTCTCATCAATCTGGGGCAGCTTTTTGGAATAAGTTGAGGATAGCAGTAAGCCTCCTAGCTGCCCGAGGGCTGCTCCTAACCATGGCCTTTGTGTAAGGAGGGAGCAGAGGCGCTGCTATAGCAATGGGTGGGAGCTGCCAGTGCTCTGTAAGTCTCCAAATAAGCTTACTCCCAGTTTGGCATCATTGCTGTCTTCCTGTCCCGCTGTATCAGTGAGGAAGATGCATTGCAGAGTTTACTGCGGCACAGGGAAGGAGGTCAGGAAAGGAAACAAGCCTTGCAATGGTACTGGTTAGAGACATTGCCTTAAATATCAAATATCAGAGTTAGAAACATGAATATCTGGAGTGATTATGGGCTTTCCATTATTGCCTTTGGATTTCTGACAAGTCCCAGCACGGGCTATTCGTGGAGCTGCCTGGGCTCTGGCTCCTGGGAAAAGGCACAGAGCAGCACCCCACAAAGCAGGAATGAAAGCAGCACCCAACTGTGAGGCTGCAGGACAAGGGAGGCAGCAGTGCTCTGACACTGCAGTGAGCATTTGTTAGCCAAGAGATGTAGGCATGGACTCTCAAATGCAATGAGCACTTGGAAGAGGATGCTGCATGCGTTCCAAGACCTGGAGGAACCCAGGCACCAGCATAATGCTGGCACAGCCAAAGCTGTATCCTGGCCCAGGTGCAAAGACTCACCCACGGTCTGATCATAAGGGAACCTTTCAAAGGGAAGGGACAGTGTGACACTGTGTCCAAGATGGCTCTCAAAAGCACACTGAGAGCTCGCCAGTAACACCAGCACTGGAAGATGACGCAGAGCCAAGGACACTCTGCTCTGTGCTGCAGTGGTTGCCCATCCCTAAGGACACATAGCCCAGCCCTCCCTGCACCTGATGGCTGTAAACTCCGCTATCTGGGCAACCCTACGTTCTACCATGGGCCAAAGACTGTCCCCACAGACCAGCTCACGTGAACAGAGAGATCCGCATCCTGTGCTTCCCCTTTCCCACTCCCTCCTAACCTCTGTATTCCCAAGGAACTAAATATACACAGGAAAAAAAACAACCCACAACTGCAGATCCCTGCTGCTGGATCCAGGCAGAGACAATTTTTCCGTTTGGCACAAGAAAGAGCACTTGTGCTGGAGACAACACAGCTCCTGCCTTCCACTGGTACTTTCTGAACCTCTGCATGAAATGGGAGGGTTGGCGGGGAGCTCCCAGCCTGATCTGGGCTCAGAAATGCAGATCAGAAGAAGAGAAAAGAGTGAAAACTCTCAGCAAAGCTTAGCCCACCACATCCCAGAGCTGCAAGGAGCAACGCAGCCATGAGCAGACGGAGATGAAGGAGGGTCAGATGGGATTGGCCACAGCATGATGTTTTAGGGACAGCCCAGGAAACGCAACAATTGGAGTCCAGGAGCTTCGTTTCACTCCGAGGGCTGCGATGATCCGAGATACAATCTGAAAAGGCTTTCTGCCTTTCCTTTTCCAGGCATTGAGCCTCGCACACCATTCGTCACACAGCCCCGCGAGAGCTCGCCATGCAAACCCACAGACCAGGAAGGACACACAGGGAAACACGAGCCATTCCCTCCCTGGGCTCCACACAGGACTGCACTCAGGGCACATTATGCACACAGTGCTGTGACCGTCGCTCTGCTGCTGCTAATATTAGCAGTGGGGCAGCAGCTGTGCAGCAGGGCCATCCCACAAGGCTGCCTGGTGCTGTCAGAGCTGCTCCTACCCAGGCTCCAGCCATGGAAGATGCCTCCAAGCCCACTGCGCTACTCTGTGATTTTGGCAGTTACAGCCCCACAGGACTACTGTTAGCAGATTGTATCCGCTAGGAAATGTTGTGTTTCAACATTGTTACAAGGAAACAGATTTGGTGTTAACTGACAGCACTGGCGAAGAGCTCAGCATTGCTTGCTGTGAGCCATTTCCAGCACAAGGAGTCTCAGCACCCCCACAAGGGATGGGCTCTTCTCCCTCTCCAGGAACTACACAGCAAGCCCTGTATGGACACCATGGGATGCAGGAAAACCACAGCAACCAAAAGGTATGAGCAGGATGCACTTCCCCTTTGCACAGTCCCACCAGGAGGGCTGCAGCCAGACAGAACCACATTGCAGCACCTCTCAGTCCGACAGGGATAAGGATGGTTTGGGCTTCATTCAGCATTCACACACCACACACGGTTTGCCACAGCCCAGACAATTGACTGCTGCAGGTCCTCATTCCCACTGCTCACAGGGACAGGGTTCAGGCAGAATTGAACTGGCAATGCTGCTGAAGATCTGCCAAAATCCATAAACCCACAACGGCGACGTTCTGCAAACACTGGCAAACTGCAAGACCTCGTGCTGCTCTCCTCCAGATAAAGCAAGGAAACTCTTGCCAGGCAAAGAAACAGCTTCAGTTCCTGTGCTGAGGAACCTGGTGAGCATGTAGGTGCCTGGACGTGGCCATCTCCATCATGCGCAGGACACAGCCTGCTGTGCTATGTTCCCCGTTCATACATTGCTTTGATTTGGAAGCTGAGCTACAGCTGAATGTTTGTGAGCCCTTCCTACTCCAAAAAGGGCCCCTGCACCCTTCATAGAGCTGAGGGTAACAGCTCCAGCCCACAGCCCAGCCCCTAAACCACTGCCTGCTGTAATCTAACAGCGACAGGCACTTGTGGGGTGGAGATGCTGGGAGGAAAGCAGGCAGGGACAAGGACAAGGTGTTCAGGACAAGGTGGTTCAGGAGCACAGAGGATTCTGGCTGCCAGCAATCCAGTGTTGCTGCCGCATGGTACTTCTGGCTGATTGGCCAAGGTTACGATACCCGGCAGACACGAATACTGCATCTACAGCCCTACAGGCCAAAAACTAATTGCCATGCTCTTGGGAAGCTGCTGTGCAACCCAGAGAACTAATTAAATTGAGAAACACAGCCTGGATCCCCGCTGAAGGGCAAGGCTCTCGAAGCGTCTCCATGGGGAAGGGAGCACACAGCCTCAGGGGCTGAGGAAGAGCACCACAGTGCCACTGAAGGACATGTACAGCCCAGAGCAAGCAGCCTTGGGGCTCCCTGGGGTTCCTCATTCCTCAGGGATTTAAATGCAATGGAGGCAGGCTGTGACCAAACCAGCACTGGGGAAGCTCCCAAGCCCCTGAAGGGCACTCATAGACTCACCTGTGAGCCCAGTTCCACAAACCCACAGCGTGTTGGGGCTGCTCCATGCCCCAATTCCCTTCGCCCCAGCCCTGCTGCAGGATGTGGCTTCCCTCGGCCTCCTGCTCACCCTCCACCCCCGCTTCGGCTGCAGAAGGGAGCCCAGGGGGCTGCACAGAGGGGACACAGATGGGGGCTGCAGCTCGGGGTGACGGCACTGCAGAGCCCAGGACAGCCCACCGAGCCCCCAGCCCTGCCACCCATTTCCTGCCCGACCTGGAAGAGGAACCGAGGGGCTTTCGGCTTCCCAGCAGGAAAAACAATACTTTGCTCCTTCGCAGAATGCAAGAATGAGTTCACCAGGAGGCGGTGAAGTTCTCTCAGCCTATAGCAGCACACACGGCCGCTGGATAAGCTTTCATCACAGCCCCCAGATCTCTACTATTTTTTTTTTTTCCCCCTTCTAAAAACCGCTGCACAGAGCCGAGTTTGGGGCACTGCCAGGACGCTGAGTGCGGGGACGTTGCCGCTTTTCCAAAGCTTTGCTTTTGAGATGAGCTCCCCCGAAACCACCCTCTCAATGGCTGCAGAAGAGACATCCCCAAAGCCTATCTGGAACCACAGATGGGCAGCAGCACACTTCCCTCTTGCTTCTGTTCTCCTCCCTTCCCCGGAAAGCCAGCGGGCACCCAGGAGAAGGCATCCATCCATCCATCCTTCCAAACACGGGCTGCAAGGGGACCCCCGGCACCGAGCCGCGCAGTGCCGTCGGGCAGTTGGAGCTCTGCCACGCGACAAACGCAAAGCTTTCTAAGGCAGCTCCCGCTAAGGATATTTTTGAAACTCGGGTTCATTATCCACTTCGCGGCTACTTTGAGGCTGTGCTCGTATCCAAAATCTGGGAATCCACACAAGGGCCGGTGCCCGGGGATTCACAAACTTTTCGCTGCGTCACAGCCGTGTTTTCAGCTGAAAAAGCGAGTAAACCAACTCGGAAAAAGCAGCAGAGAAAAGCGTCCCGTACGATCCTGCGCTAACAGATAGGGACTGGGCGAGTCCGCTCCAAACAAAAGAGCAGGGGCAGCGCCTCACCCACCTCTGCCCCGCACAGCTGGGGCGGTGGGGGCGGATGCGGGTGGCGCCGGGGATCCTCCAGGCTCACTTCGCTTTTAGGGTCGCCCGACAGCCCCTCGACATCCATCCCTGAGCCCCCCCCACCGCTCCGAGCAGCCCCGCAGTCCCCCTGCCCACCTTCGAAGTCGGAGATGATGCCCTCCAGGTGCGCGTTGACGGCCGGGTCGGCCATAGCGAGGCCGGGCGCCGAGCGCTGCCGCCGCCGATGCGGCCGAATGAATGGCGGAGGGCGAGCGGCAGCCGCCGCCTCCCGCGGCCCCGGGCCCGCAGCAGCGCCCCGGCCCCGCCCGGCCCGGCCCCGCCCGCCCCCGCCGCACACTGGCTGCCGCCCGCGCCCGTCACCGCGCCGCGCCCCGAGCGGAGCCGAGCCGGGTTGTGGGTACGGAGCGCAGCGGTAAGCGGGGTCCCGGCCGGCCGCCTTCCAACTTCACATTCTCGGTGCGGATGGGATAAAACCATCAGCGTGACGCCCCTGAGCAACCCGAAGTAATGCGCTGCGCCGCTGATGCTCTCAAGGATCAGCGAGCTCAAGTCGATCGCATTCTTGCAACCCTTCTCGTATTTAAGGAGGAAATCCTTTACGCAGAGGCGGTGAGGCCCCAGCACTGCCCACAGCTGTGCTGCCCCATTCCTGGAGGTGCCTGAAGACGTGGAAGGGGAGCTGAGCTGCCGTCGGCCCATGGCAGGGGCTGGCACTGGGTGGTCTTTAAGGTCCCCAACAAGCCATCACTTCTTGAACCATAAAGAAAAGTTATGCAAAACAGCGGTACTGCTGCTGTCTATTTCTGCAGAAAGTGTGTGTTTCATCACTTCTGCCGTACTTTGAATTGTACAGCCTTCCCACTGCCAGTCTGCAAACACCACAGGCTTCCCAATAGCACATGTGACCCAGAGCACAAAACCAATGGCACCGATTTCCCAGACTCCAAAAACTGCAGACTAAAAATAATAATAATAAAGCTGAGCAGAAAGCTCTCCTGACCTAGATTTTACATACAGTTAATAGCTTGAGGTTTTAATATATTATTTTAAAACACAAAAACTGCTTAGCTAGTCCGGAGAATGCATCTTTAATACATAAGTATTGAGTTCTAAAGGTAGGGGCAGTGGTTTTCCTCCTGCTCTTCACAAAAAGCACTCTGCTCACACAGCAACAGCAGAAACCAACACACCACAACAGTGCAGAGCAGTTTGCACCTCCGTGCACGGAAATATCAATGCCTCGTCGTGTGATGCAGTGTCTGTACAAACAGCAGCTCTGGGCTTCCTAAAGGAGAGCACAAGACCCAGCCTGGGCTGAGCCTGCAGCTCTCATGGTGCCAGATCTGTGCTGGTCCCACGGTGCCCATTGCTGGCTGAGCCACAGCATTGATTTTCAGCAGAAAGAGGTTTTCTTTCTCTCTTGTCAAGTGCAAGGTCACACCCGCAACCCATTCCAAGCAAGTAGAGATGCAGATGTCAATACTTCACCTTAGTTACTCTGCAGAGCAAAAAGCTGCTGTGGTAGAAATGGGTGATGAGTCCCTTTGCTGGAGCTGAACTATTGAGATCGGGTTATTAAGGATCATTGATCCCCGGTTCACTGTCATTCAGAGTGTAAAATAGGGGGAAAAAAAAGGCAAAATAAGAAAGACAAACTAAAAATCAATATGGTAAGCAAGAAAAAACAGTTTCTATGTCAACTTTAAGAAGAATCAAGCAGCACATTTGCGATTTCAGAGTCTGCCCACCTCCATAGCTCCCATGAGGTTCAGCAGTAGACCCAGTGCTGGAGGTTGGTGGGCCTCCCTGCACTGCATCATGTAGGGAACAGTGAGGGTCTGTGATGGAGTCCACCAGAGGCAATGAGAAGTGAACTGCTGGAAGAAGAAATGATTGTGTGGTTGATTTGGAGCAGTGAGTGTCCCAGTGCCAGGGGTTGGACTTGGAAAGATGTGAAGAAACTCAGAGCTTCTACAGAAGAGTTTGGGCATTTTGCATTAGTGGATGCGTCCCTCTGTGTATCCTAAGGATGGATGATGCCATCACCATGGATCTAACCTGTGCTGTTAATGAAGGCTTTGTGAATCAACAGACCTGGAGAAGAGTCCCAAGAAGCAAGAAATCCTGACCATAAGAGTCCATGTTCATTAAAAACAGCTGCCAGGAGGGGATGTGTTGCACCCACATGCACGTAAGGCACGGAAAGAGGGGAGTGAGATGGAAAAGTACAGCAACGAATAACAAGAATATCCAGAGTTCTTGCAGTAAATATTTGAAGCAGGAAGGTATGTAAACAGCTTACCCCAGTGCACAGCTCCCCTTGGGGAGCTCAGCATACCCTTCTCTCTCCTTTCTGCACCTTCACCTGGCTCAGACACTGGCACAGATTTTATGGAACCGAAAAATCACTCTCCTATCCAGGCCACAGCTAAGAACCAAATGCCAAGTCACTGAGTTTGCTAGCTACATCCAGAACCCAAGAGCTTGTGTTTAGCTGCAGTGCTGCTCCCAGAAAGGCAGACACCCAGCCCAGATGGATGGAGCACCACCGGTTCCCTGCACTTTGTGTCTGGAGCTCCTCATCAGGCTGGATATTAGCAAAAATTTCTTCTTGAGAAGAGTGATGAGTGGGCTGTCCAGGGAGGTGGTGGGGTCACTGTTCCTGGAGGCATACCCAGAGAAGGGTAGATGTCACACTGAGTGGTGTGATTTAGTGGTACGGTGGTGATGGGCTGATAGCTGGACAAGATGCTGCTGTACAAACCATTGGTTGCAGGAGGATGAAAAAAATGGCTTTGCTCACAGTGTGTGACAGCAACCTGTGTCCTATACAGCCCACATCACTGCAGGCACCGACTGCCCAGCCCTTCTCTCCACCATCTCTGCCCTTCTGATGAGCAGTCAGCTTCCTGCAAAGTTGCTTTGCTGGCCCCCAAGTGGTTTCCTGTCCCTGAAAATGCAGCTGATGAGATCACTGGCTTGTAGACACCCAGCTAAAAGTGGCACAATGCCATAAGAGCTGGAAGAAACCTGGGCTCTTGTCACCACCACTGTCCTGATGCTGGGTCTGAGGGACCACAATGTTCATCAATGCAGAAAAGACCTACAAAATCACCTCAAGGAGAAAAAGCCTCAAGACAGAGAACATCCTAAGGAGACAGAAGGCATCAGCATTAGAAGGACCCTCACCAAGACAGGCTGAGGCAGAAAGGGGACTTTCCTATCCACTCATATTAACTAGCACTGTGCAGTCTGCTTGCAGGCTGCTACAAAAGCATTCTTTCTGGCAGATTTTCTTCCTCCTACAAGTCAGGGTTTTTCTGAGCAGCTCTTATCAGACCCACAATCTGCTGCAGTCATGAGCGTCAGACCCGGTGAGACGAGGTGCCATGAGTCACTGTGGCTGCGAGAACCAAATGATCCAGCTCACAATAGCAAGTCATTCATCCCAGCATCTTCCTCTTCCACCTCCTCCTTTAATTAGCAAACAGAACTCTTTATGAGTCTGGCTGCTTCTAATGAAATGCTTTGAGACTTACTGACCGAAAGTACAGCATACGTGGTTCCTAATAGTATTTAGCTGCTCCCAATGTCTCTATTGAAAACCCAATGCCTTTTCTTGCTGCCCATGGTGGATGTACCCCCTGCCCAGCATGTGGCTGCTGGCACACATGCAGCACCAGTGCGGGATAACTGCCAATGTGCAGAAATAAAGGCACAGCAACCCATACAAAGCACGTTTTGAAGGTGAGGGAAACGAGAAGTCACATTGTTCTAAGAAAGGGAATGTTTAAAAAAGAGAGAAAAAAGGAGAAAAAAAGAAAACAAACAGAAAGCAGAAAAAGAAGATAAAAGAAACAAAGCAGAAGGCTGTTGCAATGACCTTCCTTTCCACTCGTGCTCCTTGCAGCTTCTGAGATTCTACACCTCTGCCCCAACACACTTTTGTTCCAAATCCACCAGGAAAAGCCGTAACAATCCTTATGGGTCCCTTCCAACTCGGGATAGTCTGTGATTCTCTGAACACCATTTCAGAGGTGGAGAAACAGAGGCACACAGCATCCACCTCGGTGAGAAGGCTGCAGGAGGACATGGCCAGGCTGTGGTGCTGCTTGGGTGGTGGCAGTGTGATGGGACTGTGGGGATGGACAGGAAACACAGACGCCGTTCCCATCACCTCTGCCTGTGCTTTCATGGGGATGACGCGTGAACTCAGCCCTGCTGATGACGCAGGAAGTGTCATGAAAAATGCTCTTTCCCAGATTCAGACCCTTCCTGCTTCCAATGCAGTAGGAAGCAGAGTGAGGACGGCCGTATTTCAGTGCTGGTCACACATCTCTTCCTCTGTAAGGAAACCTGCTTCGTGGGAAAGGCTTAAAACCGTAGCGCAGGTTTGCTGATTTGAGGCTGCTGGACAATTGGCTGGTTTGCTGGGTGAAGGAAATGCAGCCAGACATCATCCTCTGGTGCACAAGAAGAGCTGAGAGACACTGAAGGCTGAAAAACAGGAATGGGTGAAACCTGGAAGGAGGGACTGAAGGACAGTGACTAAAGGCTTTTAACGCTATTTGCTCACGAGAGGAGCGAAGCCACAGGAAGGACATCAGTGCACTGTGGGTCCCAGCATGGCCACAAGCCACCAATGTGATGCAGTAAGAGCACTCCTGAGATGAAACAAATTAGGTACTTTCAGCAGCAAAGGGGAAATCACTAATCTCAGGTCATCCTGGGCACCCAGCCTGCAGTGGAAACGAGCAGACGGGGGGGTGGGGGGGGTTGTCAGAACATGGGGTGTCACTGCTGGAAACATCACTGGCGGATGCACCACAGGCAGAGATTGCTGTTGCCAGGGGAACAAATACACTGAATCCAAAGCCAACCCCTGGTGATGGTGTAAGCAGGTCAGTAAGAGCTGCAGGCTGGAAATGAGAAGGTATTAACAGGCAGTGATGGGAGCAATGATGGGACTTCCATGATATGAAGGGGCAAAAAGCCATGCAGGTATCAAGGTGGGGCACAGCTGCTCCTTGGAGAATGCAGTGTGATGCAGCAGGGCAGTGAGGGGCTCTGGGCTGTCCCCAATGCAGCAGACAGGGAAAGGAAGGGAAACATGGCTCATGTTGGTTAAAGGAAAGTGAATGCCTTCATGGGAATCATGTTCTGTCATTGGAGACACCCACGGTCAGTCTGGACAGAGCTCTGAGCACCTGATCAGGTGTCCCTGTTCACTGCAGGGAGTGGGATCAGATGGCCCTTAAGGCTCCCTTCCAACTCAAACCATTCTATGAATTGCATCTGATTGAACCTCAGGCAGCCACAACAGCCCCAACCCAACGCCTTTGCTCTTGTCGTTCATTTTCAAGTCAGACCATCTGAAGAAAATGGGAAGTGCAGTCGTTCAGGATCCAAGCAGGATCCTACGTAACCTATGTCATTCAGTTAAGTATGGGCTTAATTCTTGTAGCACAGCATGTTTCCAACTGCAGAGCCCTCCTGCAGGGGGCTGCAGGGGAAATCACAGTGCTCACTCCCAGGCCTGGGCAGTCCCCAGCCACTTCTACCACATGGTGGTTACATGGGATAAGGGGGAGATGAGCATCAGCTGGGACCTCAAATCCTTATGCCTGAAAATTTCCCATTAATCCCTAATTAGGAACTCAGCACCCAGGACATCAATCCTGTGCGTTGCAGCCAGGCTCTCCTGTAACCATGGCAGAGAGAGGTGTGTGAGCGCACACACCTCTGCTTCTTTCAGCTGCCTGCTCACAACCTTTTCAACCCCAAACTTCCCAGCCATAAATACACCAGCTAATGGCAGGAAACTTGCTTTTCTTAATACTTCTCCCTTGCTTCCCAGTGGGCCGTTTCCAGCAGCTCTCACTCCCTGCACCAGCCCCCGGTTACTTCTCCTGGCTCTGAGATATTTCAAGCACGCAGTGAAATCTGCAGCAGCACAAAAGCCCTAAAAACCCAAAGCAATGGTCCAGGAAGCACCACGGATTGGGCTGCAGGGTAACGGTGGCCCCTCTTCTCCCTTTTTACCATCAAAGATTTCATTATTATTATTCTTTGTGGACAGAAAACAGCTCGATAAGAACAATTCCCACAGCAGCTGCAGCCCCACACCCACTCAGCTTCCTCCGGGAGCTCCCGCACGGCACTGAGACAGGGAAGGAAACGAGGGCAGGCGGAGGGGAGCGAAGGGAAAACCAACATCACTTTCCTTTGAAAATGATGTGGAACAGCCGCTGAGCCCCCCTGGGAGCACACAGCACCAGCAGCCCCAAAGCTGTAGTGCAGATGCAGTGATCCACATCCACACCACACGGAGCACTGCCAGAGGTTCTCCTGTTCTTCCAGCCAGCAGCCATGGACGTAGGGCACAAGGACCCCTGCAAAACCACTACAAAACCTCCTCCCTCTCCACAGGGATGAGAATTATTGCTGATAATGCCTCTCCTGTGTCATCGCTGCAGCTGATGCTACTGAATGGCTGGGGGACCCGCATCTCCACACTGCAAGAATTGCTCAGCACAGACAGCTCAGCCAGGGGCACACACAAAATTAGGTAAGGTCAGCCCATAACAAGCTCCTGGGCTACGGGAGTGCAAATGGGAAAGAGAGGACTCACCTATCCCAGAGTACCCAAAGCTGCCTGCAGCGAGACCATGCATGTGGGCAGAGTCTGTCTTTGCTTTAATTCTAATTGCCCTCCCTTCTGCCTGGGGACCCAGAGATAGTCAGCGTGGAGCTGTGGCCAGGGCAGGACACCTGGTGCTTCCTCAATGGTGCCAGCCCCAGCGCTGCATCCCCAAGCCCCCTGGCAGCTAGCACACACAGGTGGGAGAAATGGGGCATTTCAGCCTCCATGAGGAAGGATTCAAAAACAGTGCAGAGATCTGCTGCAGGCAGGCCAAAAGCAGCCTTCTGTCCTCTCAGCGTTTGCCCTAGATGGAAAGGGGCCTGGGGGCTGAGCACCAGCTCAGCGAGGCGGCACGCAGCCAGCCAGGAGTGGAGAGGGGAACAGCTCTGCTTCAGAGCAAGGGAGGAGGGGGGAAGTTCCCTGCAGGGAGACCCCAGCAGAGGGATGGGGAAATTCTGGGGAGGTACTGAGCTGGGGGCCCAGGGTTGGGGCAGGCTGGAGGCTCTCCAAGCAGCACATTGCCATCCGGACATGCACCTGGGCAGGATGGGATGGCTGTGGGTGTCAGCTGCCATTTGGCTTCACGAGGTGTTGTCACAATGTGAACTCTGGACAGGAAAAGGCTCTGTTCATCCGCTGCGAGGTCCAGTCCTGCCCCGGGCTGGGCAGGCTCCCATGCAGTGACACTGCAGGGCTGTGTTATCTCTACCTGCACACTGTCCAAACTCTGCTCACACCCCTGACACCAGCAGGGAAAAGGGAGGGTCCAAATGCTGCCATCACACCCAGAAATGAATCAAAGCGAGTTCTTAGGATACTTGCACACTGCATTTGCTCTGTCTGTAAGCTGAAGGGATGCTGTTATTCCCAGACATTTAATAATGGGGCAGACCAGTCACAGAACCACAGAAACATCAAGGTTGGAAAAGACCTACAAGATCATCCAGTCCAACCATCCACCTATCACCAATAGTTCTCACTAAACCACGTCCCTCAACACAAAATCCAAACGTTCCTTGAACACCTCTAGGGTCGGTGAATCCACCTCCTCCCTGGGCAGCCCATTCCAGTACCTGACCACTCTTTCAGAGAAGCAGTATTTCCTAACGTCCAGCCTAAATCTCCCCTGGCGCAGTTTGAAGCCATAAGATGACATATATTAAAACAAGAGAATAAATGGCCAGAACTGAGCTGAGCTTCTGCATACCTTCTAAAAATGCTTCAAGGGATGGAATACCTCTGCTACAAGGGCAGGCTGAGGAAGATGGGGCTGTGCAGCCTGGAGAAGGGAGGGCTCTGGGGAGACCTGGCCTCTCACTATCTCAAAGGCAGCAATAAGAGAGAAGGGGACACACTCTTTAGCAGAGTCTGTTGTGATAGGACAAGGGGAAATGGTTTCCAACTAAAAGAGGGCAAACTCAGACAGGATGTAAGGAAGAAGCTTTTATACCACGGGCAGTGAGGCAGTGGCACAGGTTGCCCAGAGAGGAGATGGTGCCCCATCCCTGCAGACAGCCACGGTCAGGAGATGGGCTGTGAGCACTGATGGAGCTGTGGGTGTCCTTGCTCAGTGCAGGGGTGGCCTTTAGGGATTCCTTCCAACTCCAGCCATTCTGTGGTTCTATGACCATTGGGACAAAAAGGTACCCAGTTGGTCGCCATCAGTCTGCAGGCAGAGTTAAGGCACACAGGAATCAGAGCTCTGGGCCAGGGATGGCTCCGGCCACACAGGATACCTCCTTCACCACCTGAGGAGAGCTTCTGGCAGCGCAGCAAAAGAAGCATTTAGTAAAGCTACAGACTCACTTGGAAAATCTTGAGGATGATGAGCTATTTTGCAGCCAAGCTTCATATAAACACGTTGATAACGATGTCAGCATTGGGGCTGGTGATGAATATGGCTGCACGGCAACAACAGCCCTCTCTGTCTGCTCCAAGAAAGCCTCTTTCTTGCCACGCACATGTTTAATCCATGATCGGTGTCCGCTGCCAGCCACATTCACACCTCCATCTGCTCACCTCATATATCTGCTACATATCCCAAGATTTAGTTGGAGCACAGGCAGAAACGCACAGCTCGCTTGCAAATTCTACTCTGTTATGTGCTGCCTGCACTTTGCAGAAGCCCCCAACCTGACTACACCTGGACATGATGATGATGCTAACATAGCCTGAGGTCGTGACAGCATCCCAGGTCAGACATGAGCAATAGCTTTGGTATTTGCAGCTTTGGGAGCCTCATCTGACTTTAAGACCTATTTCTGCACCTGATGTGGGGGATGCAGCTGCACCCTGCAGCCAGTTTGGGCAGACAGCCCAGGGGACATCCCACCACCAAAGCCAATGTCACCTCTTGCTCGCAGAAACCCCACTGTACCCCTCTCCCTGCACCACGTCCTGACACCAACACCATTCTAGCAGAGGAGATGCCAGCAGAAAATGAACTCCTGATAAACACGCTTGGGAAGATGCTTTGCTAAGTTCAAAGAAACAGCCATTGCTGCTCAGTTGCAGCCACCACCCTCGACCCTGCAGACACGCTGGTCAGCTTCAACCTACCACGGTTCTCATGGTCATCCCTGTGTAACAATTAACTTTTTATTAAAACCACGGAGCAAGCACTCCAAAGCATAATGAGTGCTCATGCTGCTTTCCACAGCTGGGATCTGTACAAGCCCTGCAAAGCCTCCCCTACCCGCTTGCAAGGCACAAAAGCGTGGGAGTCGAACAAGGATCAGTATTATCCACTAAACCACAGGATGAGCTTGCAGGAACTGGCAGCCTGGATGGCTTCCAGCAGCTAAAGAAGGCAATAGTCCAGCCCCGTTCTCGCACGCCAGCAATGCCGAGTATCTGTGTTCTTAAGAATGTGAAGACAAGCCGTCCCCATCCCCATCCCATCCCCATCCCATCCCCAGCCATCTCCCCCAGCACGCCCCTCACAGCGCTAGCAAACAATTCTCTCAATTTTCCTGAATTAGGCATTTAAAAGGGACGTTACATGCAGTGCTTTCCTTCTATGTCTAGCAGCCTTTAGCTAATAAGGAGAAGAGCTGGCAAAACTCAAGGAAGGCTGGCAAGGAATAAAGCAAAATAAAAATCTCATCTTGTAAGGAGACAGCAAGTGGAACTGGGCACAAGCACTAAGGAGAGGCACAGACAGGGTCTGTTGGGAAGGTCTCAGTGCTCTGTGTGTAAGAAGGATGAGTAACGGGGTGAATAGGGCTTCTTGCAGCCAGAATCGTTCCAGACCAGACACAGTGAAGGTGTCCATGCTGGCTGGGGCTTCCTGCTCAGCTCCCAGAGCTGGGGACCTTTTTGTATGTCTCATACTTTACAAGACTGTAACTGTCTTTCAGCCACGTTGAAAGCCAGACAGGATTGCCTATCTTCTTCCCATCACCAGGGCTCCCCCAGCCCACACCAGCACCGGAGGATGAATTTCCTGCCCCAGCAGTCAGACCTGTTAGGCACTGAAGGCGTGCTTGGACTGCATTCCCCTTGGGTGCCTCTCACTGCCAGGTCACTGGGACAGCCAGGCATCGCCCAGCAGCTTCACAGAGCCAAGGGTCACATAGTGGACAACAAAATCTCCAAGCCTGGCAATAAAAACACCCCTCGATGCATTATCTGTGCCGTGCTGCCTTTCCCTTCCGATCTTCACACCCAGATCTGGGAGTTCCTCACAGCCAAGCCTGCTCAGAGCCAGAGCTTTCTCAACTTGAGAGCCAAGAAGAGCCCCCTAGGATTACAGCTTGTTGCTCTATTCGTTGTCAGAAAAGCACAGTGTGTCAAAAATCCCTAGAAGGGCAAGGGGCCATTATTTATGAACCAGATTTATTGTCACCCTCCTTCCCCAGGGCCCCTGGAAACACATTCCATGTCTCAGAGTGCCCTGGCTTTGAGGCAAGCCCACGGAACGCAGCTCCTCAAAGCCCATGTCCTGCTTCCCTGCTCCACCCAGCCCTGGGAGCTCCCAGAGGTGGGGCATCCTTCTCTGCCTGCCAGCATGGAGATAAACACCACTCCTACGCTTCCATGGAGAGGAAAAACCTGAGCATGGTGCCTTTGGTCCATGCAAAATGAATGGAGAGGGCCGTGATGGGGGTATTTTTGGTGGCTGAAGTGATGGACAGGCTTGCTTGAAAACACTCCTACCCACATATCAGCCACAGCCTCAGCCACCAGTGGATTTATTTCTATTTCTTTGCGTCTAGGCAGAGAGATGCTAAACTGGTAGTTGTTTAAAATACACTAGTTTGGAGGAGCAGTGCTCTGAAGTTCAACTCAGCACACAATGTGAACTCCTCCTTGAGTTCAGACAGCTTCTGCCCCCTGAAGCTATCCCTAGTTTTACACCACTGTGCCCCAAGGGTTTTAAGCCAGAAACTGTAAGATGTGATGGTAAAAAGCTTTCACTTCAGATACACTTGTGCATCAGCAGGCAGCACTTTTTATTTCATGGGAAATTCTATCAGCCAGGGACTTCTGACACAGAACCGGATTTCCCATTACTGGCACTACCCAATGCTTGCTGCTGTCAGGGCACAGAGGGTCTCCAACCAGAACCAGAGCACCAGAGGCTGTCCAGAGAGCTGCAGCCTTGCATGAAGGAATCCCTGGAGGAAAAGGGGTGAGTTGCTGGGTTTGGGTGGTTACTTAGTGCTGCTGAGGGCTGTGCTGTCTGCACATTGCTCATGCTCCCCGAGTATCTGCATCACCCTAAAAGCAGAGCAAACCTCCCCCCTGCAGGGGCACCTTGTAGAGCTGGGGAGCAGAGCTCTGCCAGCAATAGATCGGGGTCTGAGCTCTGCTGGGAGGAAACGAGAGGAGTGGGAGGAAGGCAACAAGCCAAAAAAGGGAGAGTTCAGCGTGAGCCCCACTCCTACTGCTGCAAAGCACTCTGATGTTCCTCCTGCCTCTCACATCTGGTTTTCCCAATAAACGTGCTTCATCTTTCCATCCCCCAGCTCAGAGCAGCCCACAGCTCTCCAGCCATGCAGCTCCTCGCTCCACTTCAGCCATTATGACCCACATTGCCCACTCTCAGTTGTCCCCTTCCCCCGCACCCGTGCCTGCTCAGCTCCTCATTAGTGCAGGCAAGATTAGGTTTCTTCTCCAGCTGCAGGCAAACGGCCCCATTTCTGAGCTGTCTCCAGACCCTGCAAGCAGGGAAGTTTCCCTTCTTCCAAAATACAGCCATTGTCTCAATGGCAGGGACACAGCCCTGTGTTGGTGTGGCTGGCAATGGCACAGCCACAGCAGCTGCCATGGATCTACACATAGCTCCTAGGCAAGAAAGCAGCAACAGAAGCAAGCACAGAACACCAGAAGTGGATCTTACCCAGTTTGGGGACTGACTATGGGATAAAAGGCCATGGGTGTCCCCAGGGGCAAAGGGACACAAGCTGGGCTCCAGCACAGCCCTTCTGCAGAAATCCAGGCACTGCTGCAGTGCTCAGCCCCTGTGTGTGGGGCAGTGTGGAGGGAAGGGTTTCCTGGTCTGTGGCCAACACTGCTGTTCCTCCTGTGAAGGATATTGCCCTCCCCAGGGTGCGTTTCATTTCAGAGCACGAGACACACAATTAATTTCCATAGTTCACTTTCCCTCTCCACCCACTGGGGATTTTTAAAGTTTTCTGGAAAACAAAATATCCCAAACACAACCAACTATCTGCTCCCCAACCTGACAGTTTCCAGGAGGGCCCTTCCCTGGAAAGCAGATGCCAACATGGATGGCAACAAATCCCTTTTAGGCAGCCAAATTTGAGTCTAAGCAGTTCTCTTCTTGAATTGTGCAAAATAGTAAAAAAAAAACCTTAAATATTTTATATACTGAATACTTCCTGCCTCAGTGCCCAGCAGTTCATCTGCTCTAAGGATCTCTGCTTTGCCCCTACTCCCATACACCACTAAACACAAGCCCTCCTGATGAGTATTCCTACAAGCTTTGCTCGCTCCAGTTCCCTTTGACCTCATGGAAGCAAGAGAAGGCACAGGGAAAAGGACAGCAAGAAAGCAAAGCTGTGATGCTGTAGGGTCAGGGGAAGGAGACTCAGGGTAAGAAATTCAATGGGCGCTCTGCCTGCTTCTCCTTTGTCCATTAGATGGATTTCAAGTTCAACAGGAATAAATCCCACATCCTTGCTCCTCCTCAGCATGGATGAAAAGATGGGCCCACAGGGAAGGATTCAGGTCTCCAGCCCAATGCACAGCTACTGCCGAGCCCCACAGCTCAGATCAGCCCCAGCCACTGCCCCCACACCACGGGGAGTTCCATCCTTGCCCCAGATAGGTGTGCCAGCTCCTCAAATCCCCAGCTCCACAGGGACAAACCCCTCAGAGCTGTTTAGCAGAGGATCACAAAGTGCTGGTCTGCCTCACGTTCCACACGGGAAGCTGGAGCCCACGTGTTAAAGGATTTACACGAAGACACAAAACCATCTAGCAGACGAGAAGGACCCCAAACCCAGCTCCGAGCTGCAGCACCATCACTGCCTCCTGCTTCAGCTTTCATCCTGACCCATTCCGGGCTCTGCCGGTCCCCGGTCACCGCCGTGCAGCGCACACCGCCACCTAACGGCCCCGCACGGGGCACAGCGGATGGCTGCCACCAGCCCTGCGTGTCCCGGCCACACGGACATCCCGAAAAACGAGAGCCGTGGGGATGGGGATAGAGCGATGGAGTCCCTGGAGTGAAAGGGTTGTGCCAAGGGGGGAGCTGGGGCTAGAGGCTCTGGAAGTGGCAATGGAGCTGTGAAAGGTCTGGAGCACATTTCTTATATGCAGTGGCTGAGTGAATGAGTTGTAGGGAGGGATAAGGTTTCCCCTTCTCAGTCTGGAGAAGTGGAGGCTCAGGGGAAACCTCCTTACAACTCCCTGACAGGAGGTTGTGGTGAAGTGGGGGTTGGCCTCTGCTCCCTGGAAACAGCGGTAAGATGAGATGTGATGGCCTCAAGTTGCACCAGGGGAGGATCAGGTTGGATAGCAGGAAAAAATTCTCAGAAAGAGTGGTGATGCATTGGCACAGCTGCCCAGGGAGTGGTGGAGCCACTGTTCCTGGAGATGTCCAAGAACCTGGAGATGTGGGCTGAAGGACGTGGTCAGTGGGCATGGTGGGGGTGGGCTGGGGTTGGTTGTGGTGTTCTGAGAGGTCTTTTCCAGCCTTAGTGAGCCTACGATTCTATGATCCATCCTTATCCTGTCGGGAATTAGTGAGCAATCCTGCTGCCACACAGCTGCAGAGCCCACTGGGACATGGGTAACCTGGCTGGGAGCAGTCCTGCAGTCAACACAAGGCTCCCAGGCCCTGAGCCCAGCCACTCTTCAGAGCAATGCAGGTGCGAAGTGAAGCCAACCCAGGGGCTTCTGCAGGCAGCCCTTTTGCTCAGGTGCCAGAAGCAGCAGGGATTTTCTGGGGAGCTCTTTACAGAGTCCAGTTTTGCCAAGACCAACCGAAGCTATTAAATGGCCTCTTCTCTAAGGAAAACATAGCCAAATGGGTCTCTGCACTGGGAAGTGGGAGACGCATGCAGCCCTCAGCAATTCCCTTCATCTCAGTGCAGAGCATCAGGACCTTGTCTCCAGGTCGGCACCCGAAGAACTCTGATCAGAGCAGGGCTCCCTCCAGCAGTGCTGCAGCAACACTGGGAACTGAGCCGTTCTCACAGAACACTCCCAGCTCAGCACTGCCCAGCCCCAACATCCCGCCCGTGCCAGCCACTGCACCAGCATCAGGACTCAGAACCCACAGTGTGTAACCCTGGGCAGAAGGAGAATCTGAAACCAGCAAAAAGCATGCCCTGCACTTACGGAAAGGAAATCCCACAAATCTCACATCCCAGGAACCACGCTTATCTCTCCAAACATCCGTTTCCCTGGGACCCAGAATTCACTCCAAGCACTACTGCTTTCGTTTATGAGGTATCTGGCAATGATGTAATCACAAAAATGACACAGAGCTGTTTATGTAGCACCAACTTCACATGGACATGGATCAGGCTTAGCAAAAAATAAAATCAAATCCACTTATACTGCATGATTATTGCTTGTAAAACTAATTCATTTTCTTCACCTGCAAAGCCATTTCCATTCACCCCCAGCCACAAGGCAGACACCCCAAGATCCTTCCCCAAATTCCCAGGGCAGTGGGAGCACAAGTGTGTTTTCCAATGGATACTGGGAGGAAGCAGAGCAAGTTGGACTCCATGACTCCCGTGGGTCCCTTCCAACTCAGGATATTCCATGAAGCTATGAAATCCAACTGTATGAAATCTTAACCTGAGTTTTCTCAGGTCTCAGACCAGCCCTGTAATGGGGCTGCAGTGCTCACAGCAGGAGGTATCACTGCTCCCTAACAAGCAATTCTATGCGTTAGTTACACGGCTCAAGCACCACGCGGAGAAGCCAACAGGACAAAGATATTGTGCTTCTGAGCTCATTAAGGCAACAGAAGACATGTGTTGACCCAGACATACTTCCCTAACTACGTACTCGCTTCTACTCAGCATTGTGGTATGCTGGACCTTGGAAGAGCCCTGACTTGCATGAGAACCGTCCTCCCTCGGCCTGGCAGCATGGGAATCGTGCTGCTGGAGGCTGTGAGCCATGCTGGGGAGCACGGGGCAGGGCAGCTCTTGCACAGGGTCAGGCACACTCAGCAGTGCACGCTGTTACTGCACAGCCAGGCAGGAAGCGTGCCACAGCGGGCTTATATTTAACGAGGATGAGCAGTGATTCCAGCAAATGTAAAGCAGATATCAGGAAATGGATAATGCTTCATACCTTGACATGCCTCAGACAACAGCGGGAATGCACGCACCGGCCAGGATGGAGCAGGCAGCCAGGAGCAGGCTGGGAGCAGCACAGAGCGTGCTGCAAACACAGCAGTGGCAATGCTGGAGCTTGGAGGAACCCAGTGCCTTCCCCAGAGAAGGCCCTGTTTGAGGTCACAACAGGTGACAGCACCTGGGAGTGGAGGAAGGTGGGTGCTTGAAGAAGAATGCTGATGAATAAAGCTGCAGGTGGTTCACAGAATCACAGAATGGCCAGGGTTGGAAGGGACCTCAAGGATCATGAATCTCCAACCCCTCTGCCACACACAGGGTCACCAACCTCCCCATTTAATAAATGTGGTTTTAGGAGCACATAGCAGTTGGGGACAGCATCACACACCACACACAGCAAACTACACGCGTTGGTGCTAGGCAGGAATAGGAGCAGCACCAAAAATCTTGAAGCAGAAAAGATAGCTGAAATGATCAGAAGCAACTCCAACCCTGCTGTCCCGCTTCTCACTTTGTAAAGATTCACACTGTTAAAAGATGATAAAACAGCATGCTGTCTCCTAATGGCCATTGCATTGGACCTCTCCTCTCCTTCTGCCCAGGCACACGGTACATCCCACGTGGCTCTGAAGACCACTGAAGGTGCTCTGTCCTCGTGCACTTGGTCTGAGAGCTGCTGTCTGCCTTGCTGCTCTGACCAACTATATGCAGCAACATACGCACCATGTTACACAAAAGCAGGTATGTGCACACACAAACATGCATAGCACCCACAGGTGGTACTTTGCTTAATCAAAACGATCACCAGCGGGCTACACAGCACTTCACTTGTTCTGGAGTTGAACAGATTTCTCACAGCATGCACAATTCTCCCAGCCTGCTTCAAGCCCTTCCTAGGACATCATTGCAATCAGGTGTTGCAATCACTGCTAGTCACTTCTACGTGCAATTATAAAGGTGGCTTTAATAGTTTACCTACGAGATGGCACTTCCTTTCCCATGCACCCATCCTATATCAACACAGCAACCAGACTCTTCCTTTCCTTTTAAGAAGAAGAAAAGAGCCCCGTGGCACTAACAATTAAGGCTTTGTAGAAAGTTGTGGGCTAATGAAAACAGCCATCTGTTGGGGAAAGCTGCCCCCAGCCGAGCAGCACCCCGCTGCCACCAGAGCCATCTGGAAAGGCAGAGAGTAGGATCAGATGTGAGCGGGACTGTGGCCCCTGAGCACAGCTGTCCGGCCCCAAACCATGGGAGCAGGATGTCTGGAAACTCATTTTTGTCTTTTTAAGCAGTACTAGTTTGTGGAAATGTGTCTGAGGGGGGGCGAACCATATTGAAAGGAAAGATCAGGTTATACAAGATGTGTTTCCTATACCTGCACTCAAAGGAACCACTGGAGCCTGGTGCCTTGTTACAGGGACAGGGAAACCTCGCTGCCATGGAGCAGCTCCAGCATCACCCTGTGCACTCAGTGCCTTTACCCCAAGCGCTTGTTGTCAGCATGGGATGCTGGACCAGGGACACTGCTCCCCTCCAGGAAAGCCTGAGCTGTCCTTGTGCAGAGGAGACCCTGTGGGACGTGCTGAGCTCTTGCAGCTGTGGGAAAACAGCCCTCAAAGAGGAGAAAGGCCCAATTCCCACCCGCCCCGAGGTGCCCTCACCCCATCCGGCAGCAATACAGTCAGCCCAAGTCAGCTCTTCCCACCCACAGCAGAGTACTAATTAAAAGCATGCTCAGAGCCAGAGCAGTGACGAACGCAGCCCCCAGCACTGCACAAATCTGCTTTCATCTGAGTCATGTTTCAGTTTAGTCACTGAGGCCGGAGTGCTGCTGCACTGGGGGCAGTGCTGGCCTGGCCATGTAGTGCAAGGAGCACCTTCTGAACAGGGCGAGCTGCAGCCTGTTCCTCTTCTCCCCAGTGACAGTGAACATTTTGCACAAAGAACCTCACTAAAGCTGATTTCCTACTCCCCCATGCATGGGTTTCACATTCTTAGCAGCCCCTCTGCTGTTGCCATGCTGAGGGTCTTCCTCCACACGTCTCCCTCAGCCCCTCCAGATCAGGATAGACAGGAACAGCTCTTCTTCCCCCATCCCCATATCCCGTATTTCATGCTGAGCCACACATCAGGAATGGTGCTGAGACAGCTGGCACATCTCTCCCATCCCGCAGGGCACGACAGCCATGTGCCCATCCCATGCCAAGCCCTATGGGCACTGTGCCTTAGCATAAGGGCTCAGCTGTGCCTGCCCACAGCCCTGGTGGTGCCACACCTGCACCACTCACAGAAAAGCTGTTTTCAGCAAGGGACAGAGAAACACGTATGCACTTGGATATAGGCAATTTGCAAACATCACTCGTGATCCCAGAGGTGAGCATAAGCATCTTTGCACATACATGCTCACCTCAGGTCTTCCTACCGTCTACTGCTGCACTCCTGGGAGTAGTGACAGCCAGCCCAGGCACGAGGGCTCATGCTGCATGCAGCAGCTGAAGGGTGGGAGAGACCCACCTTCACCACTCCTCTGGAACAAAGAATCCCAGACCACATCATCACCCCAGAGATCAGTCTTTCTTTAAAGCCCACGTAGGGGAACCAGGGCTGCAGGGAGAACACAGCAGGAGGCGTGTGAGGCCAAACTGCAATGGGACCAAAACCACCCTGCTGTCCCTAGACCCCCCACATCCCTGCACACAGCAGCAGAGGACTTCCCAGCCTGCAGCATTGCCTCTGCCCCAGGAGCAGCTCTCAGGAATGCTTTGAAGTGGCTCAAACCAGAGGAGAAAGAATGAACAAGAAAGATGAGGGACAAGGAGGCATCACCCACACTATGCAGAAATGGTGAGGAGCAGTGGGTGCTCCAACAGGTAAAGCGCCCTTCCTGGGACCCTCCACATACACCCAGAATGGGGCCCTGCAGCTCTGCCTGGGGGTTGGCCATGGCAGCAGCTTTCTCTGGCCGCAGTTTCACTCCACCCTGGATGAGCGTTTCCTCTCATCCCTGTGGTTTCCCTTTAGCAGCGATGCCCAGCAACTGGCTGGGAACGCCCAGCAGCAGGCTGGTGCCCGTCAGCCGTGCACGGAGCATGGACACCCACGGTGACGTCCCGCTGGAGCTCCCAGCACCAATCCCTGCCCTTTGCCTTCCCTCCTTGGTCCCTGCATGGAGCCTTGCAGTGCAGCCTGCCTTATGTCCCTGCTGCTAAGAGGAAAAGGTCACGGTCACAGCCACCCTGTGCAGAAGCAGCTTGCTGAGACGCTGATGCACCCAGGAGCGCATTTTGGAAGCGCTCAGACATGCACCAGGATTTGCACGGGAGTGACTCACTCCTCTTTCAGTTCCCTCCATCCATGCCCACCCCAGCGCCTCAGGCTCCACCAGGTGAGCAGCAGCATCAGCAGCAGGATGCCTGGCGGCAGCTGGGGCCACATCCATCCCAGCCGGGCAGGCGGCAGCACAGGGCAGGCAGAGAGCTCAACCACAGCACACAGCCACACACACGCACTCAGGAGCCAACCTTCAGGGCAGAAATTCGTCTCCATGCCAAGAGCTCGGCGCTTTTCCTCCCTCTTCCCGACTGGCAGCTCGGAGCTAACAGGCTCAGCATTCATCCCCCCGCGCCGCGCGGCACATGGGAACAGAGGGGGGGGGGGGAGAGAGAAACTCAAATGAGATCCAGACTCGGAGAGCAGTTTCTTTTTTCCCCCACTCGCTCCCCCCCTGGTTTCTGTTGGAACCACCTTCTGTCTGGAGGGCTCAGGAGGAAGGGAAAAGGGGGAAGAAGAAAAAAAAAAAAAAAAAAAAAAAAAAGAGGCAAAAAGGAAATGTTGCAAAAAATAAATAAATAATGGAATGTGCTGAACGCGCGCTGGAGCAGGGCTGCTGCTCCTCCTGAAGTGCAGAAGCTGCTGGAAAGGTAGGAGGGCAGAGGCAGAATAGAACGTTTTAAAGATCAATAGCCTACCTGAAATCCGGTCCCTCTCCATTACTACAGGATATATTTAGCATCCGCGTGTCACGGCCGTCCCTTTTTTCGGTGGCGTCCCCTTCTTTCACCCACTCTCCCTCCCTCCTTGCCTTGCCTCCTCCTCCTCCAAAAAAAGCTCTTTGTCTGGTCTAATTTCTTCAATCTGTTGCAATCATGAATGCATCCAAATTACCACATTTCCATGTGCTGATCATATGTTTGTGCTCCAAACTGAAGTAGCTTTGTCTCTTTGAAATGAAAAGAAAGAGGAAGGGAGGAAGAGAAAGGAGGAAGAAGGAGGAAAAAGGGGGTGCATGACCCCAAAATCCTGGAACTCCCTGAAATACTCCACCAGGCACAGGAAGAATGGAAATCCCAAGTCCTCTGTGAAACAGTCTTAAAGCCACAGCTCGTGAGTGTCCGGGGGAGCACTCCGCTCTCCGCAGCTCTCTGTTAATATCCACCAGGAGATGCTTAGGGAACTTGGCTCCTCTCAATAACAGCGCCAAAAACTCATCCAGCGTCTCCAACCTCTCCCCGCTTCCCCAGCTTGATTTTGCTGCTATTTCCTCTATCCCCTCCTCCTTCCTTGGCGAGAACGTTTGCGAAGAGCAAAGCTCCTGCGCGTTCCCTCCACCCTGCCAGGTCTGAAGTTTCGATTCATGCATAAACTATTCTGCTGATGAAGGCTGACTTCATTCCCGGCGCAGCACCGCGGGCTGCTGCTGCTCTCTGCACATGTTGACCCTCCCCTGTAGCCACCGGAGAGCTTCACGCCTGCTCCTGGCGAGGATTCCCTGCTCTGCCTTGGCAGTCCCCTCTGCACAGCCTCGACGGAGGGATGCGATGGGCCGGCCTTGCGGAAACTTCCACTTGGCCATCGGCCAGGGCAGGCAGCAGGACTGTGGCTGTAACATGGGGCTGCCCTGTGCTCCCTGTCTCCAGCCTTTGGGCGCGCAGGGGGGATGCCCCCCGATTCAGCCTTGGGGGTCACCGCTGCTCCTTCGTGGCCCCAAAACACAGGGATGCAGCAGATGTCCCCCTAAACGCAACACAGAACTGCTGTGGAAGATGGGGAGCACTGAGCCATGGAGCTGACTGCCTACAGCCACCCCCCCGTGCCACCCACCGCAAGTGCCTATTGACATCCTGTAGCCTGAGTCACCCGGCCAGATGCGAGGGCACAGCCTCTGTCCCCAGGGCCAGCCAGCAGACAAGCCAGCTGCAGCCCTCAGTTCCTTGTTGGGACATTGGAGCTCAAAGCCTGCACCTACTTTGCACTGCTTTCCAGTGGCAACGTGAGAAATCCCAGCAATCATGTGTGTTTCCCCATGGAGCAACTGATGGAGCATCGCTGTCAACAGAAGGAGGAACAAAGCACATGCTGCATGGCATCTGGCAAGCAGCATAGTCAAGCCAGCAGCAACCCTACAGATAGAAAAAGCTTAAATGGAGGCAGCACCAGGAAGCTCCATGCCTTAGGAAAGTTCTAATCCCCAGTGGTCAGAGCTTGAGTTATTTGCTAGGCAGGAAAGCTTAGATTCCTTCCCAAATTCTTGTTCTTTCCCTATTAATGCTTTGCATGTTTCTGCCACCAGTGCCTAAGGCACTAAAGAGGGGACAATGAGCAAAACTTTCCCATGCACAGCCCAAAACCACGCTTCCTGCCCAAAATTGCAAAGGTGCCCAACACAAAGCAGGAGCCCAGAGGAGCTGCTGACCTGTGCAGCACAAAACCCAGACCTCTGCAATCACCACCATCCACAGCCCTCATGGCCGCGTGCCTTATGCCATAAGCAGGCTGACGCTGCAGAGGAAGGGAAAAACTCAGGAAGTACCAAGAAAGGAAGAAGGCGAATGGAAAGGAAGAAGGGATGGGCAGCAGGCGTGCTTCAGCCTGGGGATTTTAACCCATCGAGAACCAGGTGAGCAGGAGCAGCAGAGTGAAAGGATCATTCCTGTAGATTGGCACAAGACAGCCAGTGAAGTGGATCCCAGTGATGATTAATGAACCTCAACTTTAATCTCATAAAACCTCAGGGTGGATGCTCTCATGCAGACTCAAGTCCTCAAGGGAATTTTGCAGATTCCCTTTAAAGGTGCAGCCATGCCGCTCTACAGCGTGGAGCTTGGAGCTGGTAGGAGCTGCAGGCTCTGGCAGCAGCCAGGCAGCAGCGTGTAACCCAGCCCTCCTGCTGAGTGAGCTGGGAAGGCCTAGTGCTGCAAGTCGGTGCAGGGAGCAGAGCCTCAAAGTGCTCTGACAGTGGTGCCAGAGAGCTGCAGGGCCTGGAGGGGCAGGGAAACGTGGTGCGAGAGGTTCCTCACCACTCAGATTCCATTCAGTGACTAGGCAACACAGGCCTGAGCTCAAACAGCGCACACATCTTGTCCCATCCCATGCATACTAGGGAGGAGTATATCTTTAAGAGGAGCCCTGCTCTGGCTCTCCTCTGTGCTGGCTCTCAACTTCTTTGCCTGAAAGCTTCAAACTGCCGGAAATCCCGAGCATATCCTCCCTGGGCTCTCTGCTTGTGCTTTAACACTCATGTGCTGAAGTATTAATAGCAGCTGGCAGCGCAGAGTGAAAGGCGAGGCGAGGCAGGAGGACTGCTTGCTCCCTCCTGATGCACGTTAACTCTTCCAGGATCCTCAACAGATGCCGACCTGCCTGGACTGCTTGCTGCCATTGGCCCAGCCCCAGAGAGCACTCGCTTCATAGAACCATAGCATGGTTGGAGTTGGAAGGGATCCCTAAAGGCCATCCGGTCCCACCCCTGCACTGAGCAGGAGCACCCACAGCTCCATCAGTGCTCACAGCCCATCCCCTGACCTTGGCTGTCTGCAGGGATGGGGCACCACCGCCTCTCTGGGCAGCCTGTGCCTCACCACCTGTGGTCTAAAAACTTCTTCCTTACATCCAGTCTAAATCTGCCTTCTTTTAGTTTGCAGTCATTTCCCCTTGTCCTATCACACAGATCCTGATAAAGACTCTGTCCCACTCTCTCTTACAGCCCTCCTTGAGATACCGAAGGCTGCTTTCAGCTCTCCCCAGAGCCCACCCTTCTCCAGGCTGCACAGCCCCAGCCCTCAGCCAGTCCTCCTAGGGCTGTTTCATCCCTGGGAGCATTTCTGGGGCCCTCCTCTGGATGTTCTCCAACAGGTCCAAGTCTCTTTTGTGCTGAGGACTCCATGTCTGGATGCAGTGCTCCAGGTGAGGTCTCACAGCACAGAGCAGAGGTGCAGATACCTTTCCTGACCTGCTGACCACACTGCTTTGAGTGCAGCCCAGGGTACGGTTGGCTCTCTGTGCTCCATACTTTCGTCTCCAAGCTTGTATGGATAGCGGAGGTTGCTGCGACCCAGAGAAGGGCTGTGCTCCTGTCCTGCACACGGGATAAATATAGCAAGGATCAAATTGGTGCTCTCTGCCCAAGGCACAATTAGGGGTTTTGGGAAATGCCAGACACCGCCGGATGTGTGGCTGAGGAGGCTCACAGCACGCCTGTGGTGCACAGCCAGGGCTGGGGAATTTGCCTCTGCCCACGTGACGAGGGACACCGCGATGGAGGGGAAGAGGGAAAGTGGAGCAGCCATGAGCTCTGCCAACATGCCCAAGGGCAATTTGCAAATTGACATTTCAGCAACAAAAAAGATGAGGAAGAAAAACACCACAAGAAGATGCACATATCCGATGGAGAGAAATGTGACCACACAGCACAGTAGGTAGCCAGGAGTTAGCACACCCCAACCAAGCCAAGGCACACCAGTTCTCCTTCAGTTCCAGTAATTAAGGAATCACTATACCTTAATTCTCAGCTTGCACACAACAGCCTGCGTTCCCTCCTGCATTCCAACTAATGCATATCTCTACTTGAAGCACGTGGCATCCCCACAGGACCACCCCAGGCAGCTCCACATGTCTGCATTATGCAAGCACAGGATGTGTGTCTGTGCAGCAAACCAAGCACCTGAGCCCAGAGCAGCTTTCCCACTTTAACTTCTTGCTGCCTAGGGTTTGGCTTTCCTGCAGAGACACATTCATGGAGCTGCACTATTGTAGGAGGGATTCTCCAGGCTGACCTGGCTTCACCCTTTGCTGCTTGCTCAGGATGAGGAGGACAGAGAGGACACATGTCACCAGGCTTGTCACCAGGAGCCTGAGGAAACGAGCAGTGTGAGTGTATGGGGACGCTGGCACGGAGAGCTGCGCAGCTGGTGTGCCCAGTGTGGGGCAAGGAACAAAGGGGAACAGAGACCGCCTGAAGAAATGTGTATGATCTCATGTAGGGACACGTCCAACACAACCAGGCTGCAGCCACAAGTCCTGGGTTAACCCTTGTGCAGATCTACCAAGGTGAAAGGCACAGTCTGTGTTGAAAATATTACAGCACAGAGATGTGTGCTCCCCCAGCTCATTGCACTCACAGCTTGGTAGTGAGTGACACATGGCACATGGCAGCAGGAAACCAAGGCAGGATTCAGCAAGACTGGGATAAGATGAAGGTCTGGGATGAAACCTAGTGCAGGAGCTCTCAGCTCGACTTGCTCAGGCATCAGAGTATCACAAAATAGCTCAGACTGAAAAAGACCTCAACAACCATCTAGTTCCAACTCCCTGCCATAGGCAGGGCTGCCAGCCACTAGATCAGGCACCAGATCAGGTTGCCCAAGACCCCAGCCAACCTGGCCTTGGACACCTCCAGGGATGGGGAACCATGGCTGCACACAGAGGGCTGTGCTATGCTCACTCCTGAGCTTCAGGAGGGATTTGTCAGTTCTGACAGTATTTCCCTGGGGAAAAACAACTCAGGAGACCTAATGGTTTTTATAGCACTCTGAATTAGCTTACATAACTGTAATCATGCACGCTTGGCTAGGGAGCCGCTGGCTTTTGGTATTACTTTTATTGTCACTATTTTGGTTCACCTTCTAAAGCTGCTCTCTTGAACAATGAGCACAGAGAGATCGTCCTCAGGCCAAAGGACTAAACCAAGAGATGGAAACAGCACAACCTATTGCCTTATTTACCTTAAACTCATTACAAGCATTTGAGATCCTCACTGCAACATCTGACTTCATCAGGGTTCACTAATTTGGGATGCCCAATTGAATCTAGTGCCCACAGCCCCCCACTACGACACACAGCTTCTCATTTCAGTGCCTCAGAAGGACTCCCAGTCTCATAGGCAATGCAAACAGTGCTATTTTCAGCATTTCTGCTGCTGTCTTCCTCTGTGAAATGGGAATGTCAATTCCTGTCAAAGGGAAACCACCAGACTTAAGCAGGGAAAAGCAAAATGAGAAAAAAAATATTATCTGTGCAACAGCTCTGATAAGGAGTCACACAGAGACACTGCCCCAGGCTGACTGATAATGAAGGAAGCATGGCTCTTTTCTGGCACTGCTGAAGCATTTTTCACAAGGAGATGAGTGTGTCATCAGCCATGGAACCCTTCAGCAAGTGCCTGTTTAATTACATAGCCCTGAAATTAGAGCCGTGCTAGAGCTTGGCACCACTTAAAGGGTGGACGAGGGACTCAAGATGACCCAAAATCCAAGCAGCCTGATACGGCTGTAAGGCCTGGAGGGAGTCCCAACAGAAGTATTTAAACAACATTAAACCAACCGCTTCGATGATGGGTTTCATGACATCAATGAGTGCCCCTTTATAATGCAACCCAGATAGCTGGCCTCGAGCTTTATGCCTCTCTAAATTATGCTTCCAAAAAGCCCCGAGACAAGCTGTGGTTGACTTCCAGCCAGCTGCTGACACTGCAGGACAGGGCTGCACCGCCTGCCCGGGATGGGAGCAGCTGCCTGCTCCACACAGCCCAGCAGAGAGACAAAGGCTGAAACAGGAAAGCAGAAGCACCTGTCCCCCTCCTCTCCCTTTGGGGTATCTCACAAACAAAGCACCTGACCTGAAATAGCAGCAGTGCAAGAGCAGCACAACGGGATGGCATCCCACTCCCTCCTATACCTACGTGCCCAGGAGGGATGTGCTGGTTCAGTTAAACCAGTAAATATACCATTCTTTGGATCCTCTTATATTGCCTCCACAATGGGGAGTTCCTTCCTCATAGCAAACTCAAACTGCAGCCTGGAAGAAAATCAAAGTCCGAGTGCAGCTGACAACCGGGAGGAACCCGATGCTGATACCTTCCACTCCAGCTGCTCTGGGGCTGTTCTCTGCTACTTGGGAACACAGCTCTGCTCCGGATGGCAAATGTCAGCAAATATTTTCTTTCAAATCCATCACGTACAGCTATAGGAAAATGAAGTGGGAGTAACTTCCCTAGTACATAGTTCTTATCCTTGCAGAAATATTACCCTAAGCTACCAAAAATCAGGTGACGGTGGCATTTTAGAGGCCAACACTGCACTCTGACAGAGTCCTTCATAAAGGGCTTCCCATTTCCCTCTCTCTGCCTGTTTCCAATTGCACACTGAACAGAGCCTCCAAACCACTCACAAAACTCAGCCTCATCCAGGCTCTCATGTCTCAATTGGGGGGTGAGGGCGCCAAACCCCATCACTTTCCCAACCCAGGTCTGGCTGAAGGCTGCACCCCAGGACAGAGCTGGAGCCCCACGGCCAGACCACCCCAAAGAAATTATAGTTCCCTGTAATCCCATGGGGACATGGCTTCCTTCAAGAAGCCTGTTTCTTGTCCTAAAATAGGTGCTCTCAGACACTCTGATAGCCACCAGCTCTCTCCACTGGCCATCAAGAAGCCCAGATGTGTCCCACCACAATGGCTTACCCAGAGCTACACAGAAGTCCTGCACGAAACAAAAACTGAAGCTCTAAACTCTCAGCATTGCTGCTGAGCTGGTTGCCAAACCACACAGCTGCCTTCAAAGTTACAAGAAAAACCAAGAGGAGTCATGGAATAAGGTTCCCAAAAAGAAGCCAATGCCAGATTTGGGGTCCCAATGTCACTGCGTGTCCCAGGGATACGATGGTCTGTGGATGACTGTGCAGCTATCTGAATCCCAAGAGCCAGTGGCTATGGAAATGCATGTCATCCCTTTCTTTGTTTAGGGTGGCAAAGAGCCCAAAACAGCCCCCTTCTGTGACGCTTCATTTACAGCCACTGCTCAGTCATCCCAGTCCCAATTTATCTTGCATAGGAATAAAAGCTTCTGGGTACAGGGCCAGATGTGCGGAGGGGAAAATTTGGATCTGAAACAAGGGGAAATTGAGTTGCAGTTATATAGAGTCATAAATATTTACTGCAATGTAAAATGGAGCACTGAGTTGCTCATTTGATTTTAACTTAGAAAAAAAATATTTAAAAGATCTCTCACCGAAAAAGTGGAAAAGTATATAATTAGAGTCTAAAGAAAACAAGATTGAACAAATGTGCTGTGTCTTCCAATTTAGATTCTCCACACTCCAGTTACCTTTGGAGCTGTACCAGTTCCCCTTTCTGTCCTTGGACATATGTATAGGAAAACATGCTACACGAGGGCTACAACTGCAGTTTTGTTGTTGCACACACAGCAGACAAACATGCAGTTCAGTTCAAAATTTGCAGCTTCTGCACCAGTGGCCATGTTTTGAGGCAGTTTTTTGCCACTGCATTGCAGCTCAGCTCCCTGCTCCTGCTGCCATCAGCACCCAGACCAGTACTGACTCCGTGCTGATTTATTACACAGTGCATTTTTCCAGCTATCCAATGTCAGTTTGTGGCCACAATCCTGTTAGAGCACATTTACATCCACTGATACATCACAGCATCTCAGTGCTTTACAACTGCTAAGCTCCAGAGCTGCGAGTGGCCATGGTCCCTGTCACCATGTCTGTACCGTACCTGCAATACCTCTGGGCCTGTCCCTACTTCTGATGAAGGCGAGCCAGACAGTGTCATAGCTTCCAAAGCCCTTAAGAGCACCCTAAACCAGATGCCTGTGACTAATCCCCATCCCACATGTGCTCATGCCCAGATACAGCAGAATGTTGAGGTCAGTGCTCCAGGAAGGCTTCCGAGGGTGGCTTTCTCCTCCCCACAGCACAAAGGGAAAAGCTGACAACAACTGTTTGGATAAATCCATCTGGGAGCTGAGACAGGATATGAGGGCTGAGAAGATGAATTGAAATAGCAAACAGAGCCCACAGGGAGCAACTGTTGGTGACAAAGATCGAGGGAGTGGGAGCGGGTGGAAGCTCCAACCTCAACGTGGGCAGTGCTGGGTATGGAGCAGGCAAGCGGGGTTCTCTTCAAGCAGAGGTGAGCAGCAGCATCCCAGGGAAAATGATGGGGTGATGCTAAAGGTGAGGCTGTACCTCAGGTTGGATATTAGGAACAATTTCTTTCTGAAAAGAGTGGTGAGGCATCAGCACACACTGACCAGGGGCGTGGTGGAGTCACTGTCCCTGGAGGTGATCAAGAGCCATGGAGATGTGGCACTGGGAGACGTGGTCAGTGGGCATGGTGGGGGTGGGCTGATGGCTGCAGTTGGTGAGCTGAGAGGTCTTTTCCAACTTTAGTGATTCCATGTATGCTGTGCAGCTCAATCAGCACACGAACTGCAGAGCCAATGGACTCAGGTGCTCCCAAGCTCTACTGCATTCCCAGAGGCTACAAACACCTTCCAGAAGGAACCCCTCCCACCTGCTTCCTTCTGAATCAGAAACAGCTTCAGAAACATTACGCTGCAATTAGGAGTGTAAATTTAGTCATAAGCACATATAATCCATAAATCTCCACATCCAATAAAAAATAATAGCTAAAGAGAGTAAGAACGAGACGCTAATTACTAAAGCTGTATTTCAACCTCGGGCCATTCCTGCTTTCCGTTACCTGCTGTCAGACCCCTGGAATTGAGATGGGCTTTTCTAATTATTCTCTCTGGATCCATTATTCAGTAAGTAATTAATCTTTTATTTTACACCGCTCTCTCTTTTCACGGTTATTTTATATATACTGCTCTCTTTTATATGAATGCTGCTCTGCTGCTACTGCATGGAGAACTCTGCATCTATCAGCAGCCTGCACTGAATAGAAGGCAGAAGCTGCATTTTCCAGGAGTTACTCCTTCCATTGTCCCAACTCATTTGTTGTCAACTGGTTGGTTGGCTGCATTTGTTGTTGATTGGTTTTGTTTTTTATTGGATGAGGATGTTTCAAAAATTAAAGAGGCCATGCAACTCACTGGGGCTGGTCTGGTCACTGAGCCTGCGCAGTCTCCCACTGGAGGTCCGGGTGATTCCTGCAGCAAGAAGAAGATTTACATGAGCCAAGGGATGCAGGTGAACATGGCACGTGCCTCGGTTTCTCTTTCTTAAGCACAACAAAAGTGGGCAGGAAAGGAATACTTGCTCTGAGCCCTCAATGTGGGATGCTGCGTTCTGGAATGACCCCAAACACTGTAATTTCCCCACACAGAGATTTCGTTCTGGGGGCTCTGCAGGAGGAGAAGGGGCTCCAGGCTCTTTCCATCATCTCAGCGCAGGGATGTGAGCTGGTAGCCTCCAGAATGCAGTAGCAGTGTGGGTTCCTACCTCAGCCCTAACTCTGCCAGGTCACACTAATGTTTTTAGTAGGAATTTCCATTCTGCAAATTGCTAAAAGTCTCCCAAATCTTCTCAGTGATGGTGTTATTTAATTGCAAGTGGTAGACTTCAAATAAGTATCTTCTCACCAATCTGTTGGACAAGGATTAAAATAGCATTAAAATAAGCTGCAACACATCCCCCCGTTGCAGTATGGAACATAGCCTCAACCTTACAAACCTTGTCAGCTGCAGAAGTTTGCATCATACACAAAAGAGGGAAAAAAAGTATAAAAGGCAGGAAAACGTCCATAGCAATGAGCCTGGGATGGAGGGAGGGAAGGAAAAAGCACTGCCTGGCAGCTTGACATGGAAAAAACGTCTCATGCTCAGAAACTTCTGCTTGTGTGTATGCATGTGTGTGTGTATTTTCTCTCTGCCTTCCTCTGTTAACATAAAAAGCTTCTGTGCCTACGAAGCCACGCAGCTGAACCACAGGGCTGCTCCTGGGGAGCTGTGGTGGCACAGGGCAGCCCCGGGTGCTGTGCTGCTCTGCACATCACTCAGCCCACACTGCCCATTACTGACGCAGAGACAAGGGCTCATGAGCTATAATCAGCATTAAAGTTTTTAACCAGTGTCATATTTTTTCTTTTAACCACAGTCCCTGATTTTTTTCTTAATTATTCTGTCCTCAAATGCCTATTGCTGCCCTGGCAAAGAAGGAAAAGGCACAATTCCTGTGCTCAGCAGGGCTCTGAGTGCCCCTTCTCCAGGCACGGAGCACTCAGGTCCTGGCACAGAGAGCCCCATACACGCACATTCAAGATGCTGCACTGAAATCCCGCTTTAGAAATCGCTCAAAACCCAGAGAAAAACATCCCTGACTGGTGACACACTGGGGAAAGCAGATATGCAACCATGGCGAGCTGGTTAAATACATCTTTTCATGTTCAAAGGCTTCATCCAGTCTGCGGCAAAGCAGGATGGAAGCGGAGCGAGGAGCTTACAAGCTTGGACAGGATCACACATAGGAAATGGGCTTCATTCCCTTCAGCAGTGGAAAAACACACACACGGGTTGGAGCGTCCACGCGGCACCACTGCAGCATCCATGCATGGCTGAGCAGTACCTCTGGGCAAACACTTCTGAGAGGCCTGTTGTCTACCCTGCCAGTGCTATCTGCGGTATTTAAATACATAAGCAAAAAGGTGGGCAAGATAAACTGGTCTGTATTGGAGATGGGATTAGGAGGAAGTTTTTCCGACAGCTGTTGCTCCAACCTTTGCGTCACACAGTATTAATAATTCATAATAATGCATAATAATCCCCTTTCAGTGGAAGGGGAGCAAAGCAACAATTCATCCAGCCTGTCCAACATCTCAACAACGGATCTGGAAAGAGGAAGCAGCACCATGCTGCCCCAGACTACAATGCCTCACGGCCCCTCCACCAAGAGAGCATCCAGACAGCTCTGGAAAGCCAATAATAAGCAACATGGAATGCTGGCAGGCCAGCAAGACAGAAGAGAACTTCTGTCAAAAAACAAGAAAGCAATAGCTAAAAATATGCTGCTCTGAGCAGGCTTCCAGGAAGCCAGTGATGTGGGCAGAACTGGAGCATCAGCACACCAGCAGCATTCCAAGGTTATCTCTATAGTGTGGGAGCAGCAGGCTGAGCCCCACTTTGGCCCATGGAGCTATGAAACGAAAATCAATGCTTTCCACCCCAGACATGGTGTCTATGAGCCCTCCCTCTTAACACAGCTCAAGTGCCCTCAGGCCATCCTATAAATTTAACATAGTGCACTGGACTAAGAAACATAATGAAATGTGCTTTATTTGGTTGAAATTTGGAATGCTTTCCCGCACTCCAGTGGAATGACTTCAAATTAGAAGAGTCGGCAGCTAAAACAGGTCCATCCAAGAACAGTTCATTCAGCCCAGCAGATGTGTGGCAGCAGCACAGCACCATAACTTTCTCAGAGCTCAGCCTCACCTTGGCTCAGAGGCTGAGCAGTAGGTTTCCACATTTATCATCAAGGACCAATCCCCTCCAGACCTGCAGGCTGGGACCATCAGGCACACCTGGCACACAGCAGCACTGCAGGCACACTGGGTTGAGCTGGGTGCTCCAACACAGCTACTGAAACCAAAAGTGCTCCAACAGGGCCATGTCAGTGCAAGTGAGGTCTCAGGCAGGCTCGTGGGGAAATCATAGAATCTCTAAGGTTGGAAAAGATGACTAAGATCATCTAGGCCAGCCATCAACCCATCACCAGCATGCCCCCTAAATCACTGCCACCAGCATGCATGGAGCTGAGCGTTCTACTACTTCGTGCTCCTTGCAGCTGCTGATTTAACTCACCGTGGGTGTAAAGCATTCCAGTATGAGGAGACTGAAGCTGATGTATCTGGGCAAACTGTCCATACTACAGTGCAACCTTCCCAGTTGACTTGGTTGAACCTGAGACCAGCACTTAGAAGATGTCAGCTGTGTCAGAGATGTACAACAGCAATACAGTCAACACACGCATCCTCCAAAATAAATCAGAGCTTTTTCATGATAAATCTCAAACTTTCCAACTCTTCCAACTAACTTTCCCAATTATTCCCAACTTTTTCACCTATTCCTAATGAAATGTAATAGTAACAAGGCAGGCCACCTGAAATTTATTTTCTCCTCACAGTAAGTGATCCATGCCTCTACACTCGTACCATGTAGAAATCAAAGAGCAAGAGACTAATTTCCATCATCAAGAGAAACCATGGGGCGAGGACAAAGAGCGGAGGATGTAATCCAGAATATAATAAATGAACCCAGACCAAACAAGGGTTGTGTTAGAAACAGATGGGCCAAAACCAGCAGAAGGCACCCCAAAGCTGTCCCAGCTCCTCCAAACAGTCAGCATGACCTTGTTCTGTTCAGTTGCTGGTGGGTCTGAGCTGACATCACATAGGTTCCTTCTTCACCCAGAATAAAGGCAGTACAGTGTCAGATTTACTCTCAGGACCATCTGTTTTGGACCATATCGAGAGTAAACTCCCTCTCATTTTACCTGTATCTCAGGTACTATCCCAATAGTGAGAGAACTGTCTTTACCAGCAGCTGTATCCCTTCCTGCTCCACACAAACAAGATCTATAAGCTCTTTCCATACAACAGCTGGGGAAGACTTCATCAACAAGGAGGATGGAAGCTGTTAACAGAGACAGTTGTGCATAGCACAGCCTCAGCAGATCCTCCAGTGTCAGAGCTGGAGACCAAACTGCAAACTGACAGTGCTGATATTAGACATCACAGCCCAGTGTTGGAAATTACAACCCAATGTTGGACATCACAGCCCTGTGTTGGACATCACAGCTCAATGTGAAACATCATGGCCCGACACTGGACATCGCAGTTGATGTTGGACATCACAGCCCAGTGTCAGCATTGCATACAGCCTGGAGTGACTGGAGCAGCAGGTGACAGAGAGGCTGCAGAGGAGCTGGGGACCATTAGGGAAGGACAATCTGTTAGCAGAGACCAAATACCTCTGTTGCTTCAAATCCAGCTCCAGTGAACCACGCAATTACAGCCTCAGTTCCATTAGCTCAAAATCCACTTGCAACATTAACCTCAAAAGGAGTGTGTAAAAAAAGAAAGAAAAATTCAAGCTTATATCCAACACTAATCAGAACACTAGTCACCAAAGAATAAAAGTCACCTTGCTAGACAAAGACTTCATCCCCAGTGCATGGATTCATTCTGAATCACATATTTTCAGCAACAATTTGAGCTTCACAGGGATGGAGCATAGCTTGCACCCAGGGGTGAAGGTTACACACAGGGAGGGGATCAAACCCTTCTCCAGCACAGCTACCAGGACCTGGGTGCACCAAGGCTGAGCACTGCTAAATGGCCTGCGCCATCACCAACCTGCTGTGGGAGCTGGACAGAGCTGGGCTTGGTAAGCCAGCAGTGCTAATTGGCACAGCGTCATTAACACAAGTAGAGTGGTGAATTCACACACAGAGAGAATCTGGCCCAAGGATTACAGATAATCCTCAAAGAAACCACAGGAAAATTGACATTAGCAAGATATTCCTACCACAACATTATACTCCTAGCAGAAGCCAAATACATTCTAACACTAAAAAAATGCTCCAAAATCTTGTTCTAATGATAAGAGGCAGCAGCAATTAAGCCTCATTTTTTCCAAAGTCGGAATGGTTTCCCCAAGCCAATGAGTGGCCAGCCCAGAGCTCAGCAAGGGTCAGAGGGAAAGGTCCTGCATGCAGTGGGAGTTAGCACACGAGCCTTTGATCAAACTCAGGCATGGATTCAAGTTTTATCTCCAACCACGGTAGTTCCCAGGAAATCAGTTAATGCATCCATAGAGATCAAGGTTGGAAAAGGAGAGTTTAAAATCACCTTGAATGACCCACAAAACCCACAGCATATCTTCCCATCTTGAATCGTGCCCAGCTGACCTTGATTCAGCCAAGGGTTGGCTGTTCAGAGATATTCAGCCTGTATTCAGCAAGGTTGAAACACTGGGACAACCCAAGCTGCTTTGGTTGCTCAATGGTTCAAAGCCTTCCAACAGCACATGGTCCATGGGTCTTCATTCTGAGGTGAGCAATCTCATCTCTGAGCACCCAGTTGATAGAAATATCGAGATCATTTCACTGCTGTGTGTGATGGCCTTCACTGCCCACAAATTCCTAAACAGCTGATAGTCGTTGAGAGATATGCTGGACAACCATGAAAGCACAGAAAAATTAGCACAAGCAGTTTTTTTTCTTATGAAAAAAGCATGTTAGTCATCATCTGTGGTCCTTCTGGCTGGAGTGTTCCAGTAATCCAACGGGGCAGCGGAAAGGACGCCACGTCACCACGCTGACATATCAGATGATTTGCACAAATGCATATTTATAATGCAAGAACCCACACATTGGAAGGGACAGGCAAAAATGGGTCAGCTGTGTGTGCTGTCCGTTTTGCTGGTTTATGCAGTTATTTTCTGTAGAAGAAGGAAGGAACAGAAAAGCGTTCTTGTGAAGCCATGCTGACTGGGAAGGGACCTTATATCCACTGACAAGTCTCAAATCACTTCCACTTCACTGTTGAGGTTAACCAGATTTCCAAAGAGATGTTCCTCTAAATTTAACCCGTCTTCACCAGTATCCTCGTGTGCAAACAGCATTAAGCTTCTGAAACCCAACAGAGCAGAGCAGCAGGACCTACGGAGAACCACAGGCCCTCATGGTCTTTTTGCTAAATGAGTGGGTTTTGCAAGGCTGGCTCAGGGCTTGCAAAGCAATCACAAGAGCAGCTTGGATCTGGTCCCATTCATTTCTGTAAAACCTGCAGCATTCCTGTAGAGAAAGGAAAGGGGGAAGGTACCACGGCTCATCCAAGCTGTAGCTTTGCTCAAAGAAGGAAATAATCAAACTCTTACATTAACCAGCTGCCACCAGAGCTTCTGCAAGCTCAAAATGTGTTAGTTAATGATTAGCATTAATAGCACAAGAGTACCCAAGTGCCTGAATGGGCGAGGGATAGGGCATGGCATGCAAAGCACTATGCAAACAGAGAATAAAACAAATGATCGCTGCTCAGCCCTTTCCCTTTGCGTTCCAAAAAACCCCAAGCATTTGCAGCATTCAGACCCACGCGTGCACCAAACCTTCCCAGGTTCATCTGGCAATAGCCACGGATTAGCTAGAGAAAACCACTGTCAGATTTAAAAGAGGGGAAAGGAATTTTAAAACTGCAATGTGGTATTTCCATATGGAACAAATACTCCCCAGACGCCCCGCTGCTCTCCTCCCCACTCCCACAGGCTCTGACCACGCAGGACTCCTGGTGCAAGCTTCCCAACCCAGCATCTGGCTCTCTGCTGTGCTCTGACACTCTGCTTTATCACATCAAGCAGCATTATGTTATTTCAGAGGGAGGGGAGAAGGAAATCATCCTGACTTAGATTTTAAATCCCTTTCTTGCCACCTCTTTGCAGCCTCAGTGCAACATAAATTTTATTTTTCAGTGTGCACACTGCTTTCCTTCGCTTATTTTAGACACTCAGAAATCAGAAGGTTCTGCTTCACAGGGTTCTCCTGCAACAAGCATCCCTAGATTCATCATCTCAGCCCTGAAAGCCCAGGGCTGCCATCAGGATGCAATACAGACCCCTTCTGTTTGCCAGACTCTGAAAGGCAAATGTTGATTTTTCCCAGAGAGTGATGGGACCGCATTAAGGGGAAAAGGCAAGAACAAAGACATGGCAGCTCACCAAAATGCTGCTGCCAACATGGTGCAGAGGTGACCCACCAGGCTGCTTGGCCATTGGGACACCCAGAGCAGCGCTGTGCATTACCCAACCTTAACCAACGTCTGCTGGATCACAGATGCAGGAGATGAGGGACAGCCTCTGTAACACCCTGACAAAAGAAACCAGCTTCCAAGACAGCTCTGGGTAAGAAGTTTAAGCTTAGATTAAGCTCGGAACATCAAGCATGTATATGCTTCCAATGATCCTGCCCCTTTGCAAGGAGTTGCCCCTGGAAGCACCAGCACCACGAGGAGCCAGGGACCCCTGGGCCATGACTTGCTGCACGTAACTTTCCTCCTCCGCATATCCTTCTCTGTGCCTGGAAACGAGGTGTCAAACACATTCCTCTGCTCACAGGAGCAGGAAGGATACATTATATAATGGTTTTACATTTTAGTGCTTGAGTCATTCTTCACGGTACAGCTATCTATAGCCTGCAGAAGTAATGTCCACTGTCCTTAAATGTCTGGGAAAGAGGGAAATTACAATTTGAGACTACCATGGAGCCCTACATCCATATAATTGAGGTTTTTTCCCCCCTATAAAATCCATCCAGAAGTAGCCAAGGCAATCCAATTTCATAAGCTAGTAACATTCTTTGAATGTTTTCCCTTGTATCTTACAATTATATTTAATAGTGTCTATAGTGGGGAAATTGGACTAGAAGAGAACTTCGGCCAATTTTTAGGAAGTATTGGAGCGCCTAATATCGTGGATCAGCTTACACTGGAGTTTGCAAAAGTTCCTTTACAAACTGTATTGCGACTCCATCTCTATCCTGAGTACATCCTAAAACACTGATGCTGCATTTGCAGCTCCCTTTTCCAAGTCAGAGGGACTTGTGGAAGGACAGAGCAGCCTTGAAGTCAGCTCTCAAGCAGCTCAGGGCTCTGTGGGTTCCTGCAGCTGCCAGCAAGGAGCAGGATTCTATAGGGAAAGGCAGAGCACCTGCCACCTCAGCGTGGCTCAGCGCTGGTGAGAGGCAGTGAAATCACTCCTGGCACAGGTGGAAGCCATTTCAAGGCATGGAGCACTGCCTGCAGCCTCCAAGGAAGCTTTTCTCTCACACAAGAGGGCTCACACAAAGAGGCACAAAGCCCATTCTGTGGGTCTTGCTGAAAGGCAGCATTGTGCAGGGCAGGCTCGGTGCATCGGAGCCAGGCGGCAGAGGTCAGGGCAGGAACCAAAATTCCTTCCACGAGTCGCTCACCGCAGAGATACAAATTTTCAGCCTCCGCTGTGAAATCCTTCACCAAAAATGCAAATGCTGCTATCTGTGTAACACAGATACATGTGTACATACACCCAGGATGGAGACGGACTCTGGGTTGTGGTGAGTTCTCTCCAGGCCCATCTGCAACCATGGAACATCCCAGCCCATGCACACGCCATAGCATCATGACTTGGGCACTTGCCAGGCCCCCCAGCAGCACCAGGGAGGCTTCCAGGCATGGTGAGGCATGCGGACTTGCACCATGAGTCACTAAACACGCTGTGTAACCTGCCATGGATCAAGTTGGACAGTTTTCAGGCATTTTGAGACACTGGGTAGGGTTGGAGAGGAGATACAGATTAAACTGAAGGAATTGAATGATCCAGCCTGAACCCCCTTCACCTTTAAGGACAGGAAAATATACCTCATTTTCCTCTCCTTTGCCTGACAACTGTGGAGATGACTCCAGGAGCCCCTCTTTGCTGGGTCTGTGTGGCACAGCCCCATCCATCCTGCCCAGAGCTGCCCCAGCTCGCTGCTCACTGCCAGGTGGGACCTCCTTACCAGCCATGGCTGAGGAACCAACATGAGTCCAAGGAGGATGCTCAGTGGTTGGAATTCCACCCTTATCTTCAGGGGTCGAGATCATGGGTGGAAAATATTTCTGCGTTGTTTCAGCCTGTTTCCTGCTGGCATCCCTCTCCACAAAAGCACCTCTTTGTGAAGAGTTCTGGAGCCAGAGAATAATGTTCGTTGGTACAGACTAAACATATTGACCACTTTTGAGGCACTGGCTCTGTAATGGTGCTTATCTTTAATGCGACACAGCTGTTCCCCAAACAGCTCCATCACAACCAGGTCCATGGGAGCAGCCCCAGCACCCAGCCCTGAGGGATGCCGCCCCAGGTGACACAAAGCTGTCACCTCCCACACGGTTTGCAGCCACCTGCTTTGAGCTGGGGATTGCCTATGCAGGAAGGATGTCTGCTAAGATTAGCATGACAAGCAGAGGTTTCAAGGCCAGGATCTGAGCTTCAGGCAGCATCTGCTGAGCACTTAGACAAAACACATTCAAGAACCCCAGACATCCCTCCTAGGAAGAATGAGGCGCTGTAGTGGTTGATTCACCTCTGTCCCAAAACGCTTTGGAAGATGGGGTGGTTTATCTAACAGTCCCCCGCTCAGCTCTGCTTTTAGATACTTCTTTGAACTAAGGCAAAACTTAATTCCACCTTGGATTTTCTTGGCCTCAGTCCTCTATAATATGGGATATTATGTCTTTTCTAGCTTTAAATCAATATATGAAAGACTGAGGGCTTGCATTTACAGTAATAAGCACACCTTGGGTTCTCTGCACAGTCGTTAGACAAGAAGCAGGAGGCAGGAGATCTGATTATGCCCGAATGTGACCCCACAAACCGAATGAAACAACATATTTCTCTGCAGCTCATTTTTCTTAGCAACAGAGCGGGTATAATCATATTTCTTACCCAGAATCTGCAAGGTGCCTCTCCTAGCCTGGGGAGCCCAGGGAAAAGGCAATGTTCAGCCACACTGCTCCAGCCCCAGTGAGTACAACCTCTGCCAGCACAGCCCCATCCCTGCCTTGGGGGCAACGTCACCAATCAGATCCCAACTTTCCATCTGTAACCTCCAGGGCAATGGGCATCTGCCACCAGCAGCTTATTCTATAAGAAGTGGAATTAAAAACAAACAGAAAACCAGCTGAACCAGTGTTTAATCTTGCAAAGATTATTATTACATGATTTGAAAAGCAGAGCTTCCAGAACATAGAGCTTTGTTTGGTTGTCTTATTTTGCCCGTAATCTATAGGCATCAGGGCTTGGAAGCTTCCAGGATGCTCCGTGGGACTCTGCCAAGGCAGTTTTTAATCTAAAGCTTGATGTCCCAGCTGTGTTTTGACCTAGGGATACAACATTCATTCACCATCTGAAATGTGAATTGCAGTGCTATAAAGGATGATCCCACATTGGGATGAAATGCCACTATATTAGACAATATTAGAATTCAACTTAATCCCAACACACTCAATTGTTCCCATCAGATGATGCTTCCAGAGCCTTCACCATCCCTTAGCACAGGGCTTATAAGCAAGCATTCCCCATTCCCCAAGGCTAGAATGCAGAGGGGCTGGGGTCAGGCTGAGAAGCACAAAGAGCCCTATGTCCTCTACCTGTGCTCTGACCATACAAGGGAAGCTCTGAGGACAACCCTACAAACCGTTCATGTCACCTCTGCTATGTGTGGGAAAGGTGAATTCCTGGGCAGATGTTTAACCCCTCAGTTCAAAGAGCAGAAATCAACAAACGCCTCGCTGCTCCAGAGAACTCAAACTACCTCACCAGCACATCTGTAACACTTGTAATAAGAAAGGAAAACTGTAAAATGATTTAAAATGATTCAGGTGCTACTTGAATAGCTTTTAGAATCATAGAATCATTAAGGTTGGAAAGGACAACGAAGATCGAGTCCAGCTGCCAACCCAACCTTCTCAGAATGCATCCCAGCACCATTCCTGCTTTCACTCAGTACAACCCAGTACAACTTTTGGCTATTCTCATTCATTCTAGCACACCTCTCTGCAGATACTGTTTGCCCTTGCTGTTGATGCTTTTTCCTGCACTCTTATTGAATTTCATGCTTTCTCCTCTTCCTGCCCCAGAGCTGACCAGGTTTGGCCCAGGAGCCCCCAGAATGCATGATTCAGTTCCTGACCTCATCTCCTCCATCTCCAGTGCATGTTGAGAGCACACTGCAGAAATAACAGATGGAGGGGCTTCACACAAACATTTACACAGGGCAGGGAATGAGGACATTTCACTTTCACCCAGGACTAAGGTTGGGTTTTCTTCCTGGGGCTGTGGCTACATCTCAGATCAACCTTCCAGCTCCTCTCCTCCCAGCATGCTGCTATAGCTGTGTTACAAACCATGCCAAGAGCAGCCCACAAACTTTCTACCAGGGAATGGGAGCGGTTTGTAGAAGAGTCTAATGCACATGCTTGTCATAATAAGCACCTGAGCTTTGCCATAGGCCACGGCACTCCTGTGTTTATAATCACAACCCAAAGGGCATAAAAGGCTCAGTAAGATCTGAGCATTAATCCAGGCTCCAGACAGATTATGAAACAACTTTTTACCATTGTTTTCTACCACCAAGAAAGCACAGGGGCTCTTGTTTTCCCATGATTATCTTTATAAATTTAACAAAACCAAACAAAAAAACAACCATAGTTCTGTCTGTCATCCTCCTCTCTCCCTGCCTGCCCACACTGCCCCCAAAGCATTACTTGTCTCCAAAAGCATTACATATATCAAAGCCTGACTGTCTGATGCCACCATCCAGGACAGCAGCTGGCACGTGCTGGAGCCCATGGTGAGGGCTGGAGCCTTTGCAGATGCACTGAACACGCAATGGCTGAGCTCATCCCTCACCACATTAGCTGCAAAAATCAGCTGTCAGTTTATTTCACATCACTGTTCAGGGGTTTATCTGACAAAAATCCACTCCAGGAAATAAATCACAGCCTTGTGCTGCAGCTGCCAAGCAGGAAGGGAAAGACCACCCAAGCCATGACATCCCCCTGCAACCGCACCGCACCAGCAACCTTCCCCTGCTCAGATGTGGGAGCTGCCAACAAAGCATCTCACTTGTCAGTGCAGCAATTTGAGAAATTGTTTACAGATGCACACGTAGCTGAATGACAATTAGCATCAAGGGACAATTAGCTCCAGTAACGTCAGCCCTTCAGGCTGCGTGAGCCTGAACTATACAGTCAATAGTCAGCAGTTCTGAGAGTTGTAAGCCATCAGCTGGAAGAAATATAAAAAATAGGTGTTTGAAATCCAAGGGCAGAATGCAGAGGGCTTGGTGCTGCTTGGGCACAACTCAACCTTACATGGCAGCATTACACCCACCTTGATAAAACTTGCTCTCTTAAACACATGGAGGGAGGACACCAAAGATAAAACCCCTTCATGTGGCAAACAGAGCTGTAAGAGCACACAGAGGTCTGGTTTTAAAGATTTTCTGGTGCTTCTAGCAGCTGAGCTTAGATAAAAGCAATGCATCACATGTGATTCCTTTTATTGTCAGAGCACTGAAGATCAGTGAGGACAGAAAGATTCCCCAAAGCAAAGCAGAGAGTAGGGAAGATGATGGCTATTCAGGACTGTCACATTTCCAAGCTGCAAGTGAATTTCTATGAGAGCAATGAGTAATAAGTCGTCCTCACTTGAGCTGAAAATAATAAAAAACGTTGCTTTTAATTTAAAAAGTAGGAAGTCATTTCAGAAGGAAAACTGAAATGGAGCATCAGGAAGCAAAACCCCAGAGCATGGCAGCCTAGGGACAGCACTGCACGCCGTGCTGGTGAAGGGCACCCACTGTGCTCATGGGACACTGACTCTGCATGCCCACACGTGCTCTGCACACCCACATCTACAGCTCTCCTGCAGGCAAACCAAAGCCTGCAGCCATGCTAGCTTTTCAACAGCCTCAAACCCACCTAAATAAATCTCCGCAACCTCCCATGGTCTACAACATGTGCAGGTCCCTTGTCCTGACTTGTAACCCCCCCGAGATCTGTTATTCTTCTCTATCTGTACGTGTCCAGGCATTGCAGCTCAGCCACTGAGTCATTCAACAGTAATGGCTGAGGGCACCTTGTACTCATTTCCTTTGTTTATTCTGTGCATTTTATAAAGCTATAGGCAATCCCCATTTCCCTTGATAACATCAAAAACAAACTCACACCCAGGGGCTGCTCAGGAGGACAGGACTCCCACTTGCTCCCCACAAGCACTCAGCGTTCTTTGGCATCACTGCTGCAGCCTGCAAGGCGACGTGGCTGTGGGCACAGTGAGGAGACAGCAGCCTCCAGCACCCATTGAGATCAGCCTTGTTCCCACTGGGAACCAGAGGAACAAATCTGTTTTACTGTGTCCCCAGTCTCCAGAATAGCAGTACTCCCACACCAGGAAATTATGGACTTTCTGCAGCACTACTGTGACCTTTTTTATTTCCATTATGCTTTTGACTCCTCCTTCTACACTCCTTCTCTAAACAAATCTCCAAGCTGCACAAACTGTTTCCTGTAAATAATACTCATCTGACATGGACAAGGAAAAAACATAATAAGAAAAATCTTTTGCTACTGATTCCAGCTTGCAACAGCTCCACAGCTCAACTTCCACCTGGGAGCCCTGAAGGCAGCACAGTACTCAAGGGAAACAGAGGGAACAGCTGCATGCAGTACTGACATGGGCTGCCCAGGGAGGTGGTGGGATCACCATCCCAGGAGACGTTCAGGAAAAGGGCAGATGTGACACTGAGCCATGTGGTTTGGTGCTATGGTGGGGAAGGTTGATGGTTGGATTAGATGACCTCAGTGGTCTTTCCAACCTTAATGATTCTATGATTTTATGCTCTAGGCATCAGATTTGAACCTGCCCTCCCCAAAATTAAAAGCAGCCACAGAGGATGTTTGTGCCACACATCGGACTGCTGTAACACAATGATCGATGTTAAAGGATGAACAGTAACTTCCAAGTGAGCCCCATCTTAGCCTTCAGTCACCACTGGACAAAGGTACCTTCCCCTGCTCCTGGTGCCATCACACACACCAATGCTGTCCTCTGCTCTAGAAGCATCTCTGGATGTCTGGACCCCCACTGAGCTCTGGAAGAGGTTACTTCACATACGTGAGCATGAAAATTGCACTGTAAGCACAAAGCCAGGCATCTCTTTTGGGTTTGTGCAGGATCCAGATGCCCCATGCACCACTGATCCCCTCTCTGTAACATAACGTCTTTAAAGAGTGCTTTGAGCCATCATCATTGCAAAACCACTGCAGTGTGGGAACAGGCTGACTCAACAGAGCAGCACTACCTCCCTCCCACTGCACCACTGCTCTCAGCACACAGCTGCTGTAGGGAAAGAGGTGGCACAGACAGAGCTGGGACCCCAGTGCCAGCAAGAGATAACATCCAAGTTGTGCTTGAAGTGGATGGGGAGTTGGGGAGTGCAAGGTTTCCTCACTCTGCACTGCACATCTTGGCCTTGCTTACTCCAATTGGGAATGGGAAGGTTTCCTATCAGGCATGAGGATGTTTTGCTACCTGAAGCAACACTCCACCACTGCCCACACATGCCAGCCAGATCTGACAGTGGCAGAGCACCCAACCCAACCTGTCCTGCCCATCCTGCCACCCCCCACAACACGGCGCTGCCACTGGAGAACCTCCCTGACAGCATTACATCAGCATCAGGGGCCATCAGAAACGTGACTGCCACACAGCAAAGTGACTCAGCAGGGACAGTGCAGCCACTGGTGTGATGTGATGGATTGAGTGGCAAAAAAATAAGGGAAGGATCCTGGGGAAGAAATCCAGCAGGCAGAATGTGTAAACATGACTGAGACCAGGACTGTTGTTTACTGGTTGGAAAATGTGAGTGTGAGGCATGGGCTACTTGGTGATGCAGTTCCTGAAACAATAAGCAAGTGTTTGCCATACACAAACTGGATCGTGCCTGTTTTCTCTTTTGTTTGGGGATTTATATAAGGATGGGAGGCTGTGGCCATTGGATATCAACTGGCTTTCATGCAGGTCACATTTATGGCTTCTGAGCAGCTGAAGCAAGCCAACCTGCATCCTGAAATAGGGTACAAAGCCTTTTGTGCACCAGCCTCCTGCTATTCTTGGGTTACCAATAAACAAGTTCATTCTGTAATCCTTATTTTCCTTCCTGTTACTTCAGTAACACAAGGTATCACAATGCCCTCACAAAACCAAGTAACGCAGAGCTTGCAGAACCTCAGGAGAGCCTCTGAGCTGGTAGAGGCAACTCTTGCACTGAATTCAGGTTTTGAACACTAAGTTTGAACGGGCACAGCCTGAGGATCCAGTTCCAGTGGCCGACTGGGAGTCCTTGAGACAATCATTTATTTTAATGATGGTTTCTTGGCCCAGCAATACAGGTTTTGAGGATCAGGAGCTATCTATAGTTAAGCTCAAGGAAATGGCCTTTTTATTTTTCCATACCTCAAAACAAAATACTTCGTATTTCTGTTAAAAATGACAATTTTAATTAAAAGAAAGCTTTTGTTGGATCCAAACCCTATCCTTTTCCTCTCGATGTTTTACTGGTGTGCTAAGGAAAAACTGCCTGAACAACCCTGCATGTTGCCCCACGGGTCAGCCTGACAGAGTGCCAGGTAGATCAGCAGGTCCAGCTCAGGGAGAACACTGTGTCATCAACTGCCACACCTCACAGCTTTTATGACAGTGGGGTTAAAAGCCACTGATGGAATTTCACAGGGCTTCTCTCAATGGGTGTCAGCCTGGAAAAGATCCTAACCCTAAAGCAATGATCAGGTCACCATTCTGATACTCTTGAGTTTCTTCCCTATAACCCCAGCTCAATATGAGGAGTCATTTCTCTGCACGTGCCTTAGCACTACATGAGGATTCTACAGCTGAGATGAGACACAACCACACAGGATGGTTCTGGAGGTGCCCTAATTAGTGTAATCCCCATTTCAATGCATGCCAACAACTTACAAACCTGAAACTGCAAGCAGCCCTTGGCCAAAAAAATTTGTATCATCCTTGAAAGCAACTATAAAATCATTTGTCATGAATCCTGACTGTTTCTTCTCTGGCATTGTTCTAGTACTTAAGAAATGGAAAATGAGAATCCAAAAACCCTTTTAACCTTCATATTTCAACCCTTGTGTTTCTCCTCCTTAAGAAGCTGAAATAATAGACATTCAAGAAGAAAACATTTAAGAGTTGGCTTCAACAGTGGTTATTTCTCAGTTTCAACTTGCTATGTAAAATCTTTTTGCCCTCCTTCCAGGAAGTTCCAGGCAAACAGCACTGCTGGGCTGAGCTGCAATGCCTGCAGCTATGGCACCAAGATCTGAACCTCCCTTTACCGGTAAGAGGTAAAGCATCTGCAGGCAAGCTGCAGCCCAACCATGCCTATGTGGCATGTGCAGAAAAGTTGTAGCAGATGGGTAATGATTTCCTCTGAAGGGCTTCAGAAAACTTGCCTGGAGTGAGGAACAACCTGGTAACAGAATGATGATGTGCTAACAGAGGGCAGAGCTGGAGCTTCAGCCTTGAGAAGTGAAGCCTTCCATTTGGGTTCAGTGGCACCTGGTCCACCATACTTTGCCCAGAGAGCTGGTGGTGCCCCATCCCTGCAGACACCCAAGGTCAGGCCATTCAGGGCTCAGAGCTCAAACTGTGGGTGTCCCTGCTCATTGCAGGGGGGTTGGACCACATGGCCTTTAAGGGGCCCTTCCATTTCAAGCCATTCTATGATTCTATATTAAATCGGAATGTATGGAAGATGTGAAAGAAGTGCTCCCTAACCTCAAAAAGGGTTCAGAAGCAGCTAATTATCCCAACTTCAGCAAAAAAGCAAAACACTGTATTTCCAACCTGTCAAGGGCTGTCAGCACTGCAGGCTTTAACTGACTAGTTACTTGTCTGTCATCTCCAGGATCTCTCTATCAGTAGGAAGCCTAGAGGCTCAGCAGCACTTTACGCTCATCTCTTTGAAAAGTAGCTTGGATTCCAATGACATTTCCTGTAGGAAGTCACCACTGCTGATCCCCCATGTATGAACCCATCAGATGTGCAGGACGATCAGGGCTGCCTCTGCCCAGCACACTGCTGGCTGCTCTCCAAGGCCTTCCCAGCATGGTAAATGACTCACCCAGGGCCTTCCTTCCCTGTGAGTCAGGAGAGGTGAGAGCCCAGTTCACCACTGCTGAAGGCAGAGCCTTCATAGCACTCACAAGGGCTGCGTGTGCTTTTTCCAAAGATCAGTGGTGGCCGCAGTGCAATGATGTAATTCTTCCCTTCTTTTTTCCATAAGTGGCTGCTACATACCAGTCAAAACCCCACACAAACAGTTTTTCCAAAATATAACTGCAGTCCTTTTTGAATTAAAGGTGTTGATCAGGTGTTGATTGATCTTAATTTTACAACACTGTACTGACATGGAGGCGAACACTGATCAGAGTTGCATCACTCATACCAGGGGCTTTGCAGGACCACAGCTTCACCCCAGCAGTCAGCCCAAAGCAAACAGAATGCTTCAGGATCATGCAGCCTCTTCTGCAAGGAGCCTTAATTTCAGGTCCTTAGAGTCCACAGTTGTCCCCCTCCAGGGCCTCTTAGCCACTACATGCACTTTAGGATGTAGGTGCCAGCAACAGGCTTCCCTACATGCAATTCTATTAATACCAACTGTAATCAATAAACACCGTTGTTAACATGTTGTAAAGTCTTCTGTTGTTCTTGGCATACACACCTTAACAAAACCTCCCTGGCAGTCCATTCAGTGATTCTAATAAGAGAAATGTACACATGAGAGATGTCCCCGATCCAGTTAGCAGCAACCAGGCTGCATTGCGGGGGGATTCTCCGAGCACAGAAAACCACCAGGTCCCAGGGAGCCCTACTGGCTGCTGCATGGCTGCAGGGGCTCTTAGCACAGAGGCTGCCCAGACACATGACTCAGGACAGAGGCCAGCATGGACTGTGCCCCCAAAGCCACCTTGGTGAAGCCAGGACAGAAGCAGACCTACAGAGCAGCGCAGGAAGCTGGAGCTGAACAGCACAGCCATATCCTGCACCTGGAGGAGCCACTGGTGGGCACCACAGTGCACGAGGTGGTGGATCTGTGGCATGGATTCACACCATTCACAGCCATCTCTCAGTCTGCCAGCAAAGTTTCAGAAGAAGCTTAGAGAAAAGCTGTCGGCTGTGGCTACCTGCTCTCCAGCAGCCAGGGAGGAAGGAGCCTGACTGAGCCTGCAGAAGCCAAAGGCCAAGAGCCCTTACCCTGCAGGACACGGCTGCAAAGCTGGAACAAGGAGCAGGGAGAAAACTGCACAGTGTTTGGGCCGCAACTCTCCTACATGGGAGTTTGCACTGAAGGCAGCTGGTGTCACAAGCAGTGCCACTGTCCTGTTTTAATTCCAAGCTGCAGCTCAGCACTGAGTCTGCCCTGTGCTGGCAAAGGTGTCCTCCAAACAAGCTGCATGCCACCAAGGCTGGCACAAGCTGCCACCCTGGATTTGTTCTACTCTTTAAGCCTTTTCCATCAGTCAGCAAGTTCTGTTTATACACAGCAAACTCGTTCCATTCTCCACCACAGAACCACTCGGAGGGAGAGGGGCTGATTCAAGTTGTACCTCTGTTTTGAAACCTTTTTCTTTTCCCAGTCCAGACACAAAAGGAGAGAGCCGAGAGAGAGGAGAGAGCCGCAGCTCACCTGAGTACGTCGATTTCCTCATGCTGTCCCTTCGGGCTGCTCATAGGAACGTCGTGTGGTCACAGCTCAGTCCTTCTGTCAGTGTGGGCACAGACAGGGAGGGGACACACGAAGTGCCACATCCACACGTGCAGGCGCAGCCGAGGGGCAGCGCAGCGCTCCCATTAATTAGCGCACACCTTTCCTCATCTCGCACACAGTTCTGGGCTGTTCCAACTCTCCTGGCATGGACAGGGGTAGAGCAGGACGCAGCCTCCCTGGTGGTCGCACGTTATCACCTCGGAAAGCAAACGGGAGCTGTGGGTTATTGCTGCCAACCTCCAGCCTTGGAAAAGCCGCTGCTGTCAGTCACAGTGGCAGTGGAAGGGAAGGGAATTTCGTGCCTTCAGCCCTGCACACCCCACGGCTTTGACTCGGCCCTTTGCTGCCAAAACAGCTCTGATCAGTGCTGCTCTGCAGCTCGGCTGATTCTAGTTCAAAGTGCATTATTGGCCCGGCAGCACCCGGCAGTGTAAACATCTCTTTCCTCTTTCTGTCCAGTCGTAAAGGGCCCATTCAAGGCTGCAAGCTGAGTGAAATTCTTGTTCAAGCTCATGCCTTGGGGAGAGATATATATGGGAGCCCCATATGGAACAAGCAGTTCCCAAGGGATCTGGCATACCCCTGTCACCTGGCTGTTACTGGGAAGGGGACTCAGCATGCAGCTCTGTCACAGCAGGAATGTGCCGGGTCACTCCCTTCTGAAATGCCCCTCAGACAATTAGTTACATAAATGCAATAAAGCTGGGGGCACTATGAACACAGACAGCAAGAGAAAGCAAAGACTTACTGCAACTAAAGGCAGACTGAACTGCTGAAGGAAGGGCTGAGCAATTGCTACCGAGATTTCCACCGCCTGCTGGATGACTCACCCACACAAAGGACAGAGCACGGGTGCATCCACATGAGAAACTTCACCAGACTCAGACAGGACAGACAAAGAGATTTCTTCATGCTTTTGGTGTTTTGGACTTCTCTGGAAAGTCCAGAGTAGTAGAAAGTAGGGAAAAAAAACAATGCCCCGGCAATAATGCTGGCATCCCACTGGAACAGAGCAGGTGAGCAGGACTGTGAGGCTTAAGTAAACATACATCCAAGCCAATAGTAACAATATACGATTCTCTTCACAAGTTCTTTTGAAACTGCTAGTCACAATCCATGCAGGAGAAACAATGCACAATGGCTTGCCCTGCCTCACACACCAAGCAAGGGCAGAGCCAGGAGCAGAACCCATTCCCAGCACTCATCCTGTTGCTCTGTTCTTGCCCACATCTCCCTGATGACCACGATTACCTTTAACACTCAGCACTCATGGGGATATATTTTTGTAAAATGTCAAAAGACAGCATTTCTGCTCCTCTCTCATATGGGTGTACGTGCATGTGTGTCTGATTAAGTGTGCAATTACGTGTGCAACTCAGTGCACGGTCACACGTGTGCCTACTGCTGACAAGACTATCAGAGCTGCAATGTGGGCACAGCCTTCTGATCAGCCCGGCTGCACAAACACAAACCACAGATTGTGCAGCCGGCCCTTCTGCTGCGGGGCCAAACAAACATGATGAGACAGAAAATGGCTGAAAGGATTTTGCCTGAAATATAGCCCAACAAAGGATCCTTTTCTTTGACTGCCTGGGCCTCAGAGTTACCGAGAGAGTCAGTACTTCAGCTCAGAAAGGCAGGTTAATGTTTAATACAATGCAGAGCCCACAGGCCTCAAGTAGGTAAGGCATTTGTAGCTTTTTTTTTCTGCTTCTAAGATTAGTGAGGGAATTTATTGTTCCTGAAAGCGAGGGATTCAGGCTGCTGGCTCAGCCCAGCCGCAGCACAGACAGGCACTGCTGAGCCTCCTGCACCAGCCCTGCAGGACAACCCCACTCTCAGCTGGCATACAGGCCAACTCACACTCTGTCCTGCTCCAGCCTCTGTGGGAACCCTTCTGCATCACACATCCCACTGTGGCACTCCTGCATAAGCACAGTGCTGGTTGTCAGAGGCTGCACCAGCCCCATTCTTGTCTGTCTGGCAATGCCCTGCTCCATGCACATGTGCTACCCGCACGCACTCAAGCTGCATCTGCTGAGCCTACCCCAGCTGTGATGCTCTCCCCAGCTATACATCTCATGACTGTGCCTGTAGCACACACGTTGTAGCTTCACAGCAGGCACAAAAAGCATTTTCTGTGAGCAGAATGTGCTCTCTCTCTCTCTCTCTCCCAGTAGCATCCTCCAGGCAAGCACGTTCCCCAGCATGTGGGGGTCCTGCACTGAGATATGCAATCTCCCAAGCTAAACATCATGCAGTGAGCAGAGGAGGGAGAGCCGAGCACCACCAGCTCCGGCCGGTGGGGCTGGGGCAACAAGCCAGGAACTCAGCCAAGGGTCAGAGAGAAAGAGGGAGAGACCAGGGGAGACAGCAGCAGCAAACAATGCATAATGCAACCAGGACACAGAAAGAAGGAAAGGGTGGGCACCTGGGGAAAAAAAAATAGAATCCTGTGGACTAGAACAAAGTTGGACATAAGGGCATGCTGAGCTGTGCAATGCCTCTACTACTGATTCATTCAATTGAGTTTCCCATCTTGCAAAAGGGGAGGAAAGCTGAGTTTTCTCAGGGTGTGGGGAGGCTGAGTGTTGCTCAGTGCTGCCCTGGGGCTCCCAGGCATTGCTGGTAGGCAAAAGGCACTGCTGTAGCAGAGCAGAGCAGAGCTCCCCAGGTGATCAGCAACGAGAAGGCAGAATTTATGCTGCAGAGACCTGCGGTCAGCATAGAGCAGGGCTGAGGCCTCTATTTGGGGAACAGTATCTGAGTGATTTAGAGGTGGAAACTCAGGTGCTGGGGCTATAAACCACCCACATCTCCTCCAGCTCTGTTTGTTTTATATATGATCCTCCCAGCAACGTTCTCCTGCCCAATTGCTCTTTTCTGGCTGCATTACTAGGAGAGAGAATGCAAAGTTTTCCACCCTGCTCTCTGCCAGCATCCCATCCTCCCCAGCACAGGGAGGCAGCAGCACAGCATCCAGGTTATCTAAGCAGAAGTTACAGCCCAGGGCTGACTTGTTATTATTTAGCATTGCAGCTGGAGGAAAATGAGGCCTGTCAGCTCCGAACTTTGAGTTGGTCTCTTTCAACAGCACACCTCCCCTGATCTTTGAGGGGGTGATAGAAATCAGCTCCACAAGCAAAGTTTCTGATAGCGTTCCTGGAAAATACGGGCTTCTCAGAGTACAGTGCTTGGAATGTCTCACAGAGTGATGGGCAGTGACCTGGAACTGCCTTGCCCACTTCTCCTACACCTGGGGATAATCCAACACAGTTTACATCCACAGAGCCTCTGAGCCCTGACTTTGAGCACAGGCACACTCAAATCCAGTGCCTGCTCCATTCAAAAGCCTGGTTCTCAGGCTTGCAAGGAGGAAATTAGGGAAAAGAGTTATGAAGTACATTTGGAGTGATGAATAATGGGGATAGGGCAGCAAGATTTGTCTGAGAAGAGCTCAGGTCCACACAGATGGAGAATCTCTCACTTAAAATTATGTCTGGCATTTTGAATCCATGTAACTGAAGAAGCAAACAAAGCCCATCTACCTGTCCCATGGTACAAAGTATGTGTACAAACCCAGTCTGGGGAGAATAAACACAAAGAACAGGAGGGACACGAGCCATTGGCAGGGAGCACAGCTCAGATTTTGTCATTTTGCAGTTCTGAGCCACTTTGACCTGGATTTAATGCAGCTTCCTTTCTGCCTGCTCCTCAGTAAGAGGACACAACTGCTCAGCTCCTAAACATCAATTCGCAGACAAAGGAAGCAAGGCAGGTTTGCTATCTAAAGCCTCACGCATTAGCTCTCTGCTGTTCCCAAGGACTGATTCACTCCTTTAGGACACATCCAGACTCTCTCTGCAGTCTTAAATGCACAGGGCTGAGAGGTAAATAACTTAGCAAGGTGTTTCCCAACTCCTTTGCCTGTGATTCCATCTGACAAAACAGCACAAAGCCCCAGTGCCACAGTACAGTCATATACAGTCCAGTGGGCATGCTGTTCTCTTCTTTGGGCTGATGGTTATGGTGAGGAAGCAAATAACTTAATGAAGCAATTACTCATATCAAATCAGCAGGTTTTGTTCTTTTCTCCTGCCTTAATTATGAGGAACCAGGAAGAACATCCAATTACTTAGTAATGAAATTCTGCCTTGACTGAGATAACATCTGCTCAACCACAAGGTACTTCAGATGGTTATTTCATAGAACAGCCCCTCCCATGGGTAGGGAAGGGAACACTCCAGGCTCACATTAAAGCTGAAGGGCCCATTAACAGACAAAAAGGGGCAGAAGTCAGAGCCCGTACAGTGGAAGAAAAGCTTTCTGGTAGCCTGAGTGAGAGGTCATAAGAATTTTGCATTCTGAATGGCAGCCACCTCCGAAAATAAAGCTCCTGAAAGTGCTTCACAAGTTGACCTACAGGAATATCCCCCCTAATCTTTGAAATCCCTCAGCTGCTTTCAGAAATGCCAACCGAGCACTTTTAGAACAAGCTGGAAGTCTGAAAAACAAAACCAGGTCAAAGTCAAACTCTCAAACCCCTCAAAGCTTAATCCATTTGTCACCAATGTACAACCCAGTTATATGGCTATTATGCTCTGTGTTCTAGTGAAACTACAGGAATGAAGCAGGAACAAAGCTTTGCATCAGCTGTGCCCATAGGAGATCTGGATCTTGTCACCAAGTGAGAACAGTGGTTTTTCTCAAAGCATGAGCTCTGCCCAAGGGCAGGGGCTCAGCCCAGTGCCTGCACTGGGTCAGGCTGAGTTATCAGCTCTGTTTGCACAAGTGCACTTTACAAAAGTGAGCCTATGTCCTTAGGGAAGGAGAAGAAGTGGAGTGGAGGCAGAGTGCTGAGCTCTGAACAGTTGGGCTGACTGTTCCTGCTGTGCTGCAGGGAGGCACAAAGCATGGAGCAAATCTGCTGCAGGGGAAGGGGACCACACAGCACCCACTGCAACCTGCCCTCAGAGCAGTATCCAACCTGAGCGTGTGCTAAGCAAACAGGCACGATCATTTTGCTGTTATCATAACTGCTTTTGCTTAGAGACACCCATAGGTATTTAGAGAACAGCACAATCATGCTTAAAGCTGTGCTTAATTGTCTGCTTGCCATCATTTATAAATCCATCCCTAAATGCAGCCCCCAGTATGATTCGCAGCATATTCTTCGACGCGTGAACTTACACATTTGTTTTCCACATTTGCAAAGGCACAAGGTGCCCCTTCCCCTGCTTTGGAGAGGCAGATGGACCCTGCCTGTCTCTTGGAGGGAAGCACTTAACCAGAGCCATGGGGCCTGCTAGAACTGGAAGAGGGGAGAAAAGGAGCTAGAAAAGAGAATCAACAATAAAAGCCCACAGAAAATGTGGATAAGGGAGAACCGCAGAAGGATCAACAAGAGCCTGCCTATAATCGCTACCAAAGCAATTACAGAATTAGGGAAGATTTATAACAGACTGAAGAGCGGGATACTTGGCACACGACATGGAAAAGCTGTAAGGAGGGAATTCTGTATGCTGGCACCGAGTTCGAGAGCTGCAAGTGATGCAGCCTCAGCAGTTCTGTCCCATACAGAGCAAGCTGTGCGTTTTGGATGTCTTTCCTCGTACCTCTCAGCTTCCAACTCTAATTTGGTCCAGGCATCGATTCCAAGTTTTAAAAACCAAAACAAACAAATATTATTTATGCAGAATGCTGAAAAAATATAAGGAGTGATTAATAATAGCCACCGTTTCCTTGATGCCATAACACACTGCAACTTCTAGCTAGTGTTTGCGGCTCTTCTGGGAGGAAATTACTATTATCCAACTTCACAGGTGGGAAAACAGAGGCAGAAAAGAGCTACAGAAAGCAGTTTGCTTAGCCCAGACCTATGGTTATGGTCCTGGACTGTTATATCAGATATTATGCTCTCTATATCTGTTATATCAGATATGCTCTCTATAACTTCCTGAAGGGAGGCTGTAGTGAGCTGGGGGTCGGCCTCTTCTCTCGTGTCATTAGTGATAGGACCAGGGGGAATGGCTTCAAGCTACGGCAGGGGAGATTCAGGCTGGACATGAGGAAGTATTACTTTTCAGAAAGGGTGGTCAGGCACTGGAACGGACTGCCCAGGGAGGTGGTGGAGTCACCGACCCTGGGGGTGTTCAAGGAAAGACTGGATGTTGTGTTGAGGGACATGGTTTAGTGGGAGCTATTGGGAATAGGTGAACGGTTGGACTGGATGAGCTTTTAGGTCTTTTCCAACCTTGGTGATTCTATGATTCTATGATTCTATGATTACTCCAGGTATTCCTGAAAACTGGTGCAGGCTTATCTGTGACGCAGTCACCCAGCATTATCTATCACTTATGTCTTTTCTCCTCCATGTTTGCTAAGGACTATTTCCCTGTTGTTTTTTTGTTCTTACATTGACATTGCTTTCTTTTCCATGGCTCTTTATCTTCCATCTATGTCTTTTAGTTCAGTATTCAAAAGGACAATTTTGATTTTGTAATCAGTGACTCAAATACCCACACAAGACTTCAGGCAGTGGACAGACCAACCTCTCAAAACCAGTTCACTCATTTCCAGTCATACATGAACAAGCCCTAAGCTCATGCTCAGTCCGAGATTTCTAAACTAGCAGGGTACAAAGACCCATGGAAAGCTCCAGAAGGGCCTAAGGGATTTTCCCCATTCACAGTGTCAGGAACAAATCTAAAAGGCAGAGGAACTACAACATTCAGTATCTTTCAGGGCAAAAATCAGCTTTACTCAAAGCACAGTGGTGCCAGTTCTGGAGCAGCCAGGGCTGCCTGCACGCCTGACTCTGCACTGATCAATCAAAGTGAATCATCACTGTGAGAGACAAACTGAGAAATAATTTAGCACTGAAACAAGCCTGTTGCTGCTCAGCAGGTAACAGCATGACTGGGATAACGTATCCTCCTCAAAGGGACTCATAAACAGACTTGAGAAGGAGGGAACACATGCTGGGGCTGTGGCTACAGGAGGCTTATCATGCACCAGGTCCTCCAAGTCCCACAACTGGCAGTTCCAGCCCTGTTGTTGCAGGAGATCCCCTTGGAGCCTAAGTATCTATTTTCATCTTCTACATTTTTGGAAGATATCCTAACCTTTACAAACCAGCTTTTTATTTTATTTTTTTGTAGCACTGAAGCTTGTAATTTGCAGGCAATTCTTATATTTCAGAGCTGTACGGCAACATTAGCAATGAAGTGAATAAGCACAGCATTAAGGGTAACAAAGAAAACAGAGCTGGAGTTTGCTTCCAGTTCTGTACTCAGCAGTAAGAAGTACAGGCGAGTGCAGGGAAACCACTGCCTGAGCACAGCAGAGGGCTCTGCTCTCACTGCAGTCTTCACCCTAAACCCTGAGCCCGCAGCCAGGCAGCAGCTCCTGACCACCACCAGCATTTCAGTGCATTTCGGGCTTTAAAGAGTCACCTAGGGCTCCATCCAGCTACAGCATGAATGGTTTCCTAATAGAGATGATTTCAGAGTCTGGAGCGGTTTCAGGAGGAGCTCGGAGCTGGCTGCTGCCAGGAACTACGTGAATGTAGCAGCAAGGAATGCTGCTCCCTCCTCTCCCCCTGCGCCTCCATCAGCTCTGAGCAAAGCTGTGCTGAACAGGGTCGGAAAAAGTCAGTTGTCATCCAGGAACCCCGTGGGGCTCCAGCCTCCATTTCCACCCAGGCTGCAAAAATAAATGGTCACCTGCTGGCAGGGTCGTGGCACCAGCAAACTCGCATCTCACCCAGGGGCTAAGGAAAGCAGCTCTGCTCCAAGGAGGGGAAAAGAGCAGGAACTATAAAAGGAATATTGTATAAGTGCTAGTGCAAAAGCCTTCCTGCTGTTGTTACATTTTAATAACTCATACTTCCGAGCGGAGCAGACTGGAGGCTGCCTGCTGTGACTGCCAACAATGGCACCAGCCAGACCCGCAGAGAGCTCTTCATGGTGTGCCCAGCCAGCTCAGCCTGGCTGCAGCTCCATACTGCTCCCAGCCTTGGCAGTGGGCACAGCACTGTCTCCTACTATCATTTCCTTGCCCAAAGGATTCAGCTTTTGCTCAGGTTTTCATTAGCATCTTGCCTTCTCCAGGCTGCTTCACAGATCAGAAGGTCCCCCAGTGGGAAATGCACTAACACAGCCACCACTGGACTCTTGGGTCTCTGTAATGAGGTAATAATGCCCTGTCCCTGGAGACACACAAGGTCAGGCTGGCCGGGGCTCTGAGCACCTGACTGAGCTGCGTTCATTGCAGGGAATTGGACCAAAAGGTTTTTAAGGGTCCCTTCCAAGTCAAATCATTCTATGACTCTAACTGGGTTCAGATCCCTGATCCTCACGTATCCACCTCAACTTAGAAATGCTACTTTCTTGCTTTCACTTTTCTTTCTCCATAAAGATAGAGAGTACAGAAAGTAACAAGAGAGATATGCAACAAACTTCAGCAGTCACCTTTCAGGACAGAGTGCAGCTGAATTCTAAGAGAAGCAGACTGGGTTGAAGAAAAGCAGTGGAAGGAACTGAGGTGCAGCTTCAAGAGTTCCCTACCTGCTCGCTGATCAGAACCCCACGTGCATTCAGTTCTTCCCTGCCCTCCCACACTGCAACCCACGAGTACCAAACCCAATTTCAGATCTGTTAGATGAATCATTCTGAAACATTCAGCAAATTCTGGTTTTATCATCTCTTCATCCAGCTGCGGCAAACTCTGCAGCCTGACCTGTGGTGGCCGGGCTTTATGGCCACCTGGTTCCTCCCGAGGCACCAGACCTCGGATCTTTCGCTCTGATCTACAACACAGGCATCAGTGCAAAGTTTTTAGCGGTCGCCAGATGGAGCTATTGCTGGTAATACCCACCTCTAAAGGCGTGAAGAAACACGGAGAAGGCAGCCAGCAGCGAGGTGCCTGTCTTCACAGGGGCTGAGCATAAATCAGCCCAATCACTGCCTACAAATCTGAATTCAATGCACCCAACGCTCAGGTGCTGAGCAAGCTATGCACAAGCAAAATAAAATAAAATAAAATAAAATACAACAACCCAACCATAAAATGAAAATATTGCTTCTTCCATTTACACCAAAACTTCTTTATTATTAATGATGTATGACCAGAGCCTCACCGTGCTGATTTAGAGGCTACTAATACCTGTGGCCTTTCAGCAGCGTGATAGCAATCCATTCCTGTAGGTTTTCAAGCAGCACATTTGTCTTGCTGCTGAACCATGCCCATTTCATTGACACTTCTACTTCTCTAACCACAAAAGCAGCTTTCCCCGTGACAAATTACACCACATATACACCCAGCAGTTCTGGAAGGGCATGCCTCTTCCAAGAAGCCACGAGCACTTGCAAACCTGTCTTATTAAATAGAGGAAGAAAGCAGCGTGTGCAGCTGCCAGTTATAATTGAAATCATTTTAATAATTCATACCTCATTACCTTGCCACATGGCAGTTCAAAGACCATCTCCTACTCCTTTAACCCTTTTCTCCCGCATCCTTCAGTTTGATTTCAGAGTTTAATCAGAGAAGAAACAAGATGGAGAACACTCATCAGCACTTGCCCTTGGGAACAAAATCCAGGAGACACAGTGAGGCTGGGATCTTAGTGCCCTTTCCCCTGCCTTTATTTTCCCTGTTTCAGTCCATCGCTGCCAGATGAAACAGAAAATAAGTTAGTAAGTTGTTATATGCCCCAAACTACTGGCTGAAGCTGGAATTGCATTATGGTATGCCTAGGTTACTGCACCACAAAGAGCTGGGGGAGTTTTGTTACTTAGCATTGTTGATCTGTTCTTATAAGACCGTTATGGTTTTAAGGTTTTGAAAGTTCCTTGTTGCTCCCTTGGCTATTTGGGGAGATACTGTATGATATCAGCTTACCACTTCTATCCAACACAGTGAGATTGCAAGCAAAGTGAGGTCTAAAATTATTTATGGCTGCAAGCATGGTCCTGTTCGCTTATGAAAGGGAAATAACCCTGTAAAAACACATTCATTGAAACACAGTGTGTATTTACACAGGAGGTGTCCCTCCCTCAGAAGTTAAACTTGTGCATATGAGGGAGACCAAACCACATACGTGAACGTGCATCAACATGAGCAAAATAGCACTAGCATAAGATTTCAACACAAGAAATGCCAACATCAGCAAAGTCTATCATTTGTAACTGGTTGCTCAATGCGTCCCAGCAGGCAGATAAATTCAGCTATAGATAAATCGGCTGATAGCCTAACGAAAGCTGTAACATAAGGAGCATTGCAATCTCTGCTGTTACCACCACCTACAGCACACTTGACCCAGCCTACTGCAGGCTGCCAGCGTGCTGAGCCACGTGCCTACAGCACAGCACAGATCCACCCCATGGATCAGCACACAGCATCCTCTGTGCCCCAGGGCTGATCTCTGCAAAAGCACGGGGAGGAGCTGGCAGCACAGATGTGACAGAGCCCTCAGAACCCAGCATACATGCACATTGATTGAGACAGCACAAGCTCCTCCAACACAGGTCTCAGTCAGCTGGCAGCAGAGCCAGAGCAGGGTCACCTTGGGGAACTTTGCAGGTGGACACAGAACTCAAGGCGAACGAAGCCTGAACCGCTCTAGTGACACGGCAAGATTTACACCATCTGACCCATGGTATTTTAGTACCATCCCCATGGTTTGTCTGTTGAGCACACACAGCTGCTTCCACGTTCTCACTGCTCTCAGCAAAGCATGATTTACTGCTTACTGTCTATAAGGGTTTAGCTGTGCCTATGGACAGTATGGCTTTCAGTGGGTGGGTGACCCAGGGGCCTTTTTCCAGGACACACAGCAAGCACAGCCCAGAAGTGCATGTTGGAGTTGAGCAAAGGTATCTTTACAGGGAACACAGTAAGTAGTCTGAGCAGTGCTCTAGAAGCTGCACTTTACCTTTGAAGCCCTAAAATAAGGTCTGTTGACATACCCTCTCTACCTACAGGGTGAGGACAAACATGATCAAACACTTCTTTCTTTCATGAACAAGCTCTGAGCCAAAGCACTCTCTCTTCATTTAGCAAGAGAAAGACATGTACAGCCAGCATGATTCATCAAAGAAATGTTTTCCAGGTTGAACATTGGGAAAAACTTCTCCACAAATGTTGAAGCACTGGCACAGGCTGCCCAGGGAAGTGATGGAGTTGCTGTTCCTGGAGGTGTTCAAGAAATGCAGAGATGTGGCTCTGTGGGAACAGTTAGTTGGCACGGTGGGGGGGAGGTTGGACTTGGTAAGCTTAGAAGTCCCTCCCAGCTGTAACAATTCCGTGATTCTAATGTGCTGTGCATGGGCAGGGTGCTCAGCTGGAAAAGCCACTTCAACCTTGAGACCCAACATGGCATGCACATATACAACTCTGCAGAACCAAAACGTTCAGATGGGCATTTGTTTTAAAAATACCAACAAGAACTCTTAGGTTCTCCTTTCTTTTTTAAAAAAATCATGACTGACCATTAACAGAACTGACAAAAATTCACGATTCTCCAGTGACATTGGGTTAGATTTTCCAGTTTGTGGAAGAGTAAAAGAAAACTTCAGTCAAATACAGCCATCCCCTTATTCAAAGCAGAACATTTTAGAGAACAGTTTGGCTCCACTTCCAGTCTGCATTCAGTATTGAAGAGCCTGGGGCTCCTCTGGTCTGGGCAAACGGCCAGAAAGTGATTCTGAACAGAAAAAGTAAGCAAAGTCATTTCTGATTCCTGAGCAAGCCAGGTGAAACACAAAAGTCAGTCAATTAAAATACAAAGGTCCAAGTCAGTTTTAAAGTATTCTTTCCACTGTAACAACATTAGCAATTAGTTACAGTCAGAAAGGCAAGGCAACTGATCTTTATTTTGGTTGTGTTCTTTTAAGGACACGGACTGCTGCCAACACGCAGCGTAACTCATACAAAGGATCACAAGTGAACTGTGATCACGGAATGGGTCACAGCAGAAGTCCGTCTCCCCCAGGTCATCTGGAGGTGCCAAATCCCCTTTCTGAGTTGCTATGAAAGAATCTGCTCTCAAATTCATCTTCTCTGATCAAAGCTGGCTGCTGATCCTGTCTCACAATTCCCAGGCACGTTGCACCCTTCTGCCTCCATCCAGCTTTTTATGGCTGAATCTCCTCCAGCTCTTCCTTTCCAAAACCATGTTAAAGTCTTTTAAAGGACTCTGAGCATCATCCACTGCAACAGAAAGAGAAAGCTGAGCATTTCCCTCCTCCTCCCCTGGCTACCCCAGGCAGCTACGCTGCCAACTTTCAACACATCCTGAACATATATTTAGTCTGCAGTAATTTGCTTTGCACAGGCTCACACGGGTTCCAAGTGCAGGGATTACATATCCAGAGAGGCATCCAGCAGTTTGAAGCTTCAGAGATTCAGCTCATCATGATGCTGGTGTCAGAGGAGGAACCGCTGGTCCCAGGCACAACTGTGGGACAGAGGAGGCAAAGAGCAAACAGGAGACAACCCCAAATCCGTATCTGCCTGTGCTGTTGTAGCTGGGTGAGAGTTAGCATTACCCTGGTTCACACACAGAGGAACAACACCGTGGGCACCTGGAAGTCCTCCTCTGTGCTCCTGAACAGGGCACAACCAGAGGAATCCCATCCCTTCCTTTGTTCATACCCATAAGGTCCAGAACCCAGCTGTAACTGAACATATCACAGTTATTCCTGGAGTTCCTTTTATTTTTTGCCCCTAGACCAAGCAAGGTCTCCAATCTACGCACAGAGATAGACCTGAGGGACCAAAGCAAAACAGTCTTGAAGGATCACCTGCAGTGACACAGCACAGAGATGTGCTCCAAGGCTTGAGAACAGGTCAGCAAGAGTTGGGTGAGTGGCAGCAGTGCTTGTCATTTGCTTCCTATATGCTTCATGGCAGCAGATGGAATTTATACGCACTTCCAAAGCTGAACATAAGTCCTCTTTCCAAGTTAGGCTTACAAGCAGGCTAGAGTTGAGCAGCAGAGCCTTCACTACCCTCAGCCCCACACTTACATCCCCAAAACAGCAGACTGCAAGTGAGGCTGGATTTGCAGGAACAGGATGTGCTCATCCTGAAGACAACTTTTCTCTCAACACTGCTCCTTTTGCAATCAGAAACCATAATTCCTGCCTGGGGCAGAAAGAGTTTATTTTGCACTGTTCTGCCTCAAGATGTGAGAAGCAGTCAGCTGTGAGCAGCCAGGCTCTTGTGTGCCTTATTTGCAGTGCACAAGGTGAGAATGGCTACAATCCACAGACACATCACTACAGCTCTGAAAATACGCAAAGGAAGGAGAGCTCAGCAGGGACTCTGTCACATGAGGAAAACCTGGAAAAACTGCCATCAGATTCAATGGCTTTGCAGCACCCCAGGCACATTCTCTCAGACAGCAAGTCCTAGTGCCCACCAACTGCAGCACCCACCAGTGCTGCACCACAGCTCTGCTACAGATCACAAATGTCAAACAAGGCTAGCCACCACTTACAAATATAAATCAATTAGGTTATTTTCTCTCTGGAACACATTTTCCAAGAAGAATGCACACCTCTCAGCAGATGAATTCTTAAAGAAATATCACCCTCTTGTGTCCAAGCTGAAATTAGCAAGGAATGCTGCACAAAGTTGGAAATAAAGCAAGCAGCCTATGCTGCAAAACTGCACAGCAGCCATTTGGCTCAATATTCTTGTAGTTTGGAAAAGTGGCTTTCAGGATATGGACAAGGAGCTTAGAGGCCAATGTAGAGGACATGCCCTGCAGTGAGTTACAAAAACTGAGAAGCACTGATTCTGCAAACACATCTGATGTGTTTGCACAGAAATTAACCTTGCATGTTGGCCTAGCACTGAGATCTTCAGCCTTGGCTCCTGGCATCTCCATCCAGCATACATCATTGATGTTTGTCAGGGCATAGAAGTGAAATAGTGATATATGTTGTTACCAGTGCTTTTCTATACAGCTAAACTCTCACAGAAACCTGTTAGCTCAGTGTGCTCCCCACCTGTGACAGCTCTACGCTTCTCTTCCAGCACTGCCTGTGACACTGTGCAAGCTGCATGAGCTGCAAAATCATATTTACCAAGGTGCAGCCTTCGGTGTGTTTTTTTGCTTTAAGTTTTGCTTTCACTTTTAATTGAAACATCAGTCTGGCATGCCTCTCACTTCAGAAATGAGCTGTCATCACTACCTACAGTTTCACGTTCTCATTCTTGTGCCATGCTTATTTAACCCTTCACTTAACCCTTAGCAAAAATAATCTGTCTACTGGAGTGCCTTGAGTAAGGGAAACCCGATTTCCTCAGGTAAAGCCCCCCCAAGTGCACTCAGAGTTGTTTCTCTCTAGCAACCACTGCAGTCCCAGTGGGACACCTTGTGCTGGTCCTTGCAAACCTTGGGCCTGCTACACACATGCATATTTTTAGAAGCTACAGAGATGAGACATGGACTTGTTCGCATGCTTGCTTGATCATAAAGAGCACTAAGACACCTGGGGAGAGTTACCACTTCTTCCAGTCTGTTTGGCTGCTCCATTTGGTTTTGCCTGCTCACTAGCAGCCAGCACAGAAATGCTTCCTGCTGCCCCAGCCAGGATGACATCTTGCACACTTCCAGAATGAGGGAGCTTGTTCACTCCCCCCTTTCATGTTTCTGTCCATCTCCTACAACTACTTCCAAAGCACCCAACACAAGCAGTTCAGCTTGGGGGAAGAAAAAAAAAAAAAAAAAAAAAGTGATAAACAGCAATAAAACAATCTACCAGAAGCAAGATCTCCAACGTGTGTCATTTAGATTGAATTGGAATGCTAATAAGCATTAAATGCTATTCTAGAATTTCAGATGTGTTTAATGCAGGGGATTTGCATATCTACCACTGCATTTTTAATCCTTGATAAATGTGTAGAATAATCAATTACTCAATGAACATACAAGAGCTGGCTGATTAAATCTCAATTATAAAGGCAAGTCTTACCCACTCTATTTATTATGACTATTCTCCCAGCATTGCCTAATTAAGCCATAGTTGATTATGGGGTGGAAAAACATTTATTGCAGATATTGTGGTTCTGTAACTGATGCATATCTGCGGCCTGGCTGTTAAGCCTTAATAAATACATTTTAAGCAGCTAATTGTTTAATTAACAACAGTCTCTTCCAATCTCAGCGTAAAGCATAGTGAAGTCCTTTCATGAGCAAGCTAATAGGAATAAAGCCATTGGAAGCTGCTGTGCTCTTTTCACCCCCTCCCACACTTGCCAGTGTTGCTGGGGAGCTTCCAGCTCCTCCAACAATGCTTTGGAAAGGGACTGCTGCCCAGGCAAGGGGTGCTGTGCTGTTCCATAGCCAACTCCAGCTCCTAGGGATTGGAAGCAAGCACCCTGCTGCTTCTGTGAACTCCAAAAGCAATCTGGCTCAAAGAACGTGGACAGAACCTCACTGCATACACACAGTCATAACACCATCTTCCAAATCTGCTTGCAAGTACACAGGTTGAGTAGGAACATTGTAAGGGGAGATTTAATGACAGCCACTCGAGCTCTGGCATCCGGTGCTTGTCCACAAGTTGTGTAGTTCAGCCTACAAAGCCGCTATCTTTTGGCTGTGGTTTGAAAACAAACATTGCTCTAATAATCTTCTGTTTTCTTCACATCAAAAAACTCAACCCACGTTATCTACTGAGTGGTAAAAGCACTGAAATAGCTCAGACTTTTTTAACGCTTTTGATAAATGAGTGTAAGATTTGATAATGCAAAACCAGTAGGACACATCCACAGCAGAATCCAACATAAGCAGACAGAGCAAGAACAGTTTTGCTAAGCACTAACAAAATAACCTGAGAGCTCCTCAGGGCAGCCTGCAAAGGGAGCCTGCCTGCCTTTCCCAGGGTGCTCCTCAAAGCAAGAGAGCCTTGAAAATGCAGTAACTTCATTATCCATCTGTTTCCTATCAGATGACGATGTGCTATGGATTTTTTTCCCCTAGAAGGCTGTAGACGTCCCTGTTCATTGCAGAGGAGTTGGACCTGATCACCTTTAAAGATCCCTTCCTACTCAAGGAGTTCTATTCTAAGAGTGGAAGTTTCATCACTTCGTTCTGTAAATTTGAGGCCGTCTATCTTCTCACCCCAAATCAGAATTCAAGCTCCATAGCAGCAAAAGGCACACACCTGCCCTTCAGAGGAAGGGAAGCATCCTCGATCTCTAAGCAAGAGCTCAGATGCTTTGTGTCCTCTGAAAAAATATCAGGCACCATAATACCTAAATCAAAGTTTTGCACATAGAAACAAGTGCTGAGGTCAAACTGGCTCAATATTCTGTTTGTTACTCAAAGGAGAGCCCTCATATTCTGATCCTGGGGGAGCACACAGAAGCAGCATGCTCCCATTGCACAGTGGGGTTAAAATGCAGCCCCCACAGGATAAAGCAACTGTTGGAAAGAAATACAGCTACCTGCATTATCTACCCGTGGCTGATGGTAGAACTGCAGAGATCTCTCTGGAGTGGCTTCATCTGTTTTCTGCTGTGGGCATTATTTTCCTGGGAGGAAGACTCCAAGTTTCAGATCCATCGTGAAGATGAATCTTCAGTAGAATTTTAATGAAGCGTGTAGAAGCAATGTAGAAAATTAAAGAAACTTCTGTTTTATCCCTGGTATCTAAATCCTGTAGGCAACATGAAAGCCACTGAAATACTTCTGAGCCTGAATAATGCAAAATGTGCAGATGAAAATCTTCCTCTGATGAATATTTGATAGGAAGAGGAGCAGGATGGAAGGTGAAGAGCATGCCTCACATCCAAGTGTGTCTATATGTGCATCAGGAAAGCTCCAGAGATTTAAACGCTGTCACTGACATGGCAAAGCACAAATGTCAGCTTCTGTTTGTCACTGTCCAACCACGGGAGCACATCCTCCTCACTGTAACGTCCCCTACAGGTGGATGTGTCTGCCCCCAGCCCTGTTTGCTTATCAAGCCCCCCCTCCACAATGCACTTACCTGCTTGATGCTGGATTCTTTCAGGAATTATGCTTCCTTATTTAATTAGAGATGTGCAGCTTTCATTTAACTCTTACAACTCTTGCATTCCTACCAACTCTACACAAGTTTTGTTACAAGCGTGTCTCTTCTCAGGCAGCAGCTCCTGCAAGGTGCCCTGTTCTGCACCAAATGGTACCAATGACACTGCAGAATAGCTGCACTGCCTGTCACAACCAACCACACTACATTTTCAGCACAGAGTCAGGTCAGACAAGTAACAGGGAAGATTCAGCTCTAAAACAGACTGTATGGATTACACCAGCAACTGGAGACTGCAGGAACAGGTTAGGCAAGCACTAGTTTCAGGTATCTTCAGTTATTTCCATAACAGATAATTGATCCAAACATATCTGATTCATTCTAGTCCTGCATTTTAAAATAAACTTTATGCTATTTCTTGCTGGTCCTAGTCTATTGCTACTGCTTTAGCACCCTTGAAAATGCCTTTGGTGATGTTCCAATGTCTTTATCCATTTCTTCATAGATCAGAAAGTTCCTTCCCTCATTAATTAGGAAGCCAAGAGGAGGGGCAAGCAGTGTTTCAAGGCAAACATGGGAGCTGATACAATAAAAACATGTATAACCTTACACAATCAAACACCAGCATGTGAACAGGGCTTTTCCTGTTAAATAGCAATGCCAGCTACTGTAGCATTCCTCATTTAAAATCTTTTAAACTGTCTTGCTTTTTTTCTCCTATTTGCGAAAGCAGTTAAACCATTTGAGACCACAGAGTATTAAGTACAGATTTCCTTCTAATAGCCTCTGGTATTCCCTTTTCCTCCAGCTGCGAGGGATCTGACAATAACAACCCCCCTTCCCTTTCTCCCCAGCAGGCCAGGCTTTTTGGTAGCACTCAAGGCAGATCTGCCTTCAGTTCCAAGTAGCAAACCAAAGCACCTCAGAGATAACATTTGTTGCTGTGGTTCCTGATGACAGCTCTTCTGTTGCAAAGGAAATGGGTAACAGAAAAGCAAGCAGATGAAAACTAAGAAGAAAGATGCAACCCTTGACTCTCACAAAACCACCTTGCTGCTAAGATAAGCTTCATGGAACACTTTATTCTACAGTGTTTAATTGTCTCAGTGCTGCATCTACCTGCCTTCTTGAACCCAGGCTTTGCAGTATAATTGAAAAGGATGAAATGACCTTCGGGGCTAATTCACACACTGTTCAACCTTGGGATGCTCAGGCAGTTGGTCCTCCTCACAGCAGCAGAGCATGACCATCACATCACAGCTCAGAGTGCCTGGTGTGCTCTCAGATAAGAAGCCTAGGGCCAGCAGGCAGAACGCACAGCAGAACCATGCATGAAAGTGGCTTCAAGAAGTAAAAGCACAGCTTTTAAATGAACTGAGCATTTGAAAACCTTTTTCATTTCAGACTGTCATGGGCTCATACCTGAAGTACCCAGTACTGCAACAAATATCCTTCCTTTTCCCCATCTGAACAACATACTACAAACACGACTATTAAACCTCCTTGAACCCAGCAGGTAGAGAACAATATATAGAAACATGATTTTTCCCACCCAGCTACCAGTTTTCAATTACTAAAACAGGCACTAGTGTAATTTCCTGTACCTTCTGTCTCTAAAGAAGCTTCATTTTCAGTACTCCAGGCTGTGGTGTTTCCCTCTCTGTACTTTTTCCTGTCAGGCTGGGAGCTCAGAACTTTAAGTTACACAGGTGCACCCATTTGATAGTTAGCACACCTGGTTTTAAGCAACCTCAGGCACAGATAACTTAACAGAGGTGTGCTGGTGCTCAGTGTGGGGCAGATGCCTCTGGGTTTACTCAGGATCTGGGCAGATGCATAGCCCTGTGAAAGGTTGCAATGCTGCATCAGTATTTGAGCAATGCTCATTCACGTACTTCTCTGAACTCAGTGCTGAGATACCCTTCAATACCTTGCTCACGATACACAGACCAGACCGAAGCATAATGACACCTAAGCAGTGGTCTAACTGTGGTCAGGGTGCACGAGCTCAGGAAGCAGTTAAAGCTGCCACAGCCATCCAGCAATGTGCAGAGGAAAGACATGCAGGTGTATTGTAGAAATGCCCATATAAAGTGCTGCAGCCTGTGCAATGAAATACTCTTCCTCTGAACAGAGGGGTAACAAGTGGTGATAATCATACACAAAATCCCTGCTCTAATATCAAAGGTTCCAATTTTGTTACAAAAAAATCACAGCAAAAGAGAAAACCTCAGATCATCCTTCGTGAACCAAAAAAAGCTTGCCTTGTCTTAATGTTTCAGTTACAGAAATGTTCCTGTCGCCATCCATAGAGAACAGAGCCCCGCCACTCACAACACGCCAGTGGCATGTGTCAGAAGTTCTGCTGCACAGACAAGAAGGCACAGTGTAAATTCAGCAGATTTTTCTCTTATGTCACGTCCTAGGAGGTAGATGAACAACCTAGAAATCCAGACTTATTCTCATAAAGGACTTAAAGTGATGCCAACCTACAGCTGAAACATTTGATTGCCATATCACACCGGCCCTGTTTAATATCTTTATTGATAATCCAGACAAGGGGATTGAGTGCAACTCAGTAAGTTTGCAGGTGACACCAAACTGGGAGGAGGCATCAATCTGCCTGAGGGTGGGAAGGTCCTACAGAGGGACCTGGACAGGCTGATCACTGAGTTGAGGCCAATAGGATGAAGATTAACAAGACCAGGTGCTGGACCCTGCACTTAGATCACAACAACCCCGTGCATCGCTGCAGGCTTGGGGCAGAGCGTGTTGCTGGCCTGCAATACCTTGGCCTCCCAAGGGGCTTTTTCCACCAACAAGCCTAATGGCTGCAGCCAGCTGTACTGCAGAGCAGAATGTAGACAGCAGCAGCACTGATGCAAGTTCAGAGAAGAGTAAGGCAGCTTTTTCAGAGAAGGGTCACTGAGGCAGTTTTTCCACTCTACAGCAGCAGTATGGGAGACCTTTCTAATACACAGGAACCACAATGTCCTGTCAGAACATTACCATCAGTCTCTCTGTCTGGATGGTTATAAGCCAGACCGCTGAGAGCCCACCCAGCAGCAGTGATAAGCAGCAGATATAACATCTTAAGCATCTCTGCAGCACCCAGACTTCTGTATTTTTACCACAAAGACCACAACATTTATCTCGAGGCATTAAGTTGTTTAAGAGACTCTAGCTGAAGACAATAAGTTACTATTGAATATAATTAATTATAACCAGTTATGCCTCTCTTTTTGTTCCATGAAAGTTGTGCCCTCAGGTCCAAGTGTTAGAGCTTGACACTGAATAATAGCACTGGGAGAACAGCCCATCTCTGCCTCCAGCCACATGAACAAAGACATCTTGTTAACTTGCCATGATCATAATGGTAAGATTTACCAACAGATAAGAACCAGGACAAGAGAAAAAATGATTTAAAAAATAAATAAATAAGTAATGCTTTCAAGGATGGATCTCACCAGGCTTGCCTGAGAAGCCTAAGATGCAAAGCCTCAGTTTGGACTGCACATTTAGTTTCTGTGAGCTGAAAATTTCCTGGAAACTCTCCTCTATTTCCTATTCTGGAAAAGAAAGAAATGGCACTATTTCCTATCTATCTCTGCATGCAACATTTCAATTCACAAAGCCACTCATGCAAGAAAGAAACATACAGCCATCAAAGGAAGGCTTCTGGTTTTCATTTTAGCCTTGACAAGTACGAGGAGCTATAGTCCAAAGGCTGTTAAGAGTTTGTTCAATGACTGATCCCACTTCCAGGAGGCTCTCTACAAGAGCTGCACTTCGAGCATACTGGCATACACAAATTAGAGTAGCAGAGGTATCCACAGAGGTGTTACAAACATTTCTTAATATATTTCTTTCGTGGACATTTGGACATGGATCTCACCATCTAGTCTTAAAAAAAAATAAATAAATGCATAAGAACATAACTGTATACTTTAAGTGTCATCTACCTACAGACTAGCTGTCAATCATGGCTCTAATCATAGATAACATATTGCAAGTACAAACCACGACAATCTAGCTTGTCTGAGAGTTGTAAGGCAGTATGTGTACAGAAAGAGCACGTCTGAAAAAAAGAAAAAAAAAAGTTATCCTGCTTCTTTTCTAACAGAAAGTAGCAATAAAGCACAGTGCTGGCCTTTACTTTCCCTCATGGTTGCCTGGAAGTTGCAGGTGCTCCATCAGCTCCCAGCACGGAGCAGGACTCTGGGATGTGGACATTCAGTTCTTTTCTCCATCACAGATCACTTGTTCTGCTTAACAGCCTCCTTGTGCTCTTCCTTGCCGTCAGATTTCAAGCACGTATGAGAGGAACTTCAGTGGAAAGGTTAATATGCTTTCCTAGGTTAAATTTTACTTAACCTATGAACTTCACAAGTGCTAATTCACATATGCTGGCTGCTCTCTCCAGTTTTGTGAATAACCAGAGATTATTTTTGATGGGCCCCCCCACTTCCTGAGAGCTCAGACCAGGCAACTCACAGAATCACAAGGTTGGAAATGACCTGCAAGATCATCCAGTCCAACCACCCTCCCATTCCTATCAGTACCACAAGCTAAACCATCTCTCGTAGCTCCTCATCCAGGCGCCTCTTGAACTCTGCCAGGGACGGCGACTCCACCACCTCCCTGGGCAGCCATTCCAGTGCCTGACCACCCTTTGCGAGAAAAAATTTCTCCTAATATCCAACCTAAACGTCCTCTGGTACAACTTCTGGCCATTTCCTCGGGTCCTACTATTTGCCTGGGAGAAGAGGCCAGACCCTTTTGCACCACAGCCTCCCTTCAGGAAGTTGTACAGTGCAGTGAGGTCTCTCCTGAGCCTCCTCTTCTCCACACTGAACAATCCCAGCTCCCTCAGCCGCTCCTCATAAGACTTGTGCTCCAGACCCCTCACCAGTTTCGTTGCCCTACTCTGGACACGTTCCAGGGCCTCAATGTCTTTCTTATAGTGAGGAGCCCAAAACTGAACACAGTACTCGAGGTGCGGCCTCACCAATACTCCATAACTCCATACTGATGGAGCTCCCTCAGCCACTTCTGACATGACCTGTACGCTGCCTGTCATTTCTTTCTCTGCCCCTCATGTACTGACCTTGCTCAGCTGCCTCTGCTTTATCCATTCCTGTTTGGTAAACTCTGAAACTAGATCTGCAGCTCTCCGCTCTGCCCCTTGGAACTGCTTTGCTCTCAGTTGCATTTTCCATCCTTCAGCCCCAGAAACGTGGCAGAGGAACACACTAATAATCTGATACTGTTCTCAGCCTTGCAGCTACTGGAACAGTCTCGCTGCTCTGCAACACATCTGCTGCATCTCCTTGATAAATATGTACCCCTCCAGTGTAGAGACAAAACACAGAACAACAGTAAAGGCAACAGGATAACCCCAGAATACTGTTCTCTACCTTAGATATGAAAAATTTACTTCTTTGCCTCCCAGGGAACCTTTGAGTCCGTGCTGCACCTCCCCCTCTCCAACAGCCAAACACTCAGCCCTGTCCTCTGACTGCTGCTGAGCTTATTTCCCCAGCAGGTCTTTCTGAGTAGTTCATTCACCAACGCTTGGGTTAATTTTGAGTGTTTTGTTTTTCTACCTCTTTACATGAGTACAATTAAAGAAATGTCACACTGTGTGTCACACTCATTTCCTTCAGCTATGTTTTGCTTAGTTTTATGTACACTAAACCAAAGAAACCACCTCCAATGTTTTCTTTCACAGCTTTTTTTCCCCTCCTCCCCACAACTGCGGTCACGGTTGCACTGCAGCATTGCTACAGAAACCTACTGTTAAATATCACTTTGCTTATCTTGAAACTTCATACAGCACCTTTCTGTAAATGTAGCTCTTTTCTTCTAAACATCTACGCTTCCCCCCTGCCCCCCTAACATCTGAAATCTTTTATTCACACAACGCAAAGATGAGTTCAAAAGACCAGTGGAGTAAGGTGCTGTTATCCCTCCCCAGCAAGCATGCTCTGGAGGAAAGCCTCTGCTACAACCTTAACACTAGCTCCAGCAAAGCCCTGTCAGATCCCATTTCACATACTTGACATTTGAGGTCTTACTGTCCAGACCCTGTGAACATTTTAAAGTATTTCACTGGTGTGACTCTCAGCTGGAGGAAGCAACCCAAATAAACTAGCAGATCTTACAACAAAACACAACAGACCACAGGGACTTTAGTTCCTAGATTAGTATCTGTAGGGAATGGCAATGGCAGATAACCAGTTCTAAATTATCCAAAAAAGGATAATGGTCACAATCCAAATAAATAAAGAAAAATTTGCCTACCTGTCCCAAGAATCAGGGCTCAACAAGTATTCCAGAAGGAGGAATCCTTCTGGAAGTAAGACCTTCCCCTCATGGCAACCAGCTCTTAAATGATGTTAGAAGGGCTGGAAGCTGGTTCCACTCCTTCCAGTCCTGCAGATGAATTGCTTTCACCTGTGCTCCCAAGGCTGGCTGTGTCCCTTCACCAGGTGCTCAACCATTAGTTCAGGCCTTGACTTAGCAATTCCCATACAGTACCTAATTTGTACAGCACCTACACTTATGCATGAGCTGAGCTTGTCAGAGATGGAAGAACCCATTCCTCTCTGACTGACAGCCATGACAGTTCTCTCCATGCAGCTCTGGGGTGCGCAGAGGAGGGTGACAAGATGCTCCTCTCTTTCCTGAAGAGGCCTTGGGGTGCGGGGAACCAGAACCCATAAGGAGACATGGACCCCATGAGGGCTGTGCTGGCCTGGCCACAGGACCCCGCAGCTGTGCCCACCTTGAGAGCAGTGCTGGCAGCCACTGTGCACCCAGACCCCCTCATCCACAGCCATCACTGCCTCATGAAATGGCCCACAAAATGTCCGCCTGTCTCAGCTGCTCAACTGTGGGAACAGGAATAGCAGATTTATTTCCAAACTTTGCCTGTTTTCCTCTGAAATCTCCTTCAGCACTCCTGCAACAAGGAAGGCAAAGACACAATACATACATTAAACAGAGCCCACAGTGGCAGGATGCCATCTCCTGCTCTAGATCTAGCAAGTGCCATGGTTAAAGGGCTGTCCAAGGGAAGAACCAATTCCTCCCCAACACCATTTGACACTTTTGGCATTTTAGGAGCATTGTCTTACCTGCCACTAAAGGTCTGCATGAGTACACAACTTTCAAAGTGTTTTGCTGTGTTTAGTTCAGTGATGAGCAATTTAGTGCTATTCAAAAAATAAACAAACAGAAGAGACTTTGTAGATAAAGAGGAAAATGGTTATCATGCTTTATTTGAAGTGCTGGTAGGTGAAAATTTAAAACAAAAAACAAAAAACCCCTTTGTTCCACTTTATTTTAAATTATAATCTACACGAAACAGTCCATTAATTATCTAGCATTCATTTGCAAAATACATAAAACAGTTCTTAATGCATAAAACAGAAGTAACAGGTAACTGTAAAACCCCGGGGCGCAGATCGGAAGCATCAGTTTATCCACATGACAATTGCAGGATCTGCAGTCAACAGACACTCCTCTGCACCAAGGGAAATCCAGACCCACCAGACATTTGGATGAACAGATTTCCCCCTTGGATCTGGTGCACAGCATTTCACGAGTGACGTTTAAAGGAAATGACCTTTCCCAAGCAGCAGGTTTGTCATGGAAGACATCGTGTGCCTGGTTCAGCACCAGCTAAGCACATTTGTGAATGGCAAACCAACCCTTGTCCCTCAAAAAAGAAACAGACACATCAGTAAAGAAAGACCCTAGTTCTAGCCTGTCCTCAGATGCCACAAGCCACTCCTGTCAATCCTGCCTCTTACTCAGGCAATTTGATATTTTTCTGGGCATGCAAAATTGTAAACTGTCCTTTGCACTGTTGACCCAACTCCCCAAAACCCAACGCTCCTGAGGACAACTGTTACCTTTCCTCAGCTGTGGAGACCTGTGCTTATCCCTAATAAGGGTTCCAAGCCATTACCAGCTAAAATGTACAGCTGATGAAAGTTTTTTGCTAAACTCTCCCTTAAGAGTGATTTTGGATCAGACTCAGCTGTGCCCAGGCTGGGATGCTGGCATTACTTTTATCCCAGATTAGTTAACCCTATATTTTACCATCTAAAGTCACCAGCCTGGAGAATTACAATCTGCTGTGTCATTTTTAAGGCATCTTGATTTGAGCCAACACCAGCAAATCACATATTTCTGCTTTCCTACCAAGACTATCCTTTCCTATCATGCACCAAGTCTAATCACTTCGCATGTCAACACGGTCCATATCTCCAACAAGGCCACTAATTTAATAACTACAATTGAGTGCAATTTTATTGGACCGTTCTGATCTTTGAAGAGCTAAACCCATACATATCCAGCCCTTCACTCCTAATCTACTCTGTTCCCAAGTTTCTGAATTCTCTTCAGAATTCGCTTTAACTTGTGAGTAGTTTTATCTACCAGAGCTCTTGAGCAGACTCACACAGACATTTATGAAAGCCATACTCCATTCATAAGTGAATCTATTGCATATTGTTAGTCAAACCTCTTATGGTCTTATGGTCTTCCTGAGCTCAGAACCAGACTTCTCAAGCCATCACAACTTCCCCATAACGGTTACCTATCAGTCTAAGAAACAATCTCACATATTGCCTATAGCCAAATGCACACTCCAAAAATTCTGCTTCCCACACCGTGCTGCAAATATATGTGCAAATACACGTGTCTGCATCTTTTCTATACATGAAAAAGTAAGAGGTATTTCACAAGCAGTCAAAACAAGTAAAAACAGCTTTGGAAATAAGGCAGATTTTTCCTTCTGCTAAAGAGGGTAGGTAATAGCATTTCTTGTTCAACTACTACATCAAGTTGCTAAGGCAGCTCTTGGAGACACCTGAAAAGGAACAGTCGATCCACGTGTGGTACCAGCTCACAGCAGCTTAATTATCAGCTGAGTAAGTGTTAGTTCTGACTAAGGTGTTGCTTCTAGAACTGAAAGACATGTCTTCATACACTACATTTGTTTTCTTTTTCTGGAAAAATTTCTTCTTCACCTGCAAAACAAAGCAAGCAGCCATTAAGAAGAGAGCTTGAAATGGAGCCAGCTTATCTTCTAGTAGTCCAGTTGCTTGTGAAAAAACATGCTGCTAAACTTCTCTTGGAATACAATGACATCTTAGAGATTTATGTGGAAACATGACCCAATCATTTCACTCTGCATTGTCAGCCTTATGCAATCCTGCTAAAAGTTCCTTCAAGATTTGGATGTAATTGGAGTCCCAACATAAATAATGCTTATCTGTAAATTTTTGTTCATTACCAATGCAACAAAAGATCAGCTCCCACAGCCTTGATTTTTCCACAATGATATAATGCTACCATTTTTCACTGTTCTGAAGCTACAAGTACAACACAAGAGTCTGACCTGGGAATTGACCCTGACAACTGAGTAATGTTTATGGAGTGTAAAAAAACCCCAAAGTGAATTAAAAAAAGAAGAAGAAGAAGAAGAAGGATGTAAAAATATCTTAGTGAAGTTTCTTGTCACGACTGACAACAAATCAACAGAATAGAAAACAGAAAACAGAATAAAGAATTGCACCATTTGGGGAAATAGATAAAATGCATGGTTGTGTTATTGACTACAGAACTTACCCAGGTTTCCCTGTTGAAAAGCAAACACTATCTCATAGTTTACTAAATGCTACAGAAACATAAGAAAACAGTATTTACCTCCAAAAACTTACAGCTAGCAGACATTAAGCAAGGGCAAGGAGGAAAGAAAACAAAACCTTAGGTTTATCAACTGTTTGCTTATTCAATTGCTATTTAACACAATACTTTTGGCTGTAATTGAAAACACACCTATTCACTCAACCTGGATTCAGATTTGCTTTTTGCATGGTAACAGCATACTTACATTGACACTGTTCAAGATGTAGAAAATCACTGCAGATAATAGCAGCACTCCTACCACAATGGTAGGAGTGTAGATGGCCAAGGAACCGATACTGCATTCTGTCTGCTTCCCACCTGCATGTGGAATTGTATTAGTAGTAATATAAAAATGAGGAGAGGTAGAATTTTAATTTTATTATGGAATTTTCAGGCTGCAAATAGATCTTCACAGCTCATAACATCTGTATAAACCTTTGTTTAATTGCTCAAAGATCCCATCAAAGTCCAGTGCATAAACTGCACAGGTAACATCAAAATCAAGCGTTACACTGCTGTTGTCATCTTCATCTTAAAAACAGATACAACACTAACCTGCAGACCTGGCTCTGTAAAATATGCTTACAGGTTGCTCAGTGTATAATAAGAGATCATCTTTGTTATCTTTGTTGCTTTAAGTAAATGCCTGAGGACTTGTTTTGTACTTCCTAGCAGAGACTTGCTACAGTGAATGGTTTCTAAGAGACATGAAGCCCCATTAAGGTGATAGAACTGATGCTCAAAGCACCGATTCATTTTCTTAAACAGACTTTTCACACAGTGGAGAGATTATTGTCTGATTTGGACCTTTTCTTTGTTAAGATAGGTGATGATGGACAGTTTCCCCTTTTAAAATCCCCTTCTGGTTGTTCAGTGGCAGGTAGAAGCATGGTGCTTATTTAGGACTTGGAATACAACAATGCAGGGGAGTCCGAGTGCTTTCCCCAGCCTTTCTACCTGGCTTAACTAAAGTTCTGCAAGCTTTTACTCTGCCTTTTGTTTTCTAGCATGCCTACAGTTATTTATGGTTAAACAAACAGTACCTTTAACCAGCACCATGGTGCCACTTTCATTGACAAAGGGAGAGGAATTTTTCAGCCCTGCAGCACATGCGTATACGTCAGTGTCATTTTCCTGTAGGTTGTGCAGAGTTATCACTAGTTTCTTCTCTTGCTTTGAATACTCCAGGCGATTAGCAAAAGTGGGAAAAATAGTTGTAGTGTTCTGACTCGATACATAGAACACTTTTTCAGGTTGCATGTGAGTCTTGAGCAACACGACCCATTCATCTTCAAACGAGCTTTTCAACACACAGGTAATGCTGATAGACTCTCCTTGTTGAGCACGGACAGACAGTGGTGACTGTTCAATGACCCCATTGGTTTTAGCTACAAAAAAAAAAAAAGAGATTAATGGCTACCACAGAAACACACCACATTTTAACTAAGGAACAAATAGAGAAAAAACAAAGCACAGAAATTTTGATATATATATATATTTTTTAAGGCTAAAACTCTGCACACTTTCAGTATACTCCATACTTTTTGATGTTATCATTAACAATGTAGACAAGGGAATAAAAACAACTCATCACTTTTGTGCAAAGATAACTCTGGAAAGGTTGCAATCATTTCAGAGAAGAGGTTCAGAATCAAAAAGATACAAAAGATAATTTTAAAACATACTTTGGAGAAACTGTACATAGCCAACAAGATGGAATTCATTTGAGAAAACACAGTGAAGAAACCTGAAAAGAGAAGCCTAAGGAAGAATGTGATAAGTAGATTTGAATGCCCATTACTGATCCAGCAGTAAATTAATTCTCGCATTCCTTGCGGACTGGAAAGAAAGAAAGCTGTCATTTTTGGTAAAGATATTTCCAGGTTAGAGGCTCTCACCAGAAATGCAGGTGTGTCTGAGAATAATCTTCTGAAGAACATCTCAACCCGCTTCCAATGAAAATAAAAATTTAAAAAGGGAAAAGGAAAAGAGCAGAAAATAGAAGAAGAAAATGACAGAAGAATTCTTCTCCTAACCAGAAATGACTACGAACAGGGAAGTTTCCTCTAAAAAGAGATAAAACATGAATCCCTGTATCACTGACAACCAACCCACAAACCCTGCCTAGCACCTAGCACCAGCTTCCTCCTTATCACTGCATTCTCATTTATGGTGGAATGGTAAAAACAAAAAAGACTTGCAAAGGCTGCTACCAGAAAAATGGTTCATTGCTTTGCCAGATGTTCATAAAAATTTCTCAGACTGCTGTAAGAACAGCCATGGGTTCTCACTGTTTGCAAACTTCTGCAGTAACACCTCTGACTCACTGTAAATCTGTAGCAAGAATTAAATTAATCATGAATTGATGCTTTAGGGGGTTTATTGATGGTGTTCTAGCTGATGTGTTTTCTGCATCTTTTCAGGGAACAGACGTACACTTCAAACCAAGACATTGCCTGAGCAAGCATGCATAGCGCTCTGTTAGACTCTCTGCTTTCGTCCCAATCTGTTATTCAAAACCAATCCCTGTATTTATTAATTCACAAGACATAGAGTGGAACCACCGTACCTTTCACGACCACAGTGACCGACATCCACTCTCGCATGATGTGACGGTCGTTCTTTGTAATATAGTTGGTGCACAGGTAGGTATTTGAGTCAGATTCCCGTACGTTGTGCACAGTGATGGTGAGATTGGGTCCTTCATTTAAATACGTGATGCGATTAGTAAAATTCGGATGTATAAATGAGGTGTTCCTGCTGGAAATGTATACAATATTGGCTGGCGGTCTGCTAGTCTTCAAGTATGTCCCCACTTCATTTTCTGAACTGTTCTTTGAACAAGTTATGTTAATGGAGTCTCCTTCCCAAACACTGATAATGTCTGCTGGCCATTCAGTAAATACATTTTCTTTACCTACAAATAAGAAATGCAATGGAAATTATAATATCTCGATGTATTTATATTAAGGTAATTTGCAAATATAACTACTTTCGTCAGCAGAACAGCCGTAAGCCTGAACCTCACCCTTCCTATTCCATGCATATAATCTTTTGCCTGTCCTAAACCCTACAGTGCCTTTTGTTCCTATTGACCTGCATGACTCAATATCTTCCCAAAGCTTAAAAGACTTTGGACCCCCTGAAAATGGCTTCTGCCCCTCATGCAAAAAAAATGTAATCTGATCTATGGGTTCCCACTATTTGCTGTTAAAATATAAAGCTCGTTGAACTGATCTCAATAATCGGAGCTGGCTGAGCATCTAAATCTGGAGTTCAAAGGAGTGACAGAATAGCAGAGAATAGAAGAAAATTTTGGATGACAAAGAAAAATTAAGCTTTAGTGGGAAATCAGGAAACTCGATAATGTAGCTTCACAGGAAGAGAGCAGCAGGAGGTGTGATACTACAGCCTGTATTAAGAAACAAAGGTATAAAAATATGTAAGGAGACCATTTGAGTTTCTCTAATGACCTGAAAATAACAAGAAACTGAAAAAAAAAGTGCTTACAGAGTGAACAGAGAAGAATCAAGATCAAATGGCAAAGTGTAAAGGAAATTGCATTCCAAGCAAGAAAAGAAAAATGAAAGAGTCTATTGCATATCTGATAAGAAAACAGTATAGAAAGAGTTGAGTGTTCTGTGTTTATGAGATGATTAAGGTGCCCTACATACTTTAAACAACTCACCTTAATAAGGGAGCAATCACAGAAGTCAAAAACAGGTAGACATCATCGGAATTTAGATACACTAAGTTAATCCAACCTGCCCAGAAAGGAGAACATTCTGCATCCTCCCTCTAGGGAATTAAAGCAATCCACGAGTCGTTGGCAATTACTTTTCAAAGTAAAAGAGAAAGTGGGCAATTGAGAAGGCTAGAGAAGTGCAGAGTGTTCTGATTTAACGAGCTGGGAAAGAAAGCTCAGGAATTCATCCCCATCAGCCTTAAAATCAGCACTCCTAAGCCGAATCCCATTTATGTGGTATAATAAACCAAGTAGTTAATGGCAAGCAGCCACAGCCAGTCAATCAATTTCTCCAAAAGATCAGAGTAAAAAAAAACAAAAAAAGAAGTTCAAGAATTAAATTATATTTGCAGAAATCAATATGAATTCCTTAACAACCAGCAGCAACCACGGCAAAAACACTTCCTACTACCATCAGTTTCAAAGCATCTACATTTCAAATATGCTGATTTTTGGAAAGGTTTTTTTTCCTCAAGTCACCATCCTTCCCAGTTATTATCAGTGAAAACAGACCTGAGATCACGGGGGAAAATAAAGGAGCTACCTGCCTGCTTAGGGCTTCTTTTTTCACTATTCCTTCCCTTTAGACATCCTGATTTCCCCAAGTGTGCCTCCAGCTTGTGTTCTCAGTGGCTACAACAATATACAACATCTGATTTTTCTAGTACACCTTTATTACACTTTCCACGATCACATCCATACAAAGTATCACCATTCATTTCTATCCAGCAGTGGTCTCTCCATGTCAGCCTTGAGAATACAGATACAATTCACACTGAATTACGAGGAGAACATCATCTGCTATTTCTACAGAGGGTTACTTTTGTTTAGAAGAGCGAACTTTTAAGCAGAATGTTTTTCTGCTTTTTTTATGTTTATTTTTTCCTAAAAATGCATTCTAAAATTTCAGTGCATGTTTTTTCAAAGTTCCAACTGCTAATGGTGAATAATCCAGAGGGTAAACTAAGGAGAGAAGGAAAGAAGGAAGGAGGGAAAGAAAGAAAGGAAGAAAAAAGGAAGAAAGGAGAAGAAAATCACTGAGTGAAAAAAATGTAAGAGCAGCTATGTTGTACGTACCATTTTGGCCAGGGAAGAATGGGAGAAGCAGAAGTAAGAGATGCACAAATGGGATCTGCATCTTCAAAGTCTTTTCGACTGATCTTCTCAATTTAACTCAACTGATGAGTTAAAAGTGCTGTGTGCCACAACTTGGCCTGTTACCTTCCAGCTACACCAGCTGTTTACTAAATGAAGGTAGCTCCCTCTCCCCAGCAACTAAGAGAGTGGGGAAAGATTTATAAACAGAGGTTCTGACTTCACACTTTGCTTCATACAACGCCCACAGCTTCTAGAACAACCCCTAACTTGTGAATAGAAGCACCCACATCTGAGTGCAGCCAGCTGTAGGAAGGTGGGCTCAGAGCTGCTCCTCACCCTGCCGTGTCAGGATGTTATCAATGTGGTCACCCTGCTGGAAGCGTGGGCACTCAGCATGGTGGATACAGACAATCAGTGCTCCCACTGCCTTACCTGTGTGACATGGCTCTCAGATGCAGGGTTTAAATTTTGGGTGCTAGCCAGGGTTGCACTTGACAATCCTGTGGGTCTCTTCCATCTGAGGGTATTCTATGCTTCTATGCTGTGTCCTTCCTATGTGGATCTGGCTTCCCACTGAAAGATGTTCTGTACCTGCTAACCATCAGCAAAAGGAAATCCCAGATACTCCTTGCTCCTGATAACAAGGAACAGCTCTTCTTGCAGGACAGTTATCTCTGTGAATGGACAGGGAACAAATGTGTTCCCAAAGAATTCTTGAAAGCTCAAAAGCTGAGAAATTTTCATCAACTATCATGAAGAAATCCAAATTCACATGGGAATGCAAGGAGATAAACAAGCCAAAAGATAACATGATCAACAGGGTTACCAGTGAATAGCCAACTTTTAAGTTGACATTGTATTGCCACGAGCATTTAGCCATAGGAGGTTCAGCTTGCTTCTTCTCTAAAAGGGTGGTCAGGCATTGGCACAGGCTGCCCAGCGAGGTTGGAGTCACTGTCCCCACAGTTGCTCAAGAACCATAGAGATGTGGCACTGAGGGACTATTGGTGGTAGGTGAATGGTTGGACTGGATGATGTAAAGGTCTTCCCCAACCTTAACAATTTTATGAGTATAAGAACACAAAACTCATGAAAACAAAATTCAGTTGTCAAATTATGCCATCTACTGAGTCAAGATGCCTGGTATTTTCAATCAATCTTTATTTAAGAAATGTGTATTTGCATGCATATATTTATTTGTAAAAGCTCACATAAAGCAGCATAAATCATTTGCTCTGAGCAAAAAGCATAAATCACTAAAGCAATTTTTCCCTAAGACACTGGATAATTGGTGTTACCAGGAAAACAGAGCCCAGGAGACACAAAGTAAACGGCTGGTAGTGACAACTCTCAACATCACAGCTGCACAATAGCAGCAGGAAGGCAGAAGAAAAGCAAAGCAAGGTGTCTGGGTGAGCCAGAAGGACCAGCCTGGGACTGCATCTCATGACTGACAGCTGAACAGTTGTCACTGGGCAGAATCATGCTGGTAATCTTCATTCTAAAAACTTGACCAGCTCTCTGGCTCCAACTGGTGTTAAAGATTAGAAATTAAATCTGTTCACTATTGAATCTCTCAAGTTAATACGATGTAAGTTCTCAAATATCTTGTTGTCCCTTTCCCAAAGAACTCAGAACCTGAGGGTGTACAAAAAAAAGCCTACAAAAAAAAGAGCATCAACCATGAATTTGAACACTGCACCTAAGAACATGAAGATACATACGGGAAAAATAAATCTCTCCATATTAGAAGACCACATTAGAGAGCTAAGATTATTTTTGGTCAGCAGGAGCGTAAAGCCCTCACTGCTATGGCTGGGGTTGCGGGAAGCACTAGTCTCCTGCATCTAACAAGAGTGAAATAGAAGAACTTTTCTGTATTTCTGAAGTTAATTTTTAACATATCTTTTGCTGTCATTAGTGATTATTAAGTTTTCAGTTTCGGTTTTGGTCATCAGGCCTCTCTCCCTAACCAAATCAGTCACCGCTCTGAATGCTTTCCTATGTAAATGCAGAGACCACTTGGGAGCTAAAGGATGAAGAGCCACAGCCATGCTGTTGCATTAAGACACAGAGAACACATAGAGAACACCTCAATGCACGCTTCTCCTGAGCACAGATGCAGTTTTCCAAACTGCTGGTTTGCATGGTTGAAACTGTCAGATCATCCATTGAGAGGAGTCAGCTGGTCTAAGCCTGTGCTGCTCATCCTTGTGATGATGGTGGCCCTGAGCCAAGCATCAGGGGAGAACAGGAGCTCCAGGAAGTTTCTGGCATTGCTGATGAAGGCCTGGAGCTGAACATCTTGGGCAAACTCGGTCCTCAGGGAATGCTTGAGAGCGGTGAAGGCACATTTGTGAATGGTACTATGAGATCTTGTCTGGAAGTGTTTCTTCAGTTGGTGGCTGTGCTTCATTGCTGAGGGGCACACGGCTGGCACTTTCTCTTTTGTAGATGGTGTTTCGAGTAACTATGAAGTTTTTGCTTTCAGAAACTTGTTTGATTAATCTAGCAGGTGAGAATTGAAGGAAAAATAGCTGTGAGGTCAAAGGTGCAGATTGATTTCAATGAGAATCATAAGCGAGTATAACACCAGAGGGCAGAACCTCCAGAGAGCCACTAGATGTATATTTTTGCATATCCCAGCAGTATGTTTATTTCCATGTCTTAATCACAACTACAGCGATGCTATCATTGCACTATCCTTACTGAGTTTTGCAAGCACTTGTGTAATTAAAATTCTTCACAGATCAACTTGTGTTTTATCTACCTGCAGAAACTCATTAGTCTCAGCTTGTTATCACTGGCTTCCCTTGTAGTCACCAGAGAGAAACAGGCACCTCCACAGGTAAGACAAATCGCCTTCAAGACAGCTGTGTCTCCCCATTCACTAGAAAGGGAGCACAAGATAAAAGGCTTAGGCTATAGATACTTTCTAACCAAGTTAACCTTAAACAAATTAGATTAGAAATTCAATTCTTAGACTCTGGAAAGAAACAGTGAACCAGCATGGCAAAGCCAATGGGAGGATTTGGTCCTAAAATAGGATGGGGCAGTTGAATAATTGAGAGGAGCCATGTTAACTTCTGGCAGTACATAGGCTCCTGTAAACACTGGAGCCGAGGTGGGTCAAGGATGTAGGTCAGGGTAAAAACGTGCCTTTAGAACTGTGTAAATGATCAACACGAGTTTTAAAACCACTGCAGAGTCTCATCAGAACATAGGGTCAGAGCTACAGGATTAAAATCTACTGACATTGCTTTGATGCAGAGAGGAAACAGGCACCTACTGAATGTGATCCTAGTGAATGCACCTAGTCCTTCTCTGAGCACCCTCTTCCCACTGCACCAATGCGATCTCAACAGCTACCATAACTAAACCAAAAAAAGCCACTGCTTACCTGGAGGAGTCTGCTGGAGCACTATGATATGTCCTAGGAAAACAACAGGAATTAAGTCTCAGCATTAGCAAAGATGTACTTAAAAGAATTAAAACTAACAGAACTAACAAGCCTGCAGTTGTTTTTCCCCTTTTATTAACTATTTTCATGCCACCTGCTGGCCAAGCATCCCCTTCATGATGAACATCATTCAGCAACTTTGTAAACAATTATTTTAAAAATGAGATCCAGAAATAAAACCCTGTATGCTTCCTTTTCCACTCCCAAGGCTGATTGTGAAGGCCTGTTACCCACAGGAACACGATGTTTTGTCAGACCATACCTTGACGTCTCTGGAACTGCCTCTTGCAATAAAATGCAAACAGCAGTGCTCCTCCTGCACAAACTCCCAGAATAAGGAACGTGGCAGTGAGGCCAGCTCGGTTGTTTTCACCGACTGAATACTGGTGATTACCTGCAGAGCAGAAGAAAATGAATCCAAAAGAATCCAACAAGTGTGCCAGGATAGCAGCCTGCCTCATAAGCATCTGGGAGGAACTGTGGGTAGCGCTCCTGCAATGCAGCCCATAAGAGCTGGTATGGGAAATGGAACTGATGAAGGACGGAACAAATGGCCCATGGCTTTGGATACCTTAACGAAGATACTTGTAACAAAAGAATGACTATCAGCATTCAAAACAATTCCTTGACTTCCCCATATATGCCTTATCAGGGCATATATGTCTATCATCCAAAATAACCAAGTATAATAGGTATAAGAGCTCATACACCGAAAATATGAGGAATAGCTTTGTGAAGTCTTCCGGTGATCTTACAGTTAGCCAGTTTTACTTGTTTGGATGGTTGCTGTTTTGCTAAAAAACAGATGTAGAAAGCAAACACTGGAAAAACATTTTTCAAAGCAGTGTGGTTCTGGATAGCGTGCGTTTGAGATACAGGGATTGGATAAAGACAGGATGTTCAGCCACTTCAATGATGAGTTCAAAGGCTGCCACTAAGAACATGACGTTTGATCAGGATTCCAAAGACCTCAGTAGATATGAACCTAAACATACACATTTCTGGAACAGCTGTTTTAATACTGGCCACAGCAAACTGGCTGAGCAAAACTGTCTCAAAACGTAAGGCAGACAAACATGTTATGGAAAGACTGATCTAGATCTCCATAATCAGTGATGTCACCTGTATTCTCATCTGTTGCTCCAATGTAGAACGTCAGGGCATTCTGAGGGTTTACATGATCTGTCTGTGTTTCACAGCAGATTTTTCCAGTCTCTGTTATGCTGTGCCTCCTATCTTCAAAGGAATCTGAAAGGTAAAATTGTTAGTTATAAATATGGATTATTTCTAAGATCTTCAACCAAGGGTTGTAAGTCAAAACCAGGGATTTTTGGTGTACCACAAAGACTTCCAGCTGAGTTTACCTCCAGACTTCAGGAAGCCACACGGTTCTCCTAACCCCTCGTCCTTCTCCCAGAAAATGGTATAAGCTCCATCACGAAACATGTTTTCTTGCTGAAAACACATAGTAATGTGTGTTTCGTTGATCACCAGCTGAATATTTTCATTTGAAAATATCTCATTTTCTGTTTTGCCGATTATTTCGAAGTCTGTGTAATCGGATGGTTTGCATCTTTCTTCCCCACAGTCTTTACAGTAGTAGACTGTCACAGCGGTTCTGACGATGCGAGAGCCATCTGCCCTCTCAGCACGGTTAGCTCTGGGCACAGCAACACCTACAGGAGAAAGCAAAGGGGAAAAAAAACATTTCCTATCAGTTTTCTCCCAGACTCCTAGTGTTAGGAGAATGGGACTTGAGTTCCGGTGGACAAACCCACTTATGGCTTAGAAGGCACTATCTGCCAATGGGAAATTTTTATTAGGTACTGGATCCACTTCCCCAAATAATTTTTGGAGTAGAAATAGGATACTACTCTGTCCTGCTGCCATTAAGGTTTGAACTAGGAAGCTGGTTGCCTGGGAAGTGAGTTGAGAGACATCTCTCTTGAGCTAAGAGATCCTCTGCTCAGACAGGCTCAGATAATTCACCCCTTATTTTCTATGCTTCAGCCAGGTCTATCTCCAGCAGTTATCATTGTCCCAAGACTATGTTGACAGTTGAGCTGGCAGACTCCATGATCAGTGCCCCACGATCAGTGGCACAGTTTCAGTTTGGCATTCCCATAGGCAGCACTACTACAGACAAGCAGCACATCCTGGCTGAAGTGCTGGAGTGCGATGGGCATTGAGAGCAGGAAGAGGAGTTTGAGTCTTTCAGGCTCTCTTGGTAAAGAGCTAGTCCTGTAAGAAAGGACTAATCTCACCTGACTTCAGATGGATTCAAAGAGTCATTCTACCTAAGTGAAGCAGTTGCAACAGTGAACCACCCTCCCCTTCTTCTTATCTCAGTTGTTGCACGATTTCAGTTTCAGCTAGATATAACTGAGTTTCTAACAACAGTTTGCGTGTTTATAACTACTAGCTATTAGTACAGTGAAGGGCAAAGAGTCCAGCAAGGTGACTCACCTGCATGTGGAGTGGGCAGGGCCAGCAGCAGGAGGCACAGCCATAGGATGCAGGCAGAGCCCATTGGGTTGCTGGGCACTGATGGACCTCCGTGATCCCAGCAGGGTCACTCGACCCAGCCCTGGGTTATCTCCCTGTGTGGGCATCAAATAGCAGCTGTTACATCTCTTCCTTATCTTTCCCCAGTCAGAAAAAGAAAACAACCTCCAGACCGAGTGCTGGGAAGCTTCAAGTTGAGAAAGCTGGAGTTCAGCAAAGAAACGCTTGTGCTGCTCAGCTGTTATTGCACCCTGCAAGGAACACTGAGCTGATGCTCATTTCCAGCTCTGGATCCCCTGCAGCAGCAGAAGCCACAAAGTCCTGTTGCAGAAGAGGATAAATCCCTCCCAGCCTTACTGGCCAGGATGTTCCAGATCCATGCACATCACTCAGCAATGCACACAACAAATCACTTCTTGTGACTTGCCACCACTTCCAAAGATACATGCCCAGACAGGTAGGAAAGATGCTGTGCCCTGTGTGACTGCTTTGCATGACCCAACTTGAAATATTTACTGTTACATCGCTTTTATTTTTTATTTGAACAGATATTTCCCATCAGGTTTTCTAAATGAAAATTCAAGCAAATAAAACCCATAGTATTTCTTAATAAAGAGTGAGAAAAACATCCTGGCTCGTCCCAATGACACTGAAAGTGGTTTTAGATGAAACACAACTTACGCTTTCTGAAGGAGAAAAAATAATTCCTCTGGAAAACACCTAGGTTTGCCCACTAGGGGGGCAGTGGCAAACATGAAGTGTTCTGCCCTTCTGAGCTTTTAATTTAAAGTTTTCATTAAGATAATTTTCAATCAGCAGGAATTAATAACTGCTCAACTCCCTCGCCCTGCGCTGGATGAGAGCTGCAAAGTGCCACTGTGACCACAGGAGCAGATGGAGCAGGAGACACCCCAGCCCTATAGAAGTCCCTGCAGCTGCCAGTAGACAAGACAGCCCCACCTGCCCACCCAGTCCCACTCAGCACAACACAAGGGACCAATTCCTCCATGCAACTCAGCACTGCTCCATCTGTGCACCACCTGCAGGGATTTCTCCTGGCCCCACAGATACCCGAAATGTCCAGAGCACCAAACAAGCACAGAGACCAAATCATTCAGTGCTATTTCACACTGCTCTCCCTAAATCCTCTTTCTGCAAAGCATGAGCTGGCTGTGCTGTCTCCTCCTGCTCTGCAGGCACTGAGGGGGGCTGTCACCAACTTCGTCCTTGGAACATTTGCTCAACTAACAGACTGGCAGTAGTTTGCCCACAGATCTGACAGCAAACAACATTGTTTTCCCCGTAGTTTTCAGTCCCTCCCAAAGTTTTCTCTCCCTCTTTGTTGCCTCCTCCTTTCTCCTTTCCTCCTGTCCTGCTTGCAGCACATCTCCCATTCTCTTTCCCTTCATCAAGATTTCTTCCTTCTCCTCCTCCTCTCTTTTTTTCTAAAACAAGCAGCTCTCTCTGCCTCCTCCCCCAGTATCACTTAGGGCAGATAAATGATTTTGCACTTCTGATGCCTCCTGCCATCAATTTTAAACTTCCGTCAGCATTAAAGTGCTCAAATCTAAAACTAAACATTTGCTTGGCACAGAAAACATTTTTCCATCAAGTTTTCTTTCTGCTCCCTTTCATCTTCAAGGCAGTACAAATTTCAGAACTGCTGAAGTTGGCTGCAGAGCTGTAGCAAAGCAATGCCTAACCCTAAATGCAGACCAGCCCAAGCAGCACAGTACCAGTCTTAGCGTCAAGAGCTGAATATCAGCTGTGAGTGGAGCTCCAAAAAAGCATTCTGGCTTTGTTTCAGAGCTATTGGAATACAATGCACTTTCCCTTCTCCCATATGTTCACAGGGCTATGGGTGCTGCTCCAATTGACGACAACACATCATCACACTCTCCTCCAGCAGCAAACACTGCGTCCTTGCCCCTCCTCACTCTCTCACATGGATGTGCAGCTCAAGGTTTTATGGCTTAATGAGCTCTCCAGCATATGATTATGTGGTCAAGTCCAACTGCTCCGGTGATGTAATGCAATACAGAACAGATTCAGATGTTACTGTAAGTTTCAGAAAGAACTTCTGTGTTCTCTTAGTATCCCATGGAAGAGGATTTAAGTTTCCAACAGCTTACAGAAAGCAACAGAGCTCAAAGAAGTAAAGAAACTACAGCAGAAACAGAACTTCCTAAGATGCTATAGACTTTTTCTTTTAACTTGAAGCTGTTTCCTGGAAGAAGAGTGGACTTTACATGAAAGAACTGCAGTACTGTTTTAAGTACCAGCTTCATTGGTTGATCTGCTGAATGCCACTCAACAAACCTTTGCAACACGTTAAAAACAAGAGAAAAATCAGAGAAAGAGGCAAAACAGCTATTGGCAGAGCTAGTCTGCAAACGCAATCTGTCCCCCTCAGCTCCAACAAACAACGGAGATTCTTCTACAGAATCCCTCTTACAAAACTCTTTCACAATTAACCACTGGGAAACACAGCTGAGAATTTCTGCTGTTTGCGGCACGTTGGGGTGAGTAGAAGGAAGTCTTTCCCTGCTTTCATTTCTCTAAATGAAAAAACCAATATCTTTACTGCCTGGTGCTTTCTGTTTCGGTTCTCTGTTTAGCAGCCAAAGCCATCAGGATCCCCACAGGTCCCTTTTGGGGTGCAGAGGCAGCAGCATGCATGGCTGCTTCTCGCTGAAAAGAGGGAGAGTTGCAAAGGTGCCTACTGCAAAACCCACCCATCAAATGGCTTTTATCCATATAAACAACAGGATGGTGATTTTGGAAAAGGGGTATTAGAAAAAAAAAAAAAAATCACTAAGAAGTTATGAGGACAAGAAATAACAGCTACCTACACGTGGGAAAATTATTTGGAGTCCTGTGAAGATGGAAATGCTGTGGGGGATTTATTAACTCCTGCAGTCACTCACACAGATTTGCACTGATTCATGAAGCTGTTATGGTTTCGCAGTGACAAGAACAGGATAGTCACTGATGTCACATGCACTGAATGATGCACAGAGAACACCCAAACCACACTGACTGCTTCCCTCTCACCACAGATGCTTTTAGTGCCTGCTCTGAAATGCCTCCTTAAGAAGAGGAAACCAGCAGTCAGGAAGGGAAAAGAGAAGCTGTAGGACAGGACCTTCGAGAAGAGCACCGTGTAAATACCTTGAAGGATGTGTGAGTCCCAGGAAGCCCTCCTGTGCCTGAGCAGTGTCTGTGTGCTCAGAACATGCAGCTCCACATCCAGAGCCCTGCAGGAGACATCTGACTGCACTGCAGACAGAGGCGTGCTGCTTGTTTTCCCTGCTTTTAAGAGCAACTCGATTTCACTTTCAGTATGACAGGAAGTGGGACACAGAGCCTGGGAGCGATGCCAGCCAGTTTGTGAGATAGAAAACATGGGAAAATCCCTGCAGCAGGGCATAACACTGCCAAAAATCTGCCTGCGAGGTGTGCCCCCTGCACAGGTATCTGCACCAAGTAGTGATGCACAGAGCTGGGCTGGGGCAGGGATCCCTGCCAGGGCTGAAAGGCATCTGCAAAGCTCACCTGATGCGGTGCCAGGCTTGTGGATGTCACACTGTCTGCACTGCAGCCACACTGCTGGGAGCAGAGGGAGGGCAGTGAGCCTGCACAGCCCTCTGTCCATTAGAGAGCTCCCTAATGCCCAGACTCATTCAAACTCAGGTAAAACAAGTCTCATTTCTCTTGGCAAAGCACGAGCTGCTCTTAAATATCAGGAGAATTTTCTTGCTCAGACTGATCCAGACTTCCTCTCATCTGAACCAGTTTAGTTGCTTTCCCATGTCAGATGTAAGCCTCTACCTCATGTCCTTTGCTTTGTCTGCACAGACTGTGCTGTGTTTCCTTAAAGCCTCTCTAGTTCAGACATAGCAAACATTTATTTTTTAATAAGTCCAGTGAATCAATCTGCTGTGTACTGGAAAGGTGGAATGGCATTGGGTCCATAGTGCCTCTGCCACAGCTTCCAAAGAGGAATAAGCAGAAATATGACAATATCCTCCACGTTAGCAGCCTTTCAATAGCTCAAGGGAGAGGGACAAACTGTGATAGGACAAGGAGCAGTGGTTTCAAACTATAAGAATGCAGATTTATATGGGATATAAGGAAGACATTTTTTAAGGAAGAAAAGTAGGAAGAGCATGATTTATTTGTGCTGAACAAGTGTCCAGACAGCATCTTTAAATCACACAATCCCAGTAAAGACAAAAGCAGCAGCTTTCTCTATAGACACTGAAATTATGAGAACCATGTGTAATCCACCAGATTTCTTTAAATTTAAAGGAGAGAATAAATCAACAAAATAACGCTTTACAAATTAGAAATGAGACAAGCAAATCTGAATGACAGCGTCAGTTTTTCCAGGAGTGCTGAGCTAATGCACCCCTTTGCACTGGCATCTTCCTGTTCAAACACACACTGAATGAAAGGTAGCCAGAAACATAGCAGTATTAACAAATGTGATTAATTTTCCAGGTGGCACAAAGGGTCTTGCAGTGATCAGAAAAACCATGTCAGGAATTACTATCTTCTCAGAAAAATATTGTCCTTTATCAAATAGTAATTTCCTACACTCATCAGTTCATAGCCTGCAAGAAGGTAAAAACAACAGACTTCCCTTCACTTGCAGCTTTTGTCATCTGCAGCAGAGAAGAAAAGGAAGCATCACCCTACAAATAGGTGATAATGAGCTAGCAGAAACTGTTCCCAGACATCAGTCACAGGAAATCCTGGGTTCAAAGAGACCGACAAAGTCCAAGCCCTGCATTACTTTATTTCTACACATTTCTTATTTCATTTTCTCCAGGCTAAGACTCTCCATTTTCTTTCTAATAACATTTTTCTCAAAGAAAAACACGTAACACCAGTTGTACCCCATGGTTCCACATGTTCAAACTTTCTTGGCTAGCAGCAGCCAGGTTTATGTGCCAGTCCTGAAGAGCTTTAGCACACACAAGATATCCACCCACTGGCATATGATTTATCCTGGAAGCTGGGATCTTTGCTCTGGCAAACCAAATTTTGCCTCAGGAACCCAGCAAAATTCAACTGAACGTAATGTCAAGGCAAAAGGGCAGAATGGACAGCACAGGAGGAGAACCCATAGAGCTGAGTGAGGAACTGAGAGCCAAACCCATGGCTGCGTCAGTGTAGACAGCTGAGATGAACTAACTGCACAATACTGAAGGGTAAGCAACACCTCTCAGGGCTTCAAAACTGTGGGACTCCATCTCCAAGCCAAGGGACAGCCAGGAGACAGCCAAACCTGCATCCTGCAGTGAAAAGTCTTCTGATCCCAATGGCTTGAGATTGGAGCAGGCAACTGCACAAAGAGTCACAGAATCACAGAATTGTAGGGGTTGGAAGGGACCTCCAGAGATCATCAAGTCCAACCCCCCTGTCAAAGCAGGTTCCCTACAGCAGGTCACACAAGTAGGTATCCAGGTGGATCTTGAACATCTCCAGAGCAGGAGACTCCACCACCTCCCTGGGCAGCCTGTTCCAGTGCTCCGTCACTTCACCATAAAGAAGTTCTTGAGCACATTTGTGCGGAACTTCCTATGCTGCAGTTGCTGGCCGTTTCCCTTTGTCCTGTCACCATCCACCACTGAAAAGAGTCCGGCCTCGCCATTCTGCCCCCCACACCTTACATATTTATAGACCTGGATCAGGTCCCCTCTCAGTCTTCTTTTCTCAAGGCTGAACAGACCCAGTTCACTCAGTCTTTCCTCATAGCAGAGATGCTCCAGGCCCTTCACTGGACTCTTTCCAAGAGAACCCTGCCTTTTTTGTACTGGGGAGCCCAGAACTGGACGCAGTGCTCCAGATGAGGCCTTACCAGGGCAGAGTAGAGGGGGAGGATCACCTCCCTCCACCTGCTGGCCACGCTCTTTGCAATGCACCCAAGGATGCCATTGGCTTTTTTGGCCACGAGGGCACACTGCTGGCTCATGGCCGACCTGTCGTTCACTAGGACACCCAGGTCCCTCTCTGCAGAGCTCCCCTCCAGCAGCTCATCCCCCAACCTGTACCACTGCATACAATTATTCCTCCCTAGATTCAAGACTCTACACTTGCTTCTGTTAAACCTCATCCGGTTTTTTTTTCTGCCCAGCTCTCCAGCCTGTCCAGGTCACACTGAATGGCAGCACAGCCTTCAGGCGTGTCAGCCAATCCTACCAACTTCATATCATCAGCAAACTTGCTGAGGGTAGCCACCATCCCCTCATCAAGGTCATTGATGAAGATGTTGAACAAGACCTGACCCAGCACCGACCCCTGAAGAACACCACTGGTTACAGGTCTCCAAACAGAGTTTGCACCGCCAACGACGACCCTCTGTGCTCTGCCAGTTCTCAACCCACCTCACTGCCCACTCATCCATCCCACAACTCTTGTCAATCACTCGTGCCTTTTGCCCAAACACCCATGTGAATTGATTGAACAACAAGAGGAAATGGTTTGGCTTGTTTCTATGTTAATTTTCAAACAACAAACAATCAAATCACCACTTCTCTGCTCTTCCTAATTTCAGAATACAGAAGAGAACTATCATTTCTCTTATTTCTTACTTTCTCAGAATTGCTTTCTGTCAAAAATATTTCACAGAAAGTGTTCCATGTCATAATGCTCCTACAACTTCCACAGCAGACAGACAGATGACACAAGGCACTCCTTGCCTCATTGGCACACTTCCTCTGCCCAGCCCCTGGTCCAAGCACAGTCATAGCAGAGAAGCTCCAGAACTGGGCACAGATACTTGAGGTGAGACTGGGTGTGCACACATGTGAGGGATGGTCAGAGCTCCTTCAGAACCCCAACAAAGAGGTTTCTGACACTCATGGGCTGCTGCTGGCAGGTTGGAGCTGCTTAGCTCCAAGCCAGCCCATCACACTTTGCACCTGAGACAACCCAGGCCTTATTGAGACGTGGCTTACCTCTGTGGAAGAAAAGCAGACCTGGCAGGACAGCTATCAACTCAATCAGTTCATTGGGAAATTTAAAATAGCCCTCAGCAAGGTGAACTTTGAAACACAAACAGGTTTCAGGACAACTCCAGCCCTCAGCTGACTCAAAGCTGGGCCAGCCTCACACAGCACAGCACGTGACACCTCCATTGGGAGACTGGAGTCCCTTTGGACTCCAGAATTTCACCCTTGCCCCTTTCTCTGCTATATCACCAACTGATTGTGGTCACAGGTGAACAGGCACACAAAAAAGCCAGGAGCATAGGAGGAGCATTCCTCACAGCGAACACTTTCACTTGCTGGACAATCTTTGTAATTTTTATATTATTTTAACTTTTTAAAGCAAGCATCGTGCTTCTTTCCAAATGTCCTTCCTTGGCCAGAGTTAAGATGCAAATAGCACAAGGGAGCAAACTACAGCCAAGGAACAGAGCAGCAAACCCACCTGCTGGGATCTTCCGTACCTCTGCAGAAGAGAACAGAGTGGTGAAGTTGTGGTAGGACCAAACTCTTCACTCAAAGCTAAGCCCATTGACACAGCAGCTGTGTTCAAGTGCTGCTGTAAAAGATAGCAATATTCTGACAATTTGACTCAGAAATTTATGTCTCTTTTGCCTCAATTTTTTTTTTACAGAAAAGAAGTACAAAACATTTGTACTATCTAATTCGAGTGTGGAACAGAAATCTGGGGGAAATATATACTTTCTATACTATAATTTCAGGAACAAAGAACTTCAGTATCCTAGAACTGTTTTGAGAAGTTTATTCCCAGAATGCCCTTCCTGACACTCAGCTCCCTTACAGTCTCTGAGACCTCTGCTCTCTGGGAACAGTTTCACAACCAGTTTCTCAACCACCAAATGGCTCACCCATCACATCCAGATATTTCTAATTTAGAGAGGATTTTATGGGAGACCACAGCAAAAGCTTTACAGGTTCCAGACAGATTACATCAGTGGCTTTTCCACTGTCCATTGTCAGTTACGCCATAATAACTCTTTCTTCATCTTAGAATGTATTTTTTCAGGCAGTGGAAGGAAACAAAACAAATAATTAGCATCCATTTTAAATCCTGACCTGTGCAGTACAAGGTCACAAAAGGGCTGAAGATGACTGAGGAGGAACTGACCTCATTTATTTCCCTTTTCTGCATGTGTAGCTCCACAGAGTCATAAGCCATTGTTCTCAACTTGGCTGTATCTTACGGCAAGAGCAAGTAATTTCCTTAGCTCAAGGCAGAGCTTGCATTTTGTCCCTGCTTCTATTACCTGGTTCATAAAGAGGCACATAAAAAGCCAATTGCATTTGCCAGCTGTATTCTAGGAAAAGGGCACTCTTTCTGGAAGGCCACTTTCAGGAATTTTTTAGCAGGTACCGTTCATAAATGATCAGCCTTCAGCTTGTTTCACAGCCTGCAAAACAACTGCTGCTGTTTAGAGGAGCATCTGTGAGCAATGTAGTTTGCTCTTACAGTCGCATGTCAGGACTGCAGTTCCAACACTGTTCACTGGTCACTGGGTGAAATGTCTATTATCACACTTGTGTTCCAGGCTCAGGGCATTCAACTGGAGTTTTTTCATTTAAAAACTTCCCTTACTACTTCTGGCAGCTGTTCTGGCTCTGGCTGAGAATCCACGATGCACAGAGTTGAATTAATATCTCTTTTCAATTTGTTCTTACGTCTACATTTTCTTTCTTCTTTTTTTTTCCACCAAGTGTTAGCTTTAGTCCAGGACAATTTCCTCTCCAAAATTCCTAGATGCTTTGGATCAGACTTTTCTACTTTATTTTCTTTATGCCCTTTTAAGTCTAAGCACCATCTGATTGCAGATTTGCCCTATAGCTTCCAAATCTGCTAGGACTTATACACAAGCATCCAAGAGCAGCTGTTCCGCCTCTTTGCACAGGCCAATTCTTACTACAGCAGTTACTTAAAATAGTTTTCACCTATTTATAATCTTGAAAACTGTATAGGTGGAGCTTATGCACACACCTTGTTCTACTTGCTCTACAACTTCCCTGCTGCAGGACATGATGTGCTGCTCTGCATGGGAGAGCATGGGAGAGCTGGGTATATGTGAGCAGCCAGGTCTTGGTGTTTGTTCTCCTGGTGGAGAACACAGAGATGAAGACAGATTGCAGGGATTACTCCTCACGGAGCAAAACCAAGGAAACAATCACGAGATCACACACAGATTTCTGCCTGTTCTCTCTGTGATTTTGCCCTAGCCCCAGCACTACAGACCTCTTCTTGGGGCAGCCTGGACAAAAGCTCACAAGCCAAAGCCATCACCTCAGGCAGGCCAGAAGCTCAGCAGATCCAGTCTTCTGAATCCTTCTTTACATGCTCCACTAACTCTGGTCAGAGATTAAGGCTTGCTAGTTGCAGTATGGCCACTTCAGATGCAATTACTGCGGCTTTAGAAGAGCTGTTGCTTCCCAGTATCTTACTTGCCCTGAGAAATCTCTCCAGACGTGGCTGGATGCAGCATTCCCTCCCAATCACTGCCAACAAAAACCATCTGTAACTGTGAAATATGAGTCATACAACAGTCATAACAAGAGTTACAAAGGGCTTACCATATCTAACTACTGCCGCTAATCTGGCCAATTATAAGAAAAGCATTTGCATGACAAGGATGTAACTCTCAGGAAAAGTTATCACAGCCCTGGAACAAGAGATAAACATTTTTATCACTTCTCTGATCTCCCACGTTGTTCTGCAGTCCAGTGACATACAAAGTTCCCATGTTTCTCTAAGATATTGTCACTGCTTCATTCAAGGTATTAAGAACCCTGAGGAGATAGGAGCCATCCACCTCATATAGCCCAAACACCTCAATGGCTATTGCATCCACCAGCATGGGAGGCAAGGAACACCACGCTGCATCTTCATGACACTGTGGGATAAAGAAGGTTGTTGTATTGCCCATGAGTGGAAAAAAGCTCAACAATAACTTGAGCCAGACCTACAAGGCACCTAGGCCTTACATGTTTGCATGGGAAACTTGGTTGCATGGGAAAACTATTGTGTTGCACGGGTATAAAAGGTGGTAAGCACCTAGAATAAAGGTCTTCTGTTCTGTACCAGCAAACGAGTCCGCACCTCATTTGCCCCTCCAGCAAGAGAACCCGGGGCAGCCCTGCAATGTGACACACTAGGGATTTATACATTCTCTCCAGCAGTTACCTTGCAAGAAGGCTCATTGAAGCTCAGATACCTCATTCTAAGTCAGACAGAAAAATTAAAGAAGAAATTCTCTTTGCCCCAGGTTTCTCTCCATGCTGTGCTCTGTGCTCCACTCACCTCTTGCCTGTCCACCCAGGCCAAACTGGTTACTGGGGTCTCTCTTCTAGCTTTAGAGACAGGGAAGCTCACAGCCATTATAATGTCACTTTGCACTGTGTAGGTGTCAACACTGTTTCTAAAACATCAGAGCAGATTTCCATACCATCGGGCTACAAAATGAGATGCCTAGCAAAAGATTGCCCTTGTAGTAAAAAAACAAACAAACAAAACAAAACAACACACACACACACACAAAAAAAAAAAAACCTCAAAAAAACCCACTGAGGCAAGTGGTAACAGCACCTAAAATAAAATCATAAAGATTGGAAAAGACTTCTAAGATCACCAAGTCCAAACCCAACCCACCCCCACTATGCCACTGGCCATGTATGTCCCTCAGTGCCACATCTCCACATTTCTGGAACATCTCCATGGATGATGACTCCACCACCTCACTGGGCAGCCTGTGTCAATGCCTGATCACACATTTGTAGAAGAAATTTTCCAACCTGAATCTCCTCTGTCAACTTGAGGCCATCACCCCTCATCCTACTACTGTCACCTGGGAGCAGAGACCAACCCTCCCACCTTGTCACAATCTCCATTTAGGGAGCTGTAGAGAGCAATAAGGTCTTCTCTGAGCCTCCTCTTCAGACTGAACCATGACATTCCCTCAGCCATTGCCCATAAGACTTGTGCTCACGACCAGTAACCAGCTGGATGCAACTCCACCACTCTCTGGACTTAGCCCTGCTGCCACTTCTTTACCCAGCAAAGAGCACGCCTGTCCAAGCCACGGGCTGCCAGCAACTACAGGAGAGTACTGTGGGAGGCAGAATCAAAGGCTTTACTAAAGTCTAGGTAGATTTCCCTCACTCAACAGAAGGGCCAACTGGTCACAGAAGACCTGCCTTCCATAAACCCATGTCGGCTAGGTCCAGTCCCCTGATTGTCCCATACATGCTGCATGGCCACATTCACGATGATCTGCTCTAACAGCTACATCTCAAGCAAGATCATGGCTTGAAAAGATGGAGTATGGAGACTCTTCTCAGACAAAGGACATTGTGCTCTGAGGCCACACTGGAATAATCACATGAGTTACCATGAAATCCCTTCCAACTCCAATTCTTGTGTGGCTGCCATTAGCAAATTACTTCCCAGAGTGAATCATCACAGTTGTTTATTCCAACAGTGCAGGGAGACATGAGACCGTATACACAAATGCAAGGCACGTGATGAGGTAATTGCACGGCCACCTTGCCTCTGAGGCAAGATTCACTGGAGAACATCAGATATTTATTCCCATAGAAGGGAAACCTTTACATCAACTTATAAATGAGATTCTTGTGCAGATGGTAGGGAAGCTACTCTGCTTTCTATTTCTTATTGCCAAGAAGCTGAGGAAGGAAGCAGTGGGTGAAGCACTTTTGCTAGCTGATGGATCACGTAGCTAGCTGCTTTCAAGAGGATACTGCACACAGAGAAAAATCCCTACAGATTATTTCCTCCATGAACTCCTTCCTCCGATTAATTAGGGAAAAGTATCCTGAAACATGCATTATTCTTTACTATTTTCCCACCCCCATTTGACCTGCAGCTCTCTGAGGACTCACACAACGTCATCTGACTTTTACTTACTGAAGTCTTTCCACCTGTTTCAATCTATGGAGATGTTTCTTTCCCACAAAGCGCAGCTAAATGCTGGCAACCTATGGGTCAGATCCCTCAGGATGGTCATTCACTATGTGTTTTACTTGTTGCTTTCATTGTTGCTACTATTTTTTAGTCAGTCTTGCCATTTACTCTACATGGAAGAGACTCAAGTTTCAAAGAAAAATGTTGCAAATGAGCAACTTCAGGGAACTCATATTCTCAACATTCTCCAAGATTGCTTCCAAGAAGGGACGAAACAAAAATGCAGACTTGCATTTTTCCTTCCTGCTTTAGGAATAGGCACAGATTTCAAGCAGCCACCACTGCCTCCAGCTTTTCATTTATTAAAGTGAAAGAGCTCTATTACCCAAATGCACTCATGTGAAGGCATGATCAGAAGACTTCTGCCAAAAGGGAACAGAAGGGAGGCAGCACGGGCTGTTGACACAGTGTCCAACCATGCTTTTGCACAGCTGTCAGCTCTCAATTCACTATTAACCATTCAAGACAGACACTGAGATTATAATATGTATGCTAAAAATACAACTGCAGGTAGAACTGAGCTACAAAGTGAAACACAACATCAGAAAATACGAGGATAGACATAGACAAGCTAAAATTCAGTGTGTACAGATTTTGTTTACGGAGGAAAGGGCCAATGAGAGCTCATACACTATGGGTCCAATGCACGCTCCAGCCCAGGAAATCTCCAAACTGCTAACTGATACGCACTGATACGCTTCCAAGTCTGATAGCCATCCATATGTAAACTAGATGTCTGGATTCAGCCCAATTCAGTAGAGCAGGCATCAAGAAAAATGATCTTTTTCTCCAACAAAAACTAATTACTAATTAATCAGAGCTATGGTTTCAATCTCATTTCCTTTCCCTGATTGGAAGAGCACACTGGAGAAACAAACACCTAAAAACTGGACAGAAAGATGGAATCAGCAGGAATGAATCCAAACAGCCCAAAGCTTTTGAAAAATGAGAAGGAATGAGGTCAGCCAATTTTGGATTATCCACCAAAAAAAAATCACACACAAATAATTATGCTATTTAATACTTCAGTACATGAGAATAATTAGAAACACTTGTGAAACACCCAAACTATAATACAGGGTTCATTTAATGCAACGTGAAGCTGTTTCAAACCCAGAAATTATTGAAAATCATATCACAAAATGATAGCAAAGCACCCACAACTAAAAGAGACCATCAGTAGTGGGGTCAGGGCCCCCAGAGCCCTCATCTCCTTCAGCTTCATTCCCCAGGAGGTTACGTGCTTCCACATTACACAACAACATCCTATTTTCCTAAGTGCTTCTTCACTGCACCATCCATCCCACCCACATAATATCTGCCTGCGGGTGTCATATGGATAAAATCTCCTTTTCTGCATAGCCCTCTAAAAAGGAAAGATCCAGAAAATAACTCCATCACAGAAAGTTTGCCTTATGTATGCTCAGTGCTCTCATACACTGCCCAGGAACAAATACAGCTTCCTCTCACTACTCAGTGAAGCTGGAAGCACAAACCAAGTCCTTCCCTTATTGTCCCTAGCAAAGGTAAACGAATTCATAGAAACTTGGATACTACAGATCAAGAGATGCACACTGGCACCATGCAGATAATCATGAAATAATCCCATCACAGCTGCTGAGATCAGCTGTAGAGATGAGGATGGCAGACTGGAGCACTGTGAGTTACAAAGGGTGAAAGGCTCCAGGTTAGGAAGCAACAAGTCAGAGCCACCAGGCTCCCATGGGGTGTGCAACCAGGGCTGCCTGCACAGCTGCTCTGCAGTGCTCCAAAGGGGACCTTGCTCTCCTCAGCCCTGTTAGCATCACTTTCTCAAGGACAGTTTTTTGCTGGAGCTGGCAGATGCACATTTTTGTGCAACCAACCAGATCTGTATCATTGGCGTGAAGTTTTAAGGTCATGAAAAGCAATTATACATCTACAGGTCGTGTATTTGCCAAACAAATATTGTTGGTTTTCTTCTGAAAGCTCTTCATCCCTCCTATGGAGCTGGGGGAGTAAATACAGCCAAAACAAATTAATATATTTTATACTCTTACAGTGTAATAAGGTTAAATCCTTAACCCCCACCCCACGGTGAAAGCAGGAGAGGAAACACATCATAGAGTCTTGATCTGAATGAGTTGATAATTAAGCTAAGCATCAGCTGGCACAGCAGCTCGAGATGCAAGCCTGGATTACTGTGGATATGATCATTATATGAAGAAAGGGGATGCTGAACCACCAAGTGACATTTAGGAAATAGGTGGAAAAAAAGGGGGTTGGAGTGACTGTTATGGGATCTACTCGTGTTTTCCCCTAATACTTCATTGCAGCTTTCCTTACGACCAAGTACCTGCATGCTCATTGAGAGCAGCTGCATTCCTACCAGCAGAAGCTTTATTTCAGCTACTGCTCAGTAGTGGTTGTTTCCTCATAAGTCTGCTTAAACCCAGAGGGTAAACCCAAAATTTTAAAAAGAAAAAGAAAAATCCAGATCCAACACTGGCAAAGATGGACTTAATAACACTGCTCCTTTTTCTCATAGAAAAGAATCTAAAATTGAGCAAACCTGGCTCGATGCAGGCTGCTGCCATCCAGCTTTGCCTCTGCAGCCCCCCAACCTGGGTACTTTGCCATCTCACAGCCATCTCCTTACCCACTGCACACCATTTTGCAGAGTGTGAAGAAATCTACAGCACCTGGGGCTAGTGAGAAAACAGACTGAGATGTTCCAGAGTCTTTCTCAACTGGAAACACATGCAGTCCATGTCTTCAGAGCATAGCCTGCTCTAAACACTGCAGCTGGCTCAGCGTTCATCACCCTGAGAGCCAATCAGAATCTAAAGGTGTAATTAACGTGGAGAAAACACCACTCCTTCCATAGGGCTTCATCAGACCTGTGGCTGTCTGCAGTGTTTACACAGCCAGATCACAGAATACAAAGGGCAGCACCAGAGCACAGCTGCCTCCCCTACTCAAACTGTACCCCAGAAACTAAGCCTGTGCTGCCCTGGGACCTCACTGCGCTATCATCTCTTACAGCATGGAGGGAAGAAGCAAAAGCCATGCAGCACTTGAGTTGAGACTTTCTGGAGCTGGGGAAGAAGACTGGGAGGGTCTGGACAGAAACATCAGGACGCAAATGGGGAAGCATCACACATCCTGGGGTAGTGGTGCTGAGATGCTGCCCTGTCCCTGTAGCAACCCAGGGGCTGGGTGCTTCTGGGAAAGCCTCTCTGACCAATTTCACCCAGTACTTTCTTACAGGCAGAAAGACTTTGCCATTGGAGGTTTCTCTGACCACAGTGTTTGAAGAGCAATAAATTTAAGGCGCTCAGACTCAGATTTTTTGCTTTCCTTCTTAGTTCTGGAAGAATTTTAGAACATTAACATGCCATCTCAAAAGCAGCTGCCCAAAAGCTCACTCCTACATACTTGTAGAAGCATGCTTGCAAGGCATCAATCTCTTTCCTCCTTTCTAAAAAGGGACAGAAGACCCAGCTGCCCAGAGCCTATCCATGGCTTTAGGCACCTCCAGGGATGGGGCATCCTCACTTCTCTGGGGAGCAATGCCAGAGCCTCACCATTCTCTGAATAAGCAATTTCTTTCCAAGATCTAATCTAGATTTCCCCTCTTAGTTTACAACCTTCTCCCATCTACCATTGTTAAGGGACTGTAAAAGTCTAGCACACAATCAGGTTGTGCTTATCACTAAGAAAACACACCGTCAGAAGCTTAAGCAGTTATTTCCTAGGCATTCGGAAGTCCCTACAACTTGTTTGGATGGAAACAAAAACATCGGGAAAGAACAATATGCTCTGACTGAAGAATGAGGAACCAAACCTAACCCAAACAGAAGCAGCAGTTCACGGAACACCCAGCCATTTCCAGATAGGAAGGCTAACAATTCAGACAATATATTTTCAATATAAAAAAAATATAGAAGAAAAATACTCCATCAAGGCTTATTCTGTCCCAAAGCACACACGATCCAACAAAGCTTTCTCACTGCAATTTTGCAATGCGGGTGCTGTGCTGCATTTCCACTGAGCGTGCTGCTGACCGGAGGTAAGGCCTGGCATCTCCCACCTTCTGGAACAGGTCGGGCTAAGAAGCTCCTGGGCAGTCCCAGCATCAGCCACTGGATGGCCATCCTGCTTTGCACAGGAGTGGCAGAGCAGACAGCATGAGCCCCCAGGGCTGGGTACCCGCTGGGACTGTGCCAGCAAGGGGGGTCCGAGGGGACCCCAGCACTGCCCGAGGTAACAGCTGACCCGAGAAGGTGGGGGCACGGTCAGGAGACCTGGGGAGAACAAGCACTTCTTATACTAGCAGTGAAATCTCCTCATATTTCCAATTTCACCCAGCAGGGTTTCGCTACAGGTCCATTCCTGCGGATCTGAGTGAGTGAATACATCTGCCACAACACAGGGACATTTGGAACGTGGGAGCACTAAACACCACTTGGCCTCTGATGCTCTGATTACAATCAGTTTGGTCTCTAGAACAAAGGAGCCTGCAGTGCTCTTCCCCTATTCCAAGAAAGCACAGCAGCCAGAGCACATCTTCAGGTACAGCCTCCGCAGTCTCTGCTATCTAATCTCACATTGCCCCTTCCCTGGGGGCTTGTTAGACATGGTTATGTCAGCAGCTCAGGACATCCCATGCCATGCCCTACGCAACATCCACAGCACTGCTTGTGCACAGCTTCCCACTGACAGCAGCTACACCAGTCCCTTGGTGTTAGTCCACCAGCACTTTCCGGGAAGGCACATCAGTTCTGGGAACACCAAGCCTACAGGCAATCCCTGACTGCAAGTGGGTGCAGAGGGCAGATTTAGACTGGCTATAAGGAAGAAAGCCTTACACCAAAGGCAGTGAGTCAGTGGCACAGGTTGCCCAGAGAGGCAGTGGTGCCCCATCCCTGCAGACAGCCAAGGTCAGGGGACGGGCTGTGAGCACTGATGGAGCTGTGGGTGCCCCTGCTCAGTGCAGGGGTGGGATCTGACAGCCTTTAAGAGTCCCTTCCAACTCAAATGATTCTGTGAATTAGTGTTGAGGCGCCCATCTTGGCTCCTATTAGGCAGGTAGGCAAGAATGCTCAAACAAGGCAAATGGAAGAGACCAGTCACATTTAAGTGCACTTTTGTCTAAACTTTCTGCATTACACAACAAAAAAGAAAAGCAAAAACAGCAAAATAAAGAAAAAAAAAAAATGGAAGAGTAATGCTCTATCCTTCTGATATGTTTTGCTTTCATTTACAAAAAGGATCAAGACTTAAAGTCTCCTCAGCCAGGATTGCTCCACAAGCTCTTTTCTTTCACGAGAGCAAAGTGACAGCAGGAGCCATGAGCTCAAAAATTGTTCTCAGAAGCCCAGGGGGAGGAAAACGAGCAGCATTTTCTATGTGCAGCTGATTCCATCTTCATGATCCCAAATAGGATGAGTTTCCCAGGTACCCTACAGTCCGTACAGGAAAGAAATTGAATTATATATCCCTTTTGCAAGGAAAACAAACAAACAAAAAATAAATAAACTTTCAGACTTCCTGTATCATCCATTAAGGAAACTATACTCAGCAAGAACACTTTCCTCCCTTCACTTCCTTTTTACAGTGCTCAGAGGATAGCAGAGGCAGAAAGCTGCAAGTGATGCATTTCTCAGGAGATAAAGAGACAGATCTGTGGTTGAGTTTTAAGACTCTGGAGCTGGAGTACAATCCAGTCAGCCACTGCCACAGCATGCCATGCAATCAGTGGGCACCCAACAGAAGTTTTTGTTGCATTCAGAGAGCAGCCCAACCAGTTCCTGCAATCACAAACCAATGACAGTGTCCTGCTTGAGCCCAAAGCTGCATTGTTACCCCAGCAATTCTACAGTAGAAGAGTAGAAAAGTAACAGTAAATAAAACAAGGGGTAAGAAAGGGCCTAGAGAGATTGTGGATGCCCCATTTCCCTGGAGGTGTTCAAGGCCAGGTTGGATGGGGCTCTGGGCAGCCTGGTCTGGTATTAAATGTGGAGGTTGATGGCCCTGCCTCTGGCGGGGGGGGTGGAGATTCATGATCCTTGAGGTCCCTTCCAACTCAAGCCATTCTGTGATTCTACAACATGCTGGTGGGCAGTATGGGAGTGTACACGTGTTCCTAGGCACAGTTCGTGAACAAGCAACACCTGGTTCCCTAAAATACAAGGTGTTATATATAAATACAAGGAAGGAGTTCATCTGCTGAAGTAATTCTCAGATTGCAGCTGATCACAATATCAGTGAGGCACCTGCATGGAAAAGTGGCATCAACTCCCCACTGTCAAGCTGGTTTTTTGAAACAAATCTTTCTACAGGAGTAATGCTGGAGACAGAAAAGCCACAGCCCGTGCAGCTTTGGGCCTCAGCCTAGGGAAGGGAAGATGGTGGTGTCAGTAATAAAGATAAGTGCAGCTTGACTAAACACAAAGACAGTCGGAGTTAAAAAAACAAACAAACAAACAATGAAGTGCATAAAATCATTAACAGAATGTCTCCAAAATAAGGAAGTAACACCAATAAAGAATTGTTATCTGTAACTGTTTTCATTCCAGGTGTTTTCCCATCGCTTGGCAGTTATTTTATAGATGGTCCTGACCTAGGAGAGGAGCACAGGAAAAAAAGCTGGAAGCTTCTCCCCCCCCTTGTTGGGGCACATCCTCAGCCTGCAGGCCAAAAGGGGTTTGCATCGAAGCATCCTTCAGTGGAGTGCACATTTTGAATTGGGATCTTCTTGATGGGATCTTCTGGGCTGAGCATCACGAGGCAACTAAAAGCCTGTGCAGAAGGTGGCATCACACTAGGGATGCTGAACTCCAAGAGCTCATGTTAGGAGCAATGGTTGCTCCTCGTTCATTCATGCAGCTCATGGAAAGTACCCACAGCTCATGAAAATAAAGACACAGAAGACAAAAGTTTCAGAGCATACGAATTCTCATCCTCACAAGCAAAGGCTGCCTCACCAGAAAGAGCAAGAAAGGAAAAATGAAGGTTTACTTCATCATCTCTTGCATTTACCAACTGCTCACAAAAACATTTCTGAGGTTTTAGAGATTCCCATGGCTTCATGAACCTTTTTCACTGTTTCTCAGTTACAGTGCTTAAGAAAGCACAGCCACGCATTGAGGTCCTTTTCAACCCAAGGCATTCTGTGATTCTCCTCTGTGCACACAGCAGGATGAGACCACTCCATGAGGACAGCCAGTAACAAACTGACATTCTCTTTCGGTACATCCCCCCAAAGGACCAGGTTTGCTGGCCACCAAACAGGTGGCAGAGCGCACAGAGAGATGCAACCACACAAATGTCTTTAAAATACACATCCTTGTGCTGTCTTCCAGGAGGTCAGCATTACATCTACATGGTTTTACTTTTCCCAGAAATGGGAAGTGATTCTGCCTCTCAGATGCCCTGCTCGGGAAGTCCTGCATGGTCTCAATCATTTCCCATTACATTGCTCTGTGCAATCTTCTTTAAGAAGATCCCAATTGCAGCCAGGGACCTGACATGATACTGAAATACAAAAAAAATGCCATGAATCACAAGTCTTACATCCCTATACAAGTTACGCAAAATTACCCTTTAATTCTAAAGCTAATAGGTGCTGAATCCTCAGTCTGCATCCATTTCAGTCACAGCCAGGTGTACAGAACTCCTATCAAAGCAACACACTGCAGCCTCCCCTCAGACTGTGCTGCTTTGGAAACAGAAGGTGCTAAGCGTCACCTCCTAAATATAACAAGCAGGACTGTGGTGACAAACATGAAGAGGGGGATGAGGGTCACAGGCTCTGCTGCCCCATGGTAGAGCCAAAAAATGCTTCCAGAGCTCAGTCAGCATGATGGGCTCCAGTCCTCAGCTGCAGCAGAACAGCCTCTGAGCAACAGTGCTGCTCACATGCCTAGAAGCCAGACAACCGTGAAATGAGAAACCTTCTGGCATTCCCTAAACCTATTATATCCAAGAGAAACAAGACTGTTTGCTTTCCAGGGAAAACAGGAGCAGAAATCAAAGTCAGCCCTCAGTGGAAATACAAGCAGCTCTGCTGCAAGCAGCTTGGATTTATTCCACACCTTCCCAGTTGGAGGGGCCACACTCTGAACCAGAGCATCCTTTTTGGGTAGTAGATATCACTGGGGAAAAACAGCTATTATTTCCATGTTTGTTTTGTTGCCTTGCGTGCTTTCTAAAGGTCTTCCCAGTGGCTTCAACACATAAATAGCTCTTGAGATAGGCTGAATGAGATTCTGTACTTGCTGGTTTGGTCTAAAACTCAAGGCATTCTCCTCACTACCCCCACTCCCTGCAGAAAACTGAACTTTTGGCAGTCACTGGTAGAAAACTCACAGCCTGAGAGCAGGGATGTAACATCAAACCGACCAGCAGGGCTGCCTGGCGCAGGCAGTGATGAGACTCATGGGCTCTGTGCTGGCAGGGACTCACAAAGTTATCCCAGCATACAAGGGGAGCAGCTCCAGCTAACCCAGAGCCAGACCTGCTGGCCAGGACTGGGCCTTCAGACGGCGTTCCTGACCTTGGCAGTCCCCCCCCAGCATTTACTGCAATCTCTGCACCCCCTCTCCAGCAGTATCTTGAAGGATGTGCTCACTGACCGTGGTAATTCCTGAGCTCTGCTGTGTGCTCAGGTTGTTAAACGATGATTGCAGACTGCACTCAGGACAGCAGTACGCAACAAGACTTCTGGAGCAGCAGCACAACCATCTCTATGGTTTGTCACATGGAGCCTCATCCCCTCCTGTCCCAGCCCTCCCCATGGGGCAGCTCAAATCTATCTGCATACTATTCTGGGAGGATTCCTGGTGCTGGGCTCTAGGGGAATACCCCCAGGCAGAGCAATTAGAGACAGCCAGCCTGAGGCCAGTTCCTGGCTTGAAAACTTTTCTAACTTCAGACTTTTTTTTAGAGTAATAATATTAATCTTGAAAACCAGTTTAAATTTTTGTTCCTGAAAACATTACAGTAATGTGAATGAAAGTAATTAGCTCTGTGCTTCCTGAAATTACACATCTTCTCAGACAAGGGCTTTGAAACAACAGGAACAGAGCATTTTTCAAGCCCTAGGAAGGCTTTGTGTGCCCCCAAACCTGCCAATTTCAGAGAACAATATTAACTTCCCATACCAAACCTTGTTTCTTTTCATGGGGCTGATGAGAGAGCTCTGTAACCCCAAGCTCACAGCAGGAGTGACTCTGCCTCCAATACCAGGAGTAACCCCAACTCCATCTCTCTTCTCTCAAGCTGCTCATACATCAGGACACAGCAGCGCAGCAGGCAAAGATGTAAGGCCTCCAGCATCTCTGAACAGCACTGAAGTGCAGGTGGGCACAGGGCAGGAAGGCGACCCTGCTACAGGCAGGGAGCCCCCCAGCATAAGGGATAAGAAAAGCCAGAAACGCTGCCCCTGTTCAGTGTGCCAGGAGAAACTCAGCTCCCAGGACACTGCATTTCAACAGATTTATTTTGCCTTTTTCTAAACCCACGAGTCCAGCCACCACAAAGGCCTTCTGAGCAGCGTGTGCAGAATAAGGAGCATTACAGAAAGAGCCCCACAGCACACCACAGGCCATGTGCAGGAGCACCAACCGTGACTGCTCTGAACCACAAAGGAACGGAGAGATCCACGCAGCCCATTCCCAACCTCAAAGTCCAAACGAATTCCTGGCAAGCTGACTTGAGGAGCAGGCCACATGCCTACAGGAGAGGTCCTGCACACAAGTGGCAGCAAATGAACATGCTGTTCTATACCAAGGTGGGAGCTACAAGGAGGGATCTGTCAACATACATCAGCAGAGACCAATGCTGCTCGCCAGGACCCAGAGCTACTGCTAACAGAAGCTCACAGCACACTGACCCCAGTGCCTGGGAGAGAAGGGTGGAAACCTGACCCCCAGCCCACCCCTCATCCCCCAGAAGAGCCCCAGTTCCTCCACAAGAGAAGGGGAAAAGCAACATGGGGCCACGTCCTGTTTTGCAAACATTGCAGAAAGGTAGGCAGGGTTACACAGGCAGAGGAAGCCAGGAGAAATCAGCCTGAAGGCCAGCTATTTGGTTACGTTCAATTTGATTTAGAAATTTCATTATATCTTTCTCTATTTTGCTTTTGTATGTCCTTCAGCAAAAGGGCTCCATTCAGTATATGCATCATTTGCGTCACCATCCCTCCTCCCCCTGCCAAACAGAAGTAGCAGCCTTCATTTACTTGCTCTGGAAGAAACAAAAGCTGTACCCCACACCCTCTCAGAAACCAGATGTCCAACTACTGTTTGCTCCCAACATCATAAATAAAAAAATAAATAAATAAAATGAGAAAAACCAACAAAACCACCAACAAAACCTGATGCCATGAGCAGGGATCACATCTGGCAGTTCTGGAAGGAACACGGATAGGAAATGCAGCACATCACCACATCACCCTGAGACACAGGGGAGACCCATGTGCGCGCAGTTCTGTCGTGCAGCATTACCGTGTCTGCGCTGAAACACAAGGGGAAAAAAAACACAAATCAGCAAAGAAGTCACAAGAGATCCAAATCACTGCCTTACAACTTCGCAAACATGAATCTTCTGCAAAAAATCAGATAATAGCTACCTCGATAAGAGATTTTTAAAGCTAGCCTTTATTGAATCACTTCCAAAATAAAATCATTGCTTTGGTCCTTTGCAAGCAAACAAACAAAGAACCATGACAACAGCAGACGTGGGCAGAATAGCAGCACCAATTTCTCAGATCCTGCTCCCATCTGTGGGCTTGTTGCAGCTTGACTGTACCCAAATCACAGGGGAAAGCCTTCTTCCATCAGGCTTCCCCTATCTGAGCCCTCCACAGAGCACCTCCTTCCTTCAGCCAGGTCCCTGCACATAGCACAGCCAAGCCCAAACCAGCCCTGAAAGCTTTCATGGCCATAACCAGGCTCAATGCGACTGGCAGCTCCAGCAGAAGCCCAGCAGTGACATAAATGTCATGAAAGACATGAGTGAAGGTGACAGCCCACCCACAGTTACACAAATGAAAATCACAGTGGCTGAAAAGGTGACTGTGGGTGACAACTGCTGTGCCCAACTGTCTGCTTTGGGATAGGCAGCAGTTTTAGGCAGCGTGATTTCTAAGGGGTTCCTCTGGACCAAGGCTGAGGCTTTAAAAGAAGAATTATAGAATCACAGAGGTTGGAAAAGACCTGTAAGATCATCCAGTCCGACCACCTACCTATCACCAATAGTTCTCAGTAGACCACATCCCTCAACACAATATCAAGAAGTGGCTGTATCTATGAAGAACAGCTCATTTTCTGAATTAAAGCAGTTGAAAGGTTTGTTTCATCCAGAAGTCAGAGGCAAGGGAAAGAAGAACAGGGAAACAAGTTATCAACAGTATGACAGGCACAATGCAACACACCTGTGAGGGGCAGGAGAGCAAAAATAATACTTTATGAGACTGTATCAAATGGGAAAGACATTTGAAAGACCAGAAATGGATGGCCTGCTCAGAAGATAGTCGTGAATCCAAGAGTACAACATAAGCCATGTTCTAGGGACAGAGATCCTTGCTGACCACTCAATCCAACATGGTCACCAGGATTTCTAGCAAATGCAGAGATGGATTTGAGCTTGTCAGAACTTAAGCAGCTGACACGAACCTGCGTCATCACGGACATAAAACCACCAAAGGACTGTGCAAACATACACCACTGTGTAAATCTTCTTAGAAATCCTGTCATGGAGGAGGAATGTTATGAGCACTATAATCTCTAGTCCTTAAAAGCATTTCGGCGATTGCATTTGATGCATATTGAACATAAACATCTTTGTCTTTCCCAGACAAGAAGAGCACATTTAACATTACATTAATAAATTTCACTCATTGATCATTAACCAACACAGCACCTGAAGCAGCAAAAAAATCCCAAAACCTTACATAGGCTTTTAGTCACAGTTTTGTGATGCCAACATCATCCTGCTAGCACAGGCACTTATTTTTACAGCAGTGCCACTGAATACCTTTGGGTGACTGGTGCTCCTGGCTATGCATTATCTCACCCGAATGCTAGCACCAGGACTTAGTTGGATCCTGACTAAGTGGTGATGCAGTGCCTGTTCCCACGGACCATTTCATCATCAACGCAACAGCAGCAAGAGATGTGCTCATCTAGTATCTCCTCCACAAGGAGCATGGCCAAATATGACCCCATCAGAATATCCCTCTGAGATGAGCTTTGATGTGCCCCAGGAACCAAAGGGAAAGGGCTGTTGGGTTGGAGGAATGCACTCAGCACCGAGCAAAGGAAAGATGTAGTCACTGCAGAAAGCACAGAAAGGATAGATTTATGAGTAGCCTTCCTTCTAAGAAAGAGCAAAGGAAGAAGATTGCCTTCTTTCTATTCCTGGCCCTGCTCATCTCAGGCCTGCAGAGCAGGTAGGGTGGTTAATAATATCAGGACTCAACATTTGTCTGGAAACTGGCAGCTCTGTGGGAAAGTGATTTGACCACTCGTGCATCCCTTGGGCCACCCACCTGCCATCTCCATTGGGACACTCAGAATCCAGCCATCCATCTCATTAGATGTCATCCAAGAGCAAAAGGCACTGGAGGTGGGACGTCACCACAGCTGAAGTGCAGAGAGAAATCATGAACCACAGCGGAGATCCAATTCCTTTCTCTGGGAAGCAGCAACTACAGGAAGAGCCTCAGGGCTTCTTAGTATAGCCTGGATGTTCGGTTTTTGCTTGTTCATTCCTCTCCTTTCAGCAGCTCTTGGGAAGACAGAAAGCCCATTGGGCTTGCTACAGCCTTCACGTGAAATATCTTGTCCTTGTATCTCTGGGACAGCTGCAGAGGGGACATAAGTTTGCTCCTCCTTCCCCAGGGCACCTCTTGGGAAGAGCAGTACTGCTGGAGGGATTCTTAGCTGGGGGAAGAACCCAGAGGCTTTGGTACCCAAAAGGCCCTTTCTTTGCCTGAGTCAACAGAACTTGCTCCAGGAAGGAGGACAAATCAGCAACCAGCCCCGATCCTTCTTGGGAAAGTGAAAACCTCCACCGTTGTCTGAGCAGATCAGATTTCCTCTCGTTGAGAGGGTCACTGCTTTATTTCAGATCTTGCAGTTCATAGCTCCCACTCAGTTTCGTTGTGAGTGCTCCAACAGAGCTGTGAGACAAGGCAGCTGTCCCACAGCCAGAGACCATCCATGTGCAAGTGAGAGCACCAGAGACACAGCAATGTGGGAACAGCGGATGTGGGAACAGTTGGCTGGAGATGACTTTCATCTGAGATGATGGGGCAGCATTACAAAAATCAAAACATAAATAAGTAAGCATCCCAAAACCTAACAGACCAAATTCATTCTTACAGGATCACGTCTCTCCTTTTCTTGCTTGCTCTGAAGTTTCCTACAGCTGATCTGGAAAGCTCTGTCCCATGCATCCATCAGTGGCAATGGACAGGTGATGATGGACACCATCCTCATCAGCCTTCTGCCCCATGCCTGACCATGGGGCAAAACCTGCCTTGACCCACCACTATTAGAAAACAGACCACAAGGGTGGGCTGCACACGGCAGCCTAAAAGGACACCTACATTCTCCATCCAGCCCTTGGATGGTGCTTGAGGAGCAGTGTTAATTCATGCAACACACATCAGCAAACAGCAGCTCCGTCACATCAATCTACCCCCCAGCCAGGGCATGGGGAGGGCAGGAACTCACAGCAAGGCAGGTGAGAGACAACATGCAGCTCCCCGAAATCTGGGGGATCCCATGCAGCTGCTGCCTCTCATCCTGCAAAAAACATGGCTGATGGAAGAACTGAGATGCAGGTCTGTATCGCAAGCAATGAGAAAGTTAGAGCTTCCCAAGGAGGCACTAAGCATGTGCTGATAGCATAGAAAAGCCTAAAACAATAAAAAAAAAAATAAAAAAGTTACTCCACCTCTATTGAACTTCTCCATGCTGCTGGATTAAAGTTTCCCAGTCAAGGAAGGGAATTACTCAGTAGGACGCGCCAAAATCCACAGAGCCAGAGACGAGCTCCACACAGGAGAGCTTTCCAAGCTCTGTGCTTTGTAGATCAGAGGGTGACTGCGATTGCTCCCTTCCCAGTGGCAGTCTTCCTTTGCAGTGAGAGCCCCAGGTCTGGGTGCTGCCAGCTGGCTCCCTCAGGATGGGGAGCAGTGCACAGTGCGATATGGACGGAGGTGACACCACACTGTGATCACAGAGCTGCCCTCCTCTGCAGCCATTTGGTTCTTCAGAGAAGGAACTTATCTGTACTGGGAAAAGGCATTGAAGTACTGCAGTCCAGCAGCTGCCTGCAGAGCTGAGGAGTTCGCAGCCCCCCAAGTAAGTTCCTGCTCACATCAAGCTGACTCTGGCTGCCTGCAAGAGCAGAGAAGTGCTTGACCCAGACTGAGGCTAGTCTCTTAGATGTGATGCAACAGCAGTATGGGATAGGGCAGATGTCACAGCATCACTTTCATAGATGAAAGTCAACCTTCGTCCTAAGAACTGCTCAGACTTTCACCCCTACAGCCTCCCCTGAGCAATTGCTGTGGTAGGCAGGGTGCCCACAGACTCCCAGCCACCCCCAGAGCACGTCTGTGATCTAACACACTATTTCAGTTCAAGCTTTTCCTCCCCTGCCCTTCTCCACAGAGCAGTATACACCCAAGCTCCCCCGATTCCCACTAGGGAGAGAGCGACGCTTCATCCTTCCGTACCTGACCAACTTCCACAGTCTCTAACAAAATAAAGGCAGTTGCACACTCCTCTTATTTCCCCCAAAGAGGAATAAGGTCGAGGTGCAGCCCACAGCACCTGCAGCTGTATCTCTGGTATATTATTTATAGTTTTGATTGCCTTAAATAAGACTGCTACTCCCTCCTCAAGGATTTGCCCTGGGAGAGGCAAGATGAACAAGAAGGAACATCTTTGGCTCCTTCCCCTAAGAAGGGATCAACTGAGGGCTCATAGAACTCCCACGATTCCACAGGTAGAAAAGGGCTCTGCAGGAGTCCTTCCCTGCCCTGTGGGGCAACACAAAAATTAAGGCAGGATCCACCTTCCCCATTCATCCCCATGAGAGCCATAAACTTAAATCCCAACAGATGGCACCAAAGCTGACTGGAAATACAGAGGAAATTGCTCTTAATCCCACTTTATTCCTTTTTCCTCTGCTGGTAGGAGACAGCAGGGCACAGGCTTTTCTAACCCCTCCACGTTCCCCACAACTGGGATGGCGCCAGGACATTTTCCCTATAGGAGTCAGCCAAAAACTTTCTAGATCATGGGCTCACCCATGCTTCCAAGTGGAGAAGCAGCTGGATGGAGCACAGACAAAAGCAATGAAGCAGTTGGAAAAGAAGCTTTAAAGAATCCCTCATGTCAAGAAATGTTTACTACAGAAAATATCAGTGGAACCTCATTTTTCAAGAGGAAAAGCCTTTGCTCTGACGCCTCCCATCTGTTTTATTATAGGAGCTTTGGAAGAGGCTGAGATTTCAGAGGAGGTGCACGAGTCAATGATTCACTTGGTGGGAGTGCTAAGAGCTTCAGAGCTGGAAAGCACAGAGCAAGCAGGGCAGTCATCATCTTTACGTCATGTGCTGGAGGGAGCAAGGCAAGGAGAGGAGCAAGAGACGCAGGGGGACTGCTCTGCTTCAGGGACTAAGGTGTAAGTGTAGGACTGGGAAGTAACATCAGTGATATGATGGTGGTGGATTGGTATGCAGTAATTTAAAAAAGAAAGCATCCATCCCACTGGTAACAGCTGGCAGCTTTGGTTTGCTATCTTTTGGCTGCTGCATGAGGAACAGAAGAGAATCTGCACAACATGCTGACAGCCAAGCGCCCACATGTCCTGCTCATGGACTGAACTTCGTGCCCATAAGTAATCAGCAGAGTTGTTCATGAAGAATTAGCTGTTACTCCATACGCACACAGCTGAGACCTGCACTCTTGGACCTGAGCAATACAGAATGATTATGGAAGATGCAGTCACAGCTCAATCCCTGCACAGCTGCAGGGGAAGTGGGGCAGGTTATGCTCCCCATGGCTTGGAGCTCACGCTGTTGAGGGTGAGCTTCAGAACAAAGCAAGACTGAACCACAGGTCAGAAGGGCTGGCTGCCTCCAAGCCTACAATGCACAAGCTGCTATTGCCAAAGTATCACATTGCCCAGCTCGGCTATTTTTGCCCTGTGAGCAGCCTGCCCATAGCAGCAGTGTTCTGTGAAATGCTCGCCCTGCTTCAGCCTGCTTCCAATCCAACAGCATCTTACCCCCAGTGAGCCGCTCCCAAAGGCTGCTTTTTTCTCAGTATTCCCCTCCTGTGGGGGGATACTCTGCAACCTTGCCACTCCTTTGCACTCTCACCTTTTACTGTGCTCTCCTACAAGCCACCAGGTCCCCCACAGCAGCTGCTGACAGAAGAATGGAGCAGTGAGAGAGATGAAGAAGTCTGGCACAGTGCAAGGGTTGTGCAAGACAAGATAAGAAGCTGTGTCAGGAGCTGCTGACACGAGAGCTGGAATATTTTTGGAGGATGTGACACCAGCTTTGAGACAGCTCAGAGCAGCAGAGCACCCCTTCTTGTTTTCCCCCCAACCTCATAAGTTCTGAAATCTTGGAAGTTCCCCTGGATGGAAAACCTCAGTGCAGTTCAGCTGTGAATTACAACTCTGGGCAGCAGCCAGCACTGCACTCAGTGCTGGCTCCAGGAGCAGGGTTTTCACAAGTTTACTCATTCTTTTAGCCTCAGCAAAGCTGTTCTCGTAGAACGTTCTTGCAGGAGAGAACCATCAGCATTTGCACACCTCCTGTTCCAGTCCCATCGTGCTGGTAGGGAAGGTCAGCTCTGTCTTCCTGGAAGAAGAGTAGCAGCAATCACCACCAAAAGTTGCCAAAGTAAAATATGCAAGGCAAAAGGATGATTCAAAAGGGGAAAAAAAGAGAGCTGGAGTGCCTTAGCACCATACAGACCATATGCACCATAATGTAGTCACCTGGGAGCAGGTAGGAGCAAGAGAAAGAAAAAGATTGTTCTCTATGCAGAATTGGAGAGCAGAACACTGGGAGGAAACAGAGGACAACTTCACAGCCTGAACTTTGCAGAGAGCTCAAGAACCAACCCCAGTTTCCATACACCATCAGGACTCCTTTGTGGTTTCTGCCACCCCCTGGGCACAAACACAACACGCAGCAAAACCTCCCTTCTGGAATTACAGAGCTTACAGCATCAGCACCTTTCTTGTAACTCCTCTTGCCTCTCAGTCTTCCTGTTTCTCCTTCAGCAGCTTCCTACAACCAGCCCCAAGCCTGGAATTGCTCAGCTAACCCCAATACCACTTTTTCATTGATCAAACCCTGACTGCAGGTGAAGAAGATATACTGAGCTGCCTCTCTCCACAGCTGATGGGCATTGGTCACTCATTGAGCTTAAACACCACCAATTTGCACTGACAGCCTCTGTAAGGAGTTGTTTTCCAGGCTCACATATGTAAAAAAAACAAACAAACAATCAGACAAAAAATAAAACCCAAAAAAATAAAACCCAAACCTCCAAAAATGCTTCTGAGATGGATATGTAAAAGCAGAAACAATCAGATGTACGAGATTTATGATCACAGACTGCAAACAAAGGGCTATCAAACAGGCAGCAGCCGGGAGCAGCGGGGGCTCTGGGCACAACCTGTACTAGCAGGAAAGAGTATTATCTGTACAGTGCAAAATTGGTTGTAATTGTTCTTCCTGCCCATTGTTTCTTTTCTTTCAACCCTCCACGAAACCTCCAGGGGTTCTGTATGCACAGCCACAGGAGTCAAAGAGCACTCTGCTATGTTTAACAGCTCCTTTCCCCCTCCAGAATGGATCTGAGGTCAGCAGCCCAGACCTGACATTTCCATGTTTCCCAACCTGAGTGTTCTTAAATCAGCATAGTGCATCGCATGTCCTTCTGCTTAAAACACAAATGTATGTCTATGAGTTAAAGCTGATGCAACCAATGAAGGAAAATAAATACACCCAACTACGTCCTCCCTCCCTGTCTGAGCCTATTCCAAAGATGCCAGATTTCAAACTGTGTTCACCAAAAAGCCATGAAGAAACCAGAGGATGAAAGAGCTCCAGCATTAACTGTGATGTGTAACAGAGGAAGGAATTATCTAAAAGTTAACAAAGCATTTCGGTGCTTGGGCATCCATAGGTTGGCAGTGAATGTCTCACAGTCAGCAAAATGCCATCCTACCCATCAGATCAGGATGGAAGAACACACAGGAGCTGGAAGCACTGCTGCACTGTGCTATAGGGTCTCTGGGAAGACTTCTTTTGGACACCATAAATAAATGAGATATGCATGACAGAGGGGGTTTGAACTCGAACATCCTGCACCAGTATCTCTTGTTTAGAACTGAGAAATGGGCACAGTGATGGAGAAGCAAGATCCTAAAATGAGGAACCAAACCCAGCCAAGGAGAGTCGGAATTGCTTGGTTGAGATGCAAACAGCATTAGATTCTCCTTATCATCGAGACAGGGCCTTTAGTTCCCTAAAAAACACGTCGCTCTTATATAATTCACAGCGATGTAATTAATTTGAGACAATTAAAGCAGTCAAGCGAGTCCCTGCACTGTGTGCCTCAGGCACAGCCAAGCCAGCTGCAAGGAGCAGCTCATGAGAAGGGCCAGCAAGTGTGAGACAAATGAGTTTGGAAGTGAGCTGCCATCTGGCATGGGAAGCAAAGGCAGAGAGATCCCCCTCTCTGATTAGTGCTGCCAGATCTCACCTATTGCTGGGCACAACTGAGGCATGTGAGGCTCCTGCTCTGCTGCAAGAAGGCACGGCCAGATGTTCAGCAGCACCAATTCCTGCAATGACCTGGGCAGTGTTCCAGCAAAGGTCACCAAAAGCCTTTTTGCAAAACACTATGCAATGCCTGTTGCACTGAATCACACACCACTAAGGCAGGCTGGTAAAACTAGCTGAATCCCACTCAGACCCTCCATCATCCTGTGCAGCAGGTACCCAATATCTCTCACTTGTGTGGGACACAGATGACATGCAAAGCAGAAACTGGCTAAAAGCATCCTGCCAGCCCCAGCCCCATGAGCCCATCTGGATTTCTGACTGCTCAAAGAACAATTGCATTTTAAATAGGTCATGAGAACAGTGCTGGCAACCTGGGAGGAGCTGGACTGTGGGCTAGCGAGAAATCATGGGGTGTTGGGAGTTGGACTGAGAAAGCACTGACCCATTATCAAAGGATATCTCAAGTTGGAAGGGATTCATAAGGATCATCAAATCCAACTTAACAGTGTGAGGCAGGACCCAAAACCTGAGGGCAGCACAGGAGACAGTGTAGGTGTAGCTGTAACAGCCGCCCTTGGCCACGAGAGCTCCATCACGCAGCCAGAAATCACATCCCACATCACCCTGATGGGAACAGGGAAGCAACGTGCTCCAGCTCTGCGGGCACAGAAAGGCACTTCAACCTCCTGTGAGCTCTGCATGGAGTTCTGCATGGAGTGGTTTTGTTTGAATCCTTTTTCTATGGTGGTGTTTGCATACTCTGGCATCTATGCTCTGAAAAACAAGGGATGTGCAAGGGATGCTTCTCCCTTGGACTCAGCCACAGAGCAGCTGTGGTTCTGACATCACAGCCCAAACCTGAGAACACAGCCCCCTCCAGCCATGCACAGCCCCCAGCAGCACATTTCGGAGGCGGTTCCCCAGCCCATAAGGGAACACAGTGTCTCGAACAATAAACATTTCACAATGCCCCCAAATGTGCCGCAAAAGGACAATTAAAATGTTCTGAAGGCACCAGGACACTTAATGCAGCAGTTTGGCAGTGGTAGTTTCGCAATGACTTTTCTGCTGTTGCTGTCCTAAGATTTCCCATGATACGGTGCAGCTGGGCTCAGCCCACACTGGGAAATCAGGAGAGATAAGTGCAGCAGTGAGGCCATCCAGGAAGGATGCTGTCATCAAGCACGCAGAGGTGAGCTGAGGTGAGAGTTGTGCAGCATCAATGGATGCAATGGGGCAGAAATGCATTGCTGAGGCTGCAGCCAGGCAAAATTCCCCCTGCAGAACTTCACTTCAGCTCTGGTCAGTGCTGGGGGCCGTCCTCAGCTATCCCGTCCCCAAGTCCCCAGTGCCTTGGGTTTGCTGCCTCCATTAAGCAGAGTGTTACACTGGATCAAATCTTGGCAGAGAAAAATATTTCAAAGCAATATACACACTCTCCAAGAGTGAAATCAGGCATCTTCCTTTTGCTTTCTGCCTGGGAATTATCTTCATCACCAATGGTACATTTCCAGGAAAACTTCCCTCTGGTGTAAAATGCCTATGGCTAAATAAATGCCACATCCTTCTCACCAAAATGATAACAGACTAAACATGACAGCCCTTCCTGTTGCTGTGTCAGCAGTCACACGGCCACCTCCTTGGTGCTCTGCTGGGTCCATCTCTACCACACATACCCCATTTCAGCAACACACCAGAACCCATATCAAGGGACTGTCTCACTGCAATGGCGACACAAATGCTTTCTGCCCTCAGGAAAATCTCCCCAAATCCTTTCTAGTTCCCAGCTATGAGGAGTGGGGCTGAGAAATATGGACCAGCACCCAGAAGGGAGCAGGGTGGTGGAGGAAGGAAAAGGACACCTGAAAATGCAGAGCCAACCCGCAAAGCAGCAGTGCCAACAGCACGGCCAGCAGGCTGGGACTGGGAGGTGCTGGGCAAGATACAAGTGGTGGTGAACAATGGGAAGAAACTTTTGTTTTTAACATAACATTGGGTTTTGATCCACAGAAGGGCTTTCTCTGAGCATGGCTGACCTCATCAGGGCTTTTCTAGTGATTCCTTCGAGGATTTCCAGAATGCTATTGCAGTTGTTTCCTAATCTTGAGTGCATTCAAACAAAGAGAATAGAGATTCCATGTTCTCCTACCCCAGTGACTCTCAAAATGCTGTTACAATGATGATCAGATTATAATTGGTGCAGAGAGACATGTGAACTGTACGGAGCCCAAACCCTGTTCTGTGCTGCAGAGGTTCTCCCTGAGCTGCTGTGCTCTCCCTGCCTGCCCCACACACCCACCCTCTGTGCAGCTCTGATGAAAAAGCTTAACGAGACTGCCAAGTAAATGACACACGAGCCACACTGCGTAGTGCAAAAGGCTGTCAGAAAAGCTACCAGCTCCTTTCCAGAAGTGGCAGCCAGCAACGAGCACTGCCAAAATTGCTGTAACCCTGCTGAAACAGCTTCAGCGCTGCTAAAACCTCTCCAAGAAGTGACTGAAGCTGAGACCAGCCTACAACTTTGCATGGGCTGTCACAGCAGGATCCATCCCTCCCACCACAGACAGCAGTGTCTGGCCAGGGACACGCTTGGCTGAGACAATCCACAAGCAGCTGTATTAATTACTGATGTGAGATAATAATAATAAAAAAACAACACCGCTGATCACAATTTCCTCTAGTGGTATAAAATGCACACAACCTTATCTCTGTGCTCCGCGTGTCCTGGGTACTTTGTCTTCCTCACAAATCTCAGATCCAGGACGCAGGCAGTTACATGAGAGTTTCTAACAGCGGCAGAAGAGCAAAGAAATGGGAAAAAATACAAAAGGTGGAACAAGTGAGTTACGATGCGTGCATGTAGCTGGAATCAGTTAGGGGGAGATCCCAGAAAGCAGTGCTGGAACTGGTGAAAATCACAGTGCTTGGTATGTCTGTGTGGGCTGCATGTGTAGATACAATGATGGGCAAACATACTTGGCAAAGCAGATTGACAAGGTTAAATATATTGCAAATAGGTTCTTGTTTCCTTTTATACAAGGACTCTTGGTATTATTATCATAAACAAGTACATCAGACATTTGTGAATCGTTGAATCATTAAGGTTGAAAAGACCAAAAAGATCATCAAGTCCAGCCATCAACCCATCACCACCATACCACTAAGCCACGTCACTCAATGCAACATCCACCCTTTTCTTGAACACCTCCACTGATTGTGACTCCACCACCTCCCTGTGCAGCTGTGCCATGCATCACCACATGGGGCAAGCATTACATGCAAAACACCACATCTCTACTTTGCCCCACTGCTGGCAGAAGGTTTTATATCCAGACATTACCAAGTCCCCATCACACACAGCTTCCTCAAACACAGGGACCTGAGGCTTGAGGGAAAACCCACACTGTGGGGAGCAGCCCATGGCCATGTTGTCCTGGGGAGCACTGCAGCCTGGTGTACCCCGTAATGCTCCCCTGTGGGCAGAGGGCAGCTTGCAGCACCCCACAGCAAGCTTCAGACCTCACAGTAGTCCTAAAGCTGTAACTGCTGTGTGAGAACATAGGTGATCTGTGAGATCTTAAAGAGACACCCAGTAGCAAAGGGGTCCTGGGCTGATGGAGCTTAGAGGTGAATGCTCTCCCTGAGCAATGCAGCTCTGAACACGTCTGTGTAAGGGATCCTGGATGAGTGCAAAAAAAACAGTGATTGCAGCCCCCGGAGTCTCACTTTCATGCAGAGCTGCCAAGAGCAAAGCAATACTGACTCTGAAAGTACAACTGAAGTTTCACGTTGCAAAAAAACAAAAACAACAATGAAAACCAGGAATAAAGGAGACCAGTGAAGTCTCAAATGAGACACTGAAAGAACTCAAATGCGTTGGCTAATTTTGAGTGGCTCTTTCACTGGTGGGCACAGACAGGAAGACTGAAAAAAAGCTGTTTGGAGTTCAGCCGGGAATGTGAACATCACATTTACATGTGTCCCAGCCTGTAAGAGTGGGATTTAGATGCAGAGGGATTTAAATGCAGCAAGAAGGGGCTATAAGAAAGAAAGGGACAGACTCTTTAGCAAGGTCTGTTGTGACAGGACAAGGGGAAATGGTTTGAAAGTAAAAAGGGGGGGATTAAAACTGAATATAAGGAAGACATTTTTTACACCACGGGCAGTGAGGCAATGGCACAGGTTGCCCAGAGAGGCGGTGGTGCCCCATCCCTGCAGACAGCCAAGGTCAGGGGATGGGCTGTGAGCACTGATGGAGCTGTGGGTGTCCCTGCTTAGGGCAGGAGATGAGATCAGGTGGGCTTTAGGGTCCCTTCCAATTGAAACCATTCTGTAATTCTATGATTACAAGAGATGCAAGTCCAGTTCGGTCAGATTTGAACCAGTAACAAAACAGAATCAAATTCAGACATCACTGACATAAGCTTTTATGTTGAAGATGAAAATGGATAATTTTTTCCTTGTTATTATTAGAATAATGATGACTACTACCACTGTAGTCATTTTCAAAGGCCCTATGCAGAACTTGAGCCCTGTGGCAGAGGATGCTGTCTGAATGGTTAAACAGACCTGGTCCATATCTCAGAGAGCTGCTACCTCTGTCTGATATTTGCTCTGCAGTTCCTTGCTGTGTTACCAATCCCACTGGCTGGGACTCCTGCCTATAGCTCTAAAAACATCTCACAAATGTGAAAAACCCTGAAACTCAATGCACCGGAAGATGAGAGGACACAACGATCTCTGTTTTACAAATGAGAAAAAGAAGAGGAAGAGGAGAAGCAAAACTCTGATCACAAACAGCCCTCTGAGCCAGGGCTGTGAACCTGACACCAGCACGTCGCTCTCAAACTGCTCTCCAGGCACCTCCTCTGATGACTCCAACAGCACTCAGATGCTTTCCAGCACTGGGGAGCTCTGGTTGCTCTAATGGCAGCCCTGGGGGCACTGATGTTTCTGATAAACCAGTACACCACTGTGATGTTTTAGCAAAGATTTGAACACCAAGAAGAACCTCCAGGTTGGAAATAACAGATCCAGGGGAAAGATGGCTTGGCCAGAAGCTTTCCCCATTGCATTCCCCTCTCTTCTGCCTGGTCAATAATCACCCAACAGGCACCCTGATGACAGAGGAATGCCTCATGAATTATCTTTACACCAGAGATTTTCTAGGAGAGAGTAACTAAGTACAAAGTTAGAGCAAACCTTCAGAGCAAAACTCCCTTATATTGGGCTGTTTCGGGTGAGGATTTAGGGCTCAGACAGCCCTCGTAAGAGTCTCTAGTGTGAAATCTATTTTCACTGCAAACTCAAGTCTCCCCACAAAGATTTGCTCCAAACCCAAGTACTCACGAGGTGTAAAGGCCTGGATTTCAGAGAGGCTCAACACCCTTCCCAGATGCCACCACTGTCACGTGGGCACTCTCCCAGATCAGATTCATGCTACAAGAAGCCAAGAACTTGGACATGAGATGCACCGAGAGCACCCAGACTGGAAAGTGTAAAAGGCGCACAGGTACCAGAGAGAGTCAGAGGAAGAAATGGCTCAGTTTCCAATGCACAATGGGCACAGTGGGCACGTCCCACAGCCACATCCAGCAGCAACCGTCCTGGGAGAGGTGGCAGCTCCTCATGTCCCATACAGAAAGCAGTTCACTGCGATTCACGGGGCTAAATCAGGGAACCAGGAGGAAGAGCAATCCTGTGGCATGCAGGCAGCCAACCTGATACTCAGCTGCTAGCAAAATAATCCCCAGCTTAGCTTCAGCATTCCACAACTCCAGCCCCTTCCTTGCACTGCAGTTTTTGAGGTGTTTGGTTGATCTTGCTCAATCTTCACCTTCCTTGAGGACTGCTGGAGAAAGGCAAGGAGCCTTAAACCACCTGGACAACATTTGTTCTTGCCAGCCTGACATGTCTCAGGCGCTGTTGTGCGTGATACCACCGCGTGGATTCATTTGTGAATACACAGTCCAACCCAAATAAACTTTGGCTTCGTTTTGGAATTGATCTCTGAACAGAGGAGCTCGGCTGTTTCTGTGGGCAGCCGACCCTCCTGCAGGATTTTAACCCTCCCCAGCCCAGCTGCTCTGCACAGGCACACCGGCTTTGCTCATGCAGGGTCAGATGCTTGTGTCCTTCTGTGCAAGGTGAGGAGGAGCGGAGCAGCTCCTCGTGTCCCCAGCCTTGCAACAAACAGCACCGACACCTCGCATCCCCCATGTGGGGGGAGAAATCTCAGCAAGCCCCAGCTATCCAAATGCTGCTGCTTTAAAAAGGCCCTGCTGGCTGCAGTCAAAGCCACGCTATGCCTAACGTCACCAAGTAACAGAAATAGCAGGCGTGAGTGAAGGGAGGAGAATGAGAGTATTAAGAGCGCACAGATTTCAAACATACTTGGAGAGGCAGCACGCTCCCTTCCTGCCACTGCCTTTCCAGATGCGACAGAGCACGGGGATCTGTTGCTGTCTTCCCATGAAGAAGGATTCTCTCTCTTCTTTCTATTTTATTTTTTTTAATGTTCTTTTTAAGTTTCAGCTTTAAGACTACTAGATACGCTTTTGCTTTGTTTCTTGTAGGAAATTTCATCTGCCGGATTTAAAAGCAAGGTTTGAGCAGGAGGAATTCCTTTATCTGTGTAGCTACTGGAACGTGCATGGTGCCTCTGTGTGCTGATAACATAGAAGAAAATGCAGGAATGGCTGAGAAAATTGCTTAGACCGTAAGGTGCTTTGAATGGCTGCTTGGGATAATGAGCTCTTTATTGTGTGTGTCTGCATGTGTGCAAGTGTATGCATGCACGTACGAGTGCAGCAATGGCAGTGACTTTAAAGCGATGCAAGGTTTCCCCAATTTGCTTAATTTTCCTCCTGTAGGAGTGAGGATTTGCCTAGCTGTGGGCTCTGCCTGCAGCCAGCTGGAGTGTCTGAACTGAATTAGTGCTGTAGTGATTTTATGAATGAAGTGAAATGCAGGCTCAGAGGATGAGCAGAGCGAGCAGGCACGGTGCGGGAGCTCTCCCCAGCAGGAGCTGGCACATCAGAGACCTATGCAGAAGAGCACAAACCTGCTACAAGTGCCCAGAACACAAAGTAAGGCAGCTGCAAGAGGCCAGTGCTTAGGTCATGGAAACGTGCACCTGAAAACAAGCTAAAATGAATCCAACCGCATCCAAGAGCTGCGGGTGACTGGTGTTGGGTTCAGCTGGAGCATCCCATGCAGAGCCCTTCACTTCCAACCAAGCATGCTGGTGACCGTGTGGCAGAGCTCCCTAGCATCTGTGCCTCCTTCTTTTGCTGCCAGCACAGATTGTGCATGAGCACTGATGAAGCAGACAATGAGGGGGCAGCTGGTGCATGGACTGGCTGGCTGCATACACCTGAAGCCAAGCAGGAGGGAATGGCACAGCAGTGTGAAGGACTGGGGTTTGCTGGGTCTCAGAAGGCTGGGATGTTGGTGAAACTGACAGAGACTACCTCAGAAAAGCAGCTTTCCAGAGGATAACTGAGCACTGCCTGACCGTGCTTCTTCTCTTCCCTTCCTCTTATCTGCACCCAAGGCATGTGAACAGGAGACAGGCTCTACGTACTGCTGTTTTTCCTTTTTTGCACCCCTCTCCCAACTGTTAAGCAAGAAGAAATCTCTCTGTGCTGGACCGTCCTCTTTTCTGTAGACTTATTTCATGACATCTCCACAGTAGCCATTGACTAGTAATGGGATGAGGAGAAAATCATATAAGACACGAAGAGGATGAACACTGCCCATCCTCAAGTGTTACTGTGGTCACTGGTGGGGGATGTCTATGAACCATGGGCAGCTGCAGGAGGGCCCATGCCTCCAAGGAGCAAGCAGGATGAAGAGCAAAGGAGTTGGAGTGGATGTGGAGGCAAAGGGACACCAAACTCACTTGGAACAGCTGGAGAAGTTTGCAAATTCCCCTGATAAAACAACCCCAGCCTGCCCCAGGGAGCAGGCAGAGGGATGGCTTTGCCTGCAGAGCCCTGCAAGGACAAGGCAGTCCAACAGCTCCTCTGTCCATTTGTTTGGAAAAAAAAAATGCAAATCTGATCTGTGTAAAATTCGTAGCACAAATGTTTCTGTGTGCAGTGACCTTTAGGTCGATGCAGACTTCTCATATGCCGTAAAATCCTGCCATTTCAGGTAATTCCGGTGCTTTTCTCAAGCAGCTTTGATCTCCCTTTGCCTACGCCCAGAGCCAATACAAACTCAAAGCAGCACAGTCAAGATTTGAACAGTACTGGGCTTAAGCTAGCCAAATGCTCCCACATGCAAAGAGTGTCTGCCTTCCGGCAGCAGTCTCTCACTGCACTGCATGGGGCTGTTCAGGCCCATCCACAAACTGGACTGTCCAAAACAGGGCACTATGCATGGGCACACAGACATCTGTGGGCTCATACTTACAGAGCATGTGAAAAGAACTGTAGTTACACACGTAAAACAGTGCAACCCACAACTTGCACTGCAGATGGAAAATGCTTTTCTTCTCCATCACTTAACAATTTGAAACTGCAGGTCACAACAGAGCAGAAGCTCCTCATTCAAGAAAAGCTGTTCTGTGAAAGCACTGCAGAAATACTAGACTTTGAGTTCACTGTATGAAATAGACAACAATCTAGCTGCAAATGGTAAATACAAAGTTTGCCTTCCCTTTTTTGGAGCTTGGACTCCTTCGTGCTCAGAGCTTAGCAAAGAGCTTATCAGCAATTGTGTTGATGAGTGATAAGTTGTCACTATGAACGCAGGGATGGTTTTTTCCCCAGCCCCAAACCAACTTTAAGGATTGCAACAAATGGTTTCCAAAGGTCCACACAATCTCTTTTTCTCCTTTCCAAGCACACTGCAAAATGGCATTCCTCAAAGCTGTGTTCTTGTAACAATGGCATGGGCCTTGCAGGAGTGGCCTCAGTGCAGAAAACTTTTAGTACATGCAGACAGTAAAGGCTCAGTGACAGGTAACTTCTGAATGACAGCCTGTGTTGCTCTGGCAGATTTCTAATTTGCTGATTTCTGATGTCTTTCTTCTAGTGGAGAATGCAGACCTTCCTTACAGGAGACCTCGCTAAAAAATGGTTCGCCATCTTCCTTCGGTCGCATTTCTAAAGACAGAAAGAAGAGCTTCTCAAAAACCCGTGGCATGAACAGACCCTCAGGCATCACAAGGCCAGGAGGATGTCCCTGACTGACGAGCTGGAGAGCCACTTCTCTGCAACCCCCTACATGGTGACAGACACGAATGAGAGCAGCCTATTCCGAATCAGACCCAATGCCTCTGTCAATGCCACTGGGGAAGGTGCACCAGCTGCTGGTTCCATGGAGGACATGATTGCCATCTGCACCATTGGGACGATCCTGTCCCTGATGTGCGTGATTGGGGTGACAGGCAATGTCTACACCTTGCTGGTGATGTGCCATTACTTGAGGTCGTCTGCCTCCATGTACATTTACATCATTAACCTCGCGCTGGCAGACCTGCTCTACCTTCTCACCATCCCTTTTATTGTTGGGACTTACTTCATCCAGAAGTGGTACTTTGGGGACGTTGGCTGTCGCATCCTGTTCAGCCTGGACTTTCTCACTATGCACGCCAGCATCTTCACTCTCACAGTCATGAGCACGGAACGCTACTTTGCTGTGCTGAAGCCCCTGGACACAGTGAAGAGGTCCAAGAGCTACCGAAAGGCCATCGCTGTTGTCATCTGGCTGGTGTCACTGCTGCTCACCCTCCCGATGCTCATCATGATCCAGCTGGTGCAAAGGGACAACAAAAGCATCTGCCTTCCCACCTGGAGCAAGCTGTCCTACAAAGTCTATCTCACCATCCTTTTTGGTACCAGCATCGTGGGCCCAGGGGTGATCATCGGTTACCTCTACATCCGATTAGCAAAGATTTACTGGGTGTCACAAACAGCATCCTTCAAGCAGACCAAGCGGCTGCCGAATCAAAAGGTGCTCTATTTGATCTTCACCATAGTGCTGGTGTTCTGGGCTTGCTTCTTGCCTTTCTGGATATGGCAGCTCCTCTTCCAGTATTATGAATCCTTCACGTTATCCCCCAAGGTGATGAAGAACATTAATTATCTGACAACCTGCCTGACCTACAGCAACAGCTGTATCAACCCCTTCCTCTACACCCTGCTCACCAAAAACTACCGGGAGTACCTGAAGAACAGACAGCGAACCCTCAGCAGCAGCAGTGGGTACTTCCAAAGGAGGAATCGATTTCAGAGGATTTCAGGAAGATCCATGTCCACAAGCAGTCAGCACTGCACAGAGACGTACGTACTTGCTCACGCTCCTTTGGGAAACAGCAGTGCCTGAAGGTAAAAAGCATCTCCACGAACGATCGATATTGATTTCAATGTTGCTGTGATTTAAAGTGTGCGTTGTAAAGGCAGTCTCAGCAGCTCCATGATGTGCACACATTTAGTTCAGAGGCTGTGCCATATTCTGTTTTCATTTCCTCCAGTGCCTGCTGCTGATTTGATGCTAGCAACACTCAGCTGAATATCTCTAAACGGTCTTTCGCTTTCCATCTTTATATTTTATAGTGTGTGTCTCCTCAAGTAGCCATCAGTAATGAAAACCTGTTATAGGGCCGAGTTTTTTAATAGTATCAGCTGTCTCACAGAGTTTAGAATTATGTTATCTCGTGAATGGCTGTCATTTGTTCTTTTTAAAGCAGTGATGCTAGATTGGTACTTGTATGAGAGCTGAAAGTGATGAAATAAAGACAAAGCAGCTGACACTTGTGACATGCAATCCAGTTTGAATCGGCATGGAACTGGACAGTTTGGATGAGGAATGTCCAGGGCTGTTTGTCCTGGTTTTGGTCACATTCATGTTTATTTTGCTCTCTCACACATGCACTGGGCTCACTCCTCCACTCACGGCTGTAGCACAGCAGCAGCACATTGTTAGCAAGACAAGCTTCCCATGACAGTGAAAGTCAGGGGACACTCAGCATCCCTAACACACTGACCCCAAACACAAGCACCCATGGAAGGAGCATCATCCACCCCAGACAAAGTCTTTCTTTCCCAGTATATCTGCCTTTTTCTCCTCCCCAAGGATCAGGAGCCTCAGCTTTTGTTCTTCTCAGGGCACCCACTAACAAACTTCAATACTGAGGGACCAGAGCTCTGTCACTGGGTCTGAAGAGGAAGGACAGAGGGAGAGGTGGGGGATGTGATCTGTAGTGGGCAGAGCTGTGCTAACAGAAGTCTCTCATAACCTCGGTTATAAAAGTGCAAGTTCCCTATTGCCAAGATCACTTGCTCTGTTCACAGAAGATGGCTTTGATTTACTGCTATAAGATGTGAATGCAGCCCTGCCTACACCAAGAACACTTTAACTTTCAGTGGTGACAAAACATCATTAGTACAGATGTTCCCTCTGTGATGTTTGGTGCTGCCAGCACCCACACAGCACTACTCTCCCACATTAGTCATTACCTTATTAGCAAGGACAAAGCTATGCAATGCACAACTCTAACCAAACTATGGGATTAGATGCAGATTAATGCTCAGGAGCAAATTCAGAACCGCAGTGCCATCCTCCAGTGTGCAACAAACTGCTTTTTCTTATACAGGAACTGAATTTAGTCTTTAACTTAAGTTTAGGGAAAGCTCCCATGAGTTGAGTACTAGAAAGCAGAGTGCATCTTTTCTAAAATCAAAGAGTGAGAAACAGAGGATGTTTCAGCTCACTCAGCATTACACACCCATAATGGTGATGCAGAGCAGTTACCAAAAGCTGCAGGAACAGATCTGTCACCAGAGTCAATCAGCCAACCCTTTGCCCCCAGCAGGACTGCTCTGACTGACTTCTCCAAGCCCACCATAACCAAAGCATCCGAAAGGAAACATTTGAAACAAGTCTGCCATTGCTCCATATCTCAGCCAACACCCTAAAAGCAGCAGGAGCAGAGTCCCATTGGAGGTCCTGCTGTGCCCTGGGACACAGCCTCACCCCAGGACACCCATCCCATCCCCAGTGCTCATTCAAGCCCTGAGTTGTGCCCTCAGCTGGGGCTGGCTTGCCAAACCAGCACCACAAAAGAAAGAGAAAGGAAGACACCCACAAGTCAGGGAATGATTGCAGGTGATGTTCCCATTGACACTGGCTCCCCTTTGAAAGATGAGATGTTTCATTCAAGCCTTTCAATTTCCACCCCAGGCTGTTCTTTTCATTTTATTCTGTTCCTCCTTCAAACACTCACATCCATCACCACTCAGTGCAGGCAACAATAAGGAATAGCATTCCAAGTTTGCAGGTAAAGGCAATGCTCCGACAATTCACAAGCAGGCTCTGCATCCCCCGCTAATGTGATGCACCAGCATCACCCAGGCACCAAACAGTCTTGTCCCTAAAACCAAAAGATCTCTGAGTATAAGAGGTCGAACGCGTGCAATAAGTGAAGTCTGAAGGAGGAATTGCTTTCTCCATGAGGCAGATAAATTGCTTGGTTAATGACAGCCATAAAATAATTATTTCTCCTTGCAGAAGACTATTACCAATCGCAGCACCAAGAGCTGATCTTCACCTCATCTTTATATACCCATAGCAATTTGAAACGATGCGTGTGCACCCGCACCCTGCCTGCTCTCTGCTTCTTCACTGGGTGCAACCTGACATCCTGATGTCTCCCACCTCCAAACCCCAAGAGCACTACTCCGTGCCCACCAGCTGAACCGCAGCCACCAAAGGTCAAAATTCTTTTTCTTTTTTTTTTTTGGTCTGTTTAAGCTAGGATGCATTTAGAACCGCCTCGAGACTGCAGGAAAATCCAGCTGTGAGCAAACCATAGCATCGCACCCATAGGGCGGTGCCTGCAGTGCTGTGAAAGGTTGGTACCCAGTCTGGTGGCTGAAACAGGCAGGAGCTGCAGCTGGGCCCAGAGCAGCTCTCAGCTGGGCGCTGCCTTCGCCAGAAAGGGATGACGTGTGCATACTGAATTGTCTCCTTTCAGCCTTTAGGAGGCAAAGCAGCACAATTTCTCACTTCAGGTTGAGGTTTTCACTCCCCTGATTGCTTACGTTTAATGTTGAAACACCTCCTCTTTGTTTTGTCCAAACCACTGTATTCTTACACAAATCCCATGGGCAGCCATGCTCAGTGCCACTCGTCCATCCATCCAAACACGGTTTGCATCCCAGTGCTCCTAATTTGCACTCAACGGTACTGATTTAGGCGTATTAAAAATGTGGTGGAATCAAAATAATTGAGGCGAGAGCACAACAGCAGACAACAAATTGCTCTGCAATAATAGAGATGTATATCTGAAAGCAGGATCCAAAAGGAGAGACACAGCAAATTGGGAGAAGGAGAAATGAGCAGATTTGGTGCTGATTCCAGGCTTCCCAGTGCAGGAAAACTGAGAGGCAAACGTTGCAGAAAAAAATCAGACATGGTTGCATGGATGGGAAGCAGCAGATAAATCCATTGCTGATATTAAGAAAGAAACTCATATGAGGAAAGTGATATTTTTATGCCCACTGATAGACCCTTTCCTAACTTTTATTGCTCAGGAAGATGCTGGAGCTGGAATAGGCAGCAGTTATGTGTTCAGTAGCAATGCAAGAAGCAAACAACAACTGAGCTAAAAGACATCAAGAGCAAAAATTCTTTACTCCATCCCAGCTACTTCTCTCTTAAAACAGACATTTCCCTTCATTTATCACTCCTCATGGTACTGCAGCACATCAGGCTGTCACATGCTGTCACCAAAACGGCTTCACTTCCTGCAGCCTGTGCTTCAAGGAGCCCAAAATGCTGCAGGACAACACATCACCCAGTGGGTGACACTCACCAGCTGAATTCCCCATGCAGCTTTGCCCCCAGGATGCAGCAATTGGCTCATGCAGTGGATGCAATAACCATGTTAAGATTAAGCTAAGTGCTTGGCTTTATTCAACTTTCCCAGGAACAAATTCCCCATCACCATAAGCACTGTTAGAGATCAGGGAGCCCAGCAGTCAAAGAACTCAGAGAGATTTATATGCAAGCTGAAGGCTCGCTTCTAAATCCAGTCTTCCCAAATGTTTATCATCTGGAAAGCCATCTGTCTGCCAGTAGAGCTCACGCTTTTGCCACAGGAGAAAGTGCAAATATCACAAATTTGGTTTCAAGGAGCAAAACGCTCCAGCATTCAACATTTTAACTGTCATTAGATTTAATTACATGACAAGTAGCTGCCATAACTAGCTTAAAGCTGTCTATAAGGATGACAAAATAATGCTGTAACAGCAAATATATACAAAATCAGTGAAAGCAGCTGCTTCAATAATAGAGGTGCCCAAAGCAGAACAGTGTTCAAGGTGCAGCCTCACCAGTGCCCATACAGAGCCATGATCACCTCCTGCTCTGCTGGCTGCACTATTGCTGGTACAAGCCAGGTTCCGTTGGCCTTCTTGGCCACCTGGGCACACAGCAGGTTCATGGTCAGATAAGCATCAACCAACACTCCCAGATCCTTTTCCTCCATGCAGCTTTCCAACCACTCTGCCCCAAGACTGCAGCGATGCCTGCAGCTGTTGTGATCAAAATGCAGGACCCAGCATTTGGTCTTGTTGATGCTTACCCCATTGGCCTCAGCCCAGCTATCCAGCCTTCCTACTCTCGTGCAGATCAGCACTTCCTCCCAGCCTGCTGTCATCTTGCAGGAGAGTGGCAGCAGGCAGCTACGTGCTTTGGGAACCAAACCAGCCAAGGTTGCCTTTTGCAAGGAATTCTGATTGCTTTCAATTATTGACTCCACTGCACAAATCTGAGCACACGTGGGCAGCAGCAGCAGCATGGCTCCAGCTTTTCCTGTGTTTGCATTTATTTGAAATGCTAAGGGAAACACACGCAGCCAACCTCCTCCTGATTACTTGTTTAGTTTATGGTTTATTGCTCAAAAGAGAGTATAACACCATTAATTCATTAACCGCTAGCATTACACAAACAGAATTGCTGCACCCAAAATAGTGATGCGAGTCAGTGAGTCACTGGTACTGTGTGATATCTTTGGAGGGAAATTTGGATTTTGTTTCCAGAAGGAGGGATGGACACACCTCAGCACTGAGGACAACCAGGGCAGGGGCAAGGAGCTGCCCCAGCTGCCCACTGGGGAGAACTCTCTGGGGGTCACACTACAGACAATGCAAAATACATCATAAGATGGAATTTCCAAAGCGTTTCTGTCCTTGAAGCATCTGAAAATGCTACTCTTCCTCCTCTCAGCACCCTGTGCTGAACCTCCCTGTGCTCCCAGCCTTCTCCATGGCCAGTTTTCAGTACATCAGCTTTGACCATCTGGCTTTGCTGAGACATTGCTGCGTCCCCAGCTTTTTTTGACGGATCAAAAACAATAAAAAGCAGTTTCCCATTTAGCAATCCCTCATTAATCAGTGCTAGTTGGCAGGCTGATTACAATTTAGTTCAGCTAATTAAAGAAGAAAACATCTTTATAAGAAGCTAAGACTTGAATCACTGTCTGCTGTCTAAAAATTCTTCCTTCCTTTGAAACATATGTCTGAAAAAGAGCTGTCTGTGCCAGCCTGCGACAGAAAGCCCCTAATACTGCCACACTTCTGCACCATAGCAAGGAGGGAGCTTCCATTTACGCCATAAATGGATTGAGTTAGATATTAAGCAACCTCTAAGACAAAACAAAAGCATGAAGGCACCGCACTGCAGGATCAGCCACAGGATTTTGGACATTCAGTGTTCAGGCTGACTCCAGTGCTGTTGCTTTTTCCGGTTACCCTCACCCAGGGAGGCTTGCTAAGCCCAACCCATCTGTGTAGCTGCTATGCAAGGTAAAGCTAAGATGAAAAATCTAACAAATGCATGATGTGCTCAACAACCACAGACCTAAAAGTTTCCTTTCTCCTATACTACCTGGAACACAAGCCCATTATAATACTTATTTAAGAAGAAAAATCCCTAGGCCTTGATGCATGGGTTTGGAGTGCCTAAGAATTACCTTGGATGTTCTGAGAAACACAGATGCCTGCTTTAGATATTTTTCTTGGGGGGGGAAAAGCTCCTCCAAGCCTTGGTAGTGAAAAGGAAATGCTCAGCCTATATTTCCACACCATTCCTAGAGGCAGGAGGTGGTTCCTCTACCTTCCCCACAGCAGGACATTCTACAGAAGAGAAGGGAGCAATAGGGTTTTACTGAAGACACCTGGCTGAACTTCAATGAATCTTTGCTGAGCTGGCTCCAACACCGAATTTTCATGCAAAATCAGACTAGCTGCTCTGTATTTCTGTGTTTAAGGCTCTTATCTCTGAGCTGCCCTTCCTTCCCCTCAACTTTCCTCTGTCTTACATATTTAAGGTAAAAAGTCCCCAGGGCACTGTGTACCATTTACAAAGCACATGTAGATGCTCAGCAGAGTGAGGTCACAAAGATGACCAATGTCTTCAAAAGCAGCTGTGATACAAGCAATGGATTTCTGCTGCTATGGTTAAGAATAAAAGTGCTTACTACAGAGAGACGGTAGCTACAGGGCTTTAATCCTGCACAGAGCTGGTGTTGTGGGGTCAGGTTCACATGGAGATGATACACAGCATCTTGCTCTTGAGCAAGAAAGTGGCAGGAGATGGCCCTGCGGCAGCAGAGATCTTGCCAGAGATAGCATCACACAGATGCCTCTGAAGTCATTGCACCAAATGTCCTTTCTTTTTCCTTCCAACCAGTAATAAGGCTACATTTCTGCCCTGCTGTGGAAAGAACAAATACCTCTGAAAATCTGCTGATGCTGTGGAAGAGCTGCATTGGGATATTCAGGGCTTCTCTGTCTGGTCAGGCAAATCCATCAGTACCAAGTGAAAACCTTGCCCAACTGGATTAGCTATCACTGCATATCTCAGCTAAAGAAAGCAGGCTAATGCTAGATGACCTAAGAGTTAGTTAAACGTGGATGTTTCTCTTAAGAGACACGAGTTGAATTCTCAGCTTCAGGAGCATGAAGCAGCCACTGCACTACCCAGCACTGCTCTACCACCCATAGCCAGTCCAAGCCTACAAGCTTCACCTGAAGATCAGCTTTGAAACGCTGAGAAACTGCCTTATGTAGAGTTTCTCCATACAAGCCCGCAAGGATCCAGACATGCCACAGTTCAGCAAACTTTAGAAACATCAGACCACAGCAAACCTCCCTGCACTACTGTGAGACAGAGGGGTGAGAGCAAAGGGCTTCTTCAGCTTTGGGTTGCAGATTTTGCCAGCCAGGGATGGAAAATGGCTGTGGATATCTCTCCTCAGAGTTAGCAAACTCCTCCAGAAGGGAATGCATCTCAAACCGCCCAGCTCTAACAGTGCTGGGGTGTCCCTCTGCCTGTCCTGCAAGTAGATGAGCTCCCATCCCATGTCTGGGCCTTGAACAAGGACCATAGTATTTGCTTTCCTTACTGAAGTCTCTTGAGGCTAACACGAGAAACGACAGCACAGTTTACGGAATACTCTTTGCTCTTTGGACCTTCTTTTTAGCATAAACTAACACACCATTCTATGCCTTCTTTCTTCCTGAGTTAAGAAGAGAGAGGATCTGCCAGACCAGTTGGGAGAGAGAATAACTTACATTGGAGTCCAAACAGGGAGACTTGAGAGATCTGCCAAAGCTTGGCATAGTGCAAAGCAGCTGCAGCACAGAGAGATTCAGCGTTTCCCTGCTGCAGGAAGGGTGAGCTTAAGGAGAAACCTTCCCCTGGGAGCCAAGCTGAAATGTGAGCACTGCTCAGCACAGAGGCAGGACAACGCTGAGTTATCCTTGGACGTCTCCCCAGGGCTGAAGGGATGTTTGTAAGGGCACTTTTTTAAGGAAAGAAAAACACACCCAAGCTGAGTTAAATGGCAGATGTTTCTTTAGGCCGAGTTTTGGCGTGGGATGCAGAACAGGATTGTTCTGGCATCACCAGAGGCGGCACTTTTGTGGAGCATCTCTGTCTCCATTTATTTATTTTTGGAGGTCTTTATGAATGTGCAGCTCCCCTGGGGGCTGCGTGGCATAGGGTGGAAGGGTCTCACACTGCCTACAGATGGGGGAACTGAAAACTGTCTACATGTAGCAGAATAACCATGTAGGGGTGCACGTCAGAGAGCACGTGCACATGGCTGTATCAACACAAAAGCATTTGGAAGAGCTACTGCATCATTCTTCTTTGCATGACAGAGGCAGTACGTGGAGTTCAGTGCGTGCACTTGGCCAGGAGAATGAGCAAAGGACAGCATTCCTTCCAGCCTGCCCCAGGCAGCTTTGTTTAACATTCCTAGTGGATCAGCAGCAAAGATAACAGAGTCAAATTTCCATCCTGGCAAAATCAAATGTAGGCTTGGTGTAAGGGGTCACAGAGAGAGAACCAGGAGCTCTTCATAAAGGAATTTTTTAAGACTTTCACAGCTACAGAGATCTGTATCACAGCTGCTTACCATCACTCCCACTGCCTTGAAGCGTCTCCTGCTGCAAGGTGCCAAACCAGCTCAGCAAAGCCAGGGGAATAGATGAGCTTTGAAACAACAGCACCTAAAACCCCCACAGGGAGGAACAATTTGTCCTTCACCATTCCTGTCACAGAAAGCTAAATTGAACTACAGTGAATTTCTATGATTTCTGCATCTGTTACAGTGAAAAAAACTCAACAGGAGCAACATATCCAATGTGCCATAATAACTGGCAAACCCAGCTTAACACATTGCACAGAGCAAGCAGGGAACAAAGGCAAGGGTCTGCGTGTGAAAGAGTGGAGAAAGCATCATTTACAAGCCCTTTACTATAGCTGTCATTGCAGGAACATGCAAACAGATGTGAATATTGCCCAGATCCAACACGGACCAGAAATTTGGTCCATTAACACAAGGGTGAGGCTCTAATCCAGCCTTCTTAAAATCCATGTTATAGGGCTTGTCTGTTCTCTATCCTGGGATGGACTTGCCCTTCTGTAGGGGGTAGACCTGAAGGAGAACGCTGGCACAGTGCAGTCACAGCATCATGCCAGATCCTTCCATTTGATTCCTAAGTTTGGAGATAACACAGAAAACTTGGCTTGTTCTGAAGTCCATTCTAGCAAGAACAGCATGCATCCTCTGTAACTAGCAGAGCCTGAATACCATTAGTAAGTACCTGACAGCAACAGAAAAATCAGTATAATTGACACTGTACGGTGTGTGGTTTTTCTACAGGAAATTGTACCCAGCCACAATAGAAGAGCTTGATATAGCTCCGTAGCTCAATGCACCAGAAACTACAGTAAATCACTGTTATTTGAAGTATAATAAATATGGGACCAATTTAAAGGCCACCATAGATGGTGCCAAGCATCCCACTGATCTCAATAGGCTTTGGATTAACCCCCGTAGGACTGAGCCTTCCTGCTGCCTCCACTCCTTGCCTATGTTCTGCAGCACACGGGTGCATCTCCCAGAGCCCTGCTCATTCCTGCAGAATGAATGCTGCCTACCTATGCAAAATGTGAGACAGGGAAAGCAGGAGACAACACGGGGAGGGAGAAGGTCCTTTATTTCCCCCCTCAAATACTGGTGATTTCTGTGATATCCCCATGGCATTCAGCACATCAGCAATTAAAGAAGCTATTACAGAGAAATAGCAGATGTACATGGGTGGGAAAGACTTAAAATAAGCACTTTTATATCAATTATTAGATAATGATGTTGTATCTGAAGCTCCTTAAGTAATGGCACATTACCAGCTGGCAGGTCTGATGGGGTGCTTGCTCTGCTTGCATGGGAGCACAGCCATGTGTGCTTTATTTCATAGCATGCATTTCTATGAAGATTCTCATTTCCCCTCCAAGCAGTCTGAAAACAAGGAAAGCTGTCTGTCCAATTATACACCCACCTCCTTCATCCTCCTGCTCCCCAGGGCTAGAGTTCAAGCAGAAATGCTTAGTACATCCTCCAAGTACTGCTGGCTTTGCAGTCTCACACACATTCAGTTATTTCCCTAATTCCTGGTGCCTTACTCTTCCCATCAAATCATCATATTTAATGGCATAAGATGGCTTTGAGAGTCTAACAAAAAGATCTAGCCATGCTTAAGATGTGGAAGCCCATCCAGAGTTAGAGACATACATTCTAGCAATACAGATATTGCTGCGGATCAACCTCTAATTTTACAGCCTACGAAATAACACCAAGGCTATTTCAGCAAAGTCCATGAAAGAAAGAAATATTTCCTTATGCTGTGTATACATGAAGAGCGACCTTCAAAACTGTCCCCAGTGAGCCACATCTCAGAAATGGCTTTAAGCTGCTGCATTGAGCCCACACAGCCAGCAGCAGCACTGGGCTAGAGATGCAGGAGGTGAAGTCCTTGCTGCCAGCAGGGACAACCTGACCCCAGGACTGTGGGACGAGGAAAGCATCCAGGTCCTGTTCCTCCTGATGCCTGAGGAGGAACAAATGACCACTGCAAGGCTTGGCATCTAGAGACAGAAATGCTTTGGCTTGTGGTGCTACTACAATGAGAACAGATTAAGTAAGCAGATGTGCAGAAAGGAAGATGATATCAATCAGGCAATAAAGGAATCTGAATCCTTCCCTGGAGGAATGGAGTATCATCGGCACTAATTTTTTAACTAGGAGTCATCCTGGAATGTCAAGTTTTATGGAAATGTTACCTTGGCATTTACCTCAGGCCTTTTCAGAAGAGTTTGGTAGATCAAAGTTTCTCTCAAATTGACTCTTTTCCTCCTTATAAAGTCAGCATCCTTGGTTACTTTCCACCTGAGACAGAGCAAGGAATGAGATCCATGCAGAGCACAAGGAGAGGGCTGGGGCAGCACCGAGGGTGGGGGAAACCCAGCACCCACTTTGCAGAGGGCTCTTGGACCTGTGCTCTAATCTCCCAGGAGCTCTCCAATTTGTTCCAGGTTTTTGTTCTCTCTTTTTTTCTATTTTGTTTTCCCCTGAATGACCATAAGTCTCCAGTGGGACTGCATTTTCTTTTAATCCGATCAACAGCAACAGTAGTGGCTTCTGTGCTGCAAAAAGCAGAGTGAAAAAGCAGACAGCAGTGGGAGAAACAAAACACAGACATCCTAGTGCCAGCACTGAGATCAGATTGAAGAGAGATTTGAAAGAATTTAGTGGCTTGGTATCATTTACTTCCAGAAGCAGCAGCCATCTAAAGCACTCAGGCACGATGCACACTCTGGAATTCTGGTCTCTATGTGCTCAAGTAGAACAAACTGTGTTTTGCATCTCTCTCTGTCCCTTCTCCTCAAGCTGCACAGAGGGGGTGGAATCAAGCATCCTAGACTTCAGAGTCCACTGGCATTACAGCAATGTAAAGGTCTTCCTTATTGATGGCTCTCAAGACTGAAAATCTCAATAAAAATCTCAATCCATGTGAGGTGAGCTGAATTGAGGGGCAGGACTCCGGGGGATAGCACCAAGTGTGACAGTCCTGTCTCCCTGCAGAGGCTCAGAAGACCTGCAGACACATTGCAGGGCTGGAGACAGGTTCCCTGTGGACAATCAGGATCGGACTGTGCCCTGCTCCCATCTCCAGTGCCATTTCCCAGCCCCAGCCCAGTGACAGGAGCCACCGGGAGCCCTTCTGATGGCAGCAGGACCGCATGCTGCAGGTCTTCCTCCAGCAGCAGAGCTATGTTAGCAAGCTCCATCACCTCCAGGGGAACACATGAATTTTCAGCATCAGGTGAGACCAGGGATGCTGGAAGAAAGCATCCTGTGCTATCAGCAAGAGTCCTGCTGCTCCTGTTGTTCCACTGCTGTGCTGGCCTGCCATCCATGTTACTCTCTGCAGGTGAGAGCTGACAGCAGGCAAACAATTCTGTGATTCTGTGAATCACATCCTGCTTCTGCACCACTCAGCAGTAAGAGAATCAAATCATTTACTGCTAATCATTGCTAATTATTTGCCTGACAGACTTCACATTCAAAAATCCTCTCTTTCCAAATGCTTTAAATGATATTTTTTTAAAAAAATCAGTTCCCTAACATGGTTTGCTATTGAGCCATTCTCTTTTTTTCTGCATAGGAAGCCCTCTAATAAGTGTCAAACTGGAAGCAGAGAGGACAGTCTGCTTGTGGAAGAGATCGAGGCTCTCCAGCTTCCTGGAAGTTGAGGGGAGCATTTGAAGTTGAGGGGAGCATTTGAATCCAGTCCCAGTTGACTACTGGCAAATGTTCAGAAGAATATCTGAGTTGGAGCAACAAAGCAGGAGCAGTTCAGATGAGCTCCCAGTTGCTTCTTCTCAGCACCATCTCTTCCGGTGGTCTGAGATGTCTCTCCACATCTACACCTCTGTTCACACTGTCACTGCTCTCCAGTACTGTAATTTTATATATATAGAGAGAGAGAGAGTGCATAATACATTTGTTGTTTCATATATCTTTAAAAGTAAAATCAAACTTTAGAACAGAAAAAAAAACCAACCCTGTCCAGGCTACTTTGGTGTATGTCTGAGAAATCCAGCATCTTCACGCTTGAAAAAGAAGAGCACAACATGTCATGAATTTTAAACCACAGAAATAACTTTGAAGCTGATCGCTCAGGTTCAGAAAGGAGTCTTCTGCCTCCAGGCTGGAGAAAGCCATTTCCTCCCATTGCTTCTGTCCACCCAGCCCCTATCCAGAGGGACAGGGACTCCTCCAGAGCCCAGCACTGATCAGCTGCAATGCAGCACTGGGGAATAGTATGGGAAAGTAATGAAAGCTGTCATAGCAGCAAATGAAAGCCACAAGGGACTGTCTTCGCTGCAGCCTGAAAGTCCCAGGGCTACAACAGAAGTCCTCCAGCTTAAATTAAAGCATCGTGGCAGTAAAGAGACTTTAAATGAGTCTAGGTAGAGAAGTAGATCTCATTCGAAACCTCCTCAACTCAACTTCCCCATTGTTACGATAACAAATTAAGCCCATAGCAGCAGAACAAAGGGCTCTGTACAAAGCATATGCACTGCATGCAAGCTGGCACAGCAGTTCTGCAGGCACACTCCTCCTGTCAGGCTTCCCACCAGTACCACTCATGTCCTGGTCTGGTGCCATGGGTTGGAAACAGGGAAATTGCTGCCATTGTGATCTGAAGGAGAACAGAGGAAAAGCCTCTGGCTGAGACAAAAACCATGAATGAGGGTATCCTGCAGAAGCCTTTGGCAGGATGACAGGGACCCATATTCTGTGTCCACCCCAGCCAAACCCAGACATCAGCCATCCCAAACTAATTCCCTCTTCACCTCACTCTGTGTTCATACTCGACTTAAAAAGCAAACACTGCATAATGTTAACGACTGCAGATAAGAGTTGAGACAACAACAGATACAGCCTGAAGTGTCTGATGAGTGGAAGAAAGATGCTTCTGTGAAACACAGCTGAGCCAGTGCTTCTGATACTGCAGCTATCATAAGAACCTCACGCCACTTTTCAGTACAAGTAGCAGAAGTACATGCACATGCCAATTTACCATCTATTCAGAGGCAACTATATTCCTTTATCAAGCACTTAATAAAGAACAGAGTACTTTTTCCAAGTAATCTTAAGTACACAAGTACTTGTGGATGCTGAGTCCCTGGAGGTGTTCAAGACCAGGTTGGATGGGGCCCTGGGCAGCCTGGTCTGGTATTAAATGGGGAGGTTGGTGGCCCTGTATGTTGCACGGGTTGGAGATTCATGATCCTTGAGGCCTCTTCCAACCCTGGCCATTCTATGTTTCCGTAAAACATTCTGTAAAACAGGCACTATGAAACAAAAGCCAACAAACTCATTAGACTATTGGCACAGTGCACTTGCTCCACCCATAACACTTCTTTCCCCTCAATTAATGAGTATGGGGATGAGGAAAGGACAGACATGGAACAGTTCACTGCCACCACCATGGAGACAGCAGTCACCTTCATGCTCTGGGCAAATGATGTATTAATGGCACATCAGGAGGGACAGGCTCAAAGAATTCAGGCAATGGCAACAGCTCTCATTTACCATAAGTCAGACTGAGAAATCATCCATAGTGATGCTATTAACTGGATCCCAAATCCAATTCTCCATCTAAGGACATGGCTTTTTTTGCAAACAGAAGAGGTATATGAGAACAAAAGTGGTGTAATACAACTACCATCAGCAATGGAAGAGTGAGTGGCTGTAGCCACATCATAGTGAAGCAGACAATTCCCTCAGTGGGTTCATTTCAAGTAGGTATTATCTATTTACAACAGGTAACCTGTGCAACCTATTGTAGGGAACCTGCTTCAGCAGCAGGGTTGGAACTTAATCTCTTGAGGTCCCTTCCAACCTCTGCAATTCTGTGACTTCCTCATAGCACACCTCAACTAAAGAGCCTCATTGTTGTGAAGATTCAGTATGTACCCTGATTTTGTCACTCTGTTTGGACTGGACACCAGCATTAGATGGCAGTGCTATTGGTCCCAGATTGGATGAAGCACTCTTCAGTCCTTAATTTCTCATGAAAATCTTCAAAGATATATTGACATGTTTCCTTCCTGCAAGTGATCTCTCACTTCAGCTCTTCCCAAAGGCATTCCTGCCAGCAAATGCATTAGCTCAAGTATTCGGGGATTTGACCACAAAGAGGATCACAAAAACCAGCAGAAGTCAACGCAACATTTAATTTGACAAATATTTACCAAAAAAAAAAAAAAAAAAAAAGGTTCCCAGTCTCAGTGGCAGACATCACACAGTAATTACACGCCTTGCATCCGTGTCTAATTTAGAAAGCCTGCACGGAAGGGAAATGTCAGAGTGCTTTTGGGGAAAACAAAATTTACCTCGCAGAAAATCAAAGTCATGCAAGCAGGCAGCCAAATTCCAGCACAGCTCACGGATGGGCTCTGCCAGCTGTAAGCTTCAGAACACTGTGCTTCTAAGCATCAACTTGTTAGTAAGTCACCGGGAGCAGTGAGAAAGGGAAGCATGGCTGTCTGTGAAAGGCTCTGGTTTTGGGGAGCTCATGGGTGGCAGTGAGAAATTTTTCATTGGGCACTTTGAGAAAACTGCTTCATGTAATTATAGAGATTAGTGTCTCTTACAGTGCCAGGATGCTCATTGTTCTCCTGGATCCCTCAGCAGAGGGGATTTGAGGGAAGCAAAACATGATTTCCTCCTTGGATGAAGGCTGGATGATCACACCCACGAGGTAAATTAGGAAATCAGTGTTTGGTTGGGTGAGAATAAAGCAACCAGGCTCTTGATGGAGATGAACACTGCAGCAAGAGTCTCCCTACAGCCAACCACCCAGGAATGCAGGAAAAGCATGGAGCTGGCAACCCACAACCATGAACCTCATTATAGTAGGCAACAAGTCTGCCAAGGCTTCTCATTAACAGTGCACAGTTATGTGGTTAGTCTGCTATGATTTTCATGGCTTGAATGTATTAAATGCAGTGTGTTGAGGTCTCGTTTAGGAGCAGGGTGTCTGGAGCAAATGTCTACAGTTGTAAATGGCAAGAGTCCCAGGCATGGCCACGAATACCCCCAGCACTGCATAAAATTACATTTATCATACAGTCAGCACCCCTACTGAGATTTCAGTCAAATATATGAAAAACAGATGCCAAAGTCCACCTATGTTACTGAGCACACACACAGGGCAGAAAGAATGAATCCGTGGAGGTGTAAATGAAGGACTTTTAAAAGCAGACCTCTCACCCTATCAGGATTATCACAGACCATCATGCAACCTTGTGCCACAAGCTCCCAAAGTTTTCTCCTAAGTGTACAATGATTTTTTAAAAAGCTCTGACTCTTGATATGCCCTGTTGGAAAATGCCATATTTATTTAAGAGATATATATGCATACATAGACATACACACATATATATGTACACGTGTACTTATATATATGCATATGTACACACATATTAATAAAATTCCAAGCCTCTAAGATTGCACACATGGAATTAAGAACAATTTGAAGGTAATGCCCACACCCAGCCAAGGCAGCATGGGATGGGAACCTTTGCTCCGACTGCAGGAAGGAGACTGGAAAGGCTTCACATCAGCACACTGGTATGGTTTCTCTAACTGGAAATGTTCCTTCTGTTATTCTGAACAATTTGTCCACACTTGATGGCATAAGCTGCTTTAGAAATTACAGCCCTGGAATGTAGAACAGGGCAGGCTGGCTGCTTGCCCTGGCTTTTCCTTGCAATCCATTTGCCAAAGGGTATCTGGTGTCAGCAACAGAAAGGGGGAGAAGTACAAATAAAGCAAGCACTTCACTACAGCAACCATGCACAGAACCAAGCAGGACCAGGCACTCTGCGTTGCAAGACAGACAGAGCTCTTCTCGGATCAGACTGAGTCCTCCTGCAGTTCTGCTGTAACATACACTCCCATCAAATTCCCACTTTATAGCTGAATTTTAACCCAACACCATATATGAGCCTCTTGAGCTCATTTCTCAATCCATCAGTATTGAGGCGGAAAGCAGATGGGCTGATTGGAGGTGAGAAACATTCTGAGCTGCTGTGGAAAGGCAGAGCAGACCATGAGCTTGACCATAGGAATGAGCAAGATGCAGGTCAGTCTGCCTCAAACTGGGCCAGTGTGTGGGAACACAGCCAGATGAAGCAGCCTGGACCAAGGCCTGGCCTCCAGATGTTGCCACAGAAGATAAAGAGTTTTGCAGAGAGACACAAAGACTCCTAGAGATAGCATTCCTTCCCCCCATCCCATCACCCTGAATTCATCTAGGGTTAAGAAGGCTAAAATGCATTCATTCACTTCAGTAGTATTCAAATGCAGCTATCTACTCCATTCTAAAGCCAAAAAGCATCGCCCAACTACATGTCAGCCTTGCTAGTGGCCCCTCTTCTATGAGCACACCCAGCAGAAAAGAGGTTTTGGCCCCAAATGATGTGCAGTGATTACCTTGTCAGCAGTCCTGGAAGGCCATATCTTCTACATCACTCCCTACGTTTTTTTACATTCAACTTTCTACCAACATATTAAAGGCCAAGAGAGGCTTTACAGGAAAAATGTCAAATATGCTAAAAAGGTTCCTTCACAGAAAATGACACCTTCAGCACCAAAGGGAAGAAATGAGGGATCGGGTGACAGCAGACATCACAGTGATGAAGCTGATACTGGAATTCTGTCCTAGCAGGAAAATGACTGGGTAGCTGCTGCTTTGATGCATAGGAATTAAAGAGTAATTTACACAGTGCCACTTAGTGACAAGTATAATTATGTTCTACTCAGGGTACATATCAGATAATAATTACCACCATCTGAGCTGGAGTTTGTGACTCGCTAAAAAGGACTCAAACGATATAACAAAACACGGATTTCAGCTAGAGAGTTTGTGTTTGACCAGAAGACCACAGGATACTGCTCACAGCTTTTTGAAGAAAACTGCAGTAGCAGTTTCACCACTTCTGTATAAATAATTGCATTGATTTACATACAGATCAATAACAATGATAGGAAGGAACAGAAGAACTTGTGAAATTTCTAGGACAGATCACACAGGAGGTCATTCAATTCGAAGGTTCTGGTGTTTAAAGCTTAAAAACAATAAATAAAACTATAAGCAATTGTGCCAGATACAGTCAATAGCCAGTTTGTTGATGAATACCACTAAATTGGTGAGCATCTTCCAGAAAATCAAGGCACATTAACTAGAACTACCTGGCACATACAGGGACCCTCATTTAGACATTTCAGTCTAATCTGGTCTATGGTCACTCCAAAAAACATCAGCTACCACTCCCAGGATGCTGCTAGAATTAACCTTTACTGATCCCTGTTGAAACAAAGCCCAGAATACTGAAACCAGCTCCATAACCTGCCCCATAACATTTGCATGGAAATTTAAATCTTGTAATAAGCTGTGGGCAGACCTGAGCTCCTCTGTAGAGCCAAATCTCTCCACTTCCACAACAGAAAGATGCTCAGAATGGCTGCAGCTCTGAACCTTTCCCCAGACCTTTTCAGTAGAGAATGCATGGTTGAGCAGATTCTCCACCCCTCCCCATCATGAAAGCAGACAGCCCATTTTTCTATAAGCACACCAACATTAAATCCTTATGGTGTGGGGTGTACCCGTACAGCTGCCAGCTATGTTGCTGCACTGAATAGCAAGAAGCACTAAAATACAGCAGAACAGGTCATAAAACTACAGGTCATAAAAGCTAAGCTCTGTGGCATTTTGTGTTGCCAACTAAGCAGCCATATGGCTTCTGCTAGGTTTTGTCAGCTTGAGCAGGGGAACAGCAGCAGTAACAGAGATGGCTTTGAATGAGTACCATGATGTGACTCAAATAAGTGCAGAAATGCATCAGTGTGGGATGTTAGCTCAATAGAATAACCAGTACCACTTCAAATGAAAGCACAAGGAATCTTATACTTGTCTTCATCCTCCTCTGACACGAGGATGAGAGGCAGAATGAGTCAAATTCTCTCTCCCATTAAATCTGGAGTTTATCTGGAGGATGACTCCCAACAAACTCACTTTACAAGCAAGCAGGTGGCTCGAAGGTTCTCACACCAACTCACTGCCCCCCCTTGCCCCTCTGCCATGGACTGCTATTTAGCACATGAGGAGTCCTGCCAGGACAGTTATCCATCATCACAGCCTCTAGGGGCTGGGTAACTCAATAAGGGTACAGTAGGTACTGCAGCAAGGCAAGAAGCTTCACTACCACTTACGTTTTGCTTTCTACTTGCTCTTCCAAGTAAAGGTCTGCTAAGGTTAGCCCTGAGTGAGGATTTCCTCTGTAGTGGTGATGATTTTAGAAGGAGCGCAGTGACAGCTATCATTAGACACAACTGATTTAGCAAAGGTGACATATTATCCTGTGACTCTTCATACACTGTTCTCACTGTAAAAATAACTTTACGTGTGATAGTTCTTCCAGGAAGCACTCAGAGCTCAGTCCTATACTACAGCTCAGCAGGGCTGAACATCCTGTTCCTGCCTTTCACCATTTCACCTCCTCTCTCTGCTTTCCAGGTCAGTTTTTCCAGCTCAGTTGCTGTTCTCCATTGGCCATCTGCCCAAAGCTGGCTAACTAGGTTGGACAGAGGGATAACCCACCTTCCCATGCACCTCTGGTCTTCCTTTTCACACCTCACTGCCACAGTCAGAACCCATTCACCCCTCAAGTGCAATGATGAAGAGTTTTGTCTTGGTCAGGGACACAGTCGCATGTATTATTCCCAAATTCTGGTTTCAACTAGGAGATGGTAACATTCAAGGTCCCACCACGAGCTCTAGGACTAACGTGTTTGCTCTTATAGGTACATTCAGACAAAGTACCTCATTAATGATGTTTATAATTTACCAAAAGGTGTCCTGTGCGCTCTCCAGACTGTAATTAATGCATTGCATAAGCTTCATCGGAGACGTTTATAATTAGCCTTTTTTTCCTTCTTTTTTTTTTTTTTTTTTTTCCCCTTTTATATAATGCAAAAATTGACTGTTATCCTCACACAAGCCCAGGAATGCACATTGAGCCATCTCAGCCAGAACAGGGCAGAACATTTCAAAGGCAATGCAGGAGAGGTGAAATCCATGCTCCTCATACCAAGTCACCGCACCAAATACAAACACGCCTTGACTCCCAGGCATGACTCAAAAGGCAAGCAGCACACAGAACCCCAACCAGCCCAAAGCACCAGGCAGCAAGGTCTGCATTCAGAGCAGGACGCATGAAATGAAGTGGAAAAATTATCTAGCGCTGACTGTATTGTAATTGCTTGTTTCCAGATTTATAGTGGAAAACCTCACGCTCTCTATGCTTTTCTATTAGCAAAATCATTACATGCTCTCTTGTGAGTCCCGTCCTGCACTTTGGAACACCTGAAGAGTCACAGTGGAATTGCTAGCTTTATGAGCATCATCTCAGTGAGCGGGTGGGTGGAAAGCACTCAGGGTACAGCAGGACAGCTGCTAGGGCTGGAAAAACCTAATGCCAGCCTGCGAAAACAGTGTATGTCAATTAAGCCTGAGTTACACGCTGCAGGCTTTGAGAAGGAATATATGACCTGCTGAACATGCACAGATCCCTTTTCTTTAGGTGAGTGTGGTTGTGTAGCTATTCCCATGGCCAGCAGTGTCCTGAGCCATCACAGGAGGTGAGAGGATGTGCCAGGGCAGAGATCTGCATCTGGCAAGAAAACAGACAGTACCTTCAGAGAAAGCACAGCATAAGAGCATATAGCAGCAGTGGTCAGAGGCAGCATCAATACTGGCTGAAAGTCATGTGGAGAAACCTCCAGAGCAAACCAATATAATCAGCCAGTAAAAGCATTACCATGTGAGATCAAAATAAAACCAGCACACTTCGCAAGCATCTCACTATCAACTATACGAGATTTTATCTCAACCCTGTTTGTTGTACTTGTACAAAGTAAGAATTTAAGCTTTTCCAGTAGTTTTGCTTCTTTTAATTTCTTCTAAATAAAACTGTTTATTTTTAAAGTAAACTGCATGCAGGAGCCAGGCCAACAGTCAGCCACAAGTGAGGGTAAAGCCTGAAAATCCCCCCAGAAAGCCACAGGGCTGTGCTGTGCTTACCCCTTGCTGCCCTCACTGCTGGCACATGCTGATGCTTTCTTGGCCATAGTGTCTGCTTGAAGCATGAAAAGACCCAGCAGCTCCTGGAGATGCGCATCTTCTTCCTTGGTGTCTCACAAAGGTGTTTTAATTCAGAGAATTTATGAGCTGAATGAAACATGAATCTGATATTAAAGCTATTAGTCATAGAGCATAGTGAAAAATACAGGAAAGAAATGTAGAAAATAATCAGAAAGCATGGTTCCTCTGGCTGTCACAGGGAAGAGCTCCCCATCCTGACTCAGAACACAAGCTGTGCTTTGCTGTGCTCCATGCTGCCAAGGGAAACTCAAAGACCTGAACTACCTATAGTCACACAAAGAATAACAAATCCACCACCAATATTTCCTAGATGAGCCCTGTTACACTCCCAACACCAGAGCCATCTCCAGACCCAGCACACAGCCTTGTGGCAGAGCTCTCCATGTTCCATCATAGAACAACCCTTTGCTGTCAATATTTCCCACCAGCCAAAGCAATGTGCAGCAGCTAAAGGCATCCACACAGAAAAGTGAAGCACGTTTTTCAAAGTCATTCAACAGAACAGTGGTGAATCATAGAAGCACTGAGGTTGGAAAGATCACCAAGACCATCTAGTCCAACCATCAAACCACCACTGCTCCACTAAATCACGTCATCCAACACAACATCTTGAACACTTCCAGGGACAGTGACTCCACCACCTCCCTGGGCAGCCACTGCATCACAATTCTATCCAAGAAGAAATTTTTCGTAAGCTGAAATGGGATCCAACCTCTCAAGACCCAGTCCAACAATCAACATGTGGAACCACGTGGGTGACTGGGGACATAGGGCTGATGGAGACAGCAAGCACAGGATTCACTCTGCCTCAAGAGACAGCAGGAGCAAGAGGTAAAGTGTTCAATATTTCATCATCACATCATTCTGGGCAGCTCCCAATATTAAATTAATCACTGTCTGTCCAGATCAGCTAAATACATCCCCCAGATAAATCAGGTCAGCAGTAGCCTGAATTAAGGAAAAAAAGAAAAAGAGGTCTGATTGAGTGTTGAAAGTTTCTGCCATGAGTGATTACTCTATGAATTATTCATCCCAGCAGCAGCTCTGTATTGCTCAACAGGAGCATTCCTACAGTCAGAAAAGCACTTCACCAGCAGGACAGGGCAAATTAGGTCAAATCAGAACTAAACCACTGCTCCCTATGCCCTGGCCCAACCTGCAGCATGGAGTTCAGTTGAAACTACAAGGTCTTCAGTGCCTCCTAACATATTGATGAGGAGATTATCCTTCTACCTAATATAGATGAATTAGAAAATAAAAAAAATAGCTGGGTAGCTCTCTTCTGACAAGCATATGTGTCTCTGTTACAGAGAACTCTGAAAATAAAATGTTCTCTACAATTTAAAAATTGTCTCTTCTAATAATGCAAGTCTGGAGGTCTTAAAGTTATCCAGCTTTAACTGCTAAACCATCCTTCAGAGCCTAAAATACGCAAGATTTAAGACAAAAGATGCTCTCAAAGATTTATTTAACTATCATCAGATGGAAGAGTTAATGATACTGAGAGAAAAATAAGCCTTTATAGAGAGGGGCTGTTGTGCAGTTTTAGAAGATAATAAGTCGTGCCATTGGTCTGCCGCTGGGCCCCGCTCGTAATAGATCACACATTTTCATGAAAGTTCAAGCAACACACAGAAAAACAGCTACAGATTCATCAGGTTGCCAAAACGCATCTTAAATAACACACCAAAAAACAGCCACAAACTGGTCAGGTTGCCAAAATGCATCAAACGCTGAGCAGTCTGTGGTCTTCGGGATGTCAGAGTGAGACAGACTGTTTTATGATGGCTTTTCAAGAGAAATTATAAGGTTTTGCATGCCGTTCCTGAAACAGACATGCTTCTGCAAAAAGAAAACAGCCTTTGGTTAATAGTGGTCGTGATTTGTGGAGCTATTTTACCAAACTCTCTTAAAAATAGGCATCTTGAAAAGGGTATGAATTATGTAAAAATTCAGTTGTTATCTCAATGGCAAAAAATGCAAATGCAAGACTTTGTTCAGCAGGGACTGGCTTGTAGGTAGCTGCTGCCCAGATCTCTGCACAATGGTGAAAAGGGGCACCGGGAGGAAACACTGGGAGAAAAGAAGGATGGGAAGAAAAATAATCATGAAAACTGGTGGAAAAATAGCATCCTGGTGGAAAACTAAAGCAGTTACTGGAGCAGCCATCTGCAGGAGTGTGGAAGGCATGGAGGTGAGGTGGCATTGGGGTCAAGGCAAGGGGATATGGCACTGAAGGATGCAGTGAGAACCTACGCGGACCTGGAGTTTCAACAAAGCAGCAATATACTCAGTGCACCACTTTTGGACCAAAGCAAACCTTTCACTACTGTGTGACAGCAAGGTGGCAAGCAGCTGCTCCAATACATGGCACAGCAGCGGTGCACGTGCATCACCAGCTGTGGCAGCTCCATGCCAACAGCACTCAGCATGCAGCATGCTTGGTGATCCTGCAATCACGAATAAGTGGAAAGGAGCACAGTTGAGCTCTCATCTGAAAGATGACTCAAAGGCAAACTGCGGGATCCAGCTTTGAGCACCACCGGTGAGTCAGTGCTGCCAGGATGCTCCAGGATCCTTGGCTCCGCACACAGACAGCAGTGATGGCCGCAGTGGGGTTGGTACCTCCAAGCTGACCTTTATGAAAACTGTGATGCAGACAGAGAGCCGAGGGAACAGCTCATGCCCTCACCTGCTATTTTCCAGCTATTGCACAGTTCCAGAGAAGGAATTTGGTAGCTAGCCCATGAGTGCATAAGAGGGTTATGCTGTCACTCGGAAGGACTCATGTTACTGTAATTCTTCTGTGTTGAGAAGAGATGGAAAATAAAACCCCATTTTCCTGAAATGATCCTCACTCTTCATACTTGCTTAGTATCCATGGCATGTGGGCACCACACCAGCTCTAATGGGGTCAAGGATAGGGACATTCTGATTCTGGGAGCCTTTCTCTCCTTCTGGTAAAACAATCCCAGCCTGACCCACTGGTAGCAGGCACAAACACACCAAGCACCAAGCGGTGGGGGCTAGTGCAGGCAGAGAGCATAGGCAGCAGATGGCTTCCAGCAGCTTGGATGCACCAGCAAACAACAGATATGGTCCCATCACTTTTCATTTTCATTGCTGTCATAGCTAGAATTTCTCAAGAAGAACCCAAAGGACTGAAGCAGCAGCTGGAGGATCCCAGTGCTGCCTGAACATAGCGCAGCTCACTCCCCTGCATGTCTCTCCTGATAAGAAGTGAGCACTTCCCTTGGAAAAATCAGATTTCACAAAAGGTTGCAAGTAGTTGATTGCACACAATCACCTCTCCTCTTTTAACATGGAAGCCAAATAATAAGTCTGCCAGTTCCATTTTCACTTTTCACCTCCAAGTTTTGAACTCCTTGGAAACGGTAAAGCCAAAATACTCTCCCACCAGATACATCTCGTAGAGAATAGGAACAAGATAATGGACTTGCCTCAGGAACTATTGAGCACCATGGGTTCAGCCAACACAGACCCAAGCACAGCAGTGGCTCTGAGGCTGAGTCAGAGGCAAAACAGGGCAAAATAGTGTCAAGAGAGAAAATAAGTTTATTAAATAGAAAAAAAACAGGGGACTCAGTCTGATGAGAACGGTTAATAGGTTGAAGATGATGCCCTCAGAAGTTACCACAAAACATGGCTCCTACACCCAGTAATCAATACTTGGGACATGTTCCCGAAGCAGCTGCAGGCCCGTAAGGATGAGACACACAGGACAGGGCCCTGGAGCAACTCCGAACTTCAGGAAGGAGTCATCATGAAGTGGCAGTGAGAAGGTGTAAGAATGCTTGTCAGTTTGACAGCTCACAAGCAATTTAAGTTCATCCTCTGCAAGTGCAGAAAAGCCAGAAAGGGAAAATTCGTCCCTGTAGCATCTCCTTGAAGACCCCAGAGATACAGCAGGAATGGTCTTGAACATTTCTAACATCCCTTAAGTTGTATACGGAATTCTCCAATTCCACCAATCCTGCAGGGGACTGGAGGGAACAGCTAAGCTGTAAATTTAACTGCCCACTGCTGAGCTCCATGCAGACATGGCTCCTAAGTGCCAGCACGACCTGAGCTAGGTCTGCTCCAGCTCTGGGACACACCGACATCCAGTCTGACAAAAAAAAAAAAAGAAAAGAGAGAGAGAGAGAAAAGCAAGGAAGGATAATCTAATTCCTACTGGCTGCTTTGTGATTCATTCAGGTCATGGTTAGAGTGCCTCCAAGCAGAAACAGTTTGACAAAATTCATCTCACAGCGTGTCTTTGTAGCCAAGTTACCCAATGAGTTATAACATCAACTCTGGTGCATGGATGCAAATGCCTGAATTTGAGTGTGCCTATCTCCTCCAACAGACATTATCCTCTGAAGGGCAAACAAACCTCCTGGTAGGATTCACAGTTGCATTTAATCCTCTACAACATAAAGCTTAAGCAAAACACTATAAAAACTAGTTCCCACCCCCAGCACAGCCTCCTCACCACCTCCCCTGAACAGCCTGCCCTTCTCCTCCCACCCCAGACTTCCTGAACCACACACCATCAGATAATCTAACAAGTGCACCTCAGACCCCCCCATGATTGCCACATGGGAGGCTGGCCTTGTCCAACAGACAGCACACAGTGATGGTAGGACCTGTGTCACCTTTCTGAGCCTCACTGACAGGACACAAAAAGTCCAGATCTCCTCCAGCTGCCCAGAACCTATCCTCACCCAAGGCATCATCAGACCCCTCCAAAGCTGCTCCAGTACAGGACTGGCCATCTCCCAGCCCAAGTCCTCTGAGATAACGAGGCATCATATTTATTCATAAATGCAAATGCATTTTTCCGAGTGCAGAATAAGCTGAGTATCCTGTTCCTATGGAAACCATTTGGATGCATTTATATGAATGGGAAGTTTAACAAGCTGCAGAACAATCCTTGACATCATCACAGTCAAGGGTAGACTCTGTGACTAAACAAACCAAGTCCTTAAACCTCAGTATCAGCCACACTGGGGAGGTAAATAGATACTCAAAATCCACAGGCAAATACAAAGAATGGAGTCAGGATTTCCACTGATGCTGAGTTTGAGCAGACACATTCAGAGCAGTGGGATACAGCATGCAAAGGTAACACAAGCTCAGAAGGAGAGCTGCATTACTGATTGTCCCTTCTTCAGCTGATACCAAGTTCCAGACCATTATAAATGGAGGGGAAGTGTTGCTCATTACAGAGGTACATTCCCCCACAAAAACATTCTCCATCACTATGAATGCTTGCACAAAGCAATGAGGGAGTCACAGGGTTCATTTCTTCACAGGATTGCAGAGCCAGCAGAGGAGCAAACAGGAGAGTGATCTCAGCAGAGCAGACTCTGTTGATGTCACCCAGCTGTGAAGAGGTGAGCCGCAAAAACAAATGGCTCAGAAATGTGCATCAGTTTCCTGCATCCCATTCTTGTGCACTGAGCTCAGAGGATTCTCATGGTGGAGAGCAAAGTGAAGGTTTTCTTTAGCCAAGGCTGCCAAACACACACACATACCCCTCTGATGTTCTGCTCCAGCACCTCCAGATACTACACACTGCAGCATCCACAGCCACAGTCATCACCAGGTGTCCCCATCAGCTGAGGACAAAGTCACCAAGAAATAGTTCATTAGGTAGATCCCAAGGCTACGCTCCCAGTTCCCAGCTAACTCCTTTCAAAATCCCTCATTTTTTAAAAGCTCCTTAGGAGGAAGGGAGGAGGGGCTGGGAGCCTGGCTGTAAGCAGATCTCAACTCAATCTGCCAGCTGTTTTCCTCCTTTCACTGATATGTTTTACTGGGCAGCGGAATGATGAGGCTGTTACTTCCTTCAAATGGGATTTCAACAGCAATTCTGCAAATGCTATAAGTGCTATCTTATAAAACAGAGAATCTCGAAGCAAGAGATGCCAAGATTATCAGATTCAGACAGCATTCGCCAAAAAACACACAATTCTTGGAGATGTGACTGCTCTAAGTGGCAAAACAGGTTTTAATTCTTCCCTAGGCATAAGAAGTTTTTCCCATTAGAAAGTTTTTGTGTTTTTGTTTTATTTTTCATACCACCTAAGGATCTCTTGACTTTCATTTTAGTGCTGCTCTAGAAAACTGTTTTCTCTGGAAGATTTGAACTGCTCACACTCCAAACTGTGGCTCTGCATTGCCACTCAGGACCAACCAACAGGGATGCAAACTTCAGTTTGTCTGCGTGCCGCTGCACTGCTCACCTCAGTTTAAAAAGCACAAGTTACTTTGTGAACTACCTTAAATCATATACAAGCATCAACATCTTCTAAATTACTTATAGATGATTCACTGCAATGAAGCACGGTTCATCAAGGAAGTTTTCAGGCAAAATTAATTGCACCCATGGGCAATACACAGGAAAGTCATTAAAACTACAGGGCACTCTGAATCAGTACCAGCTTCAGCCATAATATTCTACTGATTGCAGCATGCCACTGGAAATCTCTTATGTAAACAGAGAGCAATGATTTCCTAAATACTTTCGACCTGAGAATTACCCTCAGAATGTCACAAATCACCACACTCTGTAAGCAGCCAACAGATTTGCATCCCTCTTGCTCAGATGTCACAGACCCACAGATTGGAAACGGCTTGTTTGTATCAGAAAAGCTTTTCCCTCCCAAAGTTGAGGGGAGATGAGCAGCTGGGAGCACGCATTTGCTGGGAGCCAAGTTCAGTGCTCAGTCTTATTGCAGGGCATGAAGGGTTAACTGAAGCTGCTCTCTCCCTGGAGCCCTTTGAACCAAGCAAGTGCTGATCCTGACATCAAAATGCTTTCCATCTACATTCTGTGCTGCTGTTGTTTATGACCAGATCAGACTTCAAGGCAAGAAATAGTCCTACTTGTTCAGGGTGGGGAGGTAGCAGAGCTGGGATTAATCAAAAGCTTCAATGCATTATGGTAACAATTACAAAAAAAAATACAGCTAATTAATAGCCCTCCAAAAATGGGTTTGATCTGCAACTCCATAAGAGTTTGCCAACCTACATTTACAAATCTGTACTGATTGGTTTTTGCATACTTCCAGAAACTCTTTCAACTTCTCAGCTGCATAACAATTTCCCATCTCCAGCATTTCTCAGACTCTAGGGTTTTAAGGAGAGAGGGTTTGCAGGGCTTTGTTTGCTTCTTGAAGTTCTCCATGTAACAGACTGCCATCTCTCAGGGAGGAGCAATGGGCTTGCTGCTTGAGGACCATACTTCAAATATAAGTGAATTAAAAATAACAAAGACATCACTTAGTGCAGCTGGAGCTCAAGGAGATGCATTTATGTCCATGATAAATGTAATCTATACATAAATGCATTGAATGCTTCCTTAAGCTTCAGGGCAGATTTCTTTAGCCCATGTCCACTATGTGCTTCTTTCAGACACGAGCTCAGAGGTTGTTTACAGGCTGTTTCCTGTAATCCTGAATGCTGAGCAGTCTCTAGTGTTGCTGCCAGGTTTTATTTCATACAAAGAGGACCCTGATCACTTCACTGCTGACAGCACAAAGCCATAAAGCCTCACAGAGACTCCATAAAGTCCCATAGTGTCCACAGAGGCCCATAGATATCTTTAGCGTTCCCATAGTGACCCACAGAGTCCCATAACATCCCCCCCATCCACCCAGCTCAATGCAGATGATGCCCAGCACCCACACATTGGTATCAGTGGTCCTCTTAGCCAGTAGCATCAAGAACAAAGATTTTGAAGGGTTCACAAAGCAGATTCAACCACCCTCCTCCTCCAACTATTTTATTCAGCAGTGGAAGTTACAGCAGTTACTTCACAGGGCTCAGCTGCTAACCACAGCCTTATTGCAGGCTCAGTGATAAGACAGTCACTAAACTACAGTTCATCTGTTCCAAACAGATGATATGAGTCCTATGATGTGCATAAAAGCTTTTACTATTGGCATTTGTGTAACAGAGTTGTGAGGTCTCATATTCAAACACTGCTCAGTTACACTGACATGGTGACAGCAGCTGCCCTAGGATGCACAGAGGAGAAAGGAAGCCATGGGGTGCCCAGGTGGGAGCTGCAGTGCTGTCATTCACCGGTGGTGGCAAAGGATGCCTGTGGGTGGGGAGAGAGATCATGCTCTCCCATGACCAACATACACTCCATGTTTACAGACCCTTTGATATCAAGTGAGGCAGAGAGAACCCTTTAACATGTTACAGCTGCTGGAAACAGCTGTGCTACCACATTGACTCTTACATTTGCTCCTTGCAAGTTGGAGCTAGTTTACGACCCCAAACCCAACCCAAACCCAAACAGGCATGCAAGAAATCCATGCTGCTTGTCTTTGCTTTTTGCAAGCCTTTGCACTGAGAAATTTGAGATCACAGCAATGTGACCTGAGCAGCCACTTTGCTCCAACTTGGAGACAGTCCCTGAGGAATCCCATGCATGGGCATGAATGCATGCCCATGGCAGGGGGATTGAAACTGGATAATCTTTGAGGTCCTTTTCAACCCAGGCCATCTATGAATCATTCTATCATTCTGTGAATCACTTCCTTGTAGCTCAGATTCATAAATAACTTCGGAGGGGAAGTAGGAGGGAAAAAGCATCTAAAAAGAAAGAAACCAATGCGTATGATGGAACAGCTAATATGGATCAAATCCCAGAACAGTCAAACCTCAGAGAGGAAAGTGTATAGGTTAAAGGGCTTTCCAGTGAAGACAGTACTTACAACAGAGATGATTTCCTTCCAAATCAATTCACTCAACCATTGTTTTCAGACTACTGCTTTGCATCTATTCCACTTGATAGGGCAGCTCTTCCTCTCAATCTCTTCCCTCAGGGAAGTCATAACCCTCTGTCTGCACTTTTGCAGTCTGCTTCTCTAGGAACAATATGAGCTACAAATCCCAATTTATGACTTGGCTAAGAGAAGGGAGCTAAAGAAAACAGACAAGGAATGACTCTGACAAACAAGATATAGCTTGGTCAGTAGAAGTGCCAAGGGAAATGCTGAGTGGATGGCTCCAGGGGATAAAGATTTAAATGGGCTCTTCTCAGAAGCATGTGTTCATCTGTGATGCACTGGAGAGAAACACAAACACACTCAGAAAGCCTCTACCCTGGTCAAATCCAATGGCTTTGAGTGCTATGATGTGAAATCCCAATTCAGGAAGTAATGTGACAGTTTTGGGCAAGCAACCCACATACTTCTGAGAGCACGTATAGACCAAAGCAGTGCTATTTCATGGTGACTCCAAAAGCATGTTTGGAAAGTTTTGCTACCTGTGGTGCTTTCCCTTCATCATTCTGCCTGGTTTGTCTTTTGGAGGTGGGTCCTTGTGGAGACTGATCTGTCCTCTGGAAGTGCTTCTTTCCCTCTCCCTTCCTCAGCTAGATGTGAAGTAGGCATTTCAGATGCCAGAAACTACACATGGGTAAGTCCAGGCTGCCATAGGTGTTTGGGACCTGAATAAAATGAATCAAGCTCCTTCTGGACAATGACTTTGGCTGCCATGCTTCACAAAGTGACAGGGAGAGGAAAACTTTCAGCATTTTCACACAGAGACATCAGAATTCCCGCAGTGGAAAAGGCCATAGGCACAGGCACATTTAATCCTGTTGAGCAGCAAGATTTAAAACTCATATCTTGTTTATGCAAAGTGCCTGGAAATGCTTCCCCGACCCCAGCTGACTTGTCTTGATTAATAGCCTGTGTCATTTTTATTTTGGTTACCATGAATGCAGTTGCTATTCCGTCCCCTGATGCAACGTTACCAAGATCAAAGGCATTAAACCAGCCTGGGTGGGTGCACTAAAAACATTGCCTGTTTAACATTCACCAGATAAAGGATAAAGAGTGGGAACGAGAGGGGAAATAACAGTGCCATAGTTAATGATACAACCAAGACTCCAGACCAGCACCAGCTTACTTAAGGTCCAGTTAAACTTTAACTAAGCATGATGTGATGCGGGCTGGTGCTGGACAAAGAACTGAAAGCCCTGGCAGCTTGTTGTGTTTTTCTCTCAAAATAGCTCCTTACGTGAGAGTTCCCAGACAATATGGGGTTGAGACACAAAGATAAAATGCAGCACTGGACAAGATCCCAGGGATCTTCTTAGCTCTGTGATCACAGGATGAACCCCACAGAATATTTATCACATTGGAAAATGAATTACATCAAAAATTAGTTAAAAGGTTTTCCCTGGGGGATAAAAGCCTCCTCCCCTTCCTATGCTACATAAGGATACAAAAATAGAGCACATCCAGAGCTATTCATTTCAGGCCATTAACTTGTAGACAGCCCACGGGGACATTGACTTTAATAGCTGTCCCAGTAAAAATTGTCTGGACACTTTCGGCAGCCCAGAGGCTGAGCAGACCCACAGCTTCCCTCCGCTGTAGAATGCTCTCCCTCTCCACAGTCCAGATTTGCATAGGGCAGTTTCTTCCTACATGTGCCATTCCTGGCAGAGATGGATGCAGCAGCACGGGAGTCGATCAGGACATTAGAGCAGCAAACAAAGGCAGACGTCAAAATGAAAATAGGAATGACTGGCACTGATCAAATATATTTCAGGCAGAGAGGAGAACACTAGCCAAGATAAATCGTATTCTGCACTGCAGAACAAGTTAGGTACTGGACACTGAGACCAAGAAAAGCTAATAAAAGCTAATTAGCTTGGAGACTGGCAAAAATATAACCACCTGTACCCAAGCTCTAGCTAAGCAGAGCCCTCTGAACTGCAATCTTTGATGGAGCATTAGTGGTTTGGGCTCAGGTCCAATATGTTCTGCCCAAGATCTGATTAAATATGAATCAGACACAGCTCACAACAAAGCCAGCCAACTCCAAAACCTTTCTGGTATGGTACCAGTCCTGCAGGCTGGGAAGAGATGCGGTATATAAAAGGCAGGGTTGGGATTTCAGGAGAATTCTTTCAAATTGCTTAATAATTGGAGGAAGTGATGGAGAGGGGATTCATTTTCACTGAAGCTGCGAGGTTTCAGCAAGCAAGCTATGCTAAAATACCACACAGAGACAGAGCCTGACAAGAAACCTTTCTCGAATTCCCACATCCCACCCTCCCCGCTCTCTGCATTGCTTTTCCTTTGTCCTGAAGCGACTTTTCAAGTGTCTATTTGGCCCTGATTTGTAGCTGAGCTTTAACTTTGTTGTTTCTGCTCTGTCACTGCTCCCTGCATCGCTGCTCCAAGGAATAAGATTATTTCAATGCCATTTAATGCTTCTCAGCACACAAGGCAAAAGCCCATTCCTTGGGGAGATCTCATCTCTGTACATCTCTGTCCTTTAGAACCATATTGCAGAGCATACCTGGGGGTGGTCTGAGAACAGCACAGCCTCACAATGCTCATCTACCCCCAGTGATCACAGACCACAGCCTGCCCACCTCCTCCTCCTCTGCACCTGCAGGCCCTTTGCTATACAGGACTAGATGCATTCTTTGCAACAGTGTGGCCAGCATGCAAAGTCCTCCCCAAAAAAATGCAGGAAGAACCTCAGCACACAGCCTGCACCTCTGCTCAGGCCCTGTCCCAGCAGCCATGGCCTAACCTTGCCCTGCCCCAGGCACCACCCCGCAGCCATTTCCTTTGCAGCCCAGGCTTATTTTTGCAAGCAGCCTCACCCCATGAGTGCACTTCTAGCGGACTGTTTAAGAGCTTGGCATTTTTCCTCTCCAAATGCCTGTTGGTTCACCACCCAGAGCTCAGCTTGGGACCCCTCTTCGCACATGCTGTTAGTGTAACAGTTTGTTTAGCAAATTTTATGATGGTGACCTCAAGCAGACTCATCCCAGCTCCCAGCACTTATCACTCCTTGCTGAGCAAACGACATGAGCCAGCTATGCAGGAGAGCATTTAACCAAGCAACTGGAGCCACAGTTCTCAGCATGGGCAGCATGCAGAGCAGAGTGTGTTTTTCTTGGTCACAAATACCTGGCAGACAAAGCAGTTGCCATCTTACAGCTCTGCCTCACCTCATTCACTGTCAGCAGAATCTGCTCTGTGCAAAACTAGCATCATATGACCCTGTGCCTTTCCTATTCCTCCTCATTTCTTCTCATTTCCATTCAAAACTCACACTGTGCATGGATTTATACTTTTTTGTTATGCTTTACATCTGACAGTGCATCCTCTGTGTCAATGACAGGCTCCATAGGTTTACATCAACTGAACTACATAACCACTTTCATAGCCCATTTCTTGTTAAGCACTGCAAATAAAGTACAGAGAGCATTTCTGAATCTATTTCTACCTGATGTTTTTGCCTACAGTTATCCAAGCACTGTATAAGCCAACAGCACTGAGCAGTCAGGGTGATTTTATGGCTGAGGACACTAAAGAAAAGAGCAGTAAGTTGCAGACTTTCAAGGTCTGACAAGTCCCATGCTCTGCATGCTGCATTAAGAGCTCTGATATCAAATGCTACAATAGTTTGACTACAAAAGCAAAGCACTCCAATTTGCTCCCACAGGCACACACAGCTGGAGCTTTCTGCCCTTACTCTCATCCAGTGTGGCTTTCCCTGATTATTCCCCAGTCTCCTTGCTCTAGATCTCCCCAGTAAAACTACATAGATTTATACGGCTCAGATACCACTCAATTCTTGCAATCCAAATAACTAATAAACACTGTAACATTTCATCAGCATTTAAGACAGTTCTGATCCTCTTCTTCATATGCTGTCTTCTGCAGCACTTCCACAGCCAAAACCTGTTCCATCACCTCACCCCAATCTGCTACACCTGACCTTGGCTGCCTGAGTTGAGGGCTTCTAATTCAGTACTGATGAATTAGCTGATTGTCACACATCCCTTCCTCATCCCTTCATTAATAATTCCCTTGCTTTTTTTGGCCTTGCAAATTTCTGCTCCTTCCTCCTCCCTCCCCCCCCCCCCCTTCCCTTCTTCATTTCACCTCCCTAGAGGCTGATATATTTCTCATAATCCTGAAGCATCTCATTGTAACTCACAGGGCTAATGGTCAAAGAAGTCAAAATGCACCCTTTTTGTTACAGTTCTGTGGACATCACCCAGTATTTATGGCTATTCCTCACTCCTAGGAGACGCGTAAATACAGAGAAGCCAAACATACTGAGCTCTGCAAGGGAGGAAAATGGTCACAGTTCAGAAAAATATAGAAGTGCATCTCTTTCCAGAACTGTTATCCACGTTCCTAATTGGACTTACTGTTTATAATCACTGTGTGTGTTGAAGGGGCCCATTAACACACCAAAGAATAATTGTGCCAAGTCACCTTCATCTTTCTCATGTCTTATAGTCTGAGAGATAGCCAAGCAAATTAGCAATAAAAAAAAAAAGAAGAAAAACAATTACAAAGGATAAGAAGAAAACTGGGGACAGGCGGATGAGCTGATAACGGGCTAAGACTGCAGAAACAGAAGTCTAGAAATGCCACCCTGCCTAGTGAGGCTTGAGAAGGGGCTGAGAGCAGGGCTGAAGGCATCACATCCCACTGCAGTGTGCAGCACAGCTGGTGTGCATGCAACTTAGGGGCATGGGCACTGCTCTTCAGGCACAATTAAAAACTGAATATGATGTTGGTTTGGCCAAACTGGCCCAACTCTGTGCATGCAGAACACGATGCCAGTTCAGCTTAGAATAGTTTACTGAAATTTCATGTAAACAGTTGTGACCTAGTGTGACTTCACAGCAGAAACTGGAGATAAAACTGAGTTAAAAGGCAGAAGTGAGGTATCAAACTTGCCACAGACCAGCAACCTCAAGCTTTCAGATGAAATGTCTGCTACCAGAGGTCTTTCCTGGAAATAGGCCCAGTCCAAAAATCAGAAACAGGCTCCCTTTGTTCCCTCCGTTCTGTTGACATTAGTTCATGACTCGAATCTACATGAGGCTGTGCAGAAGACTGGATCTGCCTATGCTGCCCATCCAGAGAAACTCACAGCTCTTATGCTGCTGCTGTCAGCCCTCTAAACATGAGTTGTTTTGCCTAAATCTCTCCCAAAGAAATCTACAGAGAACAGATGACATTTATAACATCACTGGGTACTACAGGCTTAAGCCTGTAAACTCTTCCTTGCTTTGGCAGCAGGCAAATCTCCAGCAAAACTGGCTTGCTGCTCAAGCCCCAGGTCCTTTATCATGTGATTTCTCCCAGTTGCATATTAGCAGTATCACAAAATGAGATGGTGCTATACATCCTGACACAGACACACTAAATTGCTACATATGCAAAGAGGGATTGATAAGTGAGAACAGTTCAAACAACAGAAAGCTAAAGGTAGATACCGAGAGGGAGATTTGCATTTTGTTGACATAAATGAATACCAATTTGTCCACAAAAAATAAGTCCAAATGGAACATTTTGTGTGCTTCAATTTGTATTAGTATGTCCTAGAAAAAATGGATTGCTGCAGACCTCCTCCCCCCAACGTCATCCACATTATCTCAACTCCCAAGAGGGGCACAAAGAGACAAGAAGAACAGGCAGGTTATCTAAAGCACTGAGATCACCAGCCATTACACAGGATTACAGCACGTACCTGGCAAGCTCAGGTTTCCTGCAGCAGTTGCCAGTGAATTCTTAAGTTCCAACGAGCTGCAATCATCCTGCCTCCCTCTTGTAGCTCATGCATTTTTGGTATCCCTAACTTGAACAGCAGCACTTCTTTGAATAGCTGAGGATACAGTGCCCAAACTGAGCAATATCTCATGATTTAGGAAGGTATCCTGAAAATCGATTTTGTATTTTAACCACTTTAAGATAGAGTCAAAATTTCTGCCCACATAAGGATCCTCTAGCATCACCTAGAGCTGCCTCCTTTTCCACTTATCCCAGTTATCTGGGTCTATTTCTAACTGACAATTCCTTCCATGAGGAATAAATTTCTATCAGCATCACTGAGAACTGCAGTTTTTTTTTCCACACAAGAGAAAGTCACATAGCTCAACTGTTGCTTCCTACACCAGACTCAACATGTCAACAACGCATAAGTGCTGTCAGCAGCACTGTCAAATGTGTTTCTAATCTCAGGGCTCTTAAAATGCAGTAGGAAGAATTTAAACAACAAAAAAAGAAATTGCATCTATCTTTCCTTCTGGTCTTTTTAATTAAAAAAAAAAAAAAAAAAAAGATAAGTGTGAAAGACAACACTGTGGATGCCTATTTCACACATCCTTCTATTTCTTTTAAATACTGAATTCAGAAATTCCTTCAAACCCAGAAGGCTATCTCTGCGAGCAGAAAGCTTCCTCATTAAAACCAAAACAACAACACATTCAATGGATTTTCTTTCTTATCTGTAAATGCATCCCAAACTCTTCTCCATCAAGGCCCTTCACAAGGTGCCACCCTACAACAAATCATATCCTCCCAAACCCTTCCTGCAGGCTCACAGGCTTTGGAGTTGATGTGGGTTTTATTAGAAGATTTCTTATTTGTGAAATCAAAAACGTTGACATCTAGCCTTCAATTTATTTCCTCTTGTGATTAATATCAAACAGTGTTTTGTCTGCATTATAAAAGCAACCATGAAGATAGGCTCATTAATGCACTTACTGACTTCTTTGATTTAAATGGCTTATAAACACCATTCTTAAATTTTGCTTTAGTAAGTTTGATGGATGAACACGGTAAATTACTAAGAAGGAAACAAACCACTGCAGCTCAGCCACAGCCATTATGAGACAAAGTAACTTTCTGAGGTTTGGATAGGAAGGGCACAAAAGCATGGTGACAATCACACAGTGCTTGGCTAACTAACCATCATTACTGTAGCTTACATACAGCCCAGCATCTCTTCCTTTAAAAAGAAAAGAATAAGTCTCAGCACTAGATCATCTTCCTATGCACACTTGTCTCAGTCTGATACGCCAATCATCACAGTATGCTGTGGCCAGATACAAGCAAGAAATTCACCACATATTAGCAACAGATCAAACTCTTTGCTGTATCTCAGCAGTCTCAAGCAGAACCAGAGGAGGTGTGGATGGAACATAAGGAAGAATTTCATCACAGGGAGGGATGTCGCTGCTGCTGAAGGAAGTGATGGAATCTCCATTCCTGGAGGCATTTATGAGACACGTGGATGTGGCACAGAGGGACGTGTTTTAATGATGGAGCTCGGTAGATCCGGTTGGTGGTTGGACTTGGGTTCATCAATGTCCTTTCCAAACAAAATGATTCTACCTTACTTTTTTTCTAGGGACAAGTTTACATGCCTATCTGCAGCATATAATTCCTTCTCTGTGCCCTCTTGGGGCAGTTTAAAGCAGGTAAGTGTTAACAATAATTGCATGCTTTTCCTACCTGCATAACCTCCAGCATTTTGAAGGCTTACAGCTCACCTTGCTCCCTGAGCAGCGTATGAACAGCCTTCATCTCTCAGGTGCCATGACTGTGTTGTTTGTTTAAAACTAGACCTAATCCCACTCGGAAAGCAGAAATGGGGGAACCTGTCTGAAGCAGAATTTTATTTCTATGTAGCCTGAATAGCCACAACAATTCCCAACTATTTTTAGTAAAGGATTAGGAAGGACTCAAGCAAAATAAAAAAAAAACCTCACAAACCCTGCTCCCTGCTCATAGACTGATACCTCCTAGAGCACTCCTAGACAGAGTGCAGTTGGGCTTTTGCTCCCTACATTTCAAAGTTTGGGCAGACACAAGGTCCAGTTTCAAGCCTCTCTGTGGCTCAGGGATGAGACCACAAGCTCTCCTGGGCCACTACTCTCTCTCTTCATTACTGAGATGGCACACTGTGTTTCTGCTCCTCCTCCATCACTGTCAAGAACCAAATGATTTGGCAGTTACATATATTAGATCTTAAAGATCTTAATCTGTGCAATCAAGAGCCTGCTAGCGCCTATTAGTAAAAAATCATACCTCATTAAACACATAAATGAAAGCTGTGAAATTTACTATTTCTGACAAACAACTGAAGAAATTTCATGCTCCAACAAGAAGAGACCAGTGTCCATGATCCAATAGGCTGAAATATGTTTGTAAATGATCACATTTGAGAATGTAGCTTTTCAAAGCACAGAGAAGGTCAGACAACAGCATCAGATCCACCTTTTCACCTTTGGAAAAAGGGGCAGGTAACTTCAGAAGAGTATAAGGATGTTGTTAGAACATGCAGAGAGAAAATTAGAAAGGCAAAAGCCCAGCTAAAGGATATCTAGTCACCATGCTATAAAAAATAAGTGTTTTTAAAAAATACATTAACAATAAAAGAGGGGCCAAGGAGACTCTCCATTCATCATTGTATGTGACAAGGTCAGAACAGCTATCCTTAGGGTTGTCAGCCTCCTAAGCTGGAAGGCAGGAATGGGGAGCAGAATAAAGAATAAAGAAGGAAACAATGACCTGCTACTCCACCTAGACTATCTCAAGTCTACAGGGCTAGATGGGATCCACCCAAGGGCACTGAGGTTTTCAAAAACATCAAGAAATACCCACTTTTTCAGTTCTCAGATCTGAGTTTAGAGCAGCAAGTACATGAGCTTTCACATCAGGTGGTGACAGTGGGCACCCAACAACCCAACTCATCACAGGAAGACCTTCATGGTTCACTTGAATGAGCACTGACAGATGCTGGAGTTTAAACCATAGGCTTAATCTGGCTGGTAGCACATACTCTTCATTGCTATTTTCCAGGTAACACTGCCTCCAATACATTATTATTCGCAGAAAGAACAAACTCTAGTCTGCTCATATAGTCTGACTAAATGCTTCCCTTTTCAAAAGATCATAAATCACCTGAAAGTTTCCAGTTTGAAAGTTACACTTAGCAGGGGGTAGAAAACTATGGCATAAACTGGGAGTTACATATAAAAACACATAAAGATTAAGACCAACATATTCCTCCCTCTAAGCATCATCAGTATTGATAAGCTATTGATCTCAAGAGTAAACGAAAACAGTGCAGAACATAACTGTCTTTGGGCTTGGACATTTTGTAATTATTTCCAAAACCACAACTATAGATTTTACAGTTTCTTGGTTTTCTTAGTGATTTTCCTCAGATCTTGCCAACACTTCCCAGACATCAGCACAGAGACTCTTTCTGCAATCCCATCTCTGCTCCTGGGTGAGAAGGTGCAGGCAGAGAAAGGGCAGCATCACAGCTGGACCTCTCACAAGAGCCACTGAAGCAATGGGCAGACAGGAGAGAACTTTCCACATCCCAAAGCTGCATCAAAAACCAACTCGAGGCACAACACAAGGCACTCCTTACAACCTTCACAAACCGACCCATGAGCCAGGGCTGCTTTCTGTAACAAGGGATGCCCAAAGCCCCCTTTGGATTTGCCCCCTCCTTACACTCCCAGGGACAGCTACAAGTGAATGAGAGAGAGCCTGAACAAAGCTGAACATGGGTCAGTACCCTTATGGGGAGTAGATATTTCCCACAGTGAAAGCTGGCAGCAAGACTTTTTATAGCTGAGATGCTCAGGCAACCAGGGCACAAGAATAATCTCTGCTTGGATGCTTGCTGAATGCTTTTAACCATGTTATTTGCTCAGCCTTTCTGAGCTGAAAGGAGCATCCTGTGCTAGGCTGGTAATGTCACACAGACAGATTCAACAGCAATGTTAGGACTTGGGAAGCAGACGAAGTATTTATGCTGCTGAACTGTGCAATAGGAAGAAAAAAATAACTCTTAAAACTGAGTAATCTGAGCAAGAACCATTTACATGCAGATTCTGTGCTTACCCTCTAGGGATTCAGTAAAGAAAGAAGTTTGCCTCTATTTGCTTGGAAAGGCAAATTTATTAATGGATACAAAAAAAATAAATTAGGAATTGCCAGCACTCCTCCAGATAACAAATGTACTTGTAGCAGAGCAGAGTTAAAGTCTAGTTTAAGGGACAGAGGGCATCTGCATGGTTCAGGGTAAGAAAGGGATGAGTCAGGATTCAGGCTGGCCCTAACTCTGGTTCAAAAGGGCTATAGATCACTGTAGCACATTATCCCCAGTACTAAAGTAGTCGCATTAACTACACAGTTTGCTAGTTTTCTAGCCAAAGTGCACTTGATCTAGTTGTTGATATGAATTTTCAAAGATCTTAAATGGCTCTGAACTCCTCCAGCAGAGGAACGTTTATGCCAGTTCTCCATTTCCCACACATCAAGGGAGATTAGATTTGATCCACAGCTGAGAGTCTGTGCCCCCCAGACCTTTGGGGCAATTGTGCCCTTTTGCTGAAATTGCTGTCTTTATGAATTGCCATACAGTTCCTTATTCCTGGGTCAAAAAGCGCCCAATTTCCCATCCTTTGCTCTCTAACACTTTCCCTGGGTCTGTTTGTCTCATTTCCTAGGGCAGCACCAACTTGCTTTCTCATCTTGCCAGGGCTGCTGCTCGCCCCCCCAGCTGCAACAAAGCAATGCTTGGATACCAGTTCGTATTTGACGGGTGGGAGAAGATGCAGCAGTTTGTGAATACACCACAGTAGAGGTGTGACAGAAAGGGCAACAGCTGCTTCCTGGGAAAATGAGCCCTTCTCCCTCCCCCTGCATTGGATTGTTTAAGAATACTCACAACAAAAGGGAAAAATGAACTCACTCTGCCAGGAAGAGGCGTGATCAGTGTGGGCATCATAGCACAGGCTCAGCTCTCCTTCTTTCCTGGGAGAATTATGAAGGTAAGAACTGGCAGCAAATCTGCAGCCCACACCCAGAGCCACCCTCATCTGGCATTCATTGAGCTTACTGCTAATTGCTTGCTGCATATTACACTTGACAGAAGGAAATGTCATGGCACGTGCCCTCCTCCCCTCACCCAGCAGCCCAACATCTCACCTTCCTCCCACCACAGCTCCTATAAGGCCTTGTCCAAAAGCCCTTCTCCAACAGGGCTGTCTCCACAATATGGAAGCTGTTATCCATGATGGGCTTCCTGCTTATTTTTCCTCCTAACAGTGAAGACTTTCATACAAAGCTTCTCCACAGCAGAGTTTTCAGATGTTGTACACTATGGACAACTGCAGGCGTAAAGCCAACCTGTTAGCTCTCTTGCCTGCATTAAGGAATGTCCAAATAACACCCATAGTTTTCTCCCTCAAATGAGACTTGGGGACAATTTGCTCATTAGTGCTTGTTGTCCACCGGGAAAACAAATATGAGCTATTTGATAAGAAATGCTTCCATTCCATTGTCTCACCATCATCAGCTTGACTAATGGGAGCCTAAATCCTAATTAGAGACTGTGGATGTGGCTTTTGCACATATAACCATAAAATTAATGCTAGTCAAAATGTTATGAAAGTGCTTTCCATCAGAAAGTGTGGATCTCTCAGAAGTTACATCAGTCAGTACTGAACAAGGAAGGGCATCCTTCTGATTTCTCACTCTTCCATTTTCTTCAAAATTGGATGCTACTAAATCTTATGAACGATTTTATTCCTGATCAGAGGAGTTTCCAGCAGTACAATTGCCTGTGAGAAGCCAATAAACATCTTAGCTACAATGCAATTATGAATTTATAGATTAAAGTTTGCTTTGCCCTTGAGTCAGAACAGTTAGCATCACACAACTTCCTTGCAGAGCAGTGATGCGAGATTTCTCAGTAATTGTGAATGCAATCATTAACTTAGAAATCCATCGTGCAGCATAAACAGCACTTTAGACAATCTCAGGCAACAGCCAGCCTGGGTAACATTACAGCTTTGGTTAAGCTAGTCGCTAAATTCTTACAGAAGAATCAACCTGGCATCCTCAAAGACCTGTGAGCAAGGACAGGTTGGGAAATGCAGAACAGCCCATATTCCAGCATTTGCACTGCTCCCTGCAGACTTCAGTTTCCTCCTTCCACATATCTTAATAAAATTGTCTGAAGTATCAGAGTATTCTCTAGCTTGTGCTGTCCCCATACATCATGATCAGCACAAGAACTGACAGAACAAGTTGTCACAGCAGTCTAACATATGAGTTTATAGAGAGATCTGACAACGTCCTCCTCAGTGCCCATCAACAGTTACCAAATAGGCACTCTGTTCAACTCCCACCCAGTCTATTAGCTTTCACTTCGTTCAGAATCTATATATTTCTTCCAGGACAAACAGAGGATCCACCTCTGGGACTTCTGTTATGCTACCATCCATCTAGATTTCCCAGTATGAGGGCAAAGAGGCAAACCAAACACGCCATGTCATAGACTGCAAGACAGGTTCTCAAACTCAAAGAGGAATTACTGCATGGACAAAAATGCTGAGCAACAGGAAATGAAGCACATGTCCTGCCTAAATCAACCTTCAGAATGAACGACATTTGTCAATGGAAACCCTTCAGGAGGCAGAGTAAGAGCATGGAAGGTTTGATAACAACAACTGAGGACAAAAACCAATTAGACCAATTATTAGAAAATGTTATTGAACACCTACAGATCTGAATAGTTAGAAAAAGAAACGGGCTCAATTCCCTACTAGATCACAGCCTTCTTTGATGGTAACTGAGGAGCAGATGACCGGGAAGCACTGCAGGGTTTCCTAATGCCATGGAGTTCAGCCTTGTGCTAGGACCAGGCAAGAGCAGTGCCAATATGTACCTGAAGACAGATTCCATCAGGAACTGAGGTTCACCTTAGGGCTGTTTATAACACCAACAGCCAACACAGGACTAAATACCATTCTGTGCTGCCCTGGGGTTAGAGTCTTAACGGCAATCAGCACTGAATCTATTTTTTTGCAAAAGCAGAAGAAAATGCTGAATACATAAAGTAGCACCTGCAGCAGTTCCAATGGAAGCTGCATTCTCTGCACATACTACATTATGAAGCAGCATTCTGATGAACAGTACAGATAGTGAGATTATTGCATAGAGAAGCAGAAGACCAACTGCTTTACGACCAGAAATACAAGAGTTCCATTTTATCTGATTTTCTGCTACACTTAAAACGACATTTTGACACCTTCTTTCTTAAGATCATTTCCTCAACCCTGCATACCAGGAAAAAACATAGGTCCTTTGTTTTCCTATTCAAAACCCCAAGATGTCATATTCTTCCCACTGCAACATGATTCAGAATATCATTTCAGATGCATCATTTCCCAGGCTTAGCATGACAAAATGACAAAAAGCATTCATCATAATGGCTCCACTGATATAGATAAGACTACCCCCTCCCAGTCAGTCATGATTCTATGATTTCGTACTGCAAGAAGTGCTGTAGTGAAAATGTTTTACCCCTAGAAGTAAATAGAGCATGTAGACTGGGATTTTTCCTGAGAAAGCCATTCCACGGAGACTTACGAGCTTCACGCTGTTACTGGAGCCTGAACTAGTTCATTGCAAAAGCATGTACACAGTCTTAAAAATAAATTCTGGGAGATGAAGAAGGAAAGAAGAAGAAAACCCAGTGTTTGAGACCAGAGAGGCAGGTTGCTGAAGTGCTGAAGCTTTGATTGTTGATCTTTTCCTGGCAGAACCGAGGAGAGAAAAAATAGCTGCAGCACAGCAGTGGTATAGTCATGATTACCATACAACAGTTAGGAATAACTGCAGAGATTCCACACATATTATAACCTTGGGAAATGCTCGTATTGCTATGTTACTTTAAAGCATACTATTTAAAACACTGTTCTCTATCAACCTCACCAGCAGAACTTAAAAGCTGGTTTATCTTCTTCGTGACTGGTTGTTTTATGTCACTCTGAGCATCCTAGAGCTGTCACCCAAAACTCTGTGACTGATGGAGAATTCATAGTTGGGTAAATACAAAGCACATCTTGAAATGTCTTGCAGTTGTTGATCCCCTCCCCACCTCAAGCCAGCAGTGGCCAGAAGCAAACATACATCATCAGCAAGCATATAGTAGTATAATGATTTCAGAATCAGTTCCATGCTCTTTACTGTAGAATCAGAGCACGATTAGAGTGGACACAAAACAGAACTCAGCGACCTTTTATCAGCTCAAATGCTCCAGGGAGCCTCAGCATGAAATAGTCACCAAGAAATATACTTGTAATGACAACTAGCAAATGTAATCTATGTCCAAAAGTGACCTTACCTCCTTTTGAACCCAGAATGTCAAACATTGCTTAAACTACAGTAGCATAGCAATTGCTTCAGAGCTTTCTCTATTTGTTCTGCCCCATCTCACAGCAAAATTATTAGCAATGGCCCACTGGGATACCAGAGCAATTGGTGGATGCTGCCCACTGAACCAGAACCACCTCTGCAAGAGGCCTAGGATCAAGAGGATAAGTCTAAACTAATAAGAGAGGTATGGATTACACAAGTAATCCTCCTCTCAGCTTGCATCAAGCTTATCTCACCTAAGACCAGAGGAGCATCAATATGTAAAGCTGTATTAAATCACCACACAGTTAAGGAAATTGTTCCAACAGAGTATGGAGCCTCTAACTCATTCCTTAAAGAATATCTTCTCCATTTCTTTTCCAGACTTCTCAAGCAATAACTACAGCTTAGGGCCCATATGCCATTAATATACCTATTCTATATAATAGACCAAAGCATTAATTTCATTATTACTGTCTTAAAACTTTTGAAGAAATCTTGCCCATCTGATCTGGTTTGTAAGAGTGTGAAGCTGAAAAGCACTCATTTTCAGCGTGGTGTTTTGACTTTCAAAATAAGATCATTTGTTTAGTTCTCAAAATATCAGTGTACAGCTTCCCATTCACAACAGTCTTTGTAAGGGAGGTTCTTTTGTGCCTTTGCAGCACTGGTTCTTTTTCAACCTCTTAAATAAGAGGTAATAATTAATAATTCTTTTTCAACCTCTTCCACATCTTCTTGAAATAAAAATGAATTGCTCACTTTTTAAGAAGCAAACACTCCCAAGCAGGTGACTTGAGACAACTTTCCTACAACAATGAAATATCACAGGAAACCTAAAGAGATGGGAATAATAAAATCATAGAATGGTTTAGGTTGGAAGGGACCAGGCTCCATTTCTCCTGAGTTTTCATGCCTGGAACAACACGTGTGGATGGGGTTGGACACTTTTCCATTCTTTTTTTTTAAAGTGTATTCCTATGTCTGAAAGTGTTAAGAGTTAGTAATGAGAAAAAATATTCAAGTCTCTGTTTTTTCCCCACCGCTGCTTTTCACCCACACAAGATCTCCAACATGAGCTGGGTAATTGTTGCCCAAAATGGTAACACTTGTTCCACAATTACCATTAGAGTTAATTAAAGCTTCTATGCAGTAGACAGCTTTGAATTGCTGTTTACAGTCAGGTCTCTGAACACGCTGCAGGTAATTGAAGGAGAAGCCTCGGCCTAATGTTGTTCTTTTTTATTGGTAAGGGTTTGATGGTTTGATTTTTGGTTATCACATTTCTAAATATAGACAACAAATTCCCTCAGAAATCCCACTTCTATTTTTCATCACACTTCACAAATAACACATTTCTGTGCCCTTTGCTGTACCAACCCTTGGAAGTTTTTAGAAAATAAGGTCAAAATGAGGACAATATAGCAAAAAGTCTCTTACATTTGTAGCGAGGAGGAAAGCCTTTCTATATTTCATACTGCTCATAGGAGATACCTCAAAGGGTTCCCATCCCAGCACCTCAGTCCCAACAAGAGGGAAGACAGAATTCAGGATTTCACTTGCACAATTCCATTAACCCACCTCAAGAATTCCAAGGCTGCAGGAAAGCAGATAAGCATGCACAACATAGCTCTTCTGCACCTTCCTTGCTGGTAGACACTCTAAGTTATGGTAGCAGCCTTTTACCCCCCTCTTATTCTGTAACCAAGTAGAAGTTATCTAAACTGTCAGTGCTCCACACCTCTTACCATCAAAGTGATGTGTTTATCATGGATATTTAGAAATGTGAGATTTTCCTAGAAGCAGACACCCATAATCTTCACCCCTTAATTGATTCTGACTTTTGTTTCTGATCTGCTCCAAAAAAAAAATAAATAAATAAAAAAATCAGACCTCTCACCTCCCTTCAGCTTACCAGGGCTTGGGCTGAGAACCTTGGCCTATAAAAAATGCTGTTTTGATTCACAGGATGACCCAGTTTGGAGGAGACACAGCAGTCATTTCATTTCTGCCCTGTGTCCGGTCTGTTCACTGCACCGCCTTGGTCCTCGCATCCATGAGCTGAGGATACAGCCATTCTTGTAAAGACACCTCCACAGCCTAGATGTGCCAGCTACCACTTTCAAAAGCCTACAAAACTAAAGAACACTCTCAGGTGGTGTTGACTCAACTTCTAAGCCTGCTCTAGTCACACACAGACAGGTGGGAGGAACAATTTCCAAAGCATCACTTGATAGCACTTTACGTTCATTTTCTCTGGGGCTTCAGCCTCGGTTCACTGTTTTCTATCTTTACCTCCTCTCCTGATATTATCCCCAGAGAAAATGTTTAAAAGCTCAGCAAGAAGACTCTCCTTCAACAGCTCTTCAGAAACACTTTTGCTTCTGAATTAACCCTTCAATACATTCCTAAAAGCTCCATAAGGATGCCACGCTACCTAGATTATTAGTTTTGGACCTTCCTTTCCAAAAGATATACTAATATCTTTCTCATCTCCTGGTAAAGTAGCACAAAGATTACCAGTATGCCAAGTTCTGCTACCAGCACTGGAAACCTGAGCTGGTCCTGCCAAAATATCCAAGGTCAGTCAGCTGGCAATTAGCAAAGCCAGTGGCTTAACTATGTTTTAAAGCACAGTCTTTGAAGACTTATGATTCCAACGTGCTACTGAGCATGCATCTATTTCTGGCGGAAGTGGTCCTGCCAGAAGAGAAGTCATTTTGCATAAGTACACGATCTCTGACTCCATCAGAACTCATCTCTTCTGCACACCCTGCTGTAACAGCCTCACAGTTCAGGCATACGAGTGCACATGCAATGTACAGTACACTGTACACTGTTCGATCTGGAAGTAGAATTGCTGGTAGGTAACAACCTCCTTGTTGTCACCCAAACCTATTATTTCAAAAGCAGTTCTAACCAATTTTGGAGAGTGCAGTAGAGCTGGCTTTACCACCTCACAATGAGATTAAGAGCAGCACCAAAAAAGGGTCTTGGCTTGTGCTTAAAATAACCTCTTGCCTCATCCTGGAGATTTCTATGGCAAACAGCCCACAAAATTAGATCCTCAAAGCACATATGGAGCTGTTAAGAGCTGTTCTCAAAAGAAGGCAGCAGAAAGGAAGGTCAAGATGCTTGGCAGAAGGCTGCCCTCACTGCTAGAGCTCCGGGATTTTGGGCTCAGGCATGAGAAGGGACCAGAAAAGCTTTGCTGGGACAAGAATACCAAAACATGAAGCACCCTGGCCAGAAGTGCTTGACTAAATCAGTCCAGACAATCCCAAGCAGGCAAGCTTCTCTGGGAACATCACAGCCAATACTTGCACTAAGCCCCAGCAGTAACCTGTTGCTCTAGAAATGCACTGATGAGGAGCCAACACACTTTCAGAGCTGAAAAAAGGAAAGCAGAAGTTCTGCTTCAATCACTTAGAGAACAAGAGACTCAAGTGTTCTCTGTGTCTGTGCTCATCTTTTCCCCTGCCACAAAGCTACAGGGAGAGATAAGACATGAATTTGAAAAGAGCTCAGATGAAGCATTACCTGCACACAGGAAAGCATCCCTCCAGTAAGATCAAACTTCATGTATTGCTGAAAACCAAATCTGCTTTAAAGAATGGCAGAACTTAAAACACATAATCAGAGAGATTAGAGAAAAAGTGGTCAGATCAAAGTCCCCTAACATGATCTAGTGAACACCACATCTGGACATGGTCACTGAAACCTGAGGGCTGAATTCTGTTTTAAGAGAAATCTTCTTTTCCATGTGCCTTTAATCAGAGGAGGAAGAAAAGCCGTTTGAAAAGTGCTGTGGCAGATGGGAGGAGGATAAGCTAGAGGCACATCATACAGACAACAGCATGTGAAAAAGAGGAGACCAGGGATTATTACCACAACACTCATAGGCTCCATTCCGAAGAGCAGAACACGTTGTTATTAACAATACTATTTATCCCTCTTATAGCACTTTAGGCTTCCAAAGTGCTGTACAAACACTAATCACTAAGTGAAGGAGTCAAAGAATCCCTTCCACATCCTGCTGATTGCACAGACTGAAAGCACAGTAACTACAACACGTACAAAGACAAAAAGGCATGAACAATCACCACAGTTCATGTTGCTAAAGAGATCATCTTTTAAAGGGCAAGATATCAGCGTGCACTCATTAGGAAGCTATTCCCACCTAACCCTGTGGAGGCAGCACCATGCTTACAGGGAGCAACAGATTATGCTGGGAGGAAGATGAAGCAGATACAAAATGGGACAAAGAGATGAGGTCAAGAACATCCACCAAAGGAAACCTGGGAAAACTCAGCAGATGTGCTGGGGAGCAAAGGGAAGATAGGATAAGGGTTCAAGAGCAAAAGTGATGTCATTAAATCCAAGAAGGAAAATGACTGACCCAAACAGGAGTGGGGAAAACCTAGTAAGCAACTGACAGTCAGGAGGGCTGATCAGAACACAGGCTCATTCCTTGCCAAGAGAAGTGAGAAACAAATTACATTAATTGTAGGTAATGAGGAGAAACAGTCGCCGGATTTGGTGAATACCAGTTAGAAAGTTCCCATGAATTAACCTTGTTAAGTTCTTGAGTAACTAAGCTGTGAGGCAGTGCTTTCTGCAGAAGTACTCAACAGAAAGCACAGGAAGGCAACGTATGCAACAGTGCAAAAATCCCCTTCATTTGGGGATGCAGAGGATAACCAGGATTTTCACTACACAAATGTTAATTGCTGCAGCTGCTGAACTCCTCTAGGAAAGGATGGCAGGATGCCACCCAGCCTGCTTGGGGACACTGTGTGGTTTTAAGTATAGATGCTCTGCGACAAGGCAACTTAGGACTCTTTCCTAAGCACCCATTCATAACAAATGCCATTAAAAAGATAGTGCTTCAATATCTTAGATCATTCCTTCTACTAAGAAAGTACCAAAAAACCAGCTTTCTGACATCAGCTTGTGGTTAAATATAAACAGAAATAAATATGTATCTATTTATTGGCAGATATATCTCCATTTCTGACGCAGTAAGGACACAGAACCACGCTCAGTTCCTAGAACACAATTATAACAGAAGCTAGATGAACTTCCTGAAAGGTGCAGAACAAACTCAAGTGTGCTTTTCACACAAATCCTATAGGGCCCCTTCATTTCCCCTGTTGGATAATAGCTGCATCGTCTCCAAGGCAACTGGATTCTAACTTCCTCAGCTTACAGAGGAGGCAGATCTCAGCACTCTGTTAAATGAAATTATCTCATTAAAGTTCATTCTCGGTTTACATTTCTCTAGTTGATACAGAAAACACTACAGTCACCAGAAAAAGACTCTTTGGTTCACTATAGATTGGGGATTGCATTAAGCAGTGAAGAAGTCCCAAGCTTTCCTACCCTAAAGAGCTGGTGAAGCATCCTGTGAGCATCCTGGCCCACAGTGATAAAAACAAAGAACAAAAAACAAAAGAGAAAACACCACCAAAACCAGTGCAATTCACCATGTGTGACCAGTGTTTTCATACCTGTTTGATGATTCTCAGTATTTTTTAGTTTTAAAATACTCGTACAGTCTAAGTAGCTTGACTTGTCAAATCCATCAGAGATCCAGAGTTTCCAATGAGTCCTACCTGAGGGACACTCAAGGGAGTAAAACTTCATAAGATGCATACATCTGCGGCTCCTTCTGGAAGATTTGAGCTTTTTTTCTTGTCCTCCTCGCCTCAAGAAAATAAGCAAAATCCTCATGAGAGGATAGAGAAAAGAACTGAGGGATGACAGAGACATAACTGGAAATGCTGACACCTCACCCAACTGCCTCTTCCCCCTTCACTCTTTAGGAAACATGGTTGAATGCTGCCATGTTTTACCAAATGAGCATTTCTTATTTTTTCTGTTTCGTTTCCTTGACTCAAGTGTTTAATTGCTGCCTGGGGTGATTCCTTGGTTTTAGTTCTTATTCTTAACTGATATTTCCAACTCCTTTCTCATCAGTCAGCCATCTACGTTTCTTGTTATGCCTCCTCTAGGACTACAGAAATACATTTTCTCCTCTCCAAAATCTAACTACTCCTTCACAACAAACTGTAATATCACCAATTTCCTCCAGTGCACTTGGATGTGTTTTGAATGCTTAAAATTCAGTGAGATTGTAATTGTGCTGTCAGTGCATCCAACAAGAATTAGTGAAATTAGCCTCCAATGAACACAGACTACATAATCTCATAAATCAAAAGAAAAAAAACAGGTTTTCTTATCACATAGAAATGGAGACATGATCTGACATAAGAAACATTCATCTGAAATCAGTGCTGTCCACAAGAGGCTGCGAAGGAAGCGCTTTGCTACAAGCTATGATAAAATAGATATTTAAGATGGACCAGCTGAGGCCAACTGACACCATGGCAGCAGTCAATCATCTCTGGACTTCAGATCATGTGAGGAAAACTTCAGGAAACAACTGTACTGTTGTGATCCTCCCAAGATACTGAAAGTCCCACCAAGGAGGAGCTGGCTTCTAATGAGCCCTTTCTAGATTTCAGGATGTGAAGGGCAGTCACTCCTAAACAATTAGCAATAGTCAAAAGCAAGATGCTCCTGGGAGGTCCCACATCTCCTGTCTTCTTTCATAGAGCCCTGCAGGATTTGGAAAATTGGCATAAAAATAGAGGTGTGAAACCTCCCAGCATGCAAGACATGCCTCTTCTTAACAGTCCTAGCTCTGAGGATAAAGCAGTTCTTGGAGTTTTACTATAGGAGGAAGGGGGGAGATTGCAATAGCCCATGCTCCTGATGGCAGGGATCCTCTAGGATAAAAGCTTTCCATCACATCTAAATGTAGAAGTGCAGCTATCTGAACTACTATACTTCCACCCTGCCTGCTCCAATACACAGTCTTAATTCCCCTAAAACTTCAGAATGAGATTTCAGATACCTAAAGAACCTGCCCATCTATTAAGCTGATAGCTAGGCATCGTTTAACTCTTTTCTCTCTTCTCTGTTCCAAGTTTCCTTCTACAAGGCCCATAAGAGGTGATACCATAAAGCAAAAGGAGTCCAAATCTCTCAAGACTTCAGGACTGATCTCTTGTGCAACCACTTTCAGGATCGATCCTGAAAAGCTGTAACAGAAATGAACAGAGAAGGCCTAGACTCCTCCAACAAGGCAGACAAGGCTCTGAATCATAATGACTGATGCATACGGATCACAGCAACTCCTTAAACAATAAGCAAACGTTTCCTCAGGTTCAAACATGTGATTTACCAGCAGCAATTGGAATAAAAATCAACTTCAATTTTCACATTCTGTAGAAAACTTTAATCTTTTTAGGCAAAAAAAAAAAAAAAAGAGAGAGAAAAGCATAAAAATTTGGAAATTACGTGTGAAATGATTGCATTTGTCCTGTGGATTTTCCAACAGCAACTGTACATAACCAAATGCTCCTGCTGCCCACACAGGAACAAAGCCTTCCATGCCCTAGGCAACTTTCATTCTAATATATTCCTCATTATTTCTCATAATGCAAAGACAGAAATCAAGCCCTAGTTTTGAGATATTAAACAGTCGTTAATCGTGATTTCTGCAGCACTTGTATTGCTTCCCTTCTCACTGAAACAACTAGCCACAAGAAAGATTCTACCCCTCCATCAGAACTAATTAGTAATCAGACAAGAACCATACGGGAGGCTTTGCAAGCTCAATTGAATCCATATTTTTCCCAAGTTGTACAAGGTATCACAAAAACAAAACAGTCTCACACAAGACGTGAACTTTAGATTGGAGAGAAATATCACCTTCTATTGAGGGGCACACATACTGGCCACTCGGACAAGGGGACAAATTGCAAGTTGGACATTGGAGCCAGGTTGAGTAGCAGCAAAGCAAGACAAACTCTCATTCTGCCTAAACATGGCTATAAACTGAACTAATCCAAATTAGTGCTGGGAGGAAGCATTTGTCTTGTAATAATTTCATTTGAGGGGGAGGAATTCTGTATCTGAAAAAAAGGTGGCAATTCCCAGCCAACGACAGAGCTACATGCTGAAAAGCTTGGATTCAGAACAAGGGGCCTTACGCAGTCCAAATGTCACTGCCCTTATTTAGTCAAAACTTTCATCACGTCCAGTGAGTTTTGCTCAGGGCTGGACAGCAAAACTTTAGCTTAATATAAGCAACTTTCATTTCTCACAGTGAAAAGAAAGCTGCTTGCATTATTGAGCAAAGCTGCCTTTCGTTAGGAAGTTGGATTAGAATCCATCTGATTTATTTTATTATTTGCAAAGATGCCTGCACTGGGCTGAAAAGCTGTGGTTTCTCATTGTGGTTTTTGAAAGAAGTCAATGCTTACTGCCAGAAAAAGGGTGAAGAAGAAGGAAAAAAAGAAAACCAAACAATTTTCCAACCACCAATAAGGCAAAGAAACAGAAGGCTGCAAACGAACAGCTGGAAAATGAATAATTAGGTCTTCTCTGCATCTCATGATTTAATCAGCCTAGCTGTTATTGTGTCAGCCTCAGGACCATTTGACAAGCAGTGGTGAGAAGCTGCTTGGCAGGACAAGCTCCTTGGCCCACACCAGCTGTGGAGCTCACAAGCTGATGGCTGTGTTACTACACAGCATAAGTAAGAGGCAGAAGAAGCTATAAAGAAGTCCAGCACATTGTTTTTGCGATTATTTTTTTCCCCTCTAAAAATCTCCATCACCTTCTACCCACATTAAGCCAGGCCCAAAACATGTAACAGCATTCCCATGTAAGTAACCCGGTGATTTATACCCAATTAGTCTTCTCATGACATTCCTGTGCCTGGATCTACTGATGCTGCTCCATGACTACCCTGCTTGGGCCCGCAGAAAGGGAAGGGCACATTTCAGAGTCTTATCTCAAAGAACAGCTCTAGCCAGAGCTACTGACTCTTCACTTCTCTCCTGCTCCTCTTTGAAGGGACGACTTGCCCAACTCCAGCTCACCCCACTGCAGGGGTCCAAAAGTTGCTCCAAGGATGGCAGCTGCTATTCTGCACTGGCATCAGGAAATTGGGATGTACATCATCTAAGTAAAAGATCAGAGCCTCTTAAGCAAATATTTCAGTTGAATTACTAGAAATCTCTTTGCTTCTCCTAAATGTTACAGTTTGATCACAGAACAAGGCCGTTTTTCCTTATTAAAGTTTCATGCAGTACAGCTACAGTGCTCTGCGAAGACGTGGCTCGATGTGATACCATAAGCATTACACTCACAGAACTGCTCTTTTATCAGCTCACTTGTCAATTGCCAGTATCTTCTTCTGCCTTAGGCTTATTTTTTCCTCCTCAAACAGGTCCTTCCATTCAGTAGAAACTCATTTCAAAGAGTTTTGCTATAGCACTTCGCACTTTGAATCTTGAAGAGTGAAAAGTTTTTCATCTTTGCAAGTCTGATCTTTCACCAAAAGTACATTGGAGACAAAAGATAGAAAACAAACTGACAAATGGACAAAATACAAAGAAAATGGATGTGTGGCAGTAGCTTATTCCCAAGTAAGAATTCCTTTAAAGTTTGGCCAGATGAATTACTCTATTGCATTCAACAACTTTCCAGTCATTATTACGCTTTCAGTATGAGTTGGATGTTAGGAAGAACTGTAGTAGGAAAGCACACAGCATTGACTCTCCCGTTTTATTGTCATTTCCAAGGAACAAGAGAGGGAGAGAAAGAGAGACAGGCCAGACAAACTAGGAGGGAAACGCTGCAGAGATGGGTGGGCACAATCCACCCATCCTCAGAGCAAAAGAAAACAAAGAAATAGAATTAAAAAAACAGCTTCCAAGTTCAGAGCAGCATTTACTGATGGTTACACATCACCTGGTTTTCCATTGGCAAGGGGAAAGTCACGTATGGGTCTGGATTCACTCTTAGAGAATTTTACATAGCTTTGAAGCTTATTCTTCTTTCTGGAGCATATTTTTCTAATTTATCTGAGTGTTTCTGCAGAAAATCTGGATTGTTTTGTCTTTTTATGCAATTGTTTCTGTTTTCTTTTCCTCTTCCCTAGCACCATTCAGTATAAATGTCCCTACAGGTGGCATTACAGATTGGAGCCTGCAGTCTTTCGTCCGCACAACTACATGGCCAGGGAAAAAGCAATCTTCAGAAGAATTTATTAGTCCTATCCCTTATCAGGGGAAAGCAGGTGCAAGAAGCATTCATAATCACAGAAGAACTCTCAATCTGGAAAACTATCACCAACAGCACTGTTGGTAACTCTACATAAGAGTTGTTGAAGCCACTTGCATACATTTAGGGTGTTCCAGCAAGATGACAGCCAAAATTGTGTATATGTGTGCCCACACATACATGTGTATGCCTATGCCTATGTGTATACACATGCTTTCCTCTGGAAATCTGTGGGCTGAGCAGCAGATCAATAATCAATACATTTAAATGACACTGTTTACGCTAAGTAAGCCATTGCATAACGTGTTTTAATGACTGCATCAGTTACATACGGAAGATCCTGTAAGAGATGCAGGAACTGAGGCACTATCTTTACTAGTAGTCTTGAAAAAAATCTCACCCTTAGAGCTCCAAAACCTGCTCATAGCAGGCATGCAAGAACTGACTCCTACAGGGACTTTCTCCCATTCCCCATTGGGTAACACAGGGAGGACCTAAAATTTGGATAAGATCCTGCCATTGACTTTCCTGAGACTCAAAGCTACAGACATTTTCTCCCTAAAAGCTCTTTGCCTCTGCAACCTGTAGGGAACACTGACCATGGGAAGTTTTCCTACTTCTGCAGAAGACACCAATCAGGTTAAAAATACATAGCATGTTTTCAAGTCTTCAGAACCTCTTGCTGTCAAAGGAGTCTCGCTTCCCTGTTAATAAAGCTAAAGAATTTTCTTTTCAGGTCAGTCTCTCTTGGCTTTCCTTCTCTCTGGTGAAAGTTTAGAGAAGTTACCACTGGCTGCTGCTGACACCAGTCCTTAACAGGGCAAATCAATTGTACCAACATCTTTCAGTAATACATCTTAATGGTAATGTTCATCAAACATCACTTCAAACACAAGGCCAGTCCTCTGGAGCAAGGAGTCACAATTTATTTGAACCTGAACTCAGAGCAGCCCTTCACCACCACCTCTCACCCAACTCCTCTCCCATTCACACTTTCTCATGGAGCAGTTGTGATGGCACACAAAAAGCCCATGCAGAGGAGATAGACTATACTTTGGCATAAGGAATAAATCACAATATTTAAATCCTCCTCATTTATTACAAAAATACTTTGCCCAGTAGAGGTCTTCTAACTCTAAGTAGGAGCAGAAATCTGCACATGGCAGAATATGAGTGGAAGAGCCATTTGGCCATTGAAACAGCTGAAAAATTAGGGCAAAGATAAAGTGATTATCTTTATGGTTATTTGCCAGCAGCCACACACTGATCTTGCTCTTTAATTAGCAGGTGATTCAACTCCAGCAACAAACACCACAACACTTCAAATACTTGCTTCTTTGTTCTTTCCAGGACCTGCAGATTAAAGTCATGTTTGAAAAGGAGGGGGAAAAAAAAAGTGCAAAGACAAATTAGATAAGATCCAGAAAACAAAGGAAAAGAGACGAAAGACCAAACTTCACAGGAGAACAAATGAGAAGACCTGACAGAGCCAAGGAGGAGGCCTGAAAAGTAAAGTGAAGTGTTTAGATGTTGGCTTAATAGATTAGATGCTCCTTTTGGGAACATCAGCTTCAGCCTGATTTAATAAAGCACATTACCCACAGCTTCGTTAAAGCCAGAATTCAGCCCTCAGAGAATAAAGGAAATCAAAATATTTGTCAACACGAAGCCAGTAAGGCAATGAACTACAAGAAATCCCTGTTTTCCACTCCCAGCTGATTTTCTTTCTAAAGTACCTCCAGAAGCAACTCCTCCTCCTGCCCAAGCCAATAGAAATCCTTCCATACACAGGCAGTAGTGCCCTGCAGGCCCTCAGCTTTGTGGTTCTGCATCATCTCCAGCATAAAAGTCAGTACCACCTGCACCGTGGCAAAGCCTCCATGAGATGTGCCTGATGCACACCTGTTAGCTGGGACTCACTACAGCTGTACACCACCAACTTCAGGGGAATAAGTAAACCTGATTCTGGGAATAAACAGGATTAATCTTGCAGTGATGAGTCTCAGCTGGAAGTATTTTAAGTGTTTTGTTTGGCTGCTTTTTAATGAAATATGTAGAAGATTGCTGCACAACAGAACACCATCAGAGAAAGGCAATAACAAGACAAAAGAAAAGCATCCTTCACACTGACGCTAATTTAAGAGGAAAAGGTTTAGGAAATCGTTACAACATATGCAAAACAAAAGGCTCAGAAGAAAATTCCATTGCAGACTAAGCATCAAGGCACGCAGAGGTACACATCTACAGTGCCATAAACTCCAGCGTTAACCAACGCGGTGAGAATCTGCAAGTTCTTCTAGGGTTAATGACTTTCCACTCAAGGAAGTCTCTGAACTTGAAATAGTTTATACACCATGTGGGATTCAACTAACAGCAGTTTTATACCAAGCACCCCTCGCCCCTGTCCTCCTTCCTAACTTGTTTAGGTAGCCCCCAATGCTCCCCATATATGGCGCACACGATTTTAACATACTAATTAAATAATTATAGACAGAGTGACTTAATCACCATTGAAGTAAACATCTAAACCCCATCAGAAACATCACACAGTTTCCACTTGCTCATTCTCCTCTCTACAGAACACGGAGAAAATAGGAATTTAGAAGTGTACCTCCAGTACTCACAGACTTGGGCTGCTATGGCTGAGATGTAAACATCCAACAAATGGGGTTTTTCACATCCCACTTCCTTGCTACGTGATCCCAATGGAAGTGAACCATGACACCAAAAGAAGGAATCAGGGGAGAACAGGGTTTTGAGAACACTTGAAGAAACAGCAGAGGGATGAGAGAAGCACAGCAGAACAACTCTACAGAGCCCCGGGGCAAACAGCAGCAGCTGTCTGAAACAAGCTAAACTTCTCTTTTTTTGTTCTCCCTCCTTAAAACCAGCTGAGTTAGAGATTGAGACGTGCTCCAGCCTGAAGCTGGTTGTTGCTAATAAATAGGTGAGCACCACCTCTCTGCAGCTGAGCAATGCTGCCTCTGCTCCCCAGCATGTGCAGCTGCTGGTCCCCAGCCTGGCCTCACTAACACCAGCACTGCAGGTGCCTTGCATCATGATTAATTAGGCATACAGCGTTGAACTCCTAATACATGCTAGAGAGATCATTAGTTGGCATTACATGCTATGGTTGGATTTGTCTTCTATCAGAATCTCTTCTGTTCTAAGCAGTCCAGCTGTTAGGAAGCTGGAGATGTAACTAGAGTCCAATCGGCAGGAGATCTATGTGTTCTCAAGCACCTCCCTGAAGGGCCTTTCTGATCATGTTTGATTCACAGAGATCAGCATTGCTAACTGCTTCCCATAAAATAGACAGCACAGGAATTCAGAGCCATCACTTAGTGGATTTTCCTTTAGGGAGCTGATTTCTTCTGTATAGAAGCAGGGGAGAGGGAAAGAAGGGCTTACACTGATGGTGCCTCCAGAGGAGAATCAGCTGGGCAAAGCCAAGAGGTGACTGATGATCTGTCTGCATATGAGAAGCACTGCCCTGAGACCGCATGTCCCACAGCACCCAGAACTTTGGGCACAAAGCATCCAGCCAAACAGCTTTTCATGCTTCTGTTTCACCAGTTAATAAAACAAAGCTACATATAGTTTTCTGCATGTTGTTTTCCTAACTTCCTAAACTTAAAGCTCTACACAGAAGGGGATACATTTCTCCAAGAGGTTTCTTCTCTCACAGGTAGATAAAAGCCATCAGAGACACTTCCTACACTTACAAAAATCATCTCTCTATCTATACAAGGTGCTCCTTAGTAAGACAAGCTCTTGTTCTCTGCCACATCTCCTATTTTTCTATTCATAAAAATAAGACTGTTCTCTGTTTCTGTCTGTTCCTGTTCTCTGACCTGAGGGATGGAGCTTCAGTTATTCTTTTGAATTTCTTCATCTCATTTTACTCTTTGTGTGCTATTCGCAGCTTAAATGCTGGTGATGTTACCTGGATCTTTTAAATTCTCGTCTTCTTCCTCTCCCTCCCCAAACAAGCACCACCCAAATTTGTATTTTCTCATTCTCCCCCAGCACATACAGCATACATATGGACACATACAGCAGCCCCTGTTAATCTGCTCCTATTTCTGTTACCGATGGAAGTGAAAAGTCCACAGGTTCACTTGGACTGTGCTCAAAAGCTGCAGCTGGATCCACTTCTATACGGAGATAATGATGCCCAATGGTTCATCTCCCTGTCATCCATACTGGGACTCACAGTGGATGCTCCTGCTCCTTTTTCCAGCCCTCTCAGAACTGCTTCATGAAAGGTTGTGGACAGGGAGCACCTGAAATTAAGGGCACCTGCCTGTCCTTCACCAATCTGACTACTTTCCACCTGTGAGTTCATTAGCTGAATTTAGAAAATATTTAATTAAATAATTTTTTAAAAAATTAAGAAACTTTCTAAGAATGTATACCATTCTGGACTCATAGGTGTTTTATAGCTGTAAACTACTTCAAGTACCAGCATCACAATAGCCCCTCAAAGAAGTTTAAATCCTGAAAACTGAAGGCAGTAGCAAGAAAAGAAAGAAAAAAGAAAAGAAGGGAAAAGGAGGAAGAAAGGAATAAGAGGAGAAGAGAGTTCAATTTAAGTTATCAGAGCTGCTTTTTCTGGCTCATTATTCAAAGAAGGCTTGGAGGCCCCCGCATCTGTAGTTCTTCACAGACAGATTTCAGGCTCAGAATTCAACACAACTATTAAATTAAAGTACCATGCAGAGACATCCAGGCCTTGGGAGAGAAATGCCTCTGAAAATAAGAATAAAATAATCAGAAATGAAGCACAGAAAGGGAATCTCTCAGGGGAGAATGTCTCCTTGAACTTCAAAGCCAATTTACAGGAAACAAAAGACTGTCTAATTGTTTTCCCCAATTCATGTTTTCATCCTCTGCTGTCACCAGACTCTGACTAATTCTTCTCTCCAACAGCTTGTTAAAAAGATGCCTATTTCTTCTCACAATTATTGTTGTGTATGTTAATAACTATCTCTTAAGCAAATTGGAGGCCCTGAGCTATTCATGCCCTGAAAACTTACAAGCTGCCTGGGAACAGGATGCATTCTTCCACGAACCACACTGAAGTTCTCAGCAAGCAGCACCATGGCAATGGCCAAGAAGAATGCACTCCACACACCCTCCAAAGCAAGCAAGTGGTGCTACTCTCTGCTTCTAATGGTCAGCTGCAAGCTTGGAGGCACAGCCAGAACGCATCAGTAGCTCAGTGGTGTAAATATAAAACTTAGTAAATAAACACAGTTGTTAATCTGTAATTCAGAGATAAGACCTAGCAGCAAAGCGTAGGATGCTAACAGCACCATCTTCAATTTGTTGCAAAGAAATCATAACCAACATGGATTTGGGTCTCTTTGATAGGAAGGAGAAGCCAGGCAGGCTGATCCTTGTCCCACAGCATCCCCTGATCCCAGTGCCATGCATGTTATGCATTCATTCTTGCTGCCCCTCCATCACACCCAGCACCTGCACGTCCCATCATGTCAGAGCACATGCTGCTGTAATGGAATCCATCAGAACTCGGTTCCTCGGGGATGGGTTGGGGCAATGGATGAGTGCCTTCCCACAGTGCTGCCAGCCTGTTTTCAAGCAAATGTTGCCAGTTTTTCACCATGCAGAAACTGCCACACCATTCTCCATGGGCTTCATTGTTCTGCATCTGGAGCGTGCTAAGGAAGGGGACTGGTTAGAAGAATTCGTGCTTTCAGCAGATTATTGAATTACTTGGGCATAGGGATGCCAGCACTGTTGAAATACACTGGAATGCAAAGCTCTCCTACTAAGTTCAGGCCTGGCAGGATTTTGTGCAGCTTTGGAGTCTGAGAGTAGAGCTTTGCCTGGAGAACGGGTCTGATTTAACCAACAGCCTCGCACATCATCAAGGCAATGGAGAGATTTAGGGGATAGCAATGTAGCTGACAGCCCTGATGGTGAAAGCTCCTCCAGTGAAAAGAAACAGTCAGCCAATTAAACATTAAAATAAAAAAAATGTTTTTTAAAAAGTCAACTTCTTTTCATTTCTGTTCATTAAAGAAATGCTACTGCTTCAGAGCAGAACAACACAATGGTAATTGAGGCTGGAGAGCTCTGTGGCATGTAAATGCAGATGGGGGGCTGGGGAGGGGGGGGTAAAGAGCTCCTGTTCCCAGAGCAGCTCCTCTCCATCCCTCTCCCTGCCCCTGGTGAGCAGGGGATGAGGTCCCAGCCCAGCTGGGGGCAGCTGGCGGCCCCAACCCATGTCCCTCCTCCCATGCTGCTCCATTCACTAACTGCCTGCACAGTGAACACAGTGCAGAAATGAAGTTTCACCAATAACAGGGGCTCTTGCTGAGTCCAAACGAAAAGTACGAAAGCTCTCTTGAGAATTAAAGCTGTTAGTTTCGTTGTTGTTGTTGTTGTTTTTATCTTACAAAATATAAATTCTTTCATATGGGAGCAGCAGATGGAATACAGACGTGGGAGGAGATGCAGGGGGTGGAGATACCAGCAAGCACAATTATTTACATTTAATTTTTGCTGTGAAAACCCCAGACATTTCATTTCCCCCATTATTTTTCACCTGCCTTTAAAACGAGACAGGAAAGCAGCCAACAGATCTGACATGCCAATGCCTTTCACCACGGGTAGCCAGTCACTCTCTCTGATTGCATCATCTATTTATTTTGGGTACGTCGCAGCCTCTGTACAGAGCTCACAGTGTTGGTGCGGACACAGCATCACAAAGGATCTAGAAGGTTAAAAGCCTTCAGACCTTGCTAAGCACAGAAGGGTCAGGCACCAATCCCTGACTCCAAATCAGCACCAGCCCTTATTTTAGGTCAAAACAGCAGCAGGATGTGAAATAGCAGAGCCACAGTCAGACATAGATGCAAAAGTAAATGCACAAAGAGAACGTGAGTGCGAGTGGCTGTGGCAGTCATGCTGCGAGGGGAAGAGTGCAGTCAGGGATGCAGAGGGGTCAGAACCTGCCCTAGTAGCTTCAGTTTGTGCTGTGGCTGTGTCACTACACCAGTTTACTCCCCAGATGTAAAAGGAGCCTCTCACCCAGGGAGACTGTCAGGAAGAAGGCAGTAATGCTTACGGTGCTGAATGCTACCACGATAGGAAATGTGTAATTTACTTTTAAAGGGTGTATTTTTTGAGGCTGAAATGGAATTCCAGACGTGGCATGGAAAAGAAAAAAAGCTGTTGGATGCCACTGTCCCAGTCTGCTTCCCAGCAAAGGGCAATTCCAAAGCATTCCCTGCACCACGGCATGTTCTGCACACATCCCCTTCGGTTGCTCTTCGGTTGCCTTTGCCATGTGCATACAAATCGTATTTTTGCTCACAAAAAAACTAGGAAAAGATGAAAATATATGCAAATCTATCACACAGTTGTGTAAACCCATGTGCTAGATTTGCTCACCTCAATGCTTTTTGAAAAAAGCAGAGGAAAAACAGGAGTTTGGGCCCAAGGGAACAAACCATGGCTCAGGTGGGCACTCAACGCCCACAAAGAACCCTTAACAGGATCCAAGGAGAACGGACCACAGACAGCAATGTCTCCCCAGATCTCTGGCAGCAGTGCTGTGGAGAAAGCTGGCCAAGCATCTTGCTGCTGTGCCAGGCCTCCATCGCTGCCATTACCACTCTCAGCCTCACAGACACAAAGGTCACCCAAGCACCAATCCATAGATGGAGCAAAGCACCAAACCCAAAGATGCACAACAATAGAATCACTGAATGTGAATGGTTTGAGATGGAAGGGACCCTAAAGGCCATGTGGTCCCACCTCCTACACTGAGCAGGAGCACCCACAGCTCCATCAGTGCTCACAGCCCATCTCCTGACCTTGGACGTCTGCATGGATGGGGCACCACCGCCTCTCTGGGCAACCTGTGCCTCTGCCTCACTGCCCTTAATGTAAAAAACTTCTTCCTTATAACTAGTCTAAATCTGCCCTCCTTTAGTTTGGGATGTTTGGACTGTCTGCGAGAGAGAATGAGAAAAACTGAAAATTAATGGCAGATACCAGCAGGGAGTTTCCTCGCCCCAGTGCACATTATACTGCCTTCTTTCCAAGCTTCTCTAATTCAAGAAGAATTTCACTAAGAAACCAGCAATCTGCTTCAAAGCGCAACCTGGTCATAAACTGGCACAAGTGCTTCATGTCAGATAAACAGTGACATGATGCATTTTTGCACATTGAAATAAGCTATTTTAAAAGCTCCACAGTGACCACTAATCAGGAAAGAAACTGAACAAGGAGCAAAACAACACGTAAGAGTCTTCTCACCTTGCAGGAGATCCTTGCCTGCCCCATCCGAGGGCACACAGGGAAGATGCTAAAGTGCAGCAGAGTGAAAAACAGAAGACATGTTGTGGCCAGCCAGCCACAGACCCACTATATCCCTGCTGTCTGTGAGCTGAGAGCCTGAAGAAGGGCTCAATCACATCTCACCTAGCTGAGCACTGTGAGTGTGAACACTCTCCCCATCTCACATTCTTCTTAATAAAGTGCCTGTCCAAAAGCAGCACTTCACAGAGAAGGATTACTCTTATTAAAGCATTGCACTGGCACAGTGCTCAATCCCTGGAGGCATTCAAGGCCATGGATGGGCCCATGGGCATCCTGAGCTGATGGGAGGCATCCAGCTCACAGCAGGGGTTGGGACTGGATGGTCTGTAAGGTCCCTTCCAACCTGAGCCATTCAGTGATAGCCACCACTTCTGGCAGACGTGCTATGCAAAGCAGCAGGAGAGCCTTTCAAAAATAAATCCCTGTAGAACAGGATCCTCCATCACCACCCCAAAACTCAGGCTGGACACAAAGCATCAAAGCACACCTCATTCATGCCTTCAGCTGCTGTAGAGCAAGTGGCTTTTGTTTTAGAGCAGAAGTTTCTAGAGAAGATGACATTTAAACACATTTTAGAATGATCCTTATAGGAAACAAGATGTCCAAACATGGAATTGATGCTGGCTTTTATTTCAGATGTTGTAATTTTCTGTCATTCATATTTATTCTCTCTCCAAATAGCTCTCTTTCTATTTTTTCTGGGTGCAAGGGGTCAGCAGACACCAGCAGCACAGTGTCAATAGCCTCATCCATAGAAACAGTGGTGACATTTAAGGACTACAATCGGCTAAATAGGAAAGAAAAAGAAGAAAAATTAATATTTAGAGCAGAGAAAAAATACATTGCTTCCATATTTTTTCAACATGATCTTTATTTCCTTCCCCAGTGTCCCTTCCACTCAGCCTCCATTCAGTGCTTCCCAAACTGCCACGTGGACACGTGGGTGTGATGCTGCCGCTTGCCCAGAATAGATAAGGTCTCTTTGCAGCCTGTGCTGATGAAAGCTGTGCAAGAGACGTTTGAGATAAGTGGTTTTGAATCAAGTGGGCAGGGAACCATTCAGAGAGACGGGCAAAAATACGGCTTCATTCCCAGAGGGCACTGAGTGAACACAGATCAAAGCAGAGCTGCATTACAACCTCACCTACAGAGAAAAGGTGATTTTAAGAAGAAAAAGGAAAAAGAAAGAATGTATGTATTATTTTTTTAAAGAAGAATTTAGAGATTGGTTCAAAAACTCTTTTTTATTGTCTTTTACAGCGAAGCCATTTGAATCGAAAAGCTTCTCTTTCAGCACTCAGGGGCACTTAAAGCTCTGAGCAATGCAACAAAGGGTCCCCCAGAAGCCCCACAGCATGGGAGCGGAAACAACGGCCTCCAACTCCACACAGAAAGCTCTTCCACTGCTGGAACCAACGCCCGCCAAAGGAAAAGTGATTTAGCACAAACTGGAGAGAGCCACCTCAACTTTGGGACTGCGAGGAGCGAAACCACAGCTATGGGGCTACAGAAGGAAAGCAGCAAAGGAAGGAGGTGGTTTCTGGCTCAGCATCAGCCTCTCCTCCACCCCGTTCCTCCCTGCTCTCCACCGAGACGGCGAGACGGGCAGACGGTGGAATTCCTCCTGGCTGCCCCACAGCAGCTGCACTGCCCAGATGGGATTTGCAAAGCCCTTGTCCGGTTTAAGTAGATTTTATAAGGGGAGAAAGGTGTTTTCATGGCAGTGTAACTACCAGGAATAGTGGATCTTGCTGCTAAATCCTGCTGAAGTTAAAGCAGTTGGAGAGGGTTTCATCTCCTGCTTAGTCAGTAAAACACCACCATCTTGTTTCCAATGATATAGGAGCTTTAAGACAGATTTGCCATTCTGCAGAGAAAATACCTTTCTTTTCCTAGAGGTGAAGACAAGCCAGGGAAGCAACTGCTCTACACAAGGCAGTTCTGAGAGGTAAGAGCAAGATGGTATTCAGAAGAAACGTTAAAATGCATTAACTTGGCAACCCACATCACATTCCTTCCTACCTGCAATAGTTTCCTTCTCTGAACCCCAGGCTGATGCCTTCCAGTCACATCCCTTCCTCTCGCCATCACTGCAAGCCAGTGTTATTAACACGAATGCTAATGCAGGGCACATTCTAAGCCCCAAATCCAGAAAACAGAGTCCTTATCTTAGTTCCAACATTGCTGGTGCTGATGATGAAGATGAGTTTATACATCAAATAGTTCATGGTAAGTCATGGGAACTTCAAGGTTCCCAACCAACCCTATGAAAAATACATTCAATAAAAGCATTAATTCACAAGTTTAGATATCAGGAAATTTCATTCTGCTCCTACAATACACATGGCCATAAAGCCACATACTCAGGTAATAAAATTCACTTGCTATTTGAAAACATCTGCACAAACCACTGTTTGAACTACTTTTCTTCAAGTATTTTTCCTTCTATGGAAATAATCTCGCTTCTGATGATGACGGCTCTCTTCTGGACTATTGCATTTCAAGGCTTTGCAAGCTGGAAGAGGACTCTGCATTTGTACAAGGGCACCAGCCCTGCTCTGTCACTGCTGCACAGCAATGACCCATTGCACTACAACAGCACAACAGAGTAGGGAGAAAAGCAGCACTTCTCACTCTGCATAACAGAGATGACTGCAGTGAAGTGGCACAAGCCCCAAGAAAGAGAGCCTGGGGAGACATTAGAAGTGCCACCAGTTTGGATGGATCAAGAGAAGACCAGAAACAAAAGGGAGCAGCAGCCTTAGGTGCCCAGATGTGACAATTCCCAAAATTCGTGGTGTTAACTCAGCCAAGGATCCCACCTTGCTGCTATGCACAGTCACCTATTTTGCAGGTTTGTACCAAACCAAGTTCCCAGCATGCTTGGGAACTTGCAGCAGTCTTTCTTCAAAGACCAACCTTGCCATTCAGCAAACCATGGCAGCTAACTAACTCATCACCTGCCCAAGCTGCCTGCACACATTCCTCTTCCCCAAATAAAGTGATTTCTCCATCACCCCACTTCTCCTGAGTTAACAATGACACTCAGTGGCCAGGAGGATTCCCTGCAGTCTACACTCCTGCTACAGCATCCAACAATTAACACCCATTCTATAGACACCGAACAAATAACTTCCATGAGTTTCAGGATCCTAAGGCAGAGCTCAAATTATACAGAAAGATCACGGAAGGAAAGACTTAAGAAAACAGTGAATAAAAACCACAATCTTTTTTCTTTTTTCTTTTTTCTTTTTTTTTTCAGTTTGTGCAGTGACCTGGGAAATATTTTCCATCTATCCACGTCCAGGCTATAAAAGAGCAGAGGAGGCAAAGGCAGCTCTAGACCAAATCATTAAACAGGCACATTCAGGCACCTGCAGTCAAAGCAAATCACACTGCTGCCATGCGAGTCCAAACCATGAGCTGTGGAGTTGCATATTTATAAGATAAAACTTCTGTTCTTTTATCTTCCCCCATCACCAAGTGAGGTTGCCTCGAGAGCTTTGTCCCCTGCTTCCCTTGCACAACAGAATTTTTATCTGCACTTCAGTTCTGATAAGTTGGAGCCCGATGGATAAGCCAAATAGGATCAAAAGAAAATGCTGTTGTGCATGGACAAATAGGCAATGAATAACTTGAGTCTACTCTCAAGCAGCATTTAATCAGAAGGTTTGAAGGATTCCTATACATCTCTCCAGCAACACCAATCACATGGTATGATCCCTTTCAGCTTTGATCTGAGCCCTACGCTGTTCTTCCAATGAACATAACATTTGATTTACAGCATTCCTGTACTGGCAGAAAGCAAGAAGTAGTTAGATGGCATGATTCAGCTATTGTAACATCAGGTATTTCCTAGAACATGCTTCTCATAGTGTTTCTCCTCCCTGAAGTGCTGTTGTGCTTATTATTTTTCAGGAAATGCTTGGTGGGTTCTTTTTTTCCCCCTCAGTATATCACTTCTGGATTGAGCCTTAGGCAGAAGCAAAAAACAAACAAACAAACAAACAAAAAGCAAGAAGGAATTATTTTTTCAATCTATTTTACAATGTAAAACACGTGCAATTTGGAGTACCTGCATACCCTGACAGAATCTTAAAATGCTTATGTTAACAACTCCTAACAATGACGTTTCTGCCCATATAAAATTGCTTGCTTCTCTCTGAACTAAAATATTAACACAGCACAATGGACTCAATGTTCTTAGAAGCCTTTTCCAACCTTCATGATTCTATGGAAAGGTTTCCACCCTATTTATTTGCAAAGGAATTCATTTAAATGTTATAAGGTGTTGTTAGTTTTTTTCCTTTTCATTGTAGGATAACTGTATTTTTCATCATTCCAGTGAGAACATCAGTAAGGTATACCTTATTATTAAATATTATTACAGCTGTCAAGTCAAGCACCCAAAGGATGGGAAATGCAAGAAATTCAGTTTGCCTCCTAGCAGGCACACATTATAATACTAAGTTTGTAATAGGATCTGTCCTTGAGTGCAGTGAATTTTTTATGCTCGGAATTGCACTCACTGAGCATACATTAGGCACCCTGAGTTCATAGAATCACAGATTTGTTTGAGTTGGAAGGAACCTTTAAAAGTCATCTAATCCAAAAGGGACAAAAATTCAAGGTTCCTCGCTGGCTATGCCTGCATCTCTCCATGGCCTGATCCCACTGCCTGAAGCACATCTTTGGGAATGCCCGCCATGAAATACAGCTGGAGGAACTGCAGTAAATTACCAGAAGAATAAGAAGAGCATTCAAAATAAAGACTGTGTGGCTGATCACCGCTCATGAAACCCATTACTTGAGCAGTTCCTCCAGTATCTCATCTGAAGCCAATTATCATTTGGGGAGGAACTGAACTGGCACAGGACTCCCTGCAATGAAGAACCTTTGTGTCCTCTGAAAAGGTGGCCCACGTGTCACCTAGCCATGGGTGAGAGCTGCAAGACACTCAAATATGCTTAAGGACAGAATTCTAAAGGCATCATAGGATCACTGAATCATTAAGGTTGGAAAAGACCACTAAGATCATCTAGTCCAACCATCAACCCATCACCCACTAAACCATATCACTCAGTGCTACATCAGTCTTATCTGGTTTGCATACATCCAGTATAAACTGACACAGTTTGGTGCTGAAGAGCAAACTGTGTCCTCTCACAGCCACCAGGCCTTTCTCAGAGCTAGAGGTACTTCATAATTAGCACCATCTCTTTCAGATAAATAACAGCCTAGAAAACAGCATCCTTTCCCCCCCTCCTTCCTCCCCATTTACCATTCTAATGATGGAGAAATAAATTGAAATGCTCCAGTGTAAAGAAGCGTGAGAGAAATGGGATTCTACCTCCCATGATACATCAATCAGATTCACTGACCAAAAAAACCATTTCTGATTATTAAACAGACATTTAAATTATAATTCAGAATGTCTCCTGCTGCCAAAACAAGAGAACTCAATTTTGCAAAGCTCCAACACATTAACATAAACCCCCACTAGATTCTTCAACTGAGAAAGAAAGCAAAGTGACCCAACGTCTGACTTCTGCCCACAGTAGTCAGCTTCCATAGGAAGAGTAATATCAGATTTACACCAGGGAGGAATTAAGTTAGTTTTACAGATTTGCAGATGGAAATGTGCTGCACATTAACCTACTGCCTTGGTTACATCGGACACACCAGCCAAGCAGGTCACTTTATTTACATGGAAAGTGCTGAGCATCTAATTGCATAGCAGGACCATGCTATCCAGGTAATTACAGGCTACCTGACAACTAATTATTTCTTCTTTTTCCCCCACCCTCAAGCCTGAAGCTGCTACATAGCACTGATTGCACTCCAGCTTTACTCAAACAACCTGCGATAAAAACTCAGTTAACCAAAAAGTCCATTTAGCAAATAATAGCTGCTATTAATATTAATGGCATATGCCCTTTGCTGGAAAAATTACTGCACATGGTATTTACTTACCAACACACCTGCAAGGCTGCTGGAAAGCAAATGAAGGTCAGGCAGAAGTTAAGCACGCTATTTGAGTCCAGGCCTTGCTTAGCTTAGATAACCCAGCAAGAATGGCTGGCTTGAATTGGGAAGGCTCCTGTACAGGTGCCCCCTGAGTTCTCTTTTAAAAAACGTCAAATACCCACCCTAGTGAGGGTTCCCACATTGGGCTGTTGGGAGGTGCCTCCACCCACCATGCACCAACAGTGCTCAGCTGCTTAGTGGATGGGTTCTACCAGATGGAAACAGCCAAGAAGGAGCTGCTTCCTGACCTTGAGAAGCAAGGAATGCTCCCTCCCAGATCTCACAATCTCTTTCCCCACATGCCTTGATGCACAACACAGCTTTTATCCAGATCTGGACCAGCAACATGGATGGAAACCATCTTTCCTACCTCATCTTTCAGAAGCCCAGCCTGTTTCCTGAAAATATACTGGCTTAGTCCTCTCCCTTCTTAATTCTGCTTGAAAATTGCACCTTGGGGTGTTAGGATAAAAGTACAAACAGAAAATAAAGGGATCATCAAAAGAGGAGCTACAGAGAAGAAAGACACAAGAAAGGCATACTATGTCATAACATAATAAAAATAATTCATTACTGTCATCTTACTCACTGAAATCAAAGCATTTCCTAATAGCAAACATTATAATCTATTTACAACAGAAAGAACTGAGGTACAGCAAAATCTTATCCAAAACCCAGCGAGCTGGTAGGAGGGACAGGAATGGCACCAACCTCCTGCTCTGCATCCAGCTCTGCACCACCCAGGAAAACCACACAGCTGACAGGTAGCCAGGAAAACTGGAACACGGAGGGTGAAGAGCAACAGAAGAGCTGTGTGCTGCTCAGTCACTGTGCATGACATTCGATTTTGCTGGCTTTGAATAACTGCAGTACGTCTTCATCAGACCCAGACAGAACGAGATGGATTGAGCTCAAGAAATGCCTTCCCCCCACCACCCCATCTTCAGTGCAAGTTTTCTGTTCAGTCACACTGGCACTGCACGTGTTTAAACATGACTGGGTGAGGTTTGTGCCAGAGCTCTCTGTATTTTTCTGCACACAGTAATACCAAAATAACGAATACACCTCTGAGAGCCATCCCACTGAGACAAAACTGGGCAAGTATTGAAGTATTTATCCAAGCTGTAACTCCTAAGTGTTCAGATTGGATCCAGCAGGTATCTTTTTCACATGAAGAATTTCAACAGCAAAAAGAGGGATTGCTACAGATTAAAAAAATCTTATCTCTCTGCTTCCTAATGGCCAAAAACTGAATTATTTTTGGAAATAAAGCATTGGAAACAGATATTTTTCAGCCAAACTCCACAAAATCTCAGCTTTGCCCAAGAACAACTTGCTTTCAGTTGTCTGAAAAGAAGCTGAAAGGGTTTGTGCATACCCATTCTTTTGGAATCAAGAATGCAGCGTTCCATCGGGAAGCACCGGCAGCCTTCACTCAGGCAAAGAAGTGCAGTGGGGCAGTTGGGGACAGATCCTGCAGGAGTTGGACCCAGTGATACTCATGGAGCCCTTTCAACTCAGGATATTGCATGGCTCTCTGCCCCAGCAGGACACGCAGCTATCTGACACCCAGAGCATGGCCCCGGGTACAAAGAAAGTCCGCCAGCTTCTCCAAAACCTCCGCCTGTTCTTCAGTCCTTCAGTGCACAAACGCAGCAACGCGGATGTTATAAACAAATACAGCGCTCTTCAAAGCACTAAAGGCTCTTTGTTTCGCAGCATAAATGCACTGCTGTGCAGAGGGCCAACCCCAAAGGATCGTCCCTCAAAGCGCCCTTGGGCACGATGGTGTCACTTGGAGTAGAAATGCTAAGACTGACAAACAAGTGACTCATCTGCTGGGCATCGCCAAGCTGCACTCGCTCCAACATCATCTCTGCAACGGTTGCCAGAATATGCGAATTGACTTGATGTGAAGACATTTCTGAACCAAGTCTGTGCCTGTACGAGGAGCGCAGAGGAAGCTCCGTATCGCTTTTTCTTTGGGCTCACTTTGATTCAAGTGTTATAATCCTATTCAAGGCAAAGAGCCGTGCAGACAAATGGTTCCAGCTGTGAGAACTGCCCGGGCGCTGCTTTCACGTGGCGGTGCCACAGAGGTCACATCCAGACTGGTCCCCATCACAACCACTGCCAGCACCAGCAGTGTCCCCATGCATTCACCAGGGTCAGACCTGGACTGACTGCTCATGAGCACCCTGACCGTATTGTACGAACTTTGTGCCAGATTTAAAACTTATTACATAAATTTTTAGCAGGCTTGAAGCAATTTGAGGCTGGAAATATGATTCCGGTGAAGACTTAGCAGAGATTTCTGACATGGAGAAATAGTGAAGCTCTGGATGGGCTCAGCACTGCTCGGCTGTCTCACTGCCCCCAGCCCCTTAAATAAACAGCAGGCACTGTTGGGCTGCAGCTCCATCCCATTGCCAGCCTGGAGGGAATTCACGTCCATGAGCCCAGCATAAGATGACATGCTTATGTAACAGAACAGTTTATATGGCACTGGAGGCCTCCAGACACTGCTTTAATGCCTCATAAACTTGCCGGCTATGGGGCACTGCACATTTGTGCTCCCTTGATCACTATTTCAAGGTTTCCTGGGATTTTCATGCAGCGCTGATGCATTTTATTTAAAATCAAAGGGTATTTCTATACTACACAACTTCGTTGCTTTGTCATCATGCAAAAAGAAATCAAACATTGCATTCCTGTTCACCACCTTTTTCATGCATATCAACTCTATTTCATTAAATTATGCAGAGAGCTGAAAACAACAGCCATCCAGCACCTGCTGCAGGGCCGGCACCACGGCCACACAGTGTTCCTTCATTGCTCCATGAGGTTTTGTCATCTCATTGATTCAGACAAGCAGAAAGCACCAGGCAGAGCACATTGGGCTGATGAAAACCACAGCACCTTCTGGGCTCACTCCCAGAGCACCGAAATCAACATCCCACAGAGTTCTTTGTTATTAGCCACGGGCTGAAATCAGCAACGACTTGCTTCCAGATGAGCTCATGGCTTATGAAACACGGACTAATAAAGATGACATCCATGATGTGTGATCAGGGCACACATCAGCTTTATCACTGATGGGGCCAAGCTTCAGGGAGCTCAGTCTCTGCCAGCACTCAGGCTTTGACTTCTCTAAGCCTGACCCAGCTCTGTTTACGAATGTACCTCAGTCACTTGGGGAAGGTTCTCCAAGGGCTTAGCCTTGTGATGGAAAGCTAGTTGGTTTCTACCCAAAACCAAACCACTTAGGACACCTCAGCCTTGAATTCACTCCAGGTAAGATCAGCAGCAGATGATAGTGCCACGCTCTATAAATGTCACATAACGAGGCCAGAACTGCTTCTGCTGCCATCAGTTATAAAAGACAAGGACCGCTGCGCTCATCTGCTCCTGAGCCAGGGAGCACAGCAGGAGTACTCCAGGTTGAAGCTGTCATGAATCATCCCTGTGCAGTCTAAAATACACATCTTTAGAAGCCATTTTCCTCTGGAAAAGGACTTTCAAACTAGAGCACACCTGGGAAGGAAGCCAAGTACCAGTGCAGGATGGGCGTTGCAGAAGCACTCAAGGAGCTGTGGTTTTTGGGTACCAGCCTAGGGCTGTGCTGAAGCTGGACACCATACAAACACTGCGCAGAGCCTTCACCTCTCCCCAAGAGCCGAAACAACATTGGAGTTTGGACTCCTGCTGATCCCCATTTTGAAGAGCTTCTTTTGTATTTTCTGGTTTTAAAAGATGGAGTAATAAGGCTGCCCGACAGGAGGAAAGGACCTTTTGGATGGTAGAGCTCTCAATGAATCATGGGAGCATTTGGTAACCAAATGCTGGATGTTTTATTCATACCAATTAAGCATTTTTTTGCATCCCCCTGAAGAGTTTCAAAAAATAGCACTTAAAAATAATTTCCAAAGAGTTGATGGAGGACTGTGGAGAAAAGAGTCAGAAATTTTTGTAATCGTGCCCTGGCTAGATACCCCTAAAAATCAGAGGCATATTCTAGAGTTCAACATCTCTGCAGTTGGAAAAGAGAGGGCTTTATCCAAGTTGTGCTTCTCAAAAAGAAAACCTGTGGTCTATTTGGGAAGCAGGAATGGACAAGGAACCAACCAAGGGGTGCTGCTGGACACCCATCGCAGGAAGGGATGCTCCATTTCCAGACACTGGGACAAACCCAATCAGAATACAGGGAACTGGGATGGGTCAGTCTGGAGAAGAGGAGGCTGAGGGGAGACATTATTGCTCCCTACAAGTCCCTGATAGGAGGTTGTGCTGAGGTGAGAGTTGGCCTCTGCTCCCAGGAAATGGTGATCAGATGAGTGCTAATGGCCTTAAGTTGCACCAACAGAGAATAAGGTTGGATTTTAGGAAGAATTTCTCCTCTGAAAGAGCAGCGATGCAGTGGCACAGCTGCCCAGGGGGTGGTGGAGTCACCATCCCTGGAGGTGTCCAAGAACCGTGGAGATGTGGCACTGATGGATGTGGTGAGCTTGGGTTGGTGGGTTGGTTTCGGCCCTGGAGATCTGAGAGGTCTTTTCCAACCTTAGTGATTCTATGCTAGAAGGGCCACAAAAAATAATTTGCTGGGTTTTTTTTTGTTTGTTTTGATTTCTTAACAAAAGAGAATTAGAGGGAAATTATGAAGTACCTTTTTGTCTTCGTTAGGGTCAGAAACCATCATAATAACATCCTTTACATAAATACACATGATGCATTCAGTCTTTGTTGAAGTGGCAGATTTCTTTCCGGTAATTTAATAGTTGAATGAATTTATCATGCAAAAACCAAGCTGCCATCGCTGATATTCACACTGAGCTACTGGAGAGATTTCACAAAACCTACTTGCATTTGACATGCCTCCCAGCTCCAAGCAGTGAGTACACATTCCATGGGACTGTTTGTTCCTGGAAAATGCAGCCCCGGCTCAACTTCATGTATCAGTGTCTAGAACAAACATTTTGTACTTACAAACAGTATCTTAATTGACTACATGAAAAAAGCAGAATATTTGCTCCAAATATGCATGTATTTTCCACATCTCCTACCATATTGTCAAGCATAGGCATTAGGAAAGAAATAAATACCAGAACACATCAAATAAACACATTATACCCAAACTCTGCAGTGTAGTTATAGGTTTTATGCCTGGATCTCTATCCAGGTACCAATGAAATCTGACATTTTTTTCTGGCATGAAAGAAAGTGTGCGTCTCAAGAGAGGCGTGCTGTGAATCAGTGCTGCCATTTCACTCTGAACCAGGCTGTGACCTACTGTGCACCTTCAACTTCTTGAATACTCCTTAACCCTATAATATCTCCCTCACGCAAACCGCAGGTTGAAGCATATTACTGCATTTTAATACTCCAAATAGCTTCTAGTGCTCTGAGTGTGACTCTTCACATTTTTCTTTAATTCCAAACTTTCAAAGACTAGGAATAAATCTCCAGTGATGAGGGCAAAACGATGGCTTCTCACAACAAGCCCTGAAATTTTATGCAGCTCTTATTTACACCCATCTCCATCAGAAGTCACAGATGCTTGAATTAATTTTGGTTAGGGATTAGTAGAAGATACAAAGCATCGTTATTAAGCAGTAAAACTAATTAAATTTCAACAGCATGGGAAATAATATCAGTACAAAAATCTTAATTCCCAAAGCTGCCACTCTCAGTGCCCAGGGGGCTCCTTTACACCAACAGTGGGAGCATTTATATCAAACACTTCTGAAATGAAAGTAGTGCTGAAGAGATGTTCCAAATAATCAGGTACGTTGACTGAATAGCCCCATTCAAAAGGGGGCACAACACCAGACATACCTCATCCTGCAGGATGTCACACATACGAGCCTAACAGAACCATAGCATGGTTGGAGTTGGAAGGGCCCCATAAAGGCCATCTGGTCCCACCCCCAGCACTGAGCAGGGACACCCACAGCTCCATCAGCGCTCACAGCCCATTCCCCAACCTTGGCTGTCTGCAGGGATGGGGCACCACCGCCTCTCTGGGCAGTAATGACTTACAGCCCTCTCTATTTCAGTTTAAGTCAGTTCAAGGCTAAAAGAACAAATATTCCCACAGTTTGAGTTACGCAACTATTTTGTTCCCAAGAAAGAAACTCCACTGCAATTGGACTTTCTTGCATGCACGTTTTCTGACTGTTGCCTTGCATTTTCATAACCAGATCAGAGGTGGGGGCTGCTGTGGACCCTCCTTGACTGTTCCCTACACATTTAATTATGCTTTTCCTTTCTGCAAAATCCCTAATGCCCAGATTAATTATGGCTTCATTTTTCCTGACATTTCAGTTCAGTTTTATTTATCTGTGTATATGCACATAATCATAGAAACAACCAGGTCATCAAGCCCACACATTAACCCATGCCTTTGACCACTCTAGACCATGCCACTCAGCATGACATCTATCCTTTTCTTGAAAACCTCCAGGGATGGCAACTCCACCACCTCCCTGGACATCCTTCCCCAGCACCTCACCACTCCAACCATTTCCCCACACTTTTATGATGTCAGACTTTCATATAACGCATTACTTAGCTCAGAGTAGAGCATCTAAAATCCATTTTTATATTTATGTTGAAGCACTGAAGCTGCCAAACCCACTGAAGACCGCGGTGTCCAAATCAGAAGTTATTTTGGCAGTGCACAAAGCTACATGTGATGTGTCCGGCACTACAGCAAAAGATCCATCAGCTTTTTCTAACAGGAGGTATTTTTCTTAAGTGCAAAATATTTAACATTGCAACAGCTGCTAAACTCATTAAGCAGCTCAGACAATGATCACACCATTACCATAATTCCATTTAAAGTACTTGCCTCTTTTCAGAGGAAAACGATGCACTCATTAGAACACATGATTAGCATCCTTGTTTGTTGTGAAGGCCAGAAGTGAACCAAAACTTACTCATTTTCCTTTAATCAAGGATTCAATTAGAAAAATCAATGACATACTGAGGTCACAAGATTTCCATGTCCTGATCTTTTCACTAAAGACGACAAATTTCGTTTGACTTCAAAACCTGAGCAAATTAGGCTCCTTTTTTTGTGAATTAGCACCAGTATGAGCTTTGTTAATCATATCATAGAATCATTAAGATCACCAAGTCCAACCATCAACCCATCACTACCATACCACTAACCATGTCCCTGAGCACATGTCAATGGTTCTTGAAAACCTCCAGAGAGGCAGTCTACCCTATTTACAATTACAATTATTTCTCTCATGGCTTGTAGGTGTTTAGAAAATGCACATTTTAAAGCTGCCAGGTAGGAGATATAACCACATACAACATCATGCCCCGCTGGAGCAGCTGCCCAGAGAGGTTGCGGATGCCCCATCTCTGGAGGTGTTCAAGGCCAGGTTGGATGGGGCCCTGGTCAGTGTGGTCTGATATTAAATATGGAGGCTGGTGGCCCTGCCTGTGGCAGGGGGGCTGGAGATTCATGAGGGGTCCCTTCCAACCCTGGCCATTCTGTGATTCTGTTAACCATCTCCTGCAATTCAAAAACTAGAAGACATCACTTGAAATGACAGGGCAAGAGGCTGCAAACAAAGACCAGAAGGTACTTTATGGCAATGATAAGTAATAAAAATGGGGAGTGGGAAGTGTTGGGTTTTATAGTCAAAAGCCAATGAAGAGCCAACATTGCCAAGATCACATCTCCCAGTGTCTGAGGATCAGTGTACACAGGGATTTCTGTTCTCTTACTCTCAAAGATTTGTAAAAGTGCTCAGAAGTTCTTTCCTTAAGATCCCACAGCATTAAGTCTAGGAAGAACATGAATTTCTTCATTAACCCAAGAGCTCCAGTATTCTTTCTTGGAGATTTCTTTCGTGTTAGGGATTTTTCTTTCCTCTCACAGAAGAATCAGGGCAAGAACTGAGGATGACACCCAGAGATAACACAGCTCAAGTCAGCCCACAGCATCACATACAGAAAACATCACCAGGATGTTCATAATGACATCCTACAAGTAGAAGGAATGCATGCAGGCAAACCTGTTCAAATGTAATCTGGAGCAGAAGCAATCCTTTAGTCACCCACACATGCTTGCACATCTTCCATTTCAGGCTACAAAAGCTTGGATTCAGGCTGACAAAAAAGACTGAAGCAATAGAATGGGAAGAAATGCAATTAGTGAGCTGGGCAGGCCCTGGGAGCAGCATGAGGGGGGTGATAAATGTCCCAAAGTAAAGATCAATGGTTAGAAGATAAAAGTATTGGTTTTGGAGTCTAAAAGTGCTGTACAGTTAGAGTAACAAGTATTTCCAAGACTGTCAAAAGTTGTATGTCCTTGTTTGCAGACAAATAGTGTGGCTCCTATCTGACAGCAGACGCACTGGTTGTATATCAGAGAGCTTTTACAAACTGACCTGCTCCAGGAGGATTTCCTATATCTACCTGGGGTTATTCCCCCTTACTTGGAAACTCCCAGTAGCAATTTGGCAGCTCCTAGAAGCATAACAATAGCAATAACATGTTTATTAGCACACAGTCATAAACATAAAACCCAAATAAGTAATAATCAGTACAAAGCATGGATTTGATGCATTTACCAGGTGAGAGCTGCTTTTTTCCTCAGTGCAGCTGTGCATATACATAGCCCACACAACCACACAGCCTGCACTACACTACTATTGCCCAGGGAGGTGCTGGAGTCACTGTGCTCAGGAGGCGTTCAGGAAGGTGTTCAGGAGCCGTAGAGATGTGGCACTGGGGGATGTGGTCAGTAGACTTGGTGGAGGTGGGTTGGACTTAGTGATCTGAGAGGTCTTTTCCAATCTTAATGATCTTAAAACTTAAAAATAACTGCCATTTAAAGAGATAGTTTGCTATTAAATAATCATAACAAAAGAAGTTATACTAAAAGTAACTCAGGGACCAGGGAAACCTGGGAGTTTTTGCCTCATGATGAAGCCAAAAAGCTACAGAGCATCCACAATACATATTGATGAAATCTATTCCTCCACTTACCACAAAGGAGGTTAAAAACAATAATGTTTCAGTGTGATTTCTGTCTTGATTCACCCTTCTAATCTGACCAGTAGAGACAATGTTACACACTTGCTAGGAAGCTATTCTCTCAGAACTGGAACACAAGAGGTCTTCCTGCTTTCTCCAATTGTTGAAGAAGATGCCCATCACAGATGGTCCATTAAGGAGAACTGGATTTAAGAGATTACTAGTGTGTTGGCATATCACACTTGGTTTTACTCCTACTATAATAAGCAACACTATAAATGAATTAATAGTGAGAACTACCTTTGTCATTCAATCATTCTTACAGTGATTGCCAAGCTTTATGCATGGTTAAGGTCATAGCTGCAGCAAAATCACCACCCCCATCCCCATAGGGGCCACCTTGCCCCAACCCCTCTCATGCCATCAGGAGCCTCAGGCTCTGGCCAATCCATACGAATGCCTGACATTTAATTCTTGGCTCTGTCTGCTGGAGAAGAGCTTTCCCACTGCTGCTTTCAGTACACAGCAGCTCTCTTCCTGCAGTGACAGCATATGGCAGGAAGCAATGACTTCTGCCAGGGTGCCAAACACCATTTGTTAGGCTCATACCATAATTTTTGCTGCTGCAGCCACCAGTATGAAGAGGTTTTGCTGACTTTCAGCTGCACACCAAGATGCCCCACTGCCCAATTCCTAACAGATGGGTTTGCACCAACAAACCGTGCTCCTCTTTCCCAACCTGGAATGTTGTAGCCTGCATTCCTGGCCCAGCCCTGAAGTCCTCACCCAATGTCCCTCTGCACCAAGCCAGGGTCACCAGGCACCTTGCACAGATTTGCACACGCTTGGGAAAGAGACATTCTGTCTCACCGGAGGCCACAGACCCTCTATGGCCTCCAATTAGATGCTCCTGCCATGGCTTCCCCACCACCTGCAAGGTTTCCAAACAGTGCAACCCTGCCCTCAGCAAATCCTTCTGGAACCCTTCCTGCTCTCAATAAATAAAGTCAGAAAGTGCTCTTTGCAGGTTGCTATAGAAGCACTGCTGACAGCTCAGAGACATTTCTCTGTCAATTCCTCTCATTGCTCCAGCATGAGAGAAAGAAAAAAGAAAGGACAAAGAGAAATTATGTCTTCATTGTTGTTGTTGCTTCCCCTAATTACTATGATAGTAGCTAGTGTGAAAACATCAAAAACAAATATTTCTAGTCCATCACAATATCTCTGCCTCCTTCACAAAGAAAAAGTCATTTGATAATCCCACTAGATTTCTTGACACTGAAGCCAAGAAATGTAATAGCTAACAGCCACTTCCCAAATATCTGTTTAAATTCCACACAGCGCACGCACACAGTTACTCAGAAACTTCGGAAACAGAGAATATAAAGAAAAAAAAAATAGCAACAACAACAAAAAACCTACAACTCACAATATAAAGACTGTGACATCTTTCAGATGCAGTGGTGGTGATGATGACCAGATAGGGTATGATATCATCCACCTACATGCACTACTGTGCAATTATGGTGCAGAGATCTTTGCAGACCCTGCAGAAAATTAACGAGACTCACCCATGTGTTGGATGGGGACCTGGTGCCTGATCAACTCTGCCTGCAGTAATGGGGTTGGAACTGGATGGTCTTTGAAGTCCCTTCCAACCCAAGCCATTCTGTGATTCTATGACTCAAACAAAAACTCCTAAGGAGTTATTACTTAAATGGATCCCATTTTTACCAACTATCTCCTTCTTCTGATGACAGTGAATACAGTGCCAACATTTTGTTTCTGAAACACGGCTGCTATTGTCAGCACATTTTGACTCACTGGCATGTCACAACTGTAGATGACATTTTTTGATTTCTGCTTGTGCAAACCATGGGCTCATTCCAAACCCACATATCACAGCCTGTGGCAAGGGGGACTGGAACTTGATGATCCTTGAGGTCCCTTCCAACCCAAGCCATTCCATGATCTACCAATGTAACAAGTGAAGTATCATAAAACTAGATTTAATTAAACAAGAAATAAATAAGAAATCCATACTCCCTGCTTCCAAGAGCCATGAATGGTGTGATATGCCTGAATCAAATTCTGACTTGATATTTCTTTCAGCTGGAGGTGTTCCAGAAGCAGAGATATGGCACTGAGGGACATAGTCAGTGGGCATGGTTGGGATGGGTTTGCAATGGAATTAATGATCTTAGTGGTCTTCTCCAACCATAACAATTCTATGACTTTTTTTCCCACACTGAAAGATAAGGAGGAATTAAAAACAGTAATTTGTATTACAAATTCCATTTCATTGCCGTCCTTTTAAGATACGGATTCAGGTTTCTTCTGCCTGCCATATAAAACTTTCCTGTTCAACCTATTGTAGAGAACATGCCTTAGCAGGGTGGTTGGACTGAACAACCTCTAGAGGTCCCTTCCAACCCTATGATTCTATGAAAACTGCTGGGTTTACATGTTTACATGCTGCTACTGATGCAGCCACACTGCAAGTTCTGCGTTTCAATTGCAACAGGAGGAACTGCCCTGAATTCACCAGCCCAGCAGAACTAACTCACAGCGATGGCTGCCAACAGCTTCACAAGGCATTAATCAGGGCTCAACACCATTTCTCCATAAGAGAATGCCAAAGGCTAATTCGTAATACAATTGGCTAAATTGCTAGAAATTCTGTGACAAAAAAAAACACACAGAAAGGACTGATACCTCAAAGCCTGGTCTAATTAGCACAGATGGAGAGCAGGGAGAAGGTCAGGCTGGATAACAACTGCTGGAGAGAAAGAAGGGCTTGTACCAGTGAGATGCTCGAGTTGCTTTTGCACCTCCAGATATGATCGGCTGCACTCCCTATGACTTCAGTAGCCCTCTCAGAGCTGTTAGGCTTTCCTCACTTATAATTTGCCAGGCATGGGTGGCAGGAGAGAGCATGAGATTCGTGCAGAAGAGGCTCTTCAGTTCCAGATTTGTACGTCATGCACCACTTTGTTTGTGGCAAGGTCTGCAAAGGGTACAGTGGAGCAGGAACAACAAGTTAAAGATAGGCAGATGTCTTCATTACCAAGTTGCAAGCTCTAGCCTGGCCTTTGGTGACATGGCCCTGGGATAAAATCCCTTGTTTTCTGTCTCATTATTGTCTTCTGCAAAATGGATGCTGTCAAGGCAGAAGAGGAAACATTCGTGCTCATGTACAAAAAGCAGCACTTTGAGATGAAGGACTTTTCACACCGCCTTGCCAACCACAGCCATGCCTTCAGCTGCTTAGAAACGTCACTCCAACCACTCAGAATGCATTAAGAAGTACCAGCTAATGTTATTCTCAAAGATCTACATGGATCTGGAAAAATCCGGAAGGTTGAGTTTTTAATTGGAATATACACAGGGGGCCTGGGAACAGAGAGAGGTATGATAGGATTACTCCTTTTAAACATTGAGAAAATTAAGATTTCTTCACCATCTCTGGCAGCCTCTCTTAAGAGCTCAAGCAGTTAGAGAGGTAAACTTTACACCCTCAGGGAAGGAAGGAGCAATATTTAATCAGTAACAGCCTTAATCTTTACTGCATATTGAGTCTACCTATTGATTTCCAAAAGTTAAAAATCTATTTCACTGGAGATCTGTGTGCAGCCCAATTAAAACCACTTTCTCCTCCAATTACGTGACACAGGACTGCAATAACACCACCTGGAAGGTCAGCTACCGTGGGCCTGTATTTGCTTTGCTGGATTTACACAATAGCCAGAGACCAGCCATTGTGCTCAAGGAGCAGCACCATAGAGTCATAGGAGATAGAAGGGACATGGGGAAATCACCGAGGTCAACCTTTTTGGGTGATACTTGTTCATGTACATTGAATTATCCAGTTCTCTGGGAGACAGCAGCATGGAGTCCACTCGCACCTCACATTTCAGCTTCACTACATCAGAAGGGAAGGAGCCAGCAGCAAAAGAAATGGGCTACCCTCTGCACTCTTATTTTGCTCCATGAAATCACAGAACCGCTGAAACATTTATGCACAGAAGCTCCCAGACGCTGACTCTTTTAAAGCCTTCTTCCATCAGAAAGATGTGGTTTAAAGTAAAATAAATATTTTTATATGGAAAATACCATTTGACAGCATACTAACAATCGACCTGAACAAACTCCTGTTTTTAATCTGAGAACATAAGTACTCCATCGGGGAAAATGGAAGAAACTTAAAAGGTGAGAGGAAACAAAATCCAGAAAAGGAAAATGGAAAAGTCAATACACGCGCTGCCAAAGCGGCACTGGAAATTTATAGCAAGCGTGCTTTTGTTTGGGAACCACTCCAGGAAGCACGGAAGGTGGAAGCAGCTGGTCCACGTTTACACAGGCACTCAGAGGATCAAAACCCAGGAAGGCTCAGCTCGGAGTGTTTGCAGCTCTCTGGCAGCAGTCACCAGATGGAGAGGCCTCGGAGCAGTGGTTTCTCTGGAGCAGCAGTGGTTTCTCTTGCTCTGCACATGCTTATTTCACATCATAACTCATTGCAGGTTCTGTTGTGGTAAGGGTATCACACACATCCCCCCGCACAGTGCAATGTCTCCTTGGGCTGCATGTCTTCATCACCTCCCATGGGTTCACACTGGTTATGACAAGAGAGCATTACAGACAACCACCTGTCCTTCAGCACTGATATCACTGCAGCAGTTGAATCCCAAGCTGAGTCCTCTCTTGCTCTTTGAGTAATACCTTAAAAAGGATAAGAGAGACGCTTTCCTAAATACACCTTAACCAATTCAGTTTATCCTTGTGAAGTCAAAGTTACTCCCGGGGAGAAGAAAACAGCCACATTCCCTCCTTGGCAAGCCAGGCAATTAGAAGAAGACTCTTGTTTGTACACAAGTGGTTGAGCTACGATCACTCTTTTTAAGGCCAAACCACACTGATTTCTACATGATGATGATGATTCTTCCATTCATGAGAGCTCATTCATCCCTCATGGCAGTGTCAAGAATAGCAGTAAGCCTTGATACTTCTCCCAGAAATGACTACACTTACAAAAGTGCACTGAAGTGAAAGGATATTGCATTTTTTCCCTTCCCCTCCCCCCCCCCCTTTTTTCCCCCCCCCCCTTTTTTTGTTTTTGTTGGGGTTTTTTTTTTTTTAAAGGATTTCTTTCTGGCTCACTCCTTCCAGAACCAATTTTCAACAAATCCAAGAATTTCTGACACTGCAGGAGCTCATATTCTCCCTCTGCCCTCAGTTTCCCAGTGAGGATTTCATTACAACCTCTGTCCTCCCCATCTTCTTTCTCAAGTTTCAAGAACTGGAATGGAAGTGTTTAAACGCACAGCAGTCATCTGCTCTACCATTTTGTTTCATTCAAAGAAGCTTTGCAAGAGATAATGGATGCTGAATATCAGTCAAATTGCATAACCCAGCCACCCACCATCAGGCTGCTTCACTCAAATTTGGCTATATCTTCCCCTTGCCAAACTGTTCTTGCAGCAGGCCCCTCACTTGGCAGAAGTGCTGCTGCTATTCTGGCTGTAGAACACATTTAAGGGGAACGCTTTGTTCCACTGTGTCAAATTCATTCTCAGCAAACCCTTCTTTCCCACTTGCCACACTCCCTACTCCTTTCCGGAAAAAGACACTGACATCAGATCAGCCCCAGCCCCTGTCCTGCCCCATCCAGCAGCCAGCTCCACCACACTGCCATTCCTTGTAAACCCTGAACGAATGTCAGATCCTGCTGCTGGAACCACCTATCCTGATGTAATTCATCCCAATGGGCAGCATGAAAAACACCCAGTAACGGATGCACGGTGACAGGAGGTGTGCTCAGAAGCTGATCTTCAGCCCAGATCTGAGTTTTTATGCAACCATGAAAAGATTGCATGACCATGACATGTTGTATGCCACTCTTATGCCTTGGTTCCTACTATACAAACTGTGCATCATAAAATTCCTAGAAGAGATCAGTGGACAGAATTAGAGGAGAACATTTATCTGGCTGTTTGGTTTTTTTTTTTTAACTTTCTCAGCACAGCTGGAGAGTGCTGTACCAACCTGCTCTGCTCCCTGCCCAAGGCATCACCATCCCAGGTTGTCCAGAGAGGCAATGGTGTCCCTTCCTGCAGACAGCCAAGGTCAGGAGATGGGCTGTGAGCACTGACGGAACTGTAGGTGTCCCTGTTTGGTGCAGGGGTGGCACCAGATGGCCTTTATGGGTCCCTTCCAACTCCAACCATTCAGTCATTCTATAACCTCCATTGGGACTCAGGGGCAAAAAGGACAGTGAGGGCTGCTTTGAACCCAGACCTCTGAACAGGATGGAAAAAATGATTATTTTAATTTACAAGAAGTGCTGCTAATCCCACTAACGAGTCACAGAAGACATTCCTTATTCCATGAACAAATCTAAGAGGCAACTGCTTCAGTACCAAATGGGAGCACCAGGAATTAAAAAGTCATATGGAGAAACACTAGGATGTAATCTGCCCACAACTCCCAAACAAAGTCATGCAGGCACAAACATACACTGAAACATAAGAAACAGATAAGCATCCACCACAGAGAGTGGAATAGCATGACTTACAACATAACCAGCACTTATATCTAAATTTACCTTAAAATCATTCACCCTTTCAGAGTTAGTGGTGCTGCTGAGTGATTTCTATTCCACGTGATGACTTCCTAAATGGAAAAGCACTCTCAAGTTATGACAATAATGAGAGAAGTCTGTGATAGCATTTAAAATCACCCATTTCTCCTTTGAAAAAAAAAAAAAAAAAAAAAAAAAAATCTAAGTATGCTCTACATACCAATTTATAAACTGCTTCAAGTTGGTTCTCTGTGATGAATTTAATCCCAGAGCAGCAACCTCAGCTCCAGCTTACATGGATCTGTACGGTGCTCCGTTGCCCTCTGGGTGTTGGTTTGAGATCCCCCAACAAAACACACCTGAGAGCAATCTGGTAATTAACTGAGATTAACCTCAGCTGAGTTCCCAAAGGGGCAAATGACTCAAAGTTGAAAGGCCTCTTGATACAACCACAGCCTGATAGCCTTTGGACAAGGGTGATTATGGGCTGGAGGACACCTGAGCAATGGGGTCAATTGATGGCCGAGAGAAGGGCGTGCTTGAAGCATAAGAAGATGCACCCCTTTTAGTATGTAATCACTGTGTCCTCTGAGCCTGCCAGAATGCAATCAGCCAAAAAAACTACCAAGGACACAGAATTGTGTTTGGTTTCTTTAATAAACTGTTCTAACATCCATCGTTTCCACATTGCTTGAAGAAAAAGTGCTCTCATGACCTTTGTTGCTGCTCCTGGGTCTGCTGTCCGGGCTGGTTTCTGTGCAGACCTATCAAAACTGAACAGCTGGTGAAATTTTTTTTCTTCTTAATATACAGCAGTAAATGTTGCTGTTAGAGAAAGGAGATTTGCACTTCTCTGTTGGGAAATGACATGATCAGAGGAATAAGCGACACCAAACTGAATATTCATCCTTTGTGTTCCTGGTTCTTAGAATAGAGCTTGAGTAACTTGAAAGGGACAAACAGGGACCTTCCAGAAAACCAGCGCTGCAATGTTAGAATAATTCCTGGCACTCTCTTACCTTACTGATGAAGTCTCAGGTGAGCTTCAGACTTAAATAACCCCACAGCTGCAGCACAGCCTGAACTCAGAGAGACGCCTGAGGAAAACACGTTGAACTTTGTGTTATTACTTAGCACTGATGATGATTTAGGTTGATTGGTTTCTGAATGAAATCATCCATTTAAGATACTGCTATCTCCAGAAAATTAAAGGCAAAGATCCTGAAAATCAGCACACCTATTTCCTAAGGGTGAGGGTGAACAAAGTAAGGAGGGAAGGAGTGTGGGGGCAGTAAACCCCAGCTGTCCTGGCAATGGAATATGTAAAATTAAAGTAAATAAGTAAATAGAGATGCAGGAGAGAATAAAGAAGCAAAGGACCCCAGGGGTAAGAAACTTCTATAGGAGACAAATGTACAGCTGCCTGCTTCCCCCTCTGGCAGCAGCAGCTTTGCATGTTCATCAAATCAGAATCATCAAATGCTGTGGACTTTCAGCACCTTCTACAGAGCTTCTGAGTTCTGCAGATGAAGCGATGCTGTACGCCCTGCCAGGGCCACACAGCCCCAGACTTCACAAACACAACTGGTTTTTGGCGGTGTATCTGAAGGATTAGACCCTATCCCTCATAGGGTAAAGCTTAATGAATGTGTGCCTTATCAGATGGCTGGAACAGCTGGAAGTAGTAATGTGCTATAATGTAAAGAAGCAGTAAAATGCATCCTAATGACTGTCACTCAGCCAGCAGTTGCTGTGCAATGTGCATAAGAAACACTTTGAATCCTTTCTAAATAACTGGCGTTATGTGTTTATGCAGGACTGGAATTGCATATTAAGACACACCTGGTTTATTCTTCAGAAGCAGTGTGTATTTACTATGCCTGTGATAGCTGTATAGACTCAAACCTCATTTTTTTAAATGATTAATCGGGTATTTAATTAGCATGCATTAACATATGAGTTATATACATCCCAGTTGTGAATGCAAATATAATTCTAATAATTACATGATTAGTTATGCGTCCAAGAGTCTAATACATAATGCAGTGCAGGCAGCTTCCCTTGCTGGAGAAAAATAGCACAGAATACACGGAGCGTAACTGAAAAAATGCTTAAATTCCATTTTCAGAGTGGAATTCGATCTACAGCAAGAGTTCTGAGGCTTCTTAGTGGCCCAACCCAATGGAACACCTCCATGCCCCATCCCTGCAGACAGCCACAGTCAGGGGACGGGCTCTGAGCACTGAAGGAGCTGTGGGTGTCCCTGCTCAGTGCAGGAGTGCAAGATGGCCTTTAGGGGTTCCTTCCAACTCCAATCATCCTGTGGTTCTACAATTCTTTCTGGAATATAAGTAAGGCTCTTTTGCAGCACTGCGACTTCCCCTGCTGCTGATAGGTAAAGCTGCTGCTGTTCTTGCGTGCGCTCCCCCAGAGCACTGAAAAAGGCAGAGAAATCCCAGCTCCTCTTCTGGGCTTCAGCAAAATATGCTCCCCTTAATTGGTGTCTGTGAAACAAAACTGTCAGGCCAATTCTCAGCTGCCATGCTGCCTCCTGTCCCTCCTTTCCAACAGTCCCACACCTCATATTCACATGCTTTTGGACCAGCTGTTGCATACTTTAGGTATTTCTATTTCTACCTATAGCCCATGGTATGGGAACTCTGCCCAGAGCTGTGGGTGCCCCATGGCCAGGCTGGATGGGGCCCCGGGCAGTCTGAGCTGGTGAGGACACCCAGGGGTTGGAACTGGATAATTTTTCAGGTCCCTCTCAACCATTCCATGATCCTACAAAAAGGAGATCAGCCTATTTGGCTATGGCTGCACAAATGCAGCTGACTATAAATACTGAGGACTTACTGCTGGAGACGAGCCCTTCACATCAAATCCATCATGGGGGTTAGCATCACCAAAGCATCTCTTCTGAAGATGCCTGGACAAACAGCAATGCCCAGGGCTACCGACCCCCCTTTGCCAACCCTAGGTACATTTATATTAAAAGGACACATTAATATTGCATGCTTTGAGAGTAAATACACATGAATTATTGCTGACGGTGAAGGCAAAGGCATGGATTCCCATCTGGAAGAGGGGAACAGCTTGATGGCTCTGGGGTCAGGGACATGCCTGCTGCACCACGAGCAGCTCAGATGGCACAGCAGGGTTGGATGTTCCCTTTGCAGTATGTCACATAATTCTGGGCTTTTGTGCAAACTGCCAGGAGACAAGGAAAACACAGCATTACTGGGGGAAAATCAAATATTCCATTTTCTAGACAAACCGTAGGAGCTCTGGGCTGTCTTTGGTAATAAAAGTATTAGTGTTTCTACATAAATGTGCTGGCCTAGTCCCAGGCTGATTAGTGAAGAATAACAAGCCTACCTGGCCATCTGCAGCCTGCAGAGAAAGAGCTGTGCTCTTGGAGTTTTTAAAAACTGATTTTCTCACTGCATGCAATCTGCAGTGAAATAAAAAAAAGTGTTCAGCCCTATTCCAAGAAATAAATGAACAGATCCCTGCGGTTCCTTTATCCTTGCTCCTCTCTCCTTGCATCCATTCACACCCAGCATGGCCAGCACAGCACCCATGGGTGAGCCCCAGGGGAGCCCCCAGCTCAGCATGACCCAGCACAGGGTGAGGCTTCTGCTCTGCTGGGTCAGGGCTTTTTAAATCAACTGGAAGGCAGATGTAAAGGAAGACAAAGTCTGGGGCCTGATCCAAAGGCAATGGAAAGCCTGGGACAAAAAGGACTTCACTGTGCTCTCTAAGCCTATGTGAGCACCCCCACAGCTGCAATTTGCAGTGGCTGAAATCCCCCTTAGCAGAGACGTCTGACACTGATAGGCTCTGACACACACCCTCAGATCACTGCACCAGTTAGAATGAAAATACAACAAACAGTTCCCAGCTTCTCCAGAGGCAACTCAACCTGGAGGCCGAAGTCAGTGTACTGAAAAGTCCTGGCAGCGAGTGGAGTCACTGCTCTGCTCTGCACTGTGCACCTGCACAAGTCTGCAGGAGGGAGATAACGGGGAGAGATGTGGCTGAATGCAGACACCCATCAGCCCAGCCCTGACAGCTGTGCCAGCAGTGAGGTTACGGCAGGAGACATGCACATCCTGCACAGCATCCTCGCTGTCACGCCAGAGTCATACAGTCACAGAATGGCTTTGGTTGGAGGGGACCTTAAAGATCATCCAGTTCTGCCCTTCTGCTGCAGGCTGAGTGCCACTCACAGGTCAGGCTGCACAGGGCCCATCCAAGCTGGCCTTGAATGCCTCCAGAATCACTGCTCCACTCCAGCATCCCCAGGGCTGGATCCAGCTCTGCTCTGAAGCTCTGTTTAGAGAGGTAGATGTGGGTTCCTGTTTGGTGTGGGGCTTTTTTTAATTGCTGGATTCCTCTGAAGGCCATTGAAATGTAGGGACATCAGCTCCCACTGCCTCAAGTGAGTTCCCACCCACATGGCAAGTGTGAACATTGACTTTGGGAAAAGGAGATTGCTAGGGCTCCCATCTTTTCCTAATGTCTACCAAGCCCCTCCAAGCAGATATCTTTGTGCTGTGCAATCAATGGGCACACAAAGAAATGCTGCCCAGGGAGGGCAGCAGCTCAAGGAGAGCTCCCAAGTATCTGAAACCCTTTATTAACAAAAGATTGAGTTCCACTCTAAGGTAACAGTGGGTTGAGTTTGTACAGGAAATGACTCGGAGCAGTTAGAATGTATTTTTGCCATCATAAAATGATCTCTTCTCAAGAGTTCTAATATAAGAAGATCCTCAAGGCTCTGCTGGAGCCCTGACTGCTCTGTCATTAGAACAGCATGCAATCTGCACTCCTCTTCTACTGCAAAAATTGGGGATAAAGCCTTTGATCTCCCTTTTCTTGTGGCACACCACAGTCTTTGTCAGGGATACTTCTCAGGACCTGAGATCTCAGGCTTCTTTCTGAGCCTTGAGGGCAGTGGAAGAGCAGGAGGAGGAAGAGCAGATCCTGCAGATTTAAATTTAAGGGGATGCTTGACTGCAGGAGACAGATGTCAATGAAAGTATTAATGATGAGCTTTCAGAAGAAGGGGGTGCCATTTGGTTTTGCTTATAGCTTTGCAAACCACGAGTGCAAACCGCTGAGATGCGTGAGTTACACACAGCCCATGGCTTTTTTCTTTTTTTTTAAATAACTCTTTGCACCTGAGTGAATCAAAGAATCATAGAATCACTGAGATTGGAAAAGAGCTCTCAGATCCCCAAGTCCAACCCCAGCCCATCCCACCATGCCCACTGACCACAGTGCCACATCTCCACAGTTCCCAAACACCCCCAGGGACAGTGACACCCCCCCTGGCAGCTGTGCCACTGCATCACCACTTTTTCAGAGAATACCTTATTCCTAACATCCAACCTGAGGATTCTTCCTCAGAAACTATTTCAATGACAGATGAACACCTGTGCACAATGTGGCAGAAAGCAAACATTGCTCCAAGGAGCTTCAATTGCCAAGCTGCAGAGATTATCTATCAGCGTGTTTGCAACTTGAGAAAAGGCTGCTTGGCACATGCTATTCATTTAAGCAATGCAGCCAGATCAGTCTCTGTGTGTCCCAGGGGATGTTATGCTGCAGTTGCTTTCGCTGTCTCTTTGTCATCCACTTCCATCACAGCATTACATTCCACTTCCAGACACTAAACCAACAGATGATAGCGCCGAGCTGCTATGTTTGGGAGAAAGAAATGAATGCATAGATCCCATCCGGCAGCACGTGTTTGGGATCTGAGAAACCTCACCACAGGGCTCCTCCAGAGCTGGCTCAGTCTCTGCCCTTCTCAGGCAGATGCTGTATGAGGACCTCTGTGATTTGGCAGGTCCTAGCAGGGAGCCTTGGCTCCTGAGCACTCTCACTGCCCTCCTCCTGCCCAGCACGCCCTTACGTGAAGTTGTCTGCAGCCATCAGTGCACATTATTGGTGTGAGGACGGTTGGACTAGATGGTCTTAGAGGTCTTTTCCAACCTTAATGATTCCATGATTCTATGACCAGAACCTCCCTGCCACCTCCAGGACCTCACCTTCCAGCCCCATCTATACTCTGACCTCACAAGCCAGCAATGGTGCACCAGCTGTTCCCCTGATAAAGAACACATTGGACACAAATGGTCCTACACTGCTCTTATCTACAACCTAATAAGCAGACTATTAGAAAATTCTAAAATTAAGCTCCGAGCATCTGGAAAAAAAAAATACTGTCAAGAACAGAGAATAAGACTCAAAGCAGAGCTGGCTATGGTTTGGCACATTAGGAAGGTAGCTGGGTCTGGTTTGGCACATTAGAACAAATGCCACCAAAGGGGAAATTTTGTGTGTGAACCACATTACTCATCATCTTCATATCAATACCTTTTAGAGCATTACAAGAAAGGAAAACCTCAGGGGATTAAATACATTTTGAGATTCATAAAAGACACATTGCTCCTCGATTCCTTGACTTTGTGTGCAGTATGTCTCTGAGGTCCTACTCTGACATTAACTCTGCACTGAGCTCCGTATTTCCATCCAATTAAAACACACCTTCCTGAAAGGCATTTGCAGCCCTCACTCAGATTGTCTGGAGAAATGGAAAATTCGCTGCTCCTCCTGTCACCCACACTGCTGAAAAATGCACATCAGGGTGTGCGTGGCCAAATGGGAACCTCCAGCATCCTGCTCTGTGCTGTGCCCCGCTCAACTCTCTGCTTAGAGCCCTGCTTGTCTCTGCCATCTCCTGGGCTTGCTCAAAACACAACAGGCAGCGTGGCAGGCAACAAAACACCATTTCTCCTCCCTTTGGCCCTCTGTCCCAGCTGCTAAATGAGGACAGAAGAAAACAGAGCAGAAACAAAAAGGAGACGGGGCTGCGAAAGCTGCATGCAGCCCAGAGATGTCGGCCTGTGCCAAAGCCGGATCTCATTCAGAGGCCATGCAGTCCATGGGTGCAGGCAGGTCCTGGCCTCGGTGCAGCACTGCCGCATTCCCAGCTGTCAGCCCAGCTGTGCCCAGGAATGCAGTGGCCGTGGCGCTGGCCCGGGACAGAGCCCCAATTTTGGGTGGGAAAAACATCCTCCATCTCACGCCTGTGTTTAAACTTCGCCTGTGCGCTCACCGATCCGACCTCTGCCTGAGATTCGATTGAGATCCCACTCTCTCAGCATTCAAATCTGCTATTTTGTTGAATAAGCTTTTAACAGATACGTGCAATCACGAGCAGCACCGGGCAGCAGGGCAGAGTTACGTGTGTGTTTGTTAACTTACAGCAAAGTACATCCAAGCGGCCAAGGCAGCATCCTGTATTGCTCAGTCCTGCTCCTACGGTGAGTCCTGCTGAGTGGTGAGTGCCACCACTTCGGAGCACTGTGCAGAGGCTCAGAGCACCGCTCCCAAACGCACGCTGAGCAGGGATTAAAACAGGCAAATGAGCACAGAGCATTCTGGGTGCAGGCATAAAGGGCAGTTAATTCCTATTGGAAATCAATGGGCGCTGAGGGAATGCAGCTCTCCTGTACCTCGGAAATGTGTCAGTTAACGATAGCTGGCCTCAATCTCTGCTTTCTCTGAGACAGTAACGTGAGGCGTTCGCTGATTTTGCAGATTTCCCACCTAACCGCTCAGAAAACTTTCCGTGAAGCACCGCTTCGCAGCGCCAGGTGGACCAGCAGCCTCCAAAACCCGAACTTCGATCTCTCCTCCTACTGCCGCGCTATTCGGAGCGAAGGAAAACCACGCTCTAAACGCCTAACTACTTCGGAGAAACAACGAGGCTGCTCCAGCCCCGGCTCTGCATCCATCTCGCAGCGCACGGCTGCACAGACCCCAACGTGCAGAAGCTCGGGGCTCTCCCCGCGGCGCTCTCCGAGCCGAAGCGACGAACGCCACCGCTCCGGGAGGGACGGGCAGAGCGGAGCGGAAACTTTGCGGGGCCGCTCCCGCAGCCGACTCCCACCGCCCGACCCGGGCGGCTCTGCGGGCTCCCGGCGGTCCGGCGGGGCGGCTCCGTGCCGGGCAGCGCCGCGGCCCTTCCCCGGGGGCAGCCCCGGCCCCGCCCGCATCCCGCGGGGGGCGGAGCGGCCGCCGCCGCCGCCGGAGCCGTCGCGAGGCTGTGGGGCCGCCGCCGCCGCCTATGGAGCCCAACGGGACGGCGGCGGCGGGGGACAACGGGACGGCGGGCGGTGGCGGCCCCCCCGAGGGCGGCCCTCTGCTCATCCCGTCGGACTTCGGGACGGTGCTGTCGGTGATGTACGTGGCCGGGGTGGCGGGCAACGTGTACACGCTGGTGGTGATGTGCCACTCGGCGCGCTGCGCCGCCCCCATGTACAGCTCCATCGTCAGCCTGGCCCTGGCCGACCTGCTCTACCTCTCCACCATCCCCTTCATCGTCTGCACCTACCTGGCCCAGGACTGGTACTTTGGAGACCTGGGGTGCCGCATCCTGCTCAGCCTGGACCTGCTCACCATGCACGCCAGCATCTTCACCCTCACCTTGATGTGCACCGAGCGCTACCTGGCCGTCACGCGGCCCCTGGACACCCTGAAGCGCTCACGCGGATACAGGAAGGTGACGGCGGGCGCCGTCTGGTCGGTGTCGCTGCTCCTCACTCTGCCCATGATGCTGATGGTCACCCTGACCGAGGGGAGCAAGGCGGAGGGCAAGGTGAAGAGGATGTGCGCGCCCACCTGGAGCATGGACGCCTACCGGACCTACCTGACGGTGCTGTTCAGCACCAGCATCATGGCCCCCGGCATCATCATCGGCTTCCTCTACACGCGCCTGGCCAGGACCTACCTGGAGTCCCAGCGGAACCCGCCCCACAAGGAGAAGAGCAAGAGGTCCCCGCGGCAGAAGGTCCTCATCATGATTTTCAGCATCGTGCTGGTCTTCTGGGCGTGCTTCCTGCCTTTTTGGATCTGGCAGCTGGTGCGACTCTACAGCAGCCCCCTGCAGCTCACTACCCAAACCCAAAAGTGCATTAACTACCTGGTGACCTGCCTGACCTACAGCAACAGCTGCATCAACCCCTTCCTCTACACCCTGCTCACCAAAAACTACCGGGAGTACCTGCGCAACCGGCACCGCAACTTCTACAGGTTCACCTCCTCCTTTCGCAAGAGGGGCTCCAACCTGCAGTGCTCCTGGGGACGCTCCATGTCCTCCAGCAACCAGTACGACTACAGCTCGGAGGCCCTGGGCATGGCCACGCTGAAGGACAAGTGAGGAAGAGGAGGCTCTCAGCAGACATCAGGACCAGAAGAGCGTCTGGCCGAGGTAGGGCTTTGGGCACCCTTTGCCCTACAGGGTCCTCACACCTCCTGTCTGCTGGTCACTGTAAGCAGCTGTGTGTGCTGGAATACAGTGAGATGTTTTTTTGATTTTTTCTGGCTTGGGGCTGTCCGGGGAGTCCTGCCAGCAGCTGGGGTGGGCGAATCCCTCTGGTTTGGGTAAGGACAGTGAGGTGGATACTTTCTTCAGAAAACTCCTTTCAAGCTGTGCTCTGTGTGGTTCCTCCTGCGCGATTCCTCTGCTGTCCTCAGGCTACAGAAAAGGTCTGGAATTGTCCTGTCCAACTTAATTTAGCTGCAAGCCCTGGGTTTGCCCTGTATATCCCTGTTATGTGTTCCAAGTGTGCCTAAGGAGACCCTTAAGCCCCTTTTTCTATTTCCTGTCACATTATGGTGCACTACAGCTCAGGATTAAAGCAACTCTTTTAAAATTCACTGTAGCAGCACTGCAAACTCTAAACATTCAGAAACCACAGGGTTATCTACACAGACTTGTAATATTTCAGGTGTTCTATCCAAGATTATTTTAATTTCCCACTGTTTGGGGGGTTTTGTTTTTGTTTTTGTTTTTTTGACTCAGACCCTTTCTCTGCAGACAACAGTTTGAAAAATCTGAAAATTTACTTTGGAAGGGAAAACAGGAATTGTTATAATGCCATCACTCAAAGACCTGAGGCTCCAAAATAACTGAAACTTGTATCCTGAGACTCACAGAAGGAACCCATAGATTCATGACATTTCCTCACAAGCATTTTGCCTCCATGTATTTTGCTCATTCTCTTCCCACGTTGCATCTAGTGCAAAACTTCCTCCACAGATGTTAGAAATGCCTGTAAACTGTAACACGTCTGTTCATAACACAAAGTATGGACCTCCACCAGGTGCCCCCTCCCAGTCCAGAGGGACGCATTTACCAGGGGAAAAAAATAATCCCCTCAGGGCAAGTATAGGATGAAGACCAGGGAAACACATTTCTGTGCCAGCAATCAGGCATTCTTCACACCGGTGCAGGTTTGGGGGTGCTTTTGGGGAGGGGGAATAAGTAACTGATCTTAGCATTGCCATATATTACTTCTAACCACAGGAACTTTGTTTGAACCACTGGCGACCACTTTGCTGCTCTCCAGGCTGGGTGGTAGGAGTGAACCTGATGGTGCCAACTCCCTTAGCAACAAGGGGCACTGGAGCACAGTTCTTGCTGGGAATTGGTAGGGTAGAACAGCCTTCACCACTTGAAAAGAACAACTCTTCAGGAACTAATTCATTTCTAATTATTATTCATTCTGAAGCCATTGTTCCTTTCCCTTTCCTTCCTATTTCTGAGGCTGGAAGTCACTGCCCTGTAAGAGCAACAGAGATAAGCCCTGGTCTACAGGGAGGTGTCCCTGCCTGTAGCAGGAAGGTTGGAACTAGATGATCTCAAAGGTCCCTTCCAACCCAAACCATTCCATGATTCTGTGATTCTACGATTCTAAACCTTAGCATAGCCCAGGCTGGATGTGGGTCTGGGCAGCCTGGTCTGGTGGTTGGAACCCTGCACATAGCAGGGGGGTTGAAACTAGATGAGCATCGTGGTCCTTTTCAACCCAGGCCATTCTGTGATTCTTTGATTCTACGATTCTATGATAAGGGCAGAAGGTTGGAACACACGTGTCATCCCCAAGACATGCTGTGCTGTGCTGTGATGCCCTCTGAGCATAAGAAAAACCCACCACAGTGCTGATGGTTTGGTTTCCAGTGCTTGGCCCAAGGGGAAGGTCCTTGAAAGGCCACCGTCCCCCCACAGCATGACCATAGGACGGATGCTTACTCCATAGGAATAGTGTATATTTCACCAGGTGCATAATGGAAGCAGGTGATTGGAGAGCTGTAGGGGTATCAAGAGGAGCATTAGGGAGTAGGCTTCCTGCCTAAGAAAAATCACATGCAAAAACATCTAGTGCCAACGAGACTAAAAGCATCATTATCAGCAAGCAGGGGAAACTGGGAAGGAGCTGTGCTTGGGAAAAGAAATAAGAGCAGATTAAGCTTACACAGTCCTAACACACTGTGGGGTGACTTTGTGTGGCCATGCCCTCGCTGTCTCCAGCAGGACTGTGCTGCAGCCTCAGCGCAGTCAGCATCAAGGGGCTGATGGGGAGCATCCAGATGGAAGGTGAAATGCTGTGTGTTTGTCACTCATCTCATTTCCCACTCAGAGCTGCTTCTCTCTGCCATTGGGCTCTTGTGAACCCGCATGCTCTTACCCTGCAAAGAACCAGTAAACTAACAGGCACCATAAAGCATGTCATTTGGGCAGGGGAGAGCCTGTTTAACAAGCCAAACTGGCCAGCAATCAGAGGACACTGCTGTGTATGATGAATGCCAGCCCGTTAGCAGCACAGTGTGCAACACTGCATCCTCCCAGGTGCTCAGCCGGGTGCAGAGCATTGGGAACGCGGCTCCTTGGAATCTCCCCTACTCCCAGGAACCAGAGTGCAGTTTAAGAGGTGGACTGTATAAACAGCATCTCTCTTATTGTCTCGTTGGAGCTGCTGCACTGCCAAAAGGCAGTAGCTCTGACTGCTTAATAAATATCCTGCCAGGGTGGGTGTTTGAACTTGAGTTCCTCTCGTCTGTGGATGGGAAGCCTGGACGATTCTCTGTATGCTTGCATCAGGAGACTGTCTTCACATTGTCTAACAGCAAAACCAAATCAGCCTGGTGGATGACTCTGGAGTGGGATGGTTGCCTCGTGTCCATGGCACAGAGTGCTGTCTGTGGCTGACACATCTTATAGGATTCCCATATGGGGCAGCTTTGCTCACCCAGCACATTTGGGGAGAGTGTAGAACTCTGGGTTCTCACTGCAAAACTCCAGACATTATTACGAAGGAAGGAAAACAGCTTTGTCATGAGAAGTTTTCTGCAGCACCCTTTGGCTTTCAGGTTTCATGGCTCACTGTCCCCTCTGTCTCCCCAGAACACAACACCAAAACCAGCAGACAGTGAAAGAAAAGCGCTCAAGAGCTCGTTCCTTCCTTTGATCTAAGGGAGCACCAACTGCAGTAACAGCAGTTTCTCTGTTTTCACTTGAAAAGAGAAAAGGCTGTGCTTCATGAGACAAGTGAGAGCGCTCATTCCCCCCATGCCCTGGAGAACATATTTGAGTCTCGCTGATTTTCTGCAGGCTTCACCTTGAATCACACATTTTTCATCGCGTTCTTCTGCGCTTTTTAACAGCGTGTTTGTGGTAAATGCTTCAAAACCTCACGTTGCCACTTAGTCCTGAATACAAGCAAATCATTAACGTTTTAAATGTTATTAAGTGCCTATTGTATGTCTGAATACCAGGAAATCCCATGAAATAGAGGTGGTTTTATGAGCACTTTGTACCTTGCAGGGCTGGGTGCATTAGCTGAGGAGACTGGGCAAGGTGACACATTTGCTGTGCCCAGAAGTCAGTGCACCATCTGTGCCCCATCAGCGTGGTCAGAACAGAAATTGCATGAACTTCCATGCAACCTAAGAGAGCAGATGAGGGAAATCCTGAAGTCAGCCCCACTGTCGGCCGTCGTACTTGGGAGTCCCTCTGGTGGCAGCAGCTCTCTTCCAGCCTGAGGTTCTCAGGAAGAAAATGAGCTTTTTATTTTTAGGGTTTTCAACCTGACTACATGAGAGCTTTTAATTTCTTTAAAATATAACATTACTGCAGCATCTTCTGGACAAAGTGAGTCTGTTATGCACAGAAGCCCACTCCCAAGTGCTAACTTTGCTCTCCCATATTTCTTCCTTTGCAAACCCAGACTGACTTATTCCCATCATTCTGCACAGCCTTGCTAGCAGCACACATGGAAACACCCAGGCTTGATGACTGACTGCAGCTTGGCCAGGTGTCTTTTTGCCATTTTATATACTTGCTACTGTCAGTTTTTCTGGGGAATTCCAGAGACTTAGAGGTGATTGCTATGGCTTGTAAGAAATCACAGAACCATGTGAGTTGGAAACGACTCTTCTCCAAAAGAGTGGCTGGGTGCTGGAATGGCCTGCTGAGGGATGTGGTGCAGTCACCATCCCTGGAGGTGTTTGAGAAACATTCAGATGTCGAAGTGAGGGATGTGGCTTAGTGGGGAGGTGTTGGTGGTGGGTGGGTGGTTGGAGTGGATGAACTTGGAGGATTCTTTCCAAACTTGGTGATTCTATGATACTGTGACCCTTAAAGCCCAACTCCTCTGCAACGAACAAGGACAGGACAGCTATTGCTTTCCCTTCAGAATTCTAGCAGCAGCTTCTCAGGAAATAAGTTCTCTTTAAAATAATTACTATTACGGTGATACAAGCTTCTTTGTCCTTGATGAGAAATGTACCTAAAGCACAGCAGAGGGAAAGCATGCATCTCTGGCAGCAAAGTTCCATGGGGGGAGGTGGATGGCGTGGAGTTTCATGAAGCCTGGTGGGCTTTGCGTGCTCAGAGCTGAGCCCAGTGATCCATGGTCCCAGTGCAGCCTCCTGGCCCCAGGGAGAAGGCTCCCAATGGGGCATACTGAAGCAAAACTGGCAGCGTTTTCCTCCTCTCCCCTCCCCTGTTTCCCAAGAAAAGGTATAATTATAAAAGGGAAAAAGGAATTCTGAAGAATTCTTCTGGCATTGAGGCTCTGTGTTTGTGATCCTCCTTAGAACTCACAGGTCATTTCATTTTTTGTGTAAACGAAGTATTTTTGTAAACACTAGGAATGCTTCTCCAGCAAGGAGCAAGGTGAAGAGTTTGCTGAATCTCTTCCATATTGGGAAAGAACCTCCCCAGATCCTCCATCAAGTTATCTGGAGGAAAAGTAACAAATAAGGGTACACAATGCCAACCCACCCAGTGCTATCAGCTGCATATGGCACAGCACAGCTCTCAAAGCAAAATGGAGCTGATAAGGAAGAAGTGAGAGCTGCTGAGCTCATTTCGGCCACGTCTCACTATGGTGCTGTCAGCCTTTCCTTGTGCACGCCCGTTAGGATCTTGAATTCAGCTCCTGAATTCTTAACTAAAAACAAATATGAATTCATCCAAACAAAGCAAGGCAGATTCCTGAATCTAAATGTGCTGTGTCCATAAACACCGAGTTCTGGAGACAGTTAGTGCTTCACATACGTGCTCCTGCAAACCTCATCAGAGGCTTCCATCAAACTCATAACACTTCTAAGCCATTTAGTTTCACGTCTTGCCTTCACATTTGGGAACTATAGGGGCAGCTCATGCAAGAAGCCCCCCAGGAGGTGACACTGCATTAGAAAACCCTACAGATACGTTGAGTTTCTGCTTTTTCTTTCATAAGAGGTTGTTTTCCTTCATTCAACGCTGTAGAAGGGAATATCTTAGGCTCCAGTTGTGATGCCGTTCTTCTGAGTTACCTCCACCCCCATGTTTTGAAAGCAGCTTCAGTGTCAGGGCTCAGGAGCAACAGCAGCAGCACAAGGCAGCAGTTATCTGATCCCTCTCAATGTACAGTTATCCTCCTTCCCATCATTGGCAACAGGACTCTCATCGTGAGGCCATTCATCCTGAAGGCTGCTGATAAGTATCCCAGGCAGGCTTAGAACAAGATAGCCAATAAAGCCCACATTTACAAGCGCTGTGATGCTGTACACCTATCTGGGCAGCGCTTGACATCTGAGCTGGGGAGATTATCAGCCATGGGAGGAGGTGGGAAGCCCCGGCTGCTCCTTCACAACCCCAGGGACTCTCTGTGTGACCTTGTAGAAGCCACCCATTGCTGCCTATAAACCAGCGATGTGGTTTCCATGCTTTGCACAAGTGTTTTAAGACACCAGCGACACGTGTGAAATGCTTTGAGATCCTCAGATGAGAGATATTATGCACAGCAGTAAAGCGCTCTCCTTTTAGGGACAGCTTGGGATTCCAGTTGGCTTTTAGTGGTTGAACGGAGGGAATGTTTGTGTACCAGAAGAACTCCTCATCCATTTTTAGATTAATGGCAGGCAGGGAGTGAAGATTATCGCTCAGCCTGCAGCCATGGCAGCTGTGCTTGGCTGGCGTCTCAGGGAGCACGGCTGGAACGATGCTCCTGATAAAAGCATCATTATTTCGTGGCACTGCTGCTCCACACTTCTGCTAGTGAGAGCCAAGAGCAGGAGGTATGGCAGGGAGCAAACTCTGCTCTTCACCTCCTGGCAGCCTCTTCCTCCCCATGTCACGGGTTGGGAGTGGTGGGACCAGCAGAGGTGAGGGCATCGCTCCCTGTCATTGTGTTCTTGCCATCTGTTTGGAATGATTAAATCAAGGAGCCTCCTCCTGCAGTAGGCACAGCACAGCACAAGTAATTGCCCACACTCAGCAAACAGCAGCTGAGTAGCTTTGCTTTGCTGCTTTACTTTGTTTGTTTTAATACAGACACAAGTTTGTTGTGGCACAGGTCTTCTGGATTTCCGAGTGCTGCCTCTGTCTCCACAGCATCTTCTCTTAGGGGGGATGAGAAAGTGATGGGGAGAACTCTGTAGCTCCTGTTTAAGTGGAGGCACAGCTGGAACAGCACCCGCTCTTTTCCCTCCCTCCATCCAAGTGAATCTTCTCTCTACCAAGCATTGGGGAGCCTGAGAATTCACCATTTATGTGTTATATAGAGGAGGGGGAACAGCAACAAGTTTGGGGTTTAGTTCAATAAAAAGCAAGAGAAAAAAAGCTTTAAGCCTGGGAAAACTTCTCACATCCCCCAGTACCACTGTCATGCACACAGCCCCAGAGGGGGCCCAGCGTGGGCAGAGGGCTCTGCTACCTGCACAAGGCAAAGGTGAAACAGGTTTAGTGTGCCACAGCATATTGCTCATTAACCCAAATGGGATCACAGGGAAACTGCCCGAGGCTGGAAGTGCTGTGCTGCAGCAACCACATCCTGCTAGGAAGTGCATGGAAATAGGGAGGGCACCAGAAAGGAAAAAGGAAAAGCATCAAAGCGGCATCTTAACAGGCCTTCCATCTTCTCTCACATTCTGCAGTAGATGTTTATCTTAAGGAGCTGTGAGGTGTGTGTTTCAGGCCCTGTCTGTGGATAATTACTGACTTCAGCCCAGGACCTGTACCTGAACAGTGTCACATTCCCCTCATTCTGAGCAGCATTTACAGAAGGATGGTGGATTCAGTTTGTTTGTTCAGTAGACTCATTTTGCTTTCAGCGTGTTGCTGCCTTTGGTGCTCTTGTTTTAATCTTCCATACTTCTTTGGTCTCTGTGTACTCCATCCTTGCTTTGCCTCATGCTGCAGTCCCTCCTTCCATCCTCCAGAGTGAAAATGCCCCCACCAGACCCCAAAACATACAGAGAGAGAGTTGTGAGGCTCTGGGGAAGTGTTGTACCTCTCATGTCTGTTGCTTCTTGCTGCCTGGGGAGAAGGCAGAAGTCTCTATTGATTTCCACAGCGTAACCACAAAGTAGGCACTGCATGACTGCTCCCAGCAAATCCTGCAGCTCCAGCCAAGGAATCTGCATCCCACAGCTCCAGTCTGCTTAGCTGGGGGCAAAACAGGACATTTCCATGGCTGCTGCTCCAGCTTAAGCCCTGCTTTGTCCTGCTTTGCCAAAGCATCCTTGAAGAGATAGCACTGCAAATTTGATCCACTCTCATTGTTTGTGATGGTTTCTAAGTCTTGGACTGCACACTTAAGGATTCAGCACAGAGTTGGGATGGAGGCAGCAGTTTTCCTCCCACCACCTCCAAAACGAGGTGGTTTGTTCCTGTTTTCAGCTGTTTGACTCACACCTCACAGGCTTCATTTCCTGGCATGTTCACGGCTCGTGCTGAGAAAGCTGCAGTTGGCGAGGGCACGGTCTGTTATGGATTGTAATTACTTGCTGAGCTCATTATAATTGTTCAGTTATTGAATAATTTGGAAAGCCAAGCAGGGGGAATATTTGGTTAATTAAGAGCTCGTTTAATTGCTGCTGATTTTATCTTTCCAAAACAGCTCTCACCTTACCGGGGTTTGAAAACCTTTGCTTACCAGCACTGCCGGTGGGAAGCAGGAACTCCGCTCTCTGCCTTCCACTGGTGGCACCTGCTCATTTATCACCCAGAGAGGCTTTCTGGAGCAAGGACAAACTTCCAGGGCCTTTGGGCACGGCGGTGCACAAGACTGAAAAAAATAATAAATCCTTTACAGCTTATTGTCGTGATTTTACTTGCATGAAGAATGTCAGGTATCTGTATGAGAGCTCAGGCAGGCTTGTAACTGATTTCTTTTGAAGACTATTTGGAACAGTTTTGAGGAAAGGACATAAAGAAGAGATACCACTGGAATCAAGATGAATACAGCTTAATTCAGAATTATTAGTTAACAACAATGCTGCAGATATTCAGAAAGGAAGGAGAAGAAAAAGCAAAGCCTAGCAACCTTTGTTGACCACAGGCAGACTTATCTGCCTTTGGCACTTCCAAAACCTCTACAATTTATGGGCTCCTCCAATCCAAGCACAAAATGAAGTGTACTGAACCTCATCCTTCACAATATGCCCTGGAACAAAGTAAACTTATTCTAATGTGTACTCCCTAAAAAGAATCTCTGTATCTCTGGAAACCTATCAGTCTTTCACAAAGGCACTCATGAACTGCTACTCTTCTTTTCCTTTTAGATTAAACGCTTCAAACACTAAAATAATTTTACCAGCTTTTTCAAAGCAGACTCTGCAAGGTGAATTCTGCAAAGCAGAAGAGCTGTCAAAGCAGGTTGATTTTAAAACCTGACAACCATGACAGCCTCCTCACAGCAGAGCACAGCCACGTCACTGCTGCAGTTACCCGTGGTTACAAAACTGTTGAATGAAATTGAATCCAAACCTGTTGAGGAATGTAACTCCCAAACAGGCAGAACAAGTGATCTGGAATGATAACAAGTCAAGCAATTAATGCATTTGTCCTGAGTCCTGGCTGCCAAGGGGACAGGGAATCTCCTGGTGTGATCTAGCTTTGTATGTTGCTTTTTTGAGAAGAGGGTCAGCCATAAAGCAGCTCTGTGGGAGCCCTATGATTTCAAGGAGAGGAGAGTTAGGGGGTGTTCTCTCTTTGTCCCCAGGGAAACAGCAGAACACAAAGCAGCTACAGAGCTCTATCAGCAGAGGGTGGCTGTAGAAACACTGTTCTCAACTCTCAGTACTTCATGAATTGTCTCTAAAAACCTGTTTCGTCTGTCCACATGGAGGGATTCCCATCTGCTGGAGCCTTTGGGCCAGCTGCCAGCTTCACTTTTCACCGTTATGCCTGCAGGTGTGACATCAGTCCCCACCAAGCATCGCTGGGATGTTCCAGTCAGCGCTGCAGCGCTGCTACCTGCAGTCAGCATTTCGGCAGCAGGAGCTGAAACATCACTTCGGACAATGGGACACAACAAGCAAGCTTTGCTCTCAGGCCTCCCCTCCAGTCTCATCATCCTCACCCTTTTCTTTCAGCACCCTTTCATTCTCCCATTCCCTTTCAGGAACTCCTTTCTGCTGCCACCACCCCCCTGTGGCCTCCAGCCCTGCTAGATGTGTCCCCCCCACCCAGAAGCTGACTGCACTGAGAACTCAGCAGCCAGAGCACAGCACGCAGCCTCAGGCCCTGACCCTCACCCTGGGGTGTTCTCCATCACCCACCCCACAAGGGGCTGAGGGCCACAAAGTATTTCTTGGCTTCCTACGTGGGAGTGCGTGCAGTCAGAATTCTCCGAAGCGTTACGTTTTACTGCCACTCCCCAATGTAAACTGGGTGAATTGATGGAGTCAAGCCCTGAGGATAAACACCAGCAGTGCTGTTTAGAGTAACTGTCGCCAGGAGGAGAGGCGGGCGGGCGGCTGAGCCTGGCTGCCAGGAGGTGCCTGCACCCAGTGGCACCCACAGACCTCAGCCCCAGGACAACAGGAGCAGTGGAGAGAGGGGGGAACCGGGGTACCAGAACAGCAGCATTGCTGGTATTTTACAGAAGGAGAGGACCAGCAACCTTCACCTGAGTCATCTGTAAAAGTTTATAGCTGGGGATGGTTTAAGTCTTCAAACAAAGCCAGCCTCTGGATTTGGGCACTATGTGGCAATGCTACAAAATGCTGTTTGAAGGAGTTGTCTATTTCAGATTATTTTCAGTATTTTAGCTGTCTGGCAGTGGTAAAGCTCATGTGGCTAGGAACCATTCTTGGCTATTACACCTAAACAGAACTCAGGTAATATTTATGGCCAGGCCAGTATTTTGAAGGAGACCCAAATTACTTAAGATCACTAAGTCCAGCATTCCTTCCACATCTGTGTTCTTCCCAATCATAGAACCACGAAGGTTGGAAAGACCACTAAGATCATCCAGTCCAACCATCAGCCACCCCACCATGCCCACGAGCCACGTCCCTCAGTGCCACATCTCCATGGTTCTTGAGCACGCCCAGGGATGGTGGGCGCACACCTCCCAGGCCCAAGGCAGATGTAGAGACTACTACTGTAGAGACAGATTTCACTTCACATTCTAGTACAATCACTTGCGTTCTCAAGGAAAAAAGCTTGTCTCAGATGCACACATGCTGTCCTCAGCCTTCAGGGCCTTGAACACAACTGGAAAACACCTGTTCTCCTAAATGATGGTTTCGTGCATCTGTAGATCTCTGCCTGCACCCAGCAAGTAAGCCAGAGAGCTCAAATCTCATCCATTTGGAAAGATTCTGCAATATACTAGTTCTCCCCTTCCTTAAAATATCAGAAGGGAAAGGGACAGCTGTACATCCAGAGGATCAATTTCAGTCTAACATGAAATGGCAGCAGACCAAGCAAATAATTTTCTGTTCCCACTTTTGTCCTCTCTGTGTGGATGTCCCAGGGAGCAGCCTGCTGTCCGTCCGTCCCGCATGTTCATCTCTAGCTGGAAGAAAACTCAGGTTCAATAACAGCTGCTGGGCAGGGGAGAGGCAGACGATGCCATTTACTTTTTCTATTAAGTTAATTGATCTGTTTACTCACTCACTCAATCTCATTAATACCAAAGCTTTAAGGCTCAAAGCTCTTCTGTTTTTCCAGCTCCGTGAAATGATTTAATTAGAGATAGTTCTGCTGCCTATAACCTTTGCCACGTTTTTAGCATTAATGTACAAGCCCTTGTTTATAAATATACAGTCCCCGTTACCATTATGTTTCCCACTCCAGGGGAATCAGCGTGCAACACAGCTGCTGTCAGCACCTTCACTTCTGCCATCCTCCCCATCACCAGAAGGCAGAAAAATTACTTCTGAGATGCTCAGATCTAAGCTATGTCCCTGCAGGATTCAGCTAGGGAAAGGTTTTGATTACTGCCCTTCTGTACATGCTTCATGGCCAAAGTATTTTGTTTAAGGAGAATGATCAGGAAGAGGACAAATTTTAACGGCCTGCCCGAAAGCCTAAATATAAACCTGAGCTGCAGTGTGAAAACGTGTTTAACTTCTGCTGGAAGTGATAGGCTTTGCAGTGCGTTGGCCTCTATTTAACCCTCTATTTAACTTCTCCCTCTGCTTGGCTTGCTGTATTTAGAATCATAGAATTTATTTCTCACCTTAGTGAACAACAGGCAAAGTTTACGTTGATCCTGTTCCTCTCTGTGGAAAGGAATTCCTCCCTAATTATTTTTTATCTCCCTCCAAAACAATGACAAAATGCATTTATGGTTTGCAACTGCAATTGTGAAACAGAAAAAATGCAAGATCATTTTCTCATTCATTTTCTGTCGAGAAGGACTGAATGGTGTAAGACTTGCCTGGTTTCGCAGCACCTGTCAAAGTTTGGAATCATCTGCTGGAATGTGGCCTTCTCTTTGTATGTGGGTGTTCAGTGAGTCACATTTAAAGCCCTAGATGCAAAGAGGATTCCCAGAACACATCTCCTCCTCTTCAGTAATGACATATACCAGAAATAAAAATGTTTGCCTGCTGGTGGGGATAGAAGAAACCACCATCCAGAGCCAAATGATGCAAAATAACTCCATGAGGACCCACCGCTTTTTATGTCCCTCCCAGATTTAATGCTCTGGCTGCCAAAGTAATGCATCAGGAGGTCAGTGACGAAGTGCAAATCTACCCAGAGACTTTATCCTGGCAGTGAAAAGCAGTCTCAAAGGAAAGCACTGGGATTTTTTCCTTCTCTAAGATGCTGTGATTTCAGGCACCACCAGTTCTGCAGCCCAACAGCTCAGAAATTCCACCAGTCCAGGTTGCCTGGAAAGCCTCAGAATTATCCAGCAGTAAAGCCAGATGTTTTGAGGGGTTTGCTTTGCTTGGGTGCATGTGAAAGTTAGAGAAATGAAGGAGCTGGTGCTTCCTGGCTGCTTTTATGATTTTGCAGTTAGCATCCAAGCATTTCTAGTGATCCTGCAGCCTGGTCTGCACACGTAGGAGCATCCCTGCCAGCAGGGATCCCCGAACAAGATCCATCCTGTAATACAAAACAGCCACTGATGATCAACAGCAAAAAAGAGTTTTTTTGGTGTCTATTTCAGAATCCAGTACTTTCTATCCACAGGTTTTCCTCAAAAAACTAGCACATTCAACAGCCAACAACATGGATCCCTACCTTGCCATTCTTTCAGCAGTGTAAGATAATGGGAGATGGAAACAAACACCTCTCCAAAATAACAAGCATCCTTTTAAGCAGGGACAGAAGAAAAATAAGAGAGTATTAAGTTAAAGAATGAAAAAAATAAAGCAAGTTGAACACTTGACAGTTTTACCACATTCAAAAATTCTTCTTCAGATTGAATACACAGGATGGGTTAAAAAGGATGCAGGAAAAAGACAGTTTGAGTATGGCTGAGAAAAATAAGCCACGTGTGGGGGTCTGTCCACTGAAACATTGGGTTCCTGAAGCATTGCTATTTTAAATGTGCGAACACTGTAGAGCTACAGTTAGCAATATTGGGCTTTTTCACAGGCTAGGATGCACTGTGAGCATTCCTTGCTCTAAGACATCCCTAATCTCTTTGAAATTAAACAGCCCTGCGTGTGCATCACAGAGCTGATGAGACAGGAACTGCTGGCACCAAGCTCTAACAAGGCACTAGTGGTACTTCTCACTGGCGACAGGACAAGGAGAAATGAGCTTAAGTTGCACCAAGGGAGGTTTAGGTTGGATATCAGACACTGAAAGGGTTGTTAAGCACTGAAATAGGCTGCCCAGGCAGGTGGTTGAGTCACCATCCCTGAACTTGTTTAAAAATCATTTGGATGTGGTGCTCAGGGACGTGATTTAGTGGAGAGTTGTTAGTTAGGGTAGCATGGTTAGGTTGTGATTGGACTTGATGATCGTTAAGGTCTTTTCCAACCTGAGCAGTTCTATGATTCTGTAGTGTGTGTTTCCAGGCCACTATTTGCAGTGATACTGCGAGGTCAAGCACTTTGCACATTGCTGAACATCAAGGCAAATGCCACTTGCAAGTGCCCCAAAATTGTGATGGTCGAGGCAGTGAATAAATAACGGCATACACATACATTCCCTATTTAGCATTCACAGTAGGCAAAAGCTTAAGTTTGCTAGGACAGAATTGAGATGAAATAAGAGATTTGAGAGGAGATGATGGAACAAAATAAAAGAAAGATGCACAGTGTGGAAATAGGAGTTGTTTTCCCTCCTGCAAAGCTTAGGTACAAGTCACCCGTGCTTGTATGGAAGATAAACGTGCCTACACAGACACTTCAGGGATAAATGGGCTGTTGTTGAAGGAGAGCTGACTTTATGTTTCAGCAAACAAGCTGTAAAACCAGCTTTCAGCCTTCTAAGCAGGTTTACAAAAGTGCAGATAAGGCAAACAATGCTATACTTCCTCAGTGCTCTTTCTACAAGGAGCAACAGCCACTCACCAGGGAATTACCAGCACTTTACGAGGGCTCTCTGCCCTGGATTTCCTTAAAGTTGGCCTTTTGAGTGAGGCTGGTGATCCACGTGTGCCAGAGCCGTCTGTGGTTCATGAAGGAAATCACTCTGCTATTCTTTGAATCGGTTGGGGTTCCTCACAATAGACTTCATCACGAGAGACAAGAGCTGAGATTTTCTTTCTTTGCTTAGGGGCAGAGGAGTGGGGTTGCATTCTCTCCTGCTTCTATTGGAAATGAAGAAAGAAACCCAGGGTTTCTTGACAGCATGGTCTTTCTGTAAACAGTGTATTCCAACCAGCTTTCCTGAACTTGAAATTTGTTCAAATGGAGCTTGTAACATTTCATGTGGACAACACACCTTCAGGATAACTCTCAGTGCCTTTCCAGCTTTTGTCATTTACAGGGTGTTAAAGAAGACACAATGATTCCTCAACTGTTACACACCTGAACATTTTACACGAAAACATTTTACAGAAATCCCAAGAGGTCCACTCAGTGCTCCAACAATCCAGTCATACAGGATTAAAAGAAATAAAATGAAGAGTATGCTATAGCACTGAAAGCTAGGTGTATGTCAGAGACCAAATCTGATCACATATCTGTTAGTTTCACAGGATATCCTGGTAATTTCCAACGCCTTAATAGAAAAATAATTTCCAAAGTATCATTGGATGAGCCCTCCAGAAGTGTTACCCAATGTCTTAGTCGAAGGCATCTCCTGATGCCTTTTCTATTTCACCCTGGCTTTTATTTCACCCAAACAGGCTTTCTTTAAAAAAATCTTTCTCTAAAAATGCTTAAATTGACATTCCTAAATACCTTCAATGATTATGCTTTAAGGGACAAGGCCCAAATGTACATCAGAACTTCACGCCAGTTCCCACTGGCCACCTACCAACCCATCTTTACATTATTTGAACCACGAGGGCTCTATACAGAAGTTTTCACACCACTGGGAAACATCAAGATTTTGGGTTTCCCGTGTGTTCAATTAAGAGCACTTGTCTGCAGCAGCTTGGCATCAGATTTATGCTAGTTGACTAGAACAAATCCTGTCCTCAATCTGAATTCTGAGAAAAGGACCACTGCGTTTCCCAGCAGCGACAGGCAGGCTGAACCTGAAAGAGGACAGACGGATGCATCAACAGCAATTACAGTATTTCAGATTCAGAATGATCTGTCAAGAAATGGGGAGAGATAACCCTTAATAAAAAGTTATTAGGGGGCTAAAATTAAGTCAAGCTTATTTCTAACGATTGCTGAATTCTGCAGATTCCAACGTGCCTCAGGAACATCAGCCTTTCTGCTGTTATTTCCCTGCTGGAGGATACAATCAGAATCTTTTAGATTGTGCTCTATTCCCTCATTTGCCACTTAATTTCTTCATAGATCTGGATATATTGCTTTTAGTAGTCCAGATACTGAAGCTTCAAATACAAAATCTTGATTAGAACACACAACATATTGAATTATTGTGCTTCTCTCAAAACATAAATTCTATTACCAGGTACAGCGCACACATTTCTCACAAACTGCATTTGACAGGTTTGCTCATCACATTGAACACGTTACTGAAGCTTAAAAACCCCAGAAGACACAAATACCAATTGGATTCTATTTCTGAACGTCCGTCAGTTCGCATTACGGGAGAAGCACACCATGTTTGGAAGATATTACAACGTACAGGACTTTCAGAAGATTAAAACCTGAGAGGAGATGAGCTGAGATTTCCCCCATGGCCTGACATGTTCTTGTTAAGCAGTGTTTTATAGAGGGCAGCTCTGAATGCACCACTGCCATTTAGTGCAACTCAAAGCCTGGATGACAGAAAAGTAATAAACTCGTGGAAAAAATGGTAGAGCCCTCAGTTTTTATTCATCAACCTTGAGAATCAAATCCAAATCCACAGAGGTCCATTGATATTTAGATTTCTCTGACAGCAGTGGTAAAAACCGCGTTTAAATCACAAGGTGGTGTTAGAAATCAAGTTTTAAGCCAGCAGAACTGTTGCTGATGATCTTGGTCTGCCTTCACATAAACATACAACTTCAGTGGGATGAATTTGCTTTGAATTAACAGCACTGGAGACAAGTAATTAGATACAGAATCCAAATAACAGCATTATTTTCCTATCATCCAGCCACTGAAACAACTCCTTGGAGACTAGGAAGCCCTTCTCAGGTCTCAGTTTACTTCAGAATTTGAGGAAAAAAAGACTTTCTTCCTACTATTTACTTAATGTGGTGGCCCAGAAAAACCTTTCCCAAGTCACTGCTTTGTTTCTTCATTTGTGCTGCAGCGCAGTCACCCCTTTCTCCCTGCAGAGGGCAATTCATTATTCTAATAACATCACAGACTAATGATCCTAGCTGATTAGAAATAGTCATCCTAATTCAAAATAGAGAAATCCAAAAAAAGCTATTGATAAACTTTCTGGAACGGATAAAGCATTGTTCTTAGACAAAGTAAACACAGCAGCTCACTACACCCGATGTGTAAGCAGTGTCAACAATAACAGAAGTCAAGAGCTCTGTTCAAATGGGTCTTAAGATTAAATTCAGGCCCAATAAATAGATGTTTCAAATTGTTGTACAAATGAGCTCCAGCTCAAGAGCATTTCAGTTTAAGATGTAAGTGGACACCAACTTCCCTCAGAGCCCACATACCATGCACAGCTGCTCAGCACGGTTTCATTACCCAGCTGTCCAAGCAGCAAGTCAGGGTTTACAGGATCAAGTCTATAGAGACAAGCACATGCAAAACCACCACAAAGCCAACTTCCTTCTCACCTGTGCTGCTCTCAAATCTTGCAGTCATAGCTGGGAATTTGGACAGCTGAACACTCGGCTGAATACAGAGTGCCTGACTACCTCCACCCAGCTCTCCTTTCAACACTTGATGCATGCAGTTCAGTGGTCACACTCCCATAAAGCCAGCATGTGCTTTCTGACCAGGAGATTAATTGTTTTCATTAAGGTGACACTGACATAGTGAGGTGCATTGGGAATGCTGCATGCTGGTCAGAGGAATCCACTGTGGTGCCGTTCCCTCGTAAATCACTGCATTTGTGATTCAAAAGCAATGTGCTTTCCAAACTAAAAGGCCGTATTTCTGACGTCACATTAACTGGTCCTTGTCTGTAGCAGAAAATGTCTGTAGAAATTTAATTTTAAAAGAAAGTTCAAGTAAAGCCCAGTAGTCAAACCACAGGTGTACTGCCTGTGCTAAGGACAATACATTCCTATCAAGAGGAAATATTTCTGAAAGGATAGCACTCATCTTGATGAATTAACTTTGGTCAGACTTCCTAAATCCCATCAGTAATAGAAGCAGCTGCAGGATTTAACAGCAGCATGGGGTGTCATATCAAGATACAGTCCAATAGTTCATAACATTTACACTGAAGAATCAAAATAAATAAGTAGAAAAATAAAGAGCCAATCATAGGATTACACATAAAGGCGAATCTTTTACAGAAGATACCAAATCTAAGATGGTCCTTAAGGCACTGTTTGCAGCACGTACTGAAAAGGACATGTGGAAATAAAACGTGTTACAATATCATAATACATCTGGGAAATTCTAATTGAATGAGAGTCTGTAAGAGTTATCTCCATTTCTCTCGCAGGGCTTCTCTTGTTCCATCTGACCATTATGTTCCACCCCTGGAGGAATTACATCAAGACTGGATCCCCAATGCTGTGTTCTGGGTTGCACGTGAAGGAGATGGTGATGGCGTAGCGAGTGCCCCAGTGAACCTTTTCCACCCGATGCAGATTCTCTGATCCAGAGGTGAAAAAGGAAACCCGGCCTGTAAAGACAAAGCATTTAATCAGCGACATAGAGTTTGCCACTCAGCAATCAGCTCTACACAGTTCTGCTGTTGTTGTCTCAGTCCAGCTGCTCCTAGCTACCTGAGAGCCCTTCGCTCATCACACAAACTGCTGTGAGCTTGTGCTGCACTCTGACAGCTTTATGGACTGTTTAACTTTATGTTAATCCTTCGTGCTGCAAAGCTGGAGACGTAATTCCACCACATCTCATAGTTTATAGAAGGCAGGAGGAAGCCAAGAACATATGAATCCAGGTTTTAGTTGCCTCAGTTAAGAAGAAAAAAAAGAAAAAAAAGCATCTCTGGTGACAATCAGTGAAGCGCCGGGGTTTCTCCCTGCTTCCTTTCTAATCTGGGCTCTAATTTTAGACCAAAGAAGGAGGAAGTGCTACGGAGGTGGTAAAAAGTCTTCAGTGAACAAATGCTCAGCAGGTTCACAAGTAGCTGTGGCAGCTTATTAGCACTGTGCCAAGTATTTGCTATAGCTTTTTGTACACAGCCAGCTCACTCACTCTTGAGCCAGGACAGAAAGTTATGTATTACTCTCATATACAAATTAATTTTCCTTAGCAGGAGTCACTGCAGCTATACATAGATTTGGAAGTTGTTCTATAGGTGCAAATGCTTACCCCTGTGCTTCACCCTGTCTAAGCTCTGACCATCACACTGCCCTGCCATGGGGCTCTCCAGGCCTTAGGTTGCTTCACGGTGGAACCCAGTGGCTTTGATAACTCCAGCAAGCACCCCACTGAACACCACATCAGAATGGTCACTCTGCACTTCCATGCTATTTAAGTATTTTGAGAACATAACAGTTTGATGTTGAACACATAACAGAACTGAAGTAGCTCTAGGAGTGCTCAAATTTCCATAAAGGACAGGAATACCAACACGTATCACTGTTTTACCCCAATAGCATATGTTTTTCCTTCTCATCTATTTTTTCCACTGTTCAGATTAGACTAAACTTTGTTAAAGCTTACCTAGAACTCACACTGACAGTCTGACTCTGCCTGGGATCATTCACCACTAGGCCAACCAAAAAACTTCAAAGGCTAATTAAAGTCTGCACAATTACAAGACAAGCTATTCCAACTCTGGTACACTGCAGAAAATGGACATCAGCTACATAGCTGATGTTCTTTGCTAACTAAAGATGCAGAAGTTACTTTGCTCGCCTGCTCTTCAGCAGCACACATGGGAAGTTTGAACAAAACCAGACTGGCCTCATGGAGCTTGAGCTGCCTGTGTCCCTGCACATGCAGCTGCAGTGTGTATTTATTCTCTCATAGGAAGCAGTCTCAGCTGCCAAGCAGAGCTATGAACTCATAAATAATACTCTTCTCTGCCTCTGGCTGTAGATCAATAATGTGTAAAGCTATAAATAAATGTAAAAAATAAATCCATTTGTACACATAGCTCATACACACCTTGGTGTCCTGCTCTTACAGAAGGAAGACTGTAAACAAAAGCAACGCTCTCCTATCCTGCAAGTGTTACAATGAACAGAATGACTCTTGAGGTTTTAATACAAAGTCCATTTAACTTGAAAACAGGGGGTGTTTTTTTTTTTTGCTTTCTTAAATCTTATTTGAATACCATTCAACTACATCAAGATTAGTCCCTCGCCTGCTCACCCAAAGCTTTGCCTTACACAGACTCTCAAGCTTTTTTTCATTGATCTCTTATTAGAAACAGCAGTAATTCAGAATTAGACAAGTTTCAGTGTATTGTTTAAACCAGTTTAAATGGATTCTTTAGCTACAAAGAACGTGTTTTAATTTTCTTCTTTAATAAATATATGTCTTCAGATATACAGAACTTTATGGTTCCTTGTGCACCTGGTCTCATCTCTGCCTGTTAGGGTCTTCCATGTCACCAAATATGTTCACTGGCTGTTTCTGAAGATACTTTTTCCTCAGTTGGAAAGAATTGATTTTAAAACCATTTCCATTACGAAATTTCAGTATGAATGCATAGCCTCTCCACTTTCTCCACAGTACAACTCACCTCGTTCTTCATAGTACAACTGTTTGAAGGGGGGGGACAAAAGAACATCAATTCTCATCACATCTAATAACACTTTTAAGGGATATACAGTAACATCATTATCCAGGACACCTGGGGAGAGACACAAGATAAAATCATCCTCTTCCTTAATGGTGCACCTTTAGTGATGGGCCTTTCAAGCACACTGAGACTTCATGATCTTGCTTCAATACACAGCATCTGAAGAACACATAAATCACTACAAGAAAGCAAGTGGGTGAGAACTAAGTTGCCTTAAAAAGTGTGCCCTAGTCACAGGTTGTCCTTGTTCTTGTAATTTTTGATCAATTCTGAGTTCAGGATTTTAAATCCCAAATTTTATATGAAAAAGTATTACATGATGATAAGTCACGCAGCAGTGCTAGGATTTCTGTCACTGGCAGAGGAAGACATCCCCAAGGCAGTTCCACTAAGCTCTTCACACCATCAAAAAGCAACAGAGTGAATGCTGAGCTTTATAAGAAATCACCACTGTGTTACAGATGGTAAAGAATGGCTGTGCTACTATGCATTGCAAACCAAAAAAGTGCACGTACACTCCATTTCCTGATGAAACAAGTGACAGAAACTCAGCACAAACTACACAGAACTCAAATCCTTCTTCCTTTTTTCTTTCCTTATTTGAGCTAAGAAAGATTTCAGATTTTTTTTTCCATCTCTCCTCCTCCCACTTACCCAAGAAGGTTTCTTTCCAACATGCTTTTCTGCTCCAATAATAGAATCTTGACTACTACTTCCCGACACATAAAGTTTGGTTTGATTTATGAATGCTTGCTGTTAAACTGTAAGCTTTTCTGAGATCACAAGCTACTACTCAACACAGCTTTATAGCGTGGCGTTTTGTAACCAACAAAAAGAAATGAAGTTATCCCTGGCTCTTAGTGATGAGCTTCTGGGGCGTGGAAAAAAAAAGTACAGGAGAGAGATTACCTCTTCTCTTGAGGTCAGTGCTTCTAAGCTTTCAGAGACACCAGGTCCTGAAAGATGAAGACTGGAAGTGTCTCTGGATTAGAAGCAACGCCAAGAGGGTAACAAATTTGTGTTGTCTTTTTTTTGTTTGTTTGTTTTTGCCTCTGAGATAAATCAAGTCTGAAAAGTATTTTATCCTGAACATAAACATTTGACTCACATTTTCCCCCAATCACTGCAAGATGCCAAAAACTCCATTGCCTGTTTGGTTTCACACTTTAACCAGTACCTCAGCCTCAGGGAAGAGTTCAGATCCACAAGAGCAAAGGAAGCGCTGTGGGCTGCCCTCCCACATCTACTCTCCATCTCTTTCTCACCTCCACTTGCCATTCCAGAGGAACTGAATCAGACAAGACATACCACAGCAATTAGGGCAGCACATCTGAGAATTCAATGCTTTTAACACTTGGGCATCCAGCTCCTGTATTAGGTACAAATATTGACAATTTTGAAGACCTTTCCATTGGTGGCCTTGCTCTTTTCTGGACACAAACACAACTCTACAGCTGCTCTCAAATGGCTTCAAGATTCCATAACACTGCACAACAGTTACAGAGTGAGCTGGTCCATGGAAGAGCAGAACTTCCTTACTGCAACATGGGAGTGAGTTTCCTCGTTGCTCAACGATGCTCTCCACAAACGCACTTGTTTTCATCTTTCTTTGTATACCAGCAAAAATAAAATCCAAAGAAAAAAAGATTTATGGTAACCTGAATACCTACAGGAGACTGTTTCTAAATAACTAGCTTGCCCACAGCCTGCATCTCTACAGGAACAGAAGGAATCAAGCAGTCCTTGCCTTTGATCTAAGAATGCTTGTATCTACAACTGTTCTTTCATCCCTTCCATTTTTCCTAGAAATGTTCTCATGATGGAGTTTGTTACAACAGAAGATTAGCTGATGAGCTTCCATTCCCTGCAGACTGGATAAGGTGTTATTGTGGTGCAGCCACTTCCCCTGCCTACTCACAGACACTTCTCCAGTTCTGCTTCTGCACTGGTTTCATCCACAGCTGCTTTTTTGGTTCCTTTTTGATGTTATCCTCACATAGAAGCTTTTACAAAAGTAACCAAAAGGAGAGTTGTACTGGAGTTTAAAAAAACTCACACAAACTCATTTAAATATGTCAGCTTCTCACACCAGTCCAAGCCAAGGAATTGCTAACAAGCTCAGCATGACAACATCCATCAAAACTGAGCCCTGGTCTTCCTTGTCACTGACACAAGTCAAGCTCTCAAACGCCGTCAGGCTGAGAAAAGCTTATGATGTGGAGAAAATGGAAAGGGAGGAAGGCTGTAACTACATTAGAGGCAGATTCTTGCTTTCCTGAGTTTTTGGGTTTTTGTTTTGTTGGATTGTTTTTTTGTTTGTTTTTCTTTTGTTTTTTTGAGAAGCAATTTTTGCACTGATCCACAGGAATCATTAGTTATAAGGACATAAGCACCAGCCACAAGATCCGCTGCTATGAGTTGCCTATGACCCCAATTTTGATCAAGTAACACTACTCACAAAAAATACTTAAGCATAAGCAAAATCAAGGCGTATTTCACAGCGCAGCAGGGACGGCCCATTTAGTTTGGCATTCAGCAACACCTCACAGTATTCCCATGAGGTTTGTTCTCTGGAGATGTTGTCCCTGCTGAATCTCAACATTCAGTTACATTTTTGTAAGCAAACTGCCTACAGTTCTCTACCTAGGCTCAGTCCTGGGAGCAATATAGACTGGAAGAATATACACATACAAAAAAAATATTTCATTAACAACTATGCCCCTGACATGCAGGGCAACTTCGACCAAAACCATTTAATTTCTCATTTGTTTGCACGTCTCTAAAATGAAGATGACGTATTCTAACTGGGTTATTGTACAAATTAATTAGTAAACACCAGTACAGTACTTTGCAGTTAACACATTGCTGCTTAACAGGCATGATAAAGAGTATCTTCTGTTGCCTGTATCTATTCTGGCAAGAGAACAAATAGAAAGGTATGTAAAACTTATAATGTAGAGAATAAATAAAAGGACTTAACAACAGAAGTGTTATGATATCACAATGCACAGAAGAAAAAAACCTCACATACTACAACATTATTACACTTCTCGTCATAGATTTACTGCATGTAGAGTTATAGGTTCACTACTGAATTTCAGTTGGAAGAACCTTGGGAGGACATCTTAGCCATCATTTTGGAAAGGAGATGGATAACTTCTAAATTATATCCAAGTCACATCAGGTTGCTCAGGGTCCTATCATTAGCACACAAGTACAGCATTAAAAGTAAACATTAGTAGATCAGGACACATTTAGATAGGAAACTTCCCAAGCATGTATTTCAGATACACACGATTTGCATCTCCGGTGATCAATTCTCTACCAGGAAGCCGTGACTAGAAGATCTCCAGAAATCCCTCTGACTTCAGTTACTCTGATTTTACATGGAATAGGCCATTCATTAATATCAACATCGGCCATCACTTTCTGCAGCTCCCTTTTTGCAACAAGCCCATGTTGCTGCTGGGTTCCAATTCCTTCATGCTCCCACCTTTCACATGACTCCACAGCTTTTGCTTTCTTGGCAGCATCCTTTTGGCCCTTCTAGTTTAACTCATTGCTAAACTTCCCTGTAAACTCCTTGGCTCACACAAACATCAAGCAAAAACTGCAAATCACATGTTACAATTGTCTAGACCAACACTCAACCATGCAAGTGAGTAAAGGAGAGCTTAACTGACCCCTCACCATCCTCCTTTCACCAGCACGAACCAGGGCTGGACACCAGGGAAGGATGGGTGGGGAAGGGGGGGAGGGATGGGGAGGGATGTAAGAGATTTCACCTTCAGGCACCATCCTGAGCAGCAGGCAGTCACTGGAGAGACTGAGCTGCTGCTGGAAAGGAAACAAAGCAACTCCTCTGCCAGATTAAAGGGAAGCAGTTAGAGTTTATCTGGCGCTATGGATCTACTCAGCATCTTTCATCTCATGTATGACAGCTCTGACTGTCTGGTTAGCATTTACCAGCTCTAAATGTTACTCACAGACAAAAGAAAACAGCGTTTTGTCTGCTGAATGACACTAAGTCAGAAGCACTGCCTGGGAAACTGCACAGTCACGTCCTTAGGATTAATTGCTAATTCATTCTGGTGTGAAGTCTTACCCCTCCCCAAACATTGTATTGCTAGGCAAAAGAGCCTTACATTTTCTGTAATGGCACAATAAGAATTACTGGCATTTGGCAGCGCTGTCTCTCATGCATTAAAGGCAGAAGCCCTTCTGAAGGCAGTGCCTTCACTACCAGAAAGAGCAACTGATAGGTGTGCATCCTACCTACCTGCACACAATTACACTGCTGATGTGGATTTCACCCCAGACATAAATCAAGTTTATATTGGTTGTTCTTCAGGTGAGACTTTAGTCTGGATGTTCTGCCAACGTTTATGGGAGAAGAGAAGGCACGAGCTTCTCTCAACGATTCCTGTACCTACACAGGTGAAAAGCGTGCCAAGTAAAGGCGATTAGGGCCCAAAAATAAATCAAAATGGATACCTAATGAAATCTGGTTGCAAGCTTTTCCCAGATATTTTTAGTAGATAGAGAAATTACTTCCTGTTATGAGTAAAATTAATGATTAACGTGGCCAAGCCTCATAGCTCACCTGTAATTTGCTTAAGTATTATTAATACTTTCTAAAGTAATTGTTTCTACTTTAAATAGAAAATCAGCTGGACTGAAAGCCTACAAATTACAGTATTTAAAGAAAGCAAATGAACAAGCGAATTATTTCCTACTAAAAAAAAAAAAATACATGTGCATTTTTAGATTTCAACAGAATCCCTGCCTGCTTCACTGCCAGCAGCACAGTTGGTTGCTCAAAATAACAGGACTTTCTGCTCCGTACATTATGTCGAAGTGTGGCAATCTACTATTTAGAAATAAAAAGTGCAGAACTGCGCTTTTTCCCCTCATCTCTCCTGCAGAGTGCCACCCACACCTCCCAGCCCTGACCCTCCCTACCTGAGAGAAAAGGACAGGGCTATCACCTCTGCTGTCTCCCACGTTTTCCCTTTGCTACTCAGCCTCAGCCAACCCACGCTCCACAAGTGCTCTGTTCTCCCATTTTGGAGCACTCTGCAAAGCTGCAAAAGAAACTTAACTCCCATGAAAAGTTCTCACCAAGCAAAGCCCTCTAAGAAAATAACGTGCTGCAGTTTCAACCATGTGAAATACCTCTGGATTGCCTATTTTCCTTTTCTTGCCTTTGCTAAATACACCATGTTAAGCACAGCTGGGGTCAAATCACACAGATGCCAAAGTTCCAGACTCTGGACTCCTGGTGGAGGTGCACTTCGTATTCATACTTAGATTTACCATATCACTGAAGCATAAATACAAGGGTAACTTCTGCTCATATCAAGAAATGCCCTTCAAAAAAAAAAAAAAAAAAAAAAAGAAAGAAAAGGAGCTCATGACAGTACCTACAGTGTGCAACAAGAATTCAGAAAGCTTAGGAACCAACTGAAGCATCGCTACTGACACAGCACTAACCCTTGGCTTAGCTGTGGTGTTTTGTGTTTTGTTATACTTCATCTGTAACTTTACCCAAATTTCATAAGATAACTGTTTGACTTTCCTCCGCTCCCTCTTTGTGCCTTCAGCTTCACTGCATATTTGTCCAGCAGTATCAAATCAAGTTCCATCAATGCAGTGAGGAATGAAAAGCAATGAGACACACTCAGAGTGCTTATTTATAAGAAACTAATTTATACCAGTCACTGCTCCCTATTGATAATGCTCTGCAAAGCACTCACACAAGATATGTTTGGCTCTCCCTCATCTCACTAGCACTCCTCAGCCCTTTCAATGCTCCAGCTACTTTAAAATGGCCATTACAGGCCTCAATACTACAATGTCTTCTTGAGTGAACGTGCTATGTGCAAAGCAGCACGTGAAGTGCAAGGCCTGAGCTGTACTTCCCAGGTACTGCTGATTTATGGGCCCAATTAAAAGATAACACTAAAAAAAAAAAACAAACCATCAGAAACCTATCTTCAAGCAGGACTGGAATACAAAAAACAGAGCCTGGAAGTTAACCTTCCTTAGAAAACAGAACAGAAAGCAAAAGTAGATCTTTCCAGGCTCCACATACAAATGAGGACATGACCTAGAATGGTCCAGCCATCAGCCCATGCCTGTGACAAGACAATCTCAGCAGACTTCCCAACCGTAATGATTCTGTGATGAGCTATGGAGCGACTGCGGGTACCTGTTACAATACACTTCTTTCACAATCACCACAGATCCTCGTTTCTCTACCATCTCTCTGTAATCACCTTACCAGTCCCAAGTGCAATTCATGACAGGTAGAGAAAAATCACTAAGAACTGCCACCTCTCCTTCAACCCGCAAGCTTTGCAAAGCTGATTATCCCTGCAGCCATTACTGCCTGCTCTGCTTCCCTCCCTGCAGGGCTGACAGCTCCTTGTGTGGTATTTTTGTTTTGGTTTTAAATCATCTCTCAGCTTTCTGATTTATCATCAAGATGTGACCCAGTTTTGCTGATTGAAAGGAAGCTAAAGCTAGGAATGCCAGAAGATTATCCTCATCTAAATTAAATCAGCATCACCCAGATTAAATGGGGAGAAAGAACACGTACAACCAGTGATAAATCAGATACGCCATGACGCAAACAGAAATATTAAATATAAGCTTTAAATACAGACTCCACACCTTATGTTAATGCTTTAATGCTGCTGTGGGACCTCTGGATCTGGAAGTATTGTTTTTTTTCTCAAGAAGAACTGTGCTCTGTTGTTATGCTGCATTCCCACAGCCTTTAACAGTGAATTGCTCCAAGGTGGGTTTTTGGTTTTGTTTTTTTTTTGAAGAGCACAGTAAAAAAAAAGATGATAAATTTGCACCACTTAACTTGAAGTACTGCAATTACTCTTGTGATTATGGGATCTGACAATCATCTCATATCTAACCACTCCAATAAAGCTACGCTTACCTCAGCAAATTCACACACAGACACACTGAAGCCCATTCCTACACTGTGAGAACACCAGGGATGCACTCTAGGATGTTTATTTCTCTTCACCTGAGCAGAACAATTGAACAACCAGGCTTCGAGTGCATTTTTCCACTCTAACAATAACCCAATGTCACAAGTTCCCAAACAAGTCATACCTTCATCTCCAATATTTCTGGACTTCCAGAAACACATACTTCTCTCTCACAACTTTGAAAGTACACTGAGCTTGATATTCACAAATGAAACAGGAAAGTCACATTTCACACTGTCCAATGGACATAATTCCTTTTGTCTCTTCAGTTCTTCTCTTCCATAAACTCACAAACAAAAAAGTGATTGTGAGCTTTCCAGTTGCTCTTTTATAAAAAAAAAAAAATTATTAAAAAAGCCATTGCATCAGTTTTGGAAATACAACATGCAGGGCTGTTTAAAAGAAAAAGATATAACTTCAGAACTGTTTCTTTATCCAAAAAAACCAGAAAACCAACACCACCTCCTTTCAGAACAGAGTTTTACTTGGAGCAGATAATTCTCTTCATCTCTATACAGCAAGTTTATTGCAGCAGAGGTCCCAGCTGCAGTCAGAAGACACACAGGAATACACACGTTTCCTTGTGCCTTACAGGCTGCAAAGATGCGTCCATAATGCCACCTTTGCTTACTGATTAGCCAAAGTCTGTATATGCGAGTTAGCAGTGGTGACTTGCCCATGTCCATCCAAAGGAACAAAGAAGTCCTCAAGAGCCTCCTGACTAATAAATTGCAATACTCTCCTAAAGCAAGATGATTTAGTCATCATTAAACAAACCATGACAGCCTTAAGATCAGCCTAGCACATTCAAATATGTGCAAGCATGACTTGTGGACTTCTCACACAAGCCACAAACACGGTAAATATTCTCCAACTAGGTTCCACAAGGAGGGAATCCGATAACACAGGGGGTTTTTAATTGTATTTTTTTGTATTTCTGATGACTGCTTTCCTGCTCTGTGGCATCCATATAATGCCCTTCTGTTCTTCACTGCAGAATCTGGCACTTTAATAATTACCACTTGCAGAAAAAGGAATGTGCTCATTTTAGCACAGAACACCAGATGCCCAAAATGGAGACCAACTTTGAAACAAGAAAGAACAAATATTAGAATGTAAATGGTATTACTGTTGTAGAGAAAGTAAATTGGCCGCCGTGTATTAGTGATCACAACAGCCATCCCTAAAGAAGCCCCAGTCATCCTTAGCAAGAAGCATAAAAGATTATCAACACGTGGTTTAAAAAGCTGCAGCAACAAGAAAAGGAAAGGATCAAAAACAAAAAGACAGAAAAAAAGAGAAGGAAAAAAGGGGGAAACAAACAAAACATGGAGAAAGAACATTCTGAACATGAAAAATAGATCAACTTGTACCAGCAACAGAAAACACCCTGGGGCCACTTTCTAGTTCTCATTCTTTCACAAGCTGCATTTTTTAATCAACAAGAGGAAAATGAAGCAAAATTGCCATCGTGTTGTGCTTTATCTCTAAACCTTTTCTCTGTCTCTCACAAGGCTTCAGTAATTATTTAGATAGCACCTGGCAACTGTGCTTACACAAAGGAGGGTGAAAGAAAGGTGCAGCTGGCGCTGAACTGCATTTTCTGTGGTGGAGGTGCAGCAAATCTCAGCTCTCATACGAGACTGGTCTCCCCAAGCTCAGCATTCTTTTATATTAGAAGGTGTGTTTAGCTAGTTGTATTTCACACATACCATTAATACAAAAACCCACGGAAGGGAAGTTGCACAATCAGGTGCTGTTAAAAATCTCCACACCTCAGCCTCGCCTGCTCCCCCTTCCCATCCAAGAATGACAAAGAGCAAACACCTCATAGCAGAGCTGGAAAATGAGATGGATGGGGCTGAACGGATGCAATTTCACAGTTGCAGACTTTGAAATGAAGCCAGGGAATGCTGCGTACAGCGGTTGGACTGCCTGCCCAGCGCTGTGCGAGGAGATGGCAGTGCTGCCAGCTGTGTGGCATTCAGTTCTAAAACCAACACGCTCATCTTAGAATTGCACCTGGAAATGACCCAGCTTCATTTGCTTCTGTTCAAAATACCAATGGTAGCATTTTGCAAAGGATAATACTTTCAGGTCAGCGTTCATTTTCACCCAGAGAAGCCAAAATAATCAAACAGAACTACTGATACCAAACACAGAGATAATCAGAGAGTTTATCTAAACCAGCATTACAGCTGTGGAGTGGATCAGTATGACCCATAGGACACAGACAAAAATAAATTTAAAACAAACAAATCCCACCACACACCCTCATCCACTTAAAGGCAGCCATGGTAAGATCTCCTTGGAGTAACACCTGTCAGAAAACAACTGATGCTGTCTTAAATGAGAAAGCTTTTTTTCTTTTTTCTTATTAAAGAAGAGAGAACACAGCAGGAATATAAAGCTGTCCTTAATATTTTTTTCTGCAATGGCCTTGCCTTACAAAGCATTGAGAAACACTGCCGTAAGCTCCCTGCTTGCCTGCCAGACGAGTTGAGACTGAGTGCTTTCTTCCTTTGCCCAAAGTAATTCTAATTTCAAATAATCACCTACTGGAAGAATTTTAAGCCATCCTTAAGGAAAGACTTTTTTAGTATAACCGACATCCACCTGAATGCTCATTTTTTGCACATCTATTGAAAACATTAATGGACTTATAATCAGGTTACCGTGGTTCATCATGGTACTGCACACCAGTAGGGCTGTGGTAATTCATCACCTTCACACCCAGACCATAGTAATTACAGAGCACTGAGCCCCACTTGGAACAGCAAAGGAATTTCAGGCCACAAGATGCAAAATGAATTGCTTTATTGTAGATTTGCTGTAGTGTAAGGGTGTTCACAGTGTTCTCTTCGCTCTTGATGTGCTGCAACCCATTAAGCTGCCATGGCTGGACTGCAGTTCTAAATACGACATCTTTCAAGGAAATCTCTTTGTACAGATTTATTCCAGATATTTCAAACTATTTCTTCCTAACATTTTTAATCTTACTTTATACCCAATCTCAAGACACACACACAAAAAAGCAGAAAACTGCATCATTCAATAATCACTGCTGACACAAAATGCAGAGTCCCTGTGCACTAGCCAGCTACTCAAGGGCACAGGTTGGCCTGCCTCAATGCAGGCAAGCCAAGACTCTTACCTGCTTGGGGCTCTATTGTCTTGTTGGATCCTGCATCCATAAACACAAACCGTCCACCGCCAAAATCTTCAGCATAGTCGGAGAGGTAGAGCAGTGACGTATAATCAAAGGAGCCATAAGTCACCTAGGAGTAAGTCAACATTATCAGTTATTTTTATACAAACACTACATACATATAATGAACTAGTATTTTACCTTTGTTATTTCTGTCCTCAGAGTTCTCATAACTAAAGAAACATCCCTGCTAATCTCTGTCATCTCAGAGGTACAATCATAGAATCATTTACGTTGGAAATACCACTAAGATCACCTGGTACAGCCATCAGCCCATCCCCACCATGTTTACTGAACAGCCAGAAAAACATTGTGTCAGAAGTTACACCTGTTTACCTTATCAAATGTATAGAAAGGCTCAGATCTGTTTGAATTATTTCAAGAGAGAATTTGACCATAATACTGACAGTGATGCCCAAAAACAATCCTTACATAACTAACCCTACCTACTGGCTAATCAGCTAGAGGTGCCTGGAATCCTCACCTTTTACTCTCTTTCATCAGCTATCATTCAAGAGCTTCATGGTAACAGTCAGATATTGACTTTCCAAATACTTACACATTTGTTGTGTGGAAAGGAGTAAATGTTCCTCCAGGATTTGTTTTAAAACCTTCAAACATAGCTTTCAAAGTCCCTGCATCCTCTCAGCCTACAGACCAAAAAAACCATTTCTAAGTATAACAGAATGACTTTCATTCCTGTTAAAGTATTATTTATGTATTTTGATCACTATGCAGGCTGAAGGTGGGGAAGAGAAATGCTATATATTAGTAGCTTCTCTCCACGCATTACCACTGAGTTTAGCTGGCTTCCAAATGTATTTTCTTTTTGTATCTATACCATCTACAATTTAAAAGATACTTAAAAGTAAACTGCTGTATTCTCAAATGTCTTTACAGTGTATCACAGCTCAGTCAAGTTCTGAATTACACCATCAAACAGGGAAATGCGCAGAGCAGCAGTACTGTATAAATATACATCATCAGCACACTGTTTTGTCTGATCTGGTGACTGCTAGAGGTAGGTGCTATTTCTAGGCTTAGAAATTCCCTAAACATTTTTTATTTTTTGAAGTTACACTCATTACTGCCAGTCATATTTTAGCTCAACATCAGCTGCACAAATTATTCCGTAAGGGCAACGACTACAGAGAACACAGCAACAGATGGCATAGGAAGACATTTTCATTCTTACTCATTTTGTTATTTTGACCATAACGGCTTAAAGAAAAGTGCCAAATGCAGCAATAAGCAGTCCAAGTCACAAGAATGAAGAACATTTTGGTGATACTCTTGTCCCTGTTTTACCCAAACCTTGTTAGCAATATAAAGCAGTAAATGTGCCACTGCAGCACCTCTGAACAGCCATTCTACAGCCCTACTCCCACAACTAGATTTGCAAAAGCTATTTTAACCCTCGTTGCTTCTGCTACAAAAACTCCAGTTAGTGTAAGGTTTGGCTTGTTTAACTTGGGAGAAAGGCTGAAAAGACTGTGATTGCTGCCTACACAGGGATGAGAGAAGGTGGAACTGGGAGAAGGGAGAGGAACAAGACTGATTAAGAGGGTCCATACAGACCAAAATAAGTGTGAACTGATCATGAAGAAGTTCAAGCTAAAAATTAGTGAAAATATGCACTGAAATCCCAGAATAGCTTCTTCAATAGAAGAAATTCAAGGGAAAATAAAATAAGCCTGATTTTATGATAGAGATCGACAAGTCTGTGAAGGATGACAGAATCCTTGCCCATGGGACTGCAGAATTCATCTAGTTCCACATCTCTTAGAGAACATTATAAGACTACTGTGCTGTCAGGGTTGAGCATGCAACAGCAATTCCATTATAAATCAGATATTTGACTTTGGAAAGGTTCAGCTCCAAACAAATCCCATCCAAGATGAAGCTCCACATCTTCAGCCAACACTCTATTTGATTTACCTTACCTGTAAAGTCAACAAGATTAAATGATTCATTTGGGTTTCCATTCCATGTAACTAAAAACCAATTAATTTTAGAGGGGAAAAAAAAATAAATCTAAAGCCTCAACACACATAATAGAACTGTGCTGTTCCATTATGCACTTAAAATCTTTCAAACCAAGGATACTGAGATGGAGAATTGTAATTGCAGGATACTCAGCAGCTCAGAGAAAAAAGGTAAAATGTGCTCACATGCTCCAGTTTGCTTTCTCAGCTGCAAAAATCAAAACACCAGGCAGGCTGATCGCACTGAAAACACACTGTGGAACTACACAACTTGTCTGCCCCATTTAGCCTTCTGTGAAATATTTTCTGACCCACCTGTTGGAATACAATCTCCTGCATAGCTTTGAATATCAATGCCATATAGCCATAGCAGCTACACCTATTTTGTTAACCTCTAAATACACAATATAGATGCACATTGTACAGACACACACCACATGTACACAGACTTATACAGAGATATATTTGTGAATCTAGTAGATTAAAATCACATGCAGACATACATATTCAACATACAGTAATTTTTTCTGAAAGCTACGATCTGGTAAACAGAAGTCACGGCTTTTTCACAGAAACACAGAATCACCCGGGTTGGAAGGGACCTCAAGGATCATGTAGTTCCAACCCCCCTGCCCAGCAGGGCCACCTGAACGCACACATTCAGATCAGGTTGCCCAGGACCCCGTCCAACCTGGCCTTGAACACGTCCAAGGACGGGGCATCCACAACCTCCCTGGGCAGCCCGTTCCAGGGCCTAACCACTCTCCTTGTGAAGAACTTCCCCCTAACATCCAACCTAAATCTTCCCTCCCTCAACTTGGATCCATTTCCCCTAGTCCTGCTGTTATCAGCCCTTTTGAAGAGTTTACTCCCCTCCTGGGTGTAGGTTCCCTTCAGGTATTGATAGGCTGCAATGAGGTCACCCCGCAGCCTTCTCTTCTCCAGGCTGAACAAGCCCAACTCCCTCAGCCTGTCCTCATAGGGGAGGTGCTCCAGCCCCCTGCTCATCTTAGTCACACTTTTTAAACAAAAAGCATCTAGAAGCTGGTGTTAGCTTCTCTGCACCAGTGACTGCACAATCCCATTGCCTCACCTCTTTCAAATAGCACCTGCATTATCATTCATAAAGTGGCTTAGGTTGGAAAGGACATTAAAGCCCTCGCAATCCCAACCCCTCCATGGGCTGGCTGTCCCTCACCAGCTCAGGGTACCCAGGGCCAATCCAACCCAGCCCTGGGCACCTCCTCAGACAAGGCACCCGCAGCTTCTCTCTCATCGTGTTTTCTAAACCTAAGTTGCTTCCACCAACATCACAAAAGAGTGCAGAAGCATGTGCTGGTGTGGTGAGCAACAACAGATGTGCTCCCTCTAGATTCTCTCATCACTTTCAAGGTAGGAGGTTTCACTACTGTTTTGTTTTTGTTTTTTTGTTTTTTAATCTTAGATGTTTCAGGTCATCGACTTCAAGGTACACTACCATACACAGACTATAGCACTGAGGTGTAACTTAGATTTTGATGGGCTAAGTCCTGTTTGGTTCCATCTTAGGCAACTTTTAAAACTCAACAATATGATTTTGTCTACTTTATTTTAAACAGAACACAAAATCCAGGTTGCACAGAGCCTCTGAATTCAGTTTAAAGCACCAACACCTTACTATCAATTGTAAATCACATAAGACCATTGAAAAGCCTGAAGTATTAAGCCATGAACCTAGAAACAGAAAACTAGACAGTGAAAAGAAAGTCGTGGTATTGCCACTCTAAAAAAAAAAAAATCCAACAACAAAACATTAAATTGCTAATAGGGCACCATGTCCCCACTGCAGAAAAATTGTCTTGGATTGGCTTCTAGAATTTGCTCATCTTTCCTTTTGTTCCTCATCTGAAGATTTATTTATTTTTTTTTTTACAAGCATGAGTTCTCAAGTATGCTTAAATGTTTAATGCAAAATAACTTTAAAGTGATCTAACAATAGCACAGAACATTTGCATCCCATTAAAGCCTCCTACTTACCTTGTCAACGTGTGGGTGCCAGTATTCATCATGTGTTGTCTTGGCTTCTGTACTGTTTATTCTAGAGAAGAATGTTGGCTTAGTCAGGTACATGGAAGAAGAGCTGATACCAAAGGTCTCAGCAATCTTCTGTTGAATTCTCTGTCTCACATCACTGCAAAGAACAGAACGCAGCAGACTGAGGGTTGGAACAGTGCTGAGGCCCCATCTAAACAGTGACACATCTCTCCTGTTTCTTCTCTGTGCTTCTTCATTCACTGTTACTGCTTCCTCAGAGCTAAGCATCTTCCTCAGACTGTGACTGTATATCCCACTTTCCCAGTTTATTTTGCCTTCAACAATAGAGACTTACTACATCAAAAAAAGACAGAATCTGCAGTTTTCTGTTGGTTTTGTCTCCTGTGGTCCACATTTTATGATTAGTGTAAGCAGTCTGTTTTCTAAGAAATTCCATGCATATTGCAGTGTTTATGAACTACCAAAAATTAAAAAGTATCTTACTTGCATATTTTTAATCCAAAGCAGATGACTGGAAATGAGCATGTTTGTAGTGTTGTCTTGTGAGACAAGCCTTCAGTCGTCCTTCAAATAATTCCAAACTAGCCCAAAGGAGTCTCAGGCTCTATGAAACTCAAGGTCTGAGGCCAACATATGCATTGATATTGTATCCAGATTTTCTTTAAAAATGAATGCAAGATGTTTTCCTTAATTATTCTGAAAGTTCCAGCCACAGTGTGTCTACATTGGCTATTCCTGTGCTTGCCAAGAAAAAGAGCAAGATTTTGCTTTTTTTTTTTTTTTTTTTTTTTTAAGATAACAAAGAACACAAGGAAGCAAGCATTTTTAACTGTACAGAACTGCTTATACAGCAGCATCCTATGCTGTCTTTCAGGACAGACAAGGGCACACAGAGCTAGCACAAGGTGCCCCAGCTTCAGTTCAGTCTATGATACTTCAAGATTCCTGTGACTCATAGGGATCACTGGAAAAATCCCACAATAAACACACGCAGCTAGTATTTGATCTTGAGGAAATTAAAAAGCAACAAACTACAAAGAACACAGTAACACATTTTTTGAAGTGTTCTCAAGGCTTAATCCTCTGTTTCCTCTTTAGATACAGTTTTCTCCCCGTTTAACACACTCTTAGCTACTGTACGAGTTGTCTTTTTCTTCCTTCGAGGGCTTCAAAAGCAGCACCAAAGCCAGACACTTGGAGCACACATCCCTCTGAAATTCTGAATGGAATTTCATCACTAGTTCTGCATCTTCCCTGCGTTAGACATTTCTCTACTGGATTGTAACTGGATTTAAGTTTTCAGCAGTCAATTCCAGCTATTTTAGATGTGAAATATGAAAGCCATGAAATGAAGCTAGAGATGAGATTATCAGCTATTTACATGACTGCATGAACTGATGCTTCAAGTTGCAAGCTACATAACAGCCATGTTTTGTAAAAGTAACACCAAGAAAGGATCTACAGACCACCACCCCTTCTCCCCTCATGCCTGTGGGTGCCTGGTCTATCTGCCTGCCTTCCTAGAAATAGGAAGGAGGCTGCCTTATGCTTGCCAAAAGCATTAGATGCAGTTACTCACTTCACCACAACTCGAAGGCAGCTTGAACTCTGAGCAGCCCACCACAGGAATTAACAGCCTAACCCACAGTGAAGGAGCCCATTCCCAAGCTGTATGGCAGCTGGCTGCACCAGCCAGCTGGAACCAACTCTGAGTTAGCTGAGCCACAGTCCTGACACAACTTTAAATCTCCAACAGTCGTATCGCTCCCAAAGCAATGCTGCTTCCTCTTTTGGGTTGATTCCTTTCCTACTTTCTAAAACTTTCTATGAAGATTTGCTGTTCTGTGTTCATAAGGCTCTGCTAAAGCTGCATTCCTCCTTGAGACATCTGTGCAATGGCTTCAGGCAAGACTGTAAGTTTTGCAAACCAAGCAGAAAAAGCTCTGCTTCCTGACACACAGAGAAGTCTAGCTGGTTTGGATCATATCAAAGAGAAGGAAAAACTTATTAGTCAAAGTATGTTGCACAGAGAAAATAAGCACGTTTTTCAAAAGATAACATAAATAAGAAACAAATTCAAGTAGACAAGGAAAATAGTGAATGGGGAGATAATAACAAAGCAGGTAAGGTGAAGGTCGAAGCAGAGATTCAAACTTTAACCTGGTCTTGTGGCAGCACCTGCCTCCAGCTGACACAGCAATAGCCAGGTCTCCAGGCACAGAGCACCCTGGTGGCCTCCCCTTCCCCTGTGTGCTGCTGCCTTCAAATACTGAGTGAACTGCAGATTTCCACTGATACTCAAACAAGCAACTCATGCTGCAAAGACTTGCTGGAAAAAAGCCCCAAGCAGCAACGTACCTTTGAGTGCCTAAATGCTTCTTCCTTCTTGAGCACATACTGTACCACCAGAAATGCACAGAAACTCCAGGAAATTCCTAGTTCCGCCAGCTTTCTACATAGGGAGTTTAATACACACTTTCTAATAATATGAAGTGAGACCAAAAAAAGTTATGTAGGCACTAGGCTGCAGTTTCCAGCTTAATGCAGCAGCAGCCACATAAAGGACTGAGAAAAAGAACCAAGTGTCAAACAAAAATTTCTCAAAGATATAAGCTCTCAGACCAGCAAAAAAAAAAAATATATATATATATCTATATATGCTGTTAGAGGCACTGTGCACAGTGAGAGTTTCAGCACAAAGCTCTATGACACCACTCAGCTTCTCTAGCTCACTGTCAGTATCTCTGCACTGCTCGCAGTGAAAAGCACCGAAGACAGCAGAAGGAGACAAAGCCACGCTCCTCTATATCCAGAAAGTTTCAACAGCAATCACACATGAACAATGAATAAAGGCAGAAAGCAAGCTGTTAGTTCTCCTCTGCTCATTCTGTGCCTGTGCCTTAACAAGTTGAGAAGTTTCTGGAATAAAGCTTTGATGGTACTTTTTTTTGCTGAAGTCACAACCTTAAAAACAAGCACACAGATTTGAAGGTCTTACTTCTGGATAAAGATGCACCTATTACATGAAACAGGAGGAACTGCTGCAATATGCTTGGCAGACAGGAGAAAAAGCATCAGCTTTGAAACTGTATTAGCTTATAAAACAACATAATTCTGACACAAATAGTTTAGAAACCAGCTTCCTGGCTCAAATGCCTACTCAGATTTGTTATTGTTGTAATCAGCAATACTCAGACATGAATTACATCCAGTTATTTCTCTCAGGAGTGTATTTCTAAACAGACCTTAGTAGGTGAACGAAAGTAACAAAGATAAAACACTCCCAAGAATAGCATAAAATCATTCATTAGGACATAATGCACTGCAGTCTGTATTAAAGCATTGCCATTAGTATGAACAAAAGCATTCTATATGGGTTGTGACTGAAATATCTCCTTTATCAGCATGCAACACCAATGTAGTATTGATGTTCTCTAGCAGAACTCTCATCCCAGAAAGCAGGGGTCAGAAACTAGCATGAATTGCTGCTCAGGACACCTCCTGCCCATTCACTTCTGTTATTTTTACAGATTCTTTGATCTTCTACAGAACAGAAGGCAGCACAAATTACTTGCAAATTATTCCCCACTGTCTTGTGAGGCAGACAATTGATACCTTCTAAAATCAATTGTAATAAAAAGCATAATGTGTTTGTGATGTGTTTGAGGGCAGAAGTACATGTCATCAACAGTGATAGCAATATCAAAAAACATTGGGTCAAATAATAAAATTTCAGTTGTTAATAATAACATATGCTGTCTAAATGGAACATATCAATTAACGTATTTGAATACTTAGTTCTCTTTCTGCCACTAGAGGGAGGTCAAATTCCTTCATATAGACAAGAAAACATGACCAAAAAAAAGCAGAAAATCATTAAAATTAGACTAAAAGTTCAAGCCGGGCACATTTTAAATTATGAGAAAGCAACTCAAATGCTTAACTGAAGATTTATTGTGTCTAATCAATTAAAGAATGTTTGCTCCTAAGCTTTGGCAACACACTTTCACAGACACATGGAACTCACTAGGTTTTTCTCTCCATTAAGTGGATGAGCAGGTCTACAGGAAAGCTGAAAGCATCAGATGCCAAAGCTGTTACATTATAGCACATTTCATATCCTGGCTTCTTTGGGAGGAAAGCATGCTCTGCTTCCCAGGAAGTAATTTGAAGTCCTTCCACTTCCTGCTTCATCGTTTTTAATGCTTTCCTACACTTCACCCCCCAGTAAAAAAACCAATGCTCCTATTCTGACAGTAGTATAGGACTGTCTTTATCCAAGAGACATCATGGTTGGTGATAACAGACGTCAAACAGGAGTTAGTGATAAAATAGATTACAGCTCAGATAATATGATCTGAGAACTCAGGCAAACAGCTCTATTTGCTTGCAGGTCTGGAACTGGGCTTCAGCCATCATGCCCTTATGCAGGAAGAGAAATGCAGTGCTGCCACCATCTGATTCCACTTACACCATCAATACCAGCCTGACATCGATGATACAACTAAACAACATCTGCTGTTTTGAACTTCAAACATCTTAGTTCTCAGTGATTCTATTCTGAGCTTTGAGTTCAATTCCATGTCTGAACCCATCACAAAGGATAAGCATCCCCAGCTTACACTATACAAAAAAATACCAGGTTTTGTAGTTCATTCAGCAGTCATTGAATTTTTTCTTACCGATATAATGCAAAATCCTCTTCTGTGAAGATGTCTTGAATTTTGTCCCCAAAGAACCTGAGAAATCAAATAAAAATTTAAAATAGCTGGTACTGAATCAGACTGCCCAATAAACCATGCTGTATTCTCTGCCCATTTGTGCTTTACTAATAGCCCACGTATAGAGACGATACTAAAATCCAACAAATGCTTGAGTGTGAAATTTCCAAAGCATTGCTCAAAGATCCAATGTTAAAAGATTAAAGGATCAAGATACAGCAACTGATAATGGAATTCCCAAGGCATGAAAAACGTCCCCTCCCACATGAAATAAGCACGTGGATTCAAGCTTTTTTTAAACACTATTCCAGTCTACTTGATTTCTCTTACTGCTGATCAACTACGGACTGTAAGTGTGGAAGTGGGGAGAGAAAAAACACCATAAGAATTCCCCCAAACTACCTGCTGAAGAGTAGCTTTCAGTAAGTCCAGTTTAACAAAAGATAATGCTGGTTTTCCACCACAGCAGCTTTTCAACTAGCTGTGGAAAACTGTGGTAAATCTAAGCAATTCTACAGCTGGCAATGCTAAATCTTCCAGCCCAGTGGACTGAATACTGAAGGTGCAGGATTACAGGAGTGACAGCAAGTCAAAGGGTCACATTACCTGTACAGATTAACAAATTGCTTCCCTAGTGAAAGAGCTCCAGAGTGCAAGTCCAAAATTGATGCCTGGGAAAGGAAAAAAAAAAAAAAAAAGGAGTCTGAGAAGGTTTTATTATTTAACAAACTTTAATAATCGTCTTGTTGGCTTTCACTTGCCATACCCTCCCAAGTCAAAGTATTAGTTTCTAGCTTCACATCCAAAATATTAATGCTTATTTTACAACTGCAAGCCTCCTCCAGTTTGTTCTATAAATGACCATAAGATTAAGGCACCATATGGATAAAGCACAGAGATCCAAATCCAGCATACAGAATTGACAGAGCCTTCCTCCCCAGGGTGAGACACTGTGTTCCTGGACCAGTCTTAAAGACATTCCCCTTTCACATTTTCCCATATTTATTAAGTGCTCAAATAGCAACACTAATATTTAACCTGCCCAACATTTGTTATTAAGATTTCTTCACCATGTGTTGCTGTGTACTTCTTGTATTTAAAACAGAAAAGTTTGCTCTAAAGAACAATTACAATTCTAAGGTTTGCCAGAGCCACTCTGTTATTCCAATTTCTAAACTGCTGCAAACTGTAAGAAAAAACTAAAGAGTGAAAAGATCTTATATCTGGAAATAAATAAATAAATCCATTTCTCCATTTGACTCAAGCCAAACGCTACTGTTGAGCTCCAGACCAATTTAAAAAGGTCAGTATTCACATTTGCTATGATAAAAAGCTAGCTCTATATTTTCCTAAACTGAATGAAGAACACTCTTGTACGTCCCTTGCTGTCCAGAAAATACATGTTTTTTCCCCATAATTTAAATAGCAATTAAAAATATGCTCACTTAAAAGCAGCATTCCTTCCTTCACTGAAAACATCAAGCAGCAGCAGTGGATTAGCCTGACTGCCACCAACATTAATACAGCATCTCTGAGGTACAATATCCTGGAAAAAGCATTCTCATCCTGGAATCTGGCATTTCCTGATGCACCACGTACCATCCACAGGTGAGCTGCCTGGAAAGAGTGATAACTCCCATCTTACCAGCAGGATTTCTGGGCATAGCTGGGACAGAAACCACTTTTTATTTTAACCAAATTAAAGACAGGCTGGTGAATGCACGGCAGCACAGTGACACAGAGCTGCAGTGGCAGCCAGCAGTACAGTTTCAAACACCCCCTACACCCCAAGTGCCGGCACACTTCTCTCTCTCCTCTGGATCACATTTGGGAGGACACCCACGCCAATCCAAACAAGAGAAAAATCACTGGAGGCTCAACCGCTTTCAGCTTCAGAGCCGAGATGGGAGCTCCACTAAAGTCTCTATTTAAAAAGAGGTAACAAACTTACTTCAGTACATCCACCCAAATTTATTCCCAAACTTTTAAGAATATATAAAGTAACAGGCTACTGAAACAGACATGAGTTTTTCAGACTTCTGCTTCTCACAGAAGTGCTTTAAAGACTGCAGAGGACTGTTTAAGAAACAAGTCACCTTTCTGCAAGAGCTGCTCTAGGATGAGCATTAGCTTCAGAAGTAACGTATTTTCATTTCATTGGTTTCTGGTTCTGTACAATAATCTAAGTTACAGCTGGAACAAGCAAAACTGCTTCCTTGTAGCTTCAAAAATACGCTTGTAGCCATGCCAAGGTAGATTATAAGGGGAAGTAGCAGGACGTATCTGAAACATAAGTTTAATTTAAGAACAAATTGCTTTCCAAATACTTCCAGCACACGTTCCACACACTGCAGATGATCACAGCTTTGTGGTAGAGACCAAAACAGTCAAGTGGATCAATACAAGAAGTACAGGTACATGCTCCCAGGAAGTGGTGACATTCATAGCTGAGAAGGCAATAACCACAATGCAAAGTCAGACAAAGAAGACTGAAAACGATAAGAGAATATTCCTCAGGGTTGTTTCAAACAGGAGGAAAAAATAACTGAAAGACATAGGCAAGGACTTGATTACGAACACAGAGCAATTTCTTTAATAGCTAACTGGAAAAGAAGCTGAAACATTTAATTTAGCCTCTGCCATTCCAGAGCATCCAATATTTTCAGTACCATTTTTAATACTCAGAAGAACACCACATAGAGGAGTGTGTCAACACCACTGCTTACAGTTCAGCTGGCTGACCAAGTTTCATTAGTCTGTACTTCAGATCAATGCTCCCAGGCAGAAAGCTCTGCAAAGTTCATCTAAAGATGGCAGGAGCAATGCAAACGTATCCACATGTACTCATGATTGACAGCTCACTAGATGATCCTGGAGGTCTTTCCCAAACTTAATGATTCTATGATATGATCTATTTATGAGATACGGTTTAACAGAAGTGCTAAAGAGAAGAAATTGAACTTCCTTTTAAGAAAAAAGGAAAGGAAAGTTCTTTTGGAACTTAAGTGTTGTTAGTATCACAATTTCCACTCCTCTCACTACAAAAAAGATTCAAGAAGGCCACATCAACAGCCCCCTTTTTCCAGCACATGGCAAAAAGGATCCATTTCCCTACCTCAAGGGCAAGGCACGCTGCCAGGTACAAACTGACAGCTGTCCCAAAGTGCCTGCTGGTAGCTAGGCAAGAAAGAAGGAAATTATGGGGTCTGACGTAGCAGATGTATGAGATAAGATAAATACCATGCAGAGGCTTTATCTTTTCCCCAGAAAAAAATCAGGACAGCATTTTAAGGACTCTAGGATTTGGTAAGAAGGGCTGAAAGCAGGAATGATATTACCTGCAGAAATACCATACTGTGCATGGGTGCGTGTGCCCACATCAGAAACCCTTGTTTGGCATCATGGCCACACGCTGTTTGCTTCTTTCAGTCATGAGAAGCACAGTTTTCCCTACAAGAAGGAGGTTTAGGAAGCTACTAACGTCAATTTGCAGCAGCATAGGAAATGGAGCACCTCAGCTGACTGCACCTGGGGTTTCTTTTCCCTGGCTTCAAAGTGCCAATAGCTTTGATAGTAAATGAGTCAAGTTTCATTTATGCTGGAGAGATGTTTGACTCACTCACATCTTTGGAGGTGCTGCCGTCAGAACAAGTAACGTAAGCAGGGATCGCATGCAAGAAAATATTGGGTGGAGAAGAAAGAAAGGCCATTAGCCTTATTAAGATGGGGAAAAAAAGTTGAATAACACCAGGAGAACTAGCAGAAATTACATTCTAGAAAGAGAAAGAACACAGAAAAAAAAAAAGTTATTTTGCAGAGACCTACAAGGGAAAGCAGGACAGTGATGCAGAAGGTGCCTCTGTTTAGATTCTGCTGGAAGTCAGACCAGAAAATTACACCTCCTCTTCCAGCTTCAGTGTGTGCATGCACATGAATGGGCATGTGGGCAAATACACTGATCTAGGAGCAGCTATAACAGAACATGGGGCAGAAAGTTCAGCACAGCAACTGGGGTATGACTCCTGGGACACTTCAGTAATTCAGTGTCAGACAGAATCTTCTCAAAACAAAAGTATGGAGAAGGACACAAGTTTCTGTGTGAACCTTCAGTCCCCCAAGGAAGCAGAAAGGACTGCAAACAGGAAGAGAACTGACAGAGTTACAAGTTTAGCTTTTTAAATTATTAACTTACAGCGACACAAACAAATCTATTTCTGTGAACTCAAAATACAAATATGACAAGCAAAGATGCTATTTAAAATAGGAGTAAATCAGAATGAAAATAGTCTGCCCCACAGCAGGAATTTGAAGCTTGGAAATACGGAGATAAAGTTGACTAAAGAAAGAATTAAAAAGAATCAAAAAGAAGAATTATTGAAAGAATTTTTAAGGAAAAATTTAGTCTTAGAACAATGAACATAATTGGATGGACTTTGAAGTCTCAGACACGTAAAGCAAAGTGGCAGATCTCAGTCAACAGACTTGCAGCTCATAAGGCAGAGTAAGGTGGCCAGATGGAATGAGAGCTGAAGCATTTTGTATGCTACATAGACCAGAGGTTTGAAAAGAGGACAACAAGCTTCAGTGAAGAAAGAAGTTTTATCTACACATCATCAGCAGAAAACAGTCATTATTTAATGAGATCTGGGAGCCAAGATTGCAATATCAGGAGCAGATTCACATCAGGAATCCAAGAAAGAAAAAAATGCAGAATGGAAAAAAAAAACAACAAAAAAAGCAAAGGCTAAGAAAATTTAGGTGAAGGACTACATTCAAAGGGCTGTCCTGAACATTATCCTCTAGAAATGCTTTTCAGCTCATCTCTTCAGCATCTTTCAGTGCCCACCCACAGTTCTGGGTGAGGTTTCAATGCAACACTACACAGCTCCTTTTGTACCTTTCCCTAAGGAGTCACAGCATGCAACAGCTTTCTCACATTCACACACTGCAAGGAACCTGAGAGGATCACAGCCTACAGAGTTCTGAGACCAACAAAATTTTATTACCAAAGAGTCATTTTCCCCCATTTCTCCTCCCCTTTAAAAGCTCCCAAAATGTTTTTTGCAGATCTTCTTAAGCAGTCCCAAGGACAATTTTAAAAAGTCTTTTTTTTTTGTTTTGTTTTTCCCTTCCATCACAACTTTCCTCCTTTTCTTCCAACAAATGTCCCAATTCAGCAGAGGCCCAAAGAAGTGCTTATGTTTACAAATACTCAAGAAACAATATCTGTTCATACACAAAAACAAACTGAGAACAGAGGGAAAAAATGCAGAGAAAAAGGTGGAGGTTTTTTCCACATTTAAAGAACATAATTCAGAGTTCTGCTGAAGACATTACATGGAGTTTACACAAAAATCAGCCTGTATGTGATAGCTGTGAACCACTGTGATTTGGTTTCTCAAAAAGGAAAGAAATCAAACTTGGTGTATTCTGCTTTAGCAGCTGGCTCCAGCTGCAGAAGACGAAACCAGACCAAGAGAGGCACTAGAAATATTAACTTAATAGGAAATGTGTCAGCTGTACTGGAGAAGTCGATTATAGTGCTAGCAAAAGCATTAACAGGATAGAAAATAAATTCCCAGACAATTTCCCCAAATCCGTTATCTTCTCCTTTTAATCTTAAAGCTCTCCTTGGAAGTAAGAGAATGTAAAAATTAAGAGGACACTGCTCACCCCTCCATCTGATCCTCCCAAGGACAGTCCCCTCTCTGCTATTCTGCAGGCAAAACAACAACCTCAGATGAGAACTGAAGGCTTGATTACTTTGTCCTTTAATGTCATTATATAAAACACACAGCTTTCCAGTAAGAGTTATTTACTGCATCAAATACAACCCAGTTAAGTAAAAAAAGAGAAGCTACCTTTTATTTGAAACCCTGAATTATGCACTTAGTCATGAAAATAAAGTATCTACACGTTGCAGAACATTTCTGGACAGGAACAGCCCTTACATACAAGACCATAAGCACCTTCACTAAAAAACCCCACAACCCTGGCTTTCAGATTCAGTCTGGCCAAAATTAAACAAAACAAGCAAATAGAAAAACCACCACAGATTTTCTAATTACAGGCTTTGACAGTCCCAGGCTATTTGATTAAAATTGATCACTGCGCTCAGAGAACTACAGGGTCAGCACCAGGTCGTAGCCACCCAGAAAGCAACTCGTCTGAAAGGAGATTTATGTTTGGTTTTATTGTTTGGTTTAATTTCTGAAGGTAAACTGGAACAACAGAACAAAATTGTTCAACATTTATTTAGTGCAGAGAATTCTGTTTTCTTTTCCCTACAACCCATATGCCCACATGGCCATGCAGACTCTGTATCAAAAAGCCTCCGCTACAACAGCAGTGCAAAGTAGCTTTTAATAAGATACACACAAGTTTAATGCATTAATCAGTTTAAGTCACCCCCCTTCAGCTTGCAAGCTTTCTGTTACACCTGAACTGGGGCTCACTGTCAGCATGGCAGATAGAAATTTAAGGAGAATTACCTACGGATTCTTTCTGCTTCCTCCCTGGTGATCACTGCATCACTCACACCTCTTCCACACCTCCTGGGAGTGCACCCTGAAACACAAAATGAAAGACCACCTTCCCAAAAAGCTCCCAACCAAATCCCCATGATGTCCTCCTACTCCCCTTTCAGATCCACAAGAGTCAAAAGTTACATCAGGAGACACAGAATATTTTTATCAAAATCCCAGTGTAGGATTAAAACAGACTTACTGATGCTGCTGAGCATATCTAGCACTTGGAGCCAAAGATGCCCCTTGGTTAGTCAGGCTGTGCTGGAGACATCTGTACATACGTACATGTAAAAAGACAGATGGGAAGAAGGGCAAAATGTACTGCTGCACCTAGATGCAGACAAGTGTTCTTAATTACATAACTGGTCTCAGGAAGATGATCTTCAGTGATTTCCCCTTACCTGCTCTGTTCTAGCCTTCAGACAGGCAGGGCAAGAGCCAGGGAGTTCAGAAGAACCACATGGATCCCTTCATCTCAGGCTCACAGTTCAAAATCGAGCAGCACTTCTAGCAACTGAAACCACTTAATAGCAAACACCTACAAAGAGTTCTTCATAGTGTAAGCAAGCATTCAGATAATGGACAGGGATACACACCACTCTCAAAAGGGAGAGTCAAGGGGGCAAATCACATTCTGAATGTCTCTACAAACAGACCTCAAAGGACAATTTTTTATAATGGATCTTGCATTAAAAGGTGTCATAGCCAAAAGCATTAGGACCTACAATAAAAGAATTCACTTAAAATTCACTACAGAACGACCTGGCATTTAATATTACAAGCTCACGGAAAAGGATCGGCAGTAAGAGGAGTGAAGAATATATGAAATTTCTTTTAAAACTACAAGTCTGATGCACAACAGCCTTTGGGCAAGAACAAGAAACAAAATCAGGTCCAAGTCAATACAGACCTTGGGATGCTGCATTAGACATTTTCCCAGGGAAACTCCATTTACAGATGTAAAGTTATGGAAGAATGTGAATGAAGCCATTTTCTGACATTTGCCAACACACTTTTCTGTTGCTGAGCTCCTCTTCACAGATTATTTGTTCCTCGGAACAAAGGAGAGGGTACAAAGCACTGCTGCAAGAGGAAAAGAATCGCATTCATCCGTGCAAGGCAAAAGTGTCAGTCTGCTCTGATCAAAAGCATCTGATGATAACAATGAGCACAGTGACAAAAAGAAATCTTGCCACAGTACAAGTGCTCTGCAGGGCTGCACACTGGCGTACTGGATGCCTTGGCTGCTTCAACACTGCAAAACCCTGCAACTACAGCAGCACCTTGAGAAGAAAGAGAAGAGAGGAGATGTGGGTGCAAAACCTGAGGCTGACAACATGTACCAACTGCACACTTGAAAAAGCCACTTATTGGATGTGTATTTAAACTGGAGGCACTGAGGGCATTCCCAGCAAACACCTGAGAACCCAACTATTCTGAAAAGCAATTTTTCCTTCTAAACCACTGGGGTGAAAATGTAACCCACTTGGTTTCCTACCTGGATTTGCCTTCTGCAACCCAAACAATTCTGCCTGTTTTCTGACTACCAGCAACAACTCACTGAGATCAGCTCAAGAGCCAAATTCCAGGAGGCATGTGCTGAATTATTTGAAGATGATCTACGAAAGCAGCAGATAAAAATGTTAAGAGGTTACAATGTGAACCACCCGTACTGCAAGGCCAGCACAGAACCCAACATTATAACAAAAATGAACCAGAACCCCAAGCTCACTTTTCTCCTTTTGACACTGTGAACAGCAGCAGAATCAAAACACACCATTCTTCAGAAACAGAAGTGTGCAGGAGAGGAAAAAAAAAACCAAAACACTTAAAAATGCAAAAATTCAATCAGCAACCTGAAGGTGCTTCACGAATTTGAAAACAGCACTTTGCACCACAGCCCCAGAAGCATAGAATTCAACTGACAAGGGCTTTCCAGGTGGAAAAGTTGTGCTAAGTTATGAATTAGAGGGGGGGAGGAAGAGAGGGTGAATTCTATGCTGTGTTTGAGGAGAATTGTAATTATCCCCTCCCTCTGCAGTCAGAAAAGCAGGACCATGTTCTCATGGAAATCCTGAGCTTTTTCAGTCTCTCAATCCCAGGCACTGACCGTTTGCCAATTAAACTGGAAATGCTATGTTCCTTTGTAGCATATAACCTAGCAGTCACGAATGGGAAAAAGTAGCAGCCAGTAAACAATGCCAACTATTTCTCATCCCTCCTAAAGCCCATAAAGGCTCCATCGTATGCGTAGGTTAAAAATTGGCTCTTCACTTTTGAACGCCAGCATGAAAGCATCTCAGAAGCTGAATGATGAGACATCTGTGCCTCCACGCTAGCAAACACTCATGATAAGAGCAGGACAAATGGCTGAGGGAGAAACAGCTTCAATTCAACACTCACAGATGTACAGAAACAGCCAAAAAAGGAACGAATTTAGGCTGCCAGAACTGAAAACACTTATGAGACATTTCATTAAGAACCACAAGATTCATTCACCAAAGACATGCAGAATAATTACCACCAATCACAAATCACACGCCACGTATTGCACACCTTATCTAAAACTCTATGGGTATAAAGACATCAACAAAATCATAAGGCACAAGTTCGGAAAGCTGCAGTACACTTCTTATTATTATTCTGCTACAAAACAGGATTAAAAAAGACTGAGATAACAGACTGACACAAAAATGAGATTCTAAGACACTCAGGAGAAAGCTGAGCATAGAAAACCAATAAAGTTGTCTTGACAGATTGAGACAAAAGAGCAGAATGACCTTCCTTGTGCCACTGAAAAGGACTCTTTAATGCACGAGTGGCAAAGAAAACTCTTAGAGATAAGGGAAAGCATGTGTTCAAGGAGAGATGTGGCAGAAAGGAAATTCAAAGGAGAAATTCAATGCTCCACAGCAACTCATCTAAACAGAACCTTCCTTGCATGACTCCCCAGAAAGGACACTAGAAAGACTTGCTTTTTCAGAAGAGATTTGTGCTCTAAAATTCTGGCTGCAAACAACAGCGCAGGACTTACCCTTCTGGAAAGGCTGGTACTGGAGTCAGGATTTAGCAAAGCTAGCTTTAGAGAGGATGAGGGTTACGTTGTGTAGCAACTGGATGTATCAATACAATGGGAAAGGTGTGACAACAGAGCCCTGATGACAGCAGGACTGACATGACAGAGAGGTGCTATAAAGGAAGGGAAGATGGCTCACCTGTATCAGAAGATTCTGGGTTTGCAGGGAAAAGCTTCACTAAGGAGGGATCTCCAAAAAGAGAACCTTCCCAGCTAGAGGTCAGCCCTCAAATGAGGTCTGAGAGAGGTGCAGCCAGGCTGCTCCCCTTCCAACTGCACGTGTTAACTGCCTTCACCTGTGCTCCCAGGGCTGACTGGGTTTTTTCCACAAGTGCTCATTCAGGCTGTGGCTCAGCAGTTCCCATGCATATTGCTAAGCTAGGAAAACAAGCAAAGGTAATGCTAGAAGCAGGAGGTATCTGAAAGAAACAGCTGAAGCTTTTCCAACCGGAGAAGAAAAACAAAAACAGAGTCTAGCATGAAATCAGACAGGTTCCAGAAGCAAGGTATGAACACTGGATGCAAACTGTGAAAGGACTAGAACCACCCATGTTGATGAAAACAATTTCAGCATTAAGAAATGTGTCATCTTTGTCTAAGAAACCACTGCACGGGGGAGCACTAAAGCAGTAAGAGCATATTTCCAAAATCTGCACTCATGAGAATATAGGCTAGCATTACAGAGTACCCAATAGCTTCCACAAAGCTATGCCTAGCAAAAACAAATCACTTATCTAATAAGCTACTCAGCTTTGAATGCAGGAGTTGTATTTTTCCAATCAGAGTAAAGGAGAAATGTACACAACACTGAAAAACCAGAAATACTCCCTAATCAGCACACAGAAAATACAAAGTAACAGGACCCAGGGTCTAGGTGCCTATATCCCAGCTTTGCCTATTCTTGAAAGAGGTTCACTGCCAAGACAGGGATGACTCTTGAGAGAAAAGAGATGGGCAAGATGATATTGTCGTAATACCAGAAATCTCAGTGTTGGACCCACTATTAAAACTGCTTTCCATATCCACTGACCTCACCTCTGGGAAAGGATCTCAGAGCCTCAGCAGTGGCAGAAGCTTTGAACCCTGACAGAGTATGCCAGCATACACAGGACTATGCACAGATTCATCAGACACGCTGAAAGCCACAGCAGTTTTAAGTAATTAACCATATCTCAAGAGAGCAGAAATAGCGAAGATCTGGCTGCAAGGATCAGATTCTGCTCACAGCATGCCCCATCTTCCGCAAACATCATCAACTTAGTACTTGTGGCACATTTTATAGCTGTATGAAGCAAGTTTTCTGCTGAGCAGTACTATGGAAATAAGGCTCTGTGACACCAACCACTGTTAACTATCGAAGCAAAACCAGATGCTCTGTTGGACTGGATTGAGGGGGGAGCAGGTGCATAAGTAAGAAGCTCATCTGAACTGTGGACAGACCAAAGGGTAATGGCAGCGTGCCTCCTGCCACAGCACCAGCAGCTGTGGATGCAACGCCAGAGTAAAGACGGAATAAAAGCTCTTCAGCGATAAAAAGCTGTTTCCAACAAAGCGATTAAAGCTGAGGAGCCGAATGCAGTTCGGCAGAGAGCAGCAGTCTGTGCGGTGCGGCCACCCGAAGCTCCCAGTAACGCGTGCAGTACGAGCGCTGCGGACGGCTCACGGGCGCCCTCTGACGGGCATTGAGCGAATGCAAATACACTGAATACAAACCCATCCAAGGCGACTCCCCCTGGTGCCTCCAGCACGTTCCTGGGTTTGATGCCGACCACATCAGCCATTTAATACGCGGTCAAGACAGGGCACGCTTGCTCCTCCCACACTGCAAGAACACAGAACGCATCCGCTCGTTCCTCAGCTGAGATATCCTTGAAGTGCCTTCTCCACGCTGTTGGGGCTGCCAAGACCACAAGTCTTCAGCTCAGAACATTCCTCTAACAAACCAGAAATTGGGAGAATACTTTTTTGGTGAGCTTTCTTGTTTGTTTTTTGATAAACCAAAGCCCTGGTAGCAGAATGCAGATACATTCAACCCCAGTTCAGAGTTGAAGAGCCAACTTGCAGCAACACTGGCTGCATAGATTTCTCTGGCCTTGAAACAGCAGAGAACAGCCAGCAGCCATTCTTCCTTACTGCAGGAAGTTAAAACTGAACACGTGCATTCTCATGCTCAGAATCAAAAAGTCCTCCTACTGAGGACGCTCTCTTGTGAGGAAGTTCCTGAGGTGCTTTATTTGGCTTCAAGAACATCTACTGTGATGAATTCTCCAAAGCCCTACCACATGAACACTGGTAAGGCCTTTTTTGACCACAGGCTGTGCATCACCTTCTGTCTTGTTACCAGTTTTTTGCCCAACACCACCAGGACCAGGCAGTTATCCCCTCCATCTCCCATCCTTGGGGCAGTACAACCAAGATGCAAGCTGATGGCTGCTTCCCACCAAACCAGTGCTGGAAGAGCTGCTCTGCTCCAAGCAGCTCACTGCAGCTCCCAGTAAGCTGCAGTAAGCTTAGTAAGCTTTTGTCAGCCACATAACAAAGCAGATAAGGGAATGGATTTGTCTAACAGCTAAAAGGAACCAGATTTGGGTAACAGCTTTCAAGAAGAGGGCGGCTGTAGCATCAAGGAATACAGTTTAGCAGGTATGGTGGGGCAGGTCGATGTTTGGACCGGATGCTCTTAGAGCTCATTTCCAACCTAAATGATTCTGTGATTCAAAAAAGCCAGGAAATAAAGTTGTTTTTTTCCTCAGCACGGCACAGTTCATCACTCACACTCAACACACAGCCAGGCTGAAACAAGAGCTGAGCTGCTTTTTCACAGGAGGAGCGCTTTGAAGAAGAGACATCTCCCGAGAAGAAGCCTCTTCCTGCTCGGGAGTAGCACAAAGTTTACTCCGCTCCCCCTGAGCCTCAGCAGAGCGTTATGTGAGGAGCACGGGGAGCGGCTCCAGCGCTCCGCCTCCCTGCAGGAGCGGGGATCCCCAAATACCTTCAAACCTCCGGTAGCCGTCGTAGTCCCCGGAGCACGGCACCTCCACGAACTTGTCGAGCAGCGTCTCCCCTCGCCCGGCCAACACCTCGGCGACGCCGTCCTCAGCGCTCCAGGAGCTCCACGCCAGGAAGGCGCCGGCGGCCGCGACGAGAGCGGCGGAGACGAAGCACGCGGCCCACAGCCGCCCGCCGCGCGCCTCCCGCGGACTCGCGTTCCTCCGTGCGCTGCGGGGAGCGGCACGGCCATTACCGCACGGCCGCCATTCGCTCCCTCGCCGCCCCTCCTCCCGCCCGCCCCGTACCTGCTCTGCCGCCGCCGCTCCCCGCCGCCCGTCCGCCGCCGCGCCGCCACGGCCGCCATCGCCGCGGAGCGATGCACTCGACGCGCCGCGCTCGGACTGCCGGGGCGGAGCGAGGGGAGGAGCGAGAGCGGCCGGAGCCGTCGAACGAGATGCGGCGGCGCCTGGTGCACCTGGACCTGAAGGGCGCTCCGCCCCGCGCCGCGTACCTGGCCGAGGTGAGGGGAGAGGGGAGGGGGCGGCGCTCGGTCCGGCCCGCGCCCCCCGCTCGCCCGCCACCGCCCCCCCTCCCCCTCAGGTGCTGCCGCTGCTCCGCGCGATGGGCGCCACCGGGCTGCTGCTGGAGTACGAGGACGCGTTTCCCTACGCGCCGCCGCTGGAGGCGCTGAGCGCGCCGCACGCCTACAGGTAACGGCGGGGAGGGGCGGCGGGCTCGGCGCTCGGCGCGGCTCTCAGCGCGTCCTTCCGCAGCCGCACGGAGCTGAGGCAGCTGCTGGGCCGCGCCGCGGAGCTGGGGCTGGAGGTGGTGCCGCTGGTGCAAAGCTTCGGGCACATGGAGGTGAGCGGCCCCCGACCCGCCCCCCCGCTGGGGCTGCGCACGGGTCCGTCCCATCGCGGCTCCCCGTCCCATCGCCGCGCCCCGTCCCGCCGCAGTTCGCGCTGAAGCACAAGGAATTCGCGCATCTCCGTGAGGTGAAGCTGTTCCCCAACGCCCTCAACCCGCACAAGGAAGAGGCGCTGGCGCTGGTCAGAGCCATGATCGACCGCGTCATGGAGCTGCACCGGGACCTGAGGTGGTTCCACATCGGCTGCGATGAGGTGAGGCGCGGGCCGGGTGCTGACGTGACAGCGGAGCGTATCCATCTTAATGAGCCCAAATACGCAGCTTACGTAGGACTGACTGTGCTGGGCCAACCTTTGGACGTGCTCCCACGTCACTTATGGATTTGTGTAGAAATGATCTCCTTCCGCGAGAGGAATCTCACTTCATTCAATTCTGGACCGTATGGTTGCTAGTTTTCTTTAACTAAGACTGGTGAGAGCAGCTCACAAGACAAACCTTCCAAAGACAAATACAGTATGCCTTAATGTATAACCAGTGAATGTACAGATGTTATAATTCCGAAATATACCAGAGAGTTTGGCTAAGCAGTAAGCAGTTTTATTATACTGAAAGAGAATAGATAGAATGCTTACCCATATCCTGGGCTCACCATGAAACTCCAAAGGAGGGGATCTCCAGAAAAGATTCTTCCCCCCTGGTAGTCAGCTCTTAAATGGGTCTAGGTGCCTTCACTTCTGCTCCCATGGCTGATTCCTTGCTCGCCTCAGATGGTCAAGCAGAGGTTCAGGCTGTGATTCAACAGTTCCCATGCACTTAATTATTCCTGAGATATTTTAATTCTTCTAGAAAACTTCACAGAATCACCACTGTTGGAAAAGACCTTCAAGATCATCCAGTCCAACCGTCCACATATCACCAATAGTTCTCACTAAACCGTGTCCCTCAACACTAAATCCAAATGTGCCTTGAACACCTCCAGGGTCGGTGACTCCACCACCTCCCTGGGCAGCCCTTCTGTGATGTGTTTAGTCAGAGCCAGATCCTGCAGGTTAATACTCACAATGTCTTCAGCACCGAAAAGCACTTTGAAATACTTCTGCTCAGTGTGTTACGTTTGTGCCGTAGTTTGTGAATACTGTATGATTGCGTGATGCAAATTTGTTCCCCCTATTCCCATACAGGAAGTCAGAATTATTTGCTTGATGTTTCAGGTCTACTACCTTGGTGAAGGAGAGGAGTCCAAGGAATGGCTGCAACAACAAGGGAACACGCCAGAGAAGCTGTGCTTATTCCATATAAAAGCAGTTGCAAGTTATGTGGTTTCGTCTTACCCCACTGTGACTCCCATCGTGTGGGATGACATGCTGAGAGGGATCAGCGAGGAAACACTGGCAGGTGTGTCACCTGTGATGGGGTGAGTCGTTTGGTAGCCTTCAAAAGAGGTCATGCATTCAGTTGAAACAGATCTGCTATCAGCTGAAATACAATACAGAATGATCTGAGAATAGTTGAGATGTGGTCCATTAGAGTAAGAAGTGGAGACACTCAGTCCACGGTAATGCTACAGACTTTCTTTTTGACATTGGGCAAGTCTTACAATGTACACAGTTCAGTTTTCTATCTGCTAATAGTCATTTTGCACAGTGGTCACCATAAATTCTACTGTCTTTACCCATTTAAAAAAAAACCTGTAGTCTTTTCCTAAATTTCTACATTTCTCACCACCTTCTAACGTTAATTGTTACTTTGTACAGTATCTGGTTCCTATAATGCAGATTCAAGAGAAGCTCTGTGTCCTTGATGTTAAAGTTGACACAGTTAGTGAGGAACTCCAATACTGTATTGTCACAAGCATCCTATGTTGAAAAATATGCAACTACTACTAAAATTAGAATGGTTCTAATGGAGTTTCACATTTTTCCATTTTGCATGTCTGCTCTGAACAGATTTAGACAGTATCATGAAGAGCCATACAGCTCCTCCAGCTCTGATTGACCTACTCATAGCTTTTGTGGTGGGGAATCATCCCCAAAAAACTAGAACTCCTGCAATTCCCACAAAAGAAGCACAGCATCTAGCTACGTGCAGTCTACCACCACAGCCAATAATGGACCAAGAGTAAAATGGGATGCAGTTAAAGTACTCAATTTATGCACTTGTTGTTTATTGTTGTACTTCATGTACTCAGTTTACTGCATCTTGTTGAGGGGTGAGAATTTCTCACGTTTAAAACTACTCAGGGAGCTGATTATAAAGGGAAGCTAACCTTGCATCTTCATTATGGGCTTCTTGAAAAGCTAAGTTCTGTGCAGATAATCCCTAACTTAATGGGTGATTATTTCCTTTGAATTTAGCTGACATCTTGCATGTACCATTTGCAACTCCACCAGTTCAAGCAGCCAGGTAAACTAATAGATTCATGCCCCTGACATGTTCAAAGTCCTGACAAGGCTGAAAATGCACGTGGGCATGAAGAATTCAGTGACAGGCCATAACTTGTTCTATAGGTGCAGTAACGCATGACTGACATGTACTTCTTTCTCACCTGTAACTGTCCTTTTTCTATTACTTAAAAAAATAAAACTTTGCTCCTTTCAGAATCTGGGGTCCCACAGCTGGTGCAGCCTATGATCTGGGACTATGCTGCAGACCTGGATGTGGAGAGCAAAGGTTTGTACTTCTCTAAGCTGCTTGGAAGAGCTCTGATACCTGATTATTTATTATCATTTTAAGCTTTCTTTAAAACTTTCCAATGTGTGCCATTTTGGGAAAAACAACAAAAGTCTGATCAGTGCTAATCCTTGAAGGGGGGAAAAAAGAAAGCGATGCGCAATTGGAGAAGATGGAGTGCAGCCCTTATTATGAGAAAATTCTTCTGAACTACTCCTTCAAGGCAGCAAACATCCTACAATGAAAGAACAGCAGCTAATTTTTTAGACGAGTGGAGATTTACCCTCCTCTTATTAAATTGTATGATGCATTTAATACACTTGTATTACCAGCAGAATCGCCCCAGCTGCTTCCATGCCAGTAGACCTCACGGCTCTCCTTCTAATAGCAACGTTCAGAGCCCAGAATTCTTGTTAACTGGAACATTGCAGACATGGCTGAAAACTGGAGAAATATGTGTCCTATAGGTATTCTTTTGTGTCTTATTTCAGTGCTTCTTATAGAGAAGTATCGTAGATGTGGCTTCTCCAAGGTGTGGTTTGCTAGCGCTTTTAAGGGCGCCACAGGAGTGAATCAGTCTCTAACACTTATTGGACACCACTTAAAAAACCACCTTCAGTGGCTGAAAGTAGCAAGCAGCATCCCTGCTGATGTGCTCCAAGGTATCGCGCTGACTGGCTGGCAGAGGTAAGGAACGTCTTTTCACATGAAGCAGACTTCCACCCAAGCCTTCCTCCGATGCACAAGGAACTTGGAGATTTACAAAGGAAGTTGGCAACGCTGGAATCTTTCCTATCAGTTACTGCTCAGCTTCACCCAACTCGAATGTCTAATTAGTGAATGTTTTCTTTTTTAGGTATGATCACTTCTCTGTTTTGTGTGAGCTTTTCCCCGTGGCAATTCCATCACTGGCTGTATGTCTGCAGGCACTAGAGAATGGTACAATGGCAACTTTATTCTCTCTGAGCTAAAGCCTAACACAGCAGTGAAATGCCCTAAGGTTAGCACAGGCTTACTACATTTTGAGGTGGTTTCACTATTTGATCATGATCCAAATTACAAACAATAGATCTCATATCTCACCTGCAGCAGCAGGGAAGCCTCTTGGCCTACGCATTTAAAAAGAGCCATAGTATTCCAATCATGTTGTATTATAAAATATTATATATACAGTATATTATATATACTATATACAAAATCACCACTAAACTCATCACGTACTGGAAAAAAAATTAAGAATTGCTTTCTTGGTAATTAATTTCAAACTTTGCTGGTACATAAGTGAGACTAATGACATATTTAAATATTGTTTACATACAGAAATTAATGCATTTTCTTAAAATGCACCTAGGAAGTAAAGTGCCTTGTAAAAACTTCCTATTGTTTCTGGCTTCTTCAGAGGCAGCTGCCAATCAAATTTTTACTTTTGTCTGTCTGCATTTCTTTTTAAAACATTAAAACACAACCTGCTTATGCTTAACTAAGACACTAAAAGTATTAAGTACTCTGAATGGAAAGCTCATAACTAAAAAGGGCTTTTTGTGGCACAAGAAGCCTTGTGAAAGATGTACTCCCTCCACCCCCCCTTTTTTTCCTTGTTCTTTTTCTATTTTAACTAATATTCATCCAAAGAGATCTGGTAAGCCAAGGCTGAGTGCTTGAGAAAAACTCTCTTTTTGAGCACTTTTGTTATGAAGGCTCCTCTGTCTCATTTCTTATGTCTTCTGCCCAGGTGGCTATTCTGAAAAGGTTAAAGAAAATGTGGAGAAGCTCCTGGGAATGTCCAATCTGGAATTAGATACTTTCATGAGGTAAAATTCCAGCTGCTGGACTCAGACACTTCACAGTGCACAGTAAGTGCAGAAACTAACGATCTCTTTGGACAGCACAAGTACGGGGACCTTTCCTGGCAGCAATATTCTTACCCTTGTGACACAAGTTAGCTTCTACCTCAAATCATCAGTGGATGAACTTCTTGAAAGGAACAGGTACTAAGGTTTACATTGATTTTTCTGTCCACAGGGGCGTGGGGGCTGTATCACCTAGAAATGGGCCACGTACGCAGGGAACTCCAACAAGCCGCTTGAACGTTAAGCACTACATTTCAGGCATTTCACACTGCATACCGACACCTCAGCAGAACTTAATGTCTGAATTCAGCTGAATTCCCAGACTGCATGTGCTGTCTCACTTCAGTAAACTGATTATTTGTTAAATTAGAACTTAAAGTGAATATTTTTAATTGTTTGGTTACTGAAAAATGAACTTGAAATGAAACTTAAATTGCAGCAGGTGTCCAGTTGTTATTGTCTGCCACAAAGTCTTCTACAAGCCAGTTCCAAAGATATATAGCCTTAAATTTGCTTACTCCTTAGTCATTCTCTCCATTTGAGAGATAAAGCTCAATCACTTCCCTCTGTTTACAGATACACTCCTGCTGTTTCAAAGACTGTTCATACTAACATATATTTTCAGGTATGTCACAGGCTGGTTCAGTCCCTACCACAGAAAAAGGAAGATTATTCATCCTATAATAATGCATCACTTTCAGCCAGATGCAATAAGGTAACACCACCTATTTTACAGAGGAACAAGTCTGTCATTCTTCAGGCTGGCAAATTCCTACAGCTTTGAGTTCTCACCTCTTTATATAATTACTCAGAAAGGTCAGTTAAAATCAATCATTGCAATGTGTTCATAGAATAGATTTAAATAGAAGAGCAGGCTTACTTTTATCTGCCATCTGTTGAACAAATTTAGTGAATACAAGTACAGATTCTTTGGAAGGCCCTCCCTTATATATGGAGTTACTCCTCCATCTCAAAAGTTGTGAGCCTCCATATGGGAACATAGCAGGGACCAGGATCCAGGCAGAGCTTGGGATAAAACCAGGCCCCTTTCCCCTGGCAGCACGTGTGCTTTCCAAAAAAGAGTTGCTGAGATTAACAGTACTTAATGTACCATGTTTTGCCATTTGTGCTAAGGTCTTTTTTACAGGTGCTGCTTCTGCATACTCATCCTAAGGACTGTATCCTCTTTGTAACCTCTGTAAAAGCCCTAGTAAGCTTGTCCCCTCTTGAGGCAGAAATCACCTGCAAACTTGATCATTTTCTCCTTTCTTCCTTGATTTTGGTCAGTCTTCTGTCCAAGTGGAATGCTGTGGTGCAAGACCTCCAGGCAGCCATGGAGCAAGTCTTCCACAAGTGTACTGTAGAGGAGTGGATGGAGGAGAATGTCCACCCCAGCCTAGAAAAGCTGCAGCAAGTGGTGGATGATTTAGATAAAGCAATAAAAGCACAAAATTAGTCATGTTTTAATTTGTCTTTTTCAATGGGAAACGTGGCCAGTGGACATGTGCAAGTAGTCATTTGGCTAGTTTGTCATCTTAAGAGTTAAAGCAACCACTGTGATTTAACAAGTGACCTGAGGGAGAAAGGAATTTATCAAGGTAATAGGCTTTGAGTCTGTATTAATTGTCCTCTTACACTACTGAGCCCTGAGTCACCTGCCCTGTAAGATTTACTCTCCTTGCATAATGGAAATCAGGAGTCAGAATTCAGCTGTATTCTCAAGACAGAAAACTTTTCTCCCCCCCTCAAATTCAGTACATCTGACAGCAGTTTTGTCCAAATTTCAAGCATGAGCAAAGTCTACTGAATGCAAGGGAAAAATGCTCTTACCTTCTGTTTTCATCTTGAACATTCAGAATCTTCAGAAACTTATAGGAAGATATTTAGGACTTTACTGGAACATGAAGATACAAGGAAAACAATTCTAAAGTCACGTAGTTAAGAATACTGTATCACGAATCTTCAGAGTATCCTTTACCTGTCTGCTTCATTTACTGCTTTCTTGCAAGTCTTACCTCGGAAGCACAGGTACTGATACATTCTTGGACCGACTGTTAAGACATGAGCATTTCTCTGGATGCAGAGCACACAAGAGGAGGTAGCATAACACAACTGACTGAAATGAGAAGTCTACACAACTGGTCTACAATTTTTTTTTGGTAAAAATAATGCACAGCTGCTGTGTATGCCTTAATTGCAGAAGTCACATCCCTTACTCTAAGATTATTTAATAAATACTTTGATATTCCAAGTGTTTGTTGAAACTTTGTTTTGTGTACAGCATGTTGGTTTGGTTTAAGAGGGGAAAACATGCACCAGTGGAAAGTTGGTGTTATTAACTGATATGGAAAAATGTTAAGAAAAGAAAGCATGATCAGGATCAGTGATTATATGCCAGTGATTCCTCTGCCCTGCCCGCCCACCCCATCATCTCCAGGAGGTTGGTGCCAAATGGTACTCCAGACAGCCAACAATATTAATATAATTAAAATCAACAATCAAAAAAGATTAGTGACACAAAACACTTTAAAGTTGATTTTATCAATGGCGATTTTAATAAAAAAAGAGACACGCGAGGCCTTGCTGAAATTCTACTTCCATTTTGAAGAAGAAAAGCTATTTCTAACTATTTTCCAGACAAAGTTCTGCCTCCTAGCAATCTACCAGTGTCAGAACTAGCACTTCTCATGCAATACGTAAGCCAGCGTGGCTTTTACTACCTGTATAAATGTAAGACACATTGCCATTTGTGCAGCAGCCCTCTCTCTCTCTCTCTCCTGTCTACCTGCTCTCAGCAGGATATTGAGAGGGAGGGGTGCACCTAAGCATCTAAAAGGAGCCGATTATTGGACGTCAACTAAAAACACAACTCATCCCACAAAATATCACTCACAGAACTCAGGCCATCCAATACCTTTCTGTAGGTCCTTCTCTCTCCTAGAGCATCTCTACATTTTGGTTTGGTATTGCAGGACACCCGTGTACATCATGCTTAATGCCAAGAACGTACTGAAGGTTGATGCAGAGCTCCGCTGAAGCAGGACACAGTTTAAAATTAGATCGATGTAAATACTTCTATAAAAATGGTTTTTAACTGAAAAACCACAGCATTATTTGTATTTTCCCCGTGACACCAGCTCTCACGGAAACAGAAAAGAAACTCAGTGTAACTAAGATTGAATGCAGGTAGTTTTGTCCATTTTATCCACTCAGTGGTCAAATCTGCAGGTTTGGAACATTAAGTGCAATGCACAGCCATACCACATACCCCTCAAATATCTTTGCTACAAAGAAGGTATTTGCAGGTAGTAGAGTTATTTTACTTACACTACACTATAAAAACTAAGCATTTAAGGGTATTTCCTACTGAAAGTCTTTAGAATGCTCAAAACCCATTTTACAGAGTGATGAAAAAACACTTCATCCAAATTCAGTCTCACTCTCTCCAGAATGAGTGTTACTGAGGGTACATATTGAAATGAAAATCTCTCTGAAGTGTTAAAAAAAGTTGCAGAATATAAAAGGTTTGATGGTTTGTAGTTTACATCTTCCTGCAAAATAAAGGCCAAATCTGGTTAATTACCTGCAACCTGTTTTTCCCCAGTGTTCATATACAGCAGCTTCCCAATTCCAGTAATGGGAGGCAGAGATTGAAAGCAATGTAATCAGCCAGAAAACTTGGAGTACTTGAAGAGCATATCTGCTGGCAGAGGTCTGTTTTGATACCTGACATGATCACAAGTTCCTATTTAATACTAACACACCTGGTTCAGTGCCACAGTCAGGCTGCATCAACAGCAGCTCCCTCTTGCACCTGGATGATCCTTTCAAACCAGCAGTAACAGCATGTTGGTCTCACAGACACAAATGGCTGGAAGTGAAATCAACCTGTTCTTTGGTCAGATAAATGGACACAGTTTCCATTACCAATGGAACGTGCAACAGAAATCATTTCATAGCTTTCACTTCTTTAGAGGTAGAGTTTTTAAATAGGAATGCAGTTAAATCCTGAAGAACCAGATGCCACCAGACATTTAAGTGCTGGCATGGAGAAAGTAATGCCTCCACGTAGTCTATTCAGACGTCCCAGAGCAAACTATCAGTATTTTCTAATTCAGGTCTTAACTCCATACAACTCCTAACTCCATACAACTCCTAACACACAAGTTGGTAAACTTGAATACAAGCAGTTATAGCACATGGAAGGAACTTTCAGCTCTTACAATTTCTGTACTTGTAATACCAGCATGTTGATAGAGGTACAATGAAGTTTTAGTTCTAGACAGAACATGTTGGCTAAAAGAGGTAGCTTTTACTTCATAAAGTACCTTGGAAAATTCATAATTTTAACCACTCATGAAGCCATTGGTCAGAACAGAAGACAGTGCACACAGAGTAACACATGGGCCCAAGCCAAACACTGAGCCCAGCTATCTTAAAAAAACAACATCTAAGTTATTATTTACCTTTACTACAGCAAAATACTAAACTGCCATGGTGTCTGACATCAGTCTTTTCCCTACCTGAAGGAATGTTTATTTACTTCCTTCCCAAACACACAGTTAAAATAGTAAACATTTAAGTCTAGAATAAGGCTATTCTTTGGGTAGTCTATGCCCAGAAGTTAAACAGAACATAAAGGCATTGAACAACCAACACGGTCATTTGTTGGTTCTTAGTTATGGCCCTTAGCAATTCCAAGAGAACTAAGACAGTAACAAGCTGAGCAACCTGATGTTTAAAATTCCTGACCATCCTCATGATTTCCACTGCTATCTAATAGCAAGTCAGTAGTAGAGAATATAAAAGTGCCACTACTCTGCATCACCTCAGTGCATATATTAAGCTGCTTAAGACCAATTTAGCATTATATTCACTCATTTACAATATTTCAAAAACCTCAAAGCATTGTTCTGAGTTAAATTCAGCTGTTCTGCATTTCATATACTGTACCTGCACATCTTTGCAGTAAGTGGAAGCTTACATCTATAGCTCCAATTCATTAATGGGAAAGTACATTTTTAAACCTGTACAATAATAAATAACTACTCCTAGACAATTGTGACAAGCTGACAAAGTTCAAAAGACAGCAGTGTCCACATCCAGGAACTAAGATAGAATTTGCTTTCGATTCTACAATGGCAATATTGGGAGCACAGATCTTGAAGCAGTTTAGCACTAAAGAAGATGCCCTAAGACAGATTCTTCCCACTGTAAGTGCACATGTAGAGAAATGCCCAAGTCAAGACTGAGGAATTTCGTTATGAAGAACAACCAATCTGTAATTTCCAGATCTTTGAACGTCTCTTCAGCTCATCACTATTAATATTCATCCTGTGGTTCACCAGCATCACTAGCCTCTGTTTCACTGCTCTCATTGACATCTTGGTTCTCTGCTCTGTCCAATTCCAGAAAACTGATGACAAGCTTGGCAACTGCTTCCACATCACTGTAGAAAAGAAAAAACAGTGTAGGAGTTAATGGAATTGTGGTGCTGATGAAACAAGAACAGGTACATTAATTTCTTCTCCATAAGAGAGAGGCCAGGCACTGGAATGGGCTGCCCAGGGAGACAACTGAGTCACCATTACTGGAGGTGTTCAAAAAATGCTTAAATTCTGCACTAAGGGTCATGGTTTAGTGAGAAACACTGGGGGTAGGTGGATGGTTGGACTAGGTGATTTTAGAGGCATTTCCCAACCTTGGCCATTCTGATCCTTGAGAACAACTCTTTTAAAGGGCCAGCTGATAGGACTGAGCACGACTGACAGCATCCTACAGAGAAACATCAAGCCAAGCAATTCCTTCCTTGTCAGAACACATCAATCTTCTTCTCACAGTCCCTGCTGCAAGTGGTTTGAAAAAGTTGAATAAGTCATATCAGCATGTAGGAATGGTGCTAAAATGATTTGTTTAATTACTGACCCATGTGACTGGTTTTGCAATTAAAAAAAAAAAAAAAGTCCACACTTCACCTTCTGCAGCCCAGCACAGCACTCTGAGTCAGGGGGTGTGAAAATCCAGTGATAAATCGTAGCACAACCAGGTAACCCTTCCCAAAATACCGCACCGTCTCCTCTTCCACATTGACATCTCTGATCTCATGCAGTAGAGCAACCACTGTAAGCAGATGTGGAAAATAAAGCCATCTATGATTAGCATTTCAATAAACTTTCAGCACCTCTCCTAGGGAGCAATCCTAGTCACTGTGCCACTGGGACTCTGTGCTCTAGAGTGCTATTGCTCTGACCTCACACAACTACCACAGACTTGTAATACCAAGGAATTGCTAAAGCAATGGACCAAAACAAACAGCACAGTGCACACCAGCTGGTTCAGCCCTAATGAACAAGTTACACTGCTTCCTAGGAAACGGAGACCATTGGTTTCTTACATGGCCACACTTTAAAGAGTTTCAACTCTTTGTGTACAGAGTAGGTAAACAGCTGTTAAGTTTACTGAGATAGAACAAATAGTAAAAGATTTAATGTTTCAGAGTATCTGCTCACCTCTGCATCCCCATATTAACTGTAATAACCTCTCAGGAAGAGATGTGCTGGGCTCCAACACATCCAAAAGAAAAGTTCACAAATTAAATATCCTTTTTATCTTCTGCCTCCAAAACGTCCTGTTTAAAATCCCAATCAATGTTAGGACATGGTGTATTCTGTCAATTTTCTAAGCACCTTGAGAGCTGGTTTGATTTAGACTACCAGGAATAAGAAAATCTGACAATGAAGATCCTACTTCACTTTGCAATGGAACTTCTGCCTCGCAGTAACTATAAGGAAGTCACACGCTAAACTTCAGCTTCTGTCACTTCATCAGAAAGCTTAAAAGAAATCAGATGTTGCATTAAGCTGAGCCTACTGAATATGCTGTCTTCAGTGGCCATTAACTTTGTTTTGTTTTCAGAAAAAAAAACCCAAAAGGTTCATTTTGCTTTGCATTAAATAAGAATACCACCCAGGCACTTTAGGGAGCCTGATACAATTTTGAATCCACCAATACTTAACCTAAGCAAAATATCTTTCCACCTGTCCCATTCACAAAGCAGGCTAGCCAGGGGAAATGCAAACCTGCATATAATCATTCCAAAGGAATGGCTTACACTCATCTGGAAAGCAATGTGGAAGCTCCTGCATTAAAACGACTAACCTGATGCATTCAGTACCTTAGCCTGAAAAAAACACACAGAGCCTAAAAGGCAATTTATGACTTTTGCTGTTTGTGAACAAATCAGACCTGGAAACAAATGTGCCTAACTTGAGTACAGAACTCTTGAGGGAAAACAAAAAAAGAAACAGTAAACTCTTGGTGTTTTTTTCTGCCCACCAATCACAGTTGCTATTACAGATGCTGCTCTCTCACCTTGTTCACTGCCTCCTTTTGAGAAGGTCAGTATCTTTTTGTAAAGATTGAATGTTTTTAGGCAGACTGTTCCCTTGTTCTTGTCAAATACAGCTTCCTGTAAAATTGAACAATTAAAAAAGAATTTAAAAACAATCAATTTTCTCTTTGTAGACAGCTATTTTAATTCTTATATCTAGCTAATTTAATTGGAGACTTTTGTCTATTACTGGACCATGAAAACAGTAATCTTGCACATGGTTTAACAGACTTTTCCGTATCTCTTATGTTACTTCTAGAAGGAAGATAAGCTGGTTTCCCTGCCTCTCCTGCTACATTCTTCACCTAATAAAAGCTATGCTGGAATCAAATCTGAGCACTTCCATGCTGCTCCTGTAATTCTCTCTTACAGACTGGGCTTACATTAGGTTTAAAATTTCCCCAAGACTCAATGAAGACACCAAGTCTCTGTTGGAGGTCACTTATCCAATAACTCAGGCCAGTGAAGTGACAAGCCTGCAGAGGGGGAGATACGTTCTCAGCCCATATCCCAACACAGACATCATAAAGATCAGAAACAAGCCTCACAAACACAATTTCTTCCTAATTGAAAACAACCTGAGTAGTCTGGAAGGCAGAACCACTCTGTTCAATGGTCACTTATTAGTAGGAGCAAGCGAGTAAATCAGTAGAACACCTAAATGAGAACCTTTTTTCACTCATTTACATGAAGCCACAAGAGCAGATCTGCCTGCATGTCTGCCACAAAGGACAGGTCTCCCCTTTAAAAAAAATGTGTTCTATTTACCTTCACATCCTAGCTTAAGAATTTTGAAGAGTTTCCTCAAAACCAAAAGCATAAATTGCTTGTTTCAACTACTCAACAGCAAACTACATCAGACAGCCGAAATCAACACCTGACAACCATTTCAGAGCTAGCATAATAACCTCATTTCCTGTGCTGAACATCTTACCTCCCACTGCTCCAGATTCTGTGCTGCCACGAAGAAGCATCCAGCCATGTAGAAGAGCTTCCATGCCAAGCTGTCTGAACAACACAAAAGATGCACAAAGTTAGAGCTTCTCTCCTTCTTTCCTATACAAAACAGTTTTGCACGTTCCTTATAAAGGCAGCAAGGAAAGAAGTGGTTTCTCTGATGCATCTGAGCATTTCTGCCATTAACTCCAATGCACATTATTTCAGGATTTAGGGATAATGCAAAGTAATTCACTGAAGCTTCACAAAAGAAAGCAGTCAGCCCTTTCAGCAAGCCAACACTTCTATTTTTTTTGTCCTGGAAAGGTTTACACCTAGCAGCCTATCTAAACAATTTGCTTACTCAAGCTTTTACTGAAAGGAAAATAGAATATAGGTCAGTATTGTTTCAAAAACAAACAAACAACACTTAGATGTCTGATATAGTTGGTGTTTTAAGCAGCTTTCACTGAACTTTGCTCAGTGAAAGTATGGATTGTAATGGCAGTAAGTTCTTATATGCTACTAAGCTATAAAACCTGAGGCTCAACAGGATGCTGCAAGAGTCACAGAACAGCTTGAAAAATAAATTCCATGGGTAGAAAAATACCTATCACGTGGTGCACTCTGCTCTAGTGGGGGCAAGCAGCACCAGCTGCCTGCACTCAAAAGGTGTTTTTTGTGAGTAATCTCTGCTGGTGATGATCTAACAGTTTCCAGAGAAACAGAGCACTGGCATCAAAGGCACATAATTTCATTATGGGGACAGACAATCCTGGTACATCTTCCCAGGAGGGCTGTGGGGAGCAGCTAATCACATACAGCATACTGAAAGCACAAAATGCTAGAGCACTGAGTGTTATTACTTAAGAAAATCTTGCAAATGAGCAGGAAGACCAAGTAAGAAACACAGCGTTCAAGCATAATGACTCACACAGAGGCAAGAATTATTATTGGATTCTAACATTCGTGTCACACAGAGGGTGACAGGTTCATACGCTGCCTTTGTAAGGCTGCACAGAGCCACACAAAGGAGTCAACAGGAAAAACAATTCTTGAAAAATGATAGGCCATTACCTGCACTGTAATAAGCAGCAGCCAAACCTATGGAGGCTATTCCTAGAATAAGAGGAGAGAATTAGAATGAGGAACTCAAACCTCCTAAAATTCCCTGAAAATACAGAACACTCAGAAATTAAAGCCACAAGACCTTGTGGCAACATTGATTACTCTACAAAAGACAGCTATATTTCTTTGAACTTAGTGTAAAAAAAATAAATAAATAATCTCCCATGCTGCATATAAGAAATTAAAGAGCAGAGGGGACCAAAGTCAGAAATAAAAGATACTGACAGAACTGAGAATTTTAGAGAAACTCAGTCTAACCATTACATTATACTTCCCCTCAAGCACAGTACAACTTCGAGCACTCATGTTTACACCACCAAGGTTATTTTTCCCCCTCTAAGTACTGTGGAGCCAAAAGAAAATTTGTGCAACAAACTGTGTCAGAAGCCACCAACTGCCTTCCTCCACTCAGGAGGAAGCTGTGGCAGTGTGACTCTGCAACTGAGCATTGCTACAGTGCAGATTTTGCCATTTCTGAGAACTCAGATTACTTTTCAATGCAAATGTGGATCCTGTATGCTGCCTGGCGTACAGCAAAAGTTCTTTCCCAGCCCTTTTGAGACTTCCTTAGAATTCAATCTATGAGTATGAGGTTCTGCAGATGACAGACTGAAAAATTATCAGTCTCACTGTGAAATTACTACAGAGAAGAGCAAATATCAGCCCCATTTAGGGACTATACAAAAGGAGGAGTTCAAGTCACGATTCCTCTTTCTCAAAGAAAATGCCAGAAAGAATCACAGAATTCTCAAGTTGGAAAAGACCTTAAAGATCATCAAGTCCAATCAAAACCTAACCATGCTACCCTAACTAGCCGTCTGCTAAATCACATCCCTGAGCACCACATCCAAATGATTCTTAAACACATTCAGGGATGGTGATTCAACCACCTCCCTGGGCAGCCTATTTCAGTGCTTAACAACCCTTTCTGTAAAGAAGTTCTTCCTGATATCCAACCTAAACCTCCCTTGGTGCAACTTGAAGCCATTTCCCTTCATCCTGTCACCTGTCAGTAGTGAGAAGAGACCAACCCCACTCTCACTGCAATCACCTTCCAGGTGCTGTAAGAGAGCAATCAGGACTCCCCTCAGCCTCCTCTTCCCCAGGCTAAACAGCCCCAGTTCCTTCAATCTCTCCTCATAGGCCATACTCTCCAAGCCCTTCCCCAGCACTGCTGCCCTTCTTTGGGCCTGCTCCAGCACCTCCATGTCCTTTCTGTACTGAGGTGCCCCAAACTGAACGCAGCACTTGAGGTGGGGCTTCACCAGTGCCAGTACAGGGGCACGATGACTTCCCTGCTCCTGCTCATCACCCCTGATCCAAGCCAGGATTCTTGGCCATCTGGGCACACTGCTGGCTCATATTCAGCCAACTGTCCATCAGTACACCAAGGTCCCTTTCCATCAAGCAGCTTTCCAGCCACTCCTTCCCATGCCTGTGGGGTTGCCTGGCATTGCTGGTGACCAAAATGCAGGACCCAGCACTTGATGCTATAGAAATTCATACAGTTTCCCTTGGCACATCAATCCAGTCTATCCAGGTCCCTCTGTAGTGCCTTTCTATAGCATGACATACGCATCTCGTGCTACAAGCTCCTTCAGGAATTCATTATGATTCCTCTCTCTTAGTAAAAGTTCTGAAATAAACCGAAGAACACTATCAACAAAGAAGTTAAAGAGTTCAGGGGACTGAAGTCAGAAATAAAAGGTAGTGGTGAGAACAGAATTTTAGAGAGACTCAGTCTTACAATACTTACCAACAAAGACAGACCAAGACCTGATGCCAGGTGACCTTGTCAGATGAAGAAGGGAATTTGTGCGGGTTTCAATCAACATGTACATCTTCAGGAGCAGTTCCCCACAGCCCACTGTGACTCATGTAACCTTGCTGGAACAAAACAAAAATAGAAAGTAGAATTGTTGCTGACTCTAACACTCTCTTTCCTAGCATGTTACCACTTCTTACCAAGTTTTTATCTGGACTACAATAGCACCCAGAGTGGGAACATGACCTTTTTCTCACAGGAAGAATAGCATGCACATTTTAAAAAGGGCAGACAAACAAAAACAGTCATGAGAAGGAGACTCGCACAACAGGAACCTGAACTATTTTCCATGAAACTGTGCATTTTGGGAATAAAGTCTCTCTTTATTTCTACCCTTGCAGAAGAAAAAGTCAAAAACAAGAACCAGAAATGTTAGTGCTGCATGAATTAGCAATTCTTCAGACTAGCAAAACAGCAAGTGTAACACAAAGACCTTCGATGGCATTTTTTGTGCTATGTGCAGAGGCAGCCACGACAAACTGTGCTGGAGCTGCAGCAAGACAACACAGCCTTCTGCACCGTGGATACCGGTTGTCCTCATTCCCCAGAACAGAACAGCAGGGTTACAGCCTCAGCCTGACTGTGAAGTGTCAGATAATGCCATATACGGCATTCCCAGATACCAAGCCTACTCCAGAATAGCAAAAGGAATTTCCAGCAATGCTCCATTCCCCCTAGCAACACCATGCTTCAACCTAGACGGAAAGTAACAGCAGACATCAAGAAAACAAGTACCTATTTAAAGACAGCTAAGAGCCAGGCAATTTCACGTAGCATTTACAGCATCCATTTACTTCCACAGCATAAGATGGTTTGAGTTCTGACATGACTGAGAGCTCCAAATCCATCCCACCTTAACACTACCAGCATAACCTAAGAGCAGACGTACCAGGTGCAAGTGGCATTGGAACCAATTGAGCTGCTCAGAATTGCCCCCAGAGAAAGGATTGCTTCTTCTCCTGCAGTAAGCAGAGATGCTTGTTGTTGTTGTTATGAAGACTACAGTCTTCAGGAAAAGCTGAGAAGGGCCCAACAAACACACAAAGTGCTGCACAGCCCGGGCTGTGCTTCATAAGGGCACACTCAGGTGAAAGCAAAACTCGCTCCCATCGAGAGAAATCCACCCAGCCAGTGCTATTCAAACCGATGAGGGACACCCAAAGCGACGGCACAGCCGCGCACATGGGTGAGCGGGGGGTACCGCAGGGAAACCCAATCCTACCGATCCCCGCATAACCCTTCGCTCCCGCCTGCGGGGCCCCGGGCGGCGGCTGCTGAGGCGCTCCCTGCATCCCGTGGGGATCCCGTAGGGATGCAGGGAGCGCCTCAGCAGCCGCCGCCCGCCCGCCCCGGTCCGCCTGACGCAGAGCAGCACGGGGCAGCCAACCCAGCGGGGACTGCGCCTCATCCCGCCCCGCAGCCCTACCTGCCCGCTCCGAGAGGTGCCCGCTGCTGCCGCCGCTCCCCGCCGATTGCCTCACTCGCCCTAAGGACGGGGCGCGCCGAACACCATATTTAGTGTGGGCAACCACAGCGCTGAGCTAACCGGGACCGCGCGGGCTTTGTAACTGGGAGAGGAAGAGCCTCATCCAAGATGGCGGCGCGGCGCCCGCGTTCAAGATGGTGGCGGAGCCTGGGCGTTGTGCTATCTAAAAGTCATCGTTTTCCAAGTCTGTGTGGCTTAAAGCGTATAGAAAGGAGTAGGGAAGCTTGTGTTGGCAGAATGGGGAGCTGTGTGCTGTTGGGCTAGACTTATGGGGTGGGAGAGCTCTAGTGGGTGCACTTGGTGCTGGTTTGCCGGTCCTGCTTTGGGTGAGGTGTGTTTAGGCTGAGGCTGAGGGGATGGCAGGGCAAGCCAACAGAATCCTGGAGTGATAGAATGGTTGGGTTGGAAGAGACCTTACAGCCCCCCAGCCCCACCCTGCTGTGCCCACACTGAGGCTCCCCGCAGCCCATCCATGTGCTCAGGCACTTCCAGGGATGGAGCACCACAGCTCTGCACAGTGCTGGAGCCTCACCGCCCTCTGAGTGAAGAATGTCTTCTTAACACCTCACCTAAATCTCTCCTCTTTTAGTTCAAAGCCATTCCTCCTTGTCTTAATGCTATCCAGCCATGTAAGAATTTGCTTCCTCTTCTGTTTGTAAGCTCTCTTCATGTACTGGAAGACTGCAGTGAGGTCTCCCAGCAGCCTTCTCTTCTCCAGGCTGAACACCCCTGGCTCCCTCAGCCTTTCTTCAAAGGAGAGGTGCTCCAGTCCTCTGAGCATCTTCACGGCCGTCCTTCTGGACCCACTCCAGCATCTCCATGTCTTTCTTTGGTTGGAATCCGTCCACCCAGAGAGCCTCTTCCAGCTGCCCCTGGTCTTGGCAGCACTGGTGACCCATGGAGGCCAATGGATGCTAGGGCTCTCAATGGCAGCAGGTGCATACTTGGCACTTGGGGCACTGACTGCCATGCAGTATTTGTGCTGGGCTGTGGCCACTAGTTGCTCTTCTGTGCATGTTGTACATTGGTGAGGTTAGTGGGGGGGGGGGGGGGTCTCTCAGTGTCACAATGTTATTTCAAGACAGCTGCACACAGAAGACCCGGTAGCTGAGACCTTGAATCCATCCAATGCAGTAGGGAATATAAACCACAAATAAATGTTGCATTTACAGGCTTAACATGAAGCTGTGACTTTTCATTAATCATATGTCACCTGAAGGTGTATCTTTGTGTTTCAGGTTCAGTTGAACATCATTCACATGCAAAATTTATTCTTGTTAAATCCAGTATCTGCTCATGTCAGTTTTGGGATGAAAATGGTAAAATGTAGGAACCAGTAGCTAAGCTTAACTTCTTAAATTCCCTTTATATAAATCAACACATCTTTTTATCTATTAGATCAATTAGGTGGAAGGATACTTGATATTTGCACAGGAATGTGGTTCTTCCCGAATAACATTCTCAATTTTGGGCCTTCTTCCTAATACAAATCCAGATACTCCAGAGAGTTTGCTTAAGGCCATAATGTGATTAAAGTTTGTGCAGCTGTTCCTAAACATCACTGTGGGTAAGTGGTAACTGAGTTTCTGATTTGACAGCAATTAGTTTTAGATTTAAGTTACATGGTCCAGAGTCCTTTAGGTTTAAGTTTATCAGCTAACTAATTGCAAGTAATAGAAAATACGAACTTATCTTGCTGTCTGAGTTGTGTAACAACAGTTGTATGAATGGGGAAGGACTGCAAGGAACTGCAAGCTTGAACTGGTGTGCTTGGGACTCATGAGGTACCGGCTGCTGGATTTGGATGAAGAATAAGTCATTAGTGTCTGCTGTCAGCCCAACTGAGCAGCTGACTTCCTCAAAGCTCTATTTTAAAAAAATCTATAAGCAGAGGTCTCTGGAAGCTGCTTTTAGTGGTAATATACAAAAGATTTCTCTAGGGTAGAATGTAATAAATAAGAAATTCACCTGTCCCCTCTAGTCAATATATACCATACAGCAACTGTGAGGGTCTGATTTATTCCTATATTACTATCTGACAAAATATTAACACCTGTATGTTTCTCCAGTAACAGGATAACCTGATAAGAGTTGATTAAGTTAGAAATTATTTAAACATGGGAAACACCACACATATGCTCAAGCATTTATTCAGACTGGAATATAGAATGGATTTTTGCAAGTTACTGCTACTGATTAATGATTCTTATGACATTTTTTGTGCAATCATCTAGGAATTTCACTGCAGTACTTTGAGGGAGGTAATTTGTTAGAAGAACCATCCAGAGATATGTAATTGATTACTTGTAATTTTCTTTTGCCTAATTCTAATAGCTGTTGAGCAGCAGATGTTGATACTGGCTTGAGGCACTTCCAGCTTGCGATGTCTTGCAGTGCTGATGCATAACCTTTAAAGTTTGCTGAAGTTGGCTGCAATGCACTGTTTTCATAGAGAAACACTTTGTTTTTCTCTATCGTTGCTAGTGGTGCAGGTGTAAATGTCAAATACAGCAACAGGTTTCAACCACAGGGAGAGAGGCCAAAAAAGCAAGTGATGCTCTTAAGCACTGCCTCCCTTTGGCATGGAAAAGCTTTGCCATGGTGAATTCCTTTGGACATAGCCTTGCAGCCATGCAGAGCAACTGAGTGCTGCTGTCCAGAGCAGGCTGCAGCAGGGCAGTGCTTTCACAATGAGACACTGTGCTCTTCTGCTGCCTATGGGAATAAACAGTGGATGGAAAGCAGTAATTGCCCCTTGGCAACCTAATTATCTCCTAATGACACAAGTATAATCTTATACCATGCAACCAAACATTGATTCTTTGCTTGCTGTCTGGTTTGCATGAGTTTTTGTTCTTTTTTTATTGCTCAGATTCTTAAGTTGAAGATGAAAGAGTGGTCAGGCACTGGAATGGGCTGCCCAGGGAGGTGGTGGAGTCACCCTGGAGGTGTTCAAGGAACGTTTGGATTTTGTGTTGAGGGAGATGGCTTAGTGAGAACGATTGGTGATAGGTGTATGGCTGGACTGGATGATCTTGAAGGTCTTTTCCAACCTCGGTGATTCTGTGATTCTGTAATTGCATCCATTTACTCCACAGGCAGAGGAATGCTTAAAATGCTTTTTGATTTTTCAGTATTCCTGCAAAAATGTTGATGTAGTTAACTGATTTGTGTTCTAATTGTAAAGGAATATGAGGGAAAATAACACAGCAATTAAATAGGAGCTGCACAGAATCGTGGAACCGTCCCATGCTGTCAGGTCTTTGGAAGAATCACTGTATCAGTGTGGGATAATTAAGCATAACCGTGAGTGTGGAACGGAAGGATTCCAGCTGTGACCTCACATGCAGATCTCAGTGCGCTGCTGGTTGTGGACGTGTGCCATGGCTGTTGAATGTGTGCCATGGCTGTTGAATGTGTGCCATGGCTGTTCCTCGCCTTGTTGCCGTGCCCTGCACTCGGTGTGCAGCGCCTGCTCAGCAGGACAGCAGCTGCCCGAGGGAACAAAGATGTTAATGACATGTTGCATTTTAGTGACTATGTAGTGACTAGTGACCAAGTAGGGATCTTGAAGTCTTGAGCTGCCCAGGGATTGCTCTAGAATGGTTGGATGCTTCGGAACGCCTCGTGTTAATGAGCGATTTCAAAACAGGAAGGCGCGCCGATGCCTCCCACAGACGGCTGCATTAAGGCAGTACTGGGCGGTCTGCAGGGCTCACTGCCTGTAGTTCCCGTGCAGCGGTGCCGTTTGTGCTCATCACAATAACGGTGTGGTTCAAAGCCTATGCTTCTAACAGGGAGGGAAGCTGCAGCTCACGCAAGGCTGAGGAAAGGCAACGTCGGAACACGAACCGACGGCCGGCCGCGGTTCTGAGGCTGAAGCGCAGCCCGGCACCCCCTCCTCCCTCAGCGCCCTGCGCGGAGCGGTGAGGCGGGCGCGCGCCGGGGCCCTCCGCTCCGTGCCCGCCCCGCGCCGGGGACGCGCACGGCGGCGGCGGCGGCGGTGGCTACGTGACGAGGCTCAGGTCCACAATGAGCCCCGCCGCGCGGGGGGGTGGGGAGGCGGCGAGCGGGAGGCTGCCGGCGGCGCGGCGCTGAGGCGGCTTCGTGCCCCGGCGGGAACGCGAGGCTTCGCGGCCAGGTACGGCGCTCCGTTCTGCGGCTCTCGGCCCCGTCCGCTCCCCCATCGCCTCGGTGGGGCCGGCTGAGCCGCGAGGCGGGCGGAGCGCGCCGCTCTCCCGCCGCGGGACGGACGCGTGAGGGGCGCGGTGGGACCACCCCGCCCCGGGGGCCGCATTGGCTGCGGGAGGGAGATCGGCCCTCCTGGCCGGGGTAAGAAGGCAGGGGAACGGTGACGAAGGGCGGGCGGCGCGCGGTTCTGACTGCTCCTGTCCCGCAGCCCCGGCGGCCAGGCCGAGCGAGAGCCGCCCCGGAGGGACCGCAAATGAAGTGCGAGAACTGCACCAAAAAGGTGAGCGAGGCGTCCCGCGGCGGGGAGGACGCGTTGGGCCGCCCCGAGGTCGGCGGGGAGCAGCGCCCTGCTTTGAGCCGAGCCATCGCGGGGCGGTTCTGCGGCCGTTCCCCGTGTGCTGCGGCCCGGAACGCTGAGAAATGGAAAAGTGGTGGAGCAGGTGGATTTCTGAGCGCTTGTTTTCGTTGTGGGGCAACAAAGCGTTACCTGCAAGGCTCACGTAGCACCGTTAGAGCCTGTATCGTGAGCCGCATGAGTTCGGAACTATCGAGATAATTCTGCTGGCACGTTGTTATTCAGCAGTGACTGTATTTCGCGTGATGTGTTTTATGTTGTGTTTCAGGAATGCAGTAAAAAACAGAAAAATGACGATGCGCAAAGTACGTCGGTGGATGTGCTGAGTCCTAACGATGACTTTGAGGAGGTAATGGACCTTCTGAAAACAGCTGCGCGTTCCCCTTGTATTGCCCCAAAGGAAAGAAGCTCCGAATGGAGAACTTCCCAAGTTCTCATGTAATGCAAATCAGTTCTGACAGCGTCAGTGTATCTCTGGAGAATCAGGAAGTCTTTAGAAAGAGATGGTCTGTAAACACAAAACAAAGCCAAGGGTTTTGTCTGTTGTTTGCATGTCAAACTCTTACCTCAGATCGTTATGGTGGGGACAGAGGTTGGAAGGACGAAAGTGGGATGTTGCCAGTTCAGGTGCACAAATGTTTCTTAAGTATCCCGTGCTGTTCTTTCCTAAGTAACTGTTTCCCTGGCAGTAGGTTCGTAATTTGGTCTTTTTACAAGTAATGTGGTCATCTTGCACTTCTATCTAAATGTTCCTTTTCCCCACAGATGCGCTGCCAGTGGTGTTTTAGCCAGAAATACAGTGCTCTTGATTTTACAGTGAATGGTCAGCTGTAGGACTGCGTTCTGTTTGCTGCACCTAGTGGTTAAAAGCCTTCTTATTAGCTGGGTATTAAAAGAGGCTTAATAGTTGAAATAAGTTTTCTCAGTTACTTGGTAAATGGGTGGGGACTGAGTGCTGAAATCCAAAGCAAATCAAGTTACTGGATCACAGACTTTCACTAACCTCAGATCTACGAGTTCACACTTGAATGCTTTGCAGTTTCACAGTAATAATAGCGGAAGAAGAATTGATCAAGTTATTGTGATTGTTTCCCTACGATCTTGGGTGTTATACAAAGGTTGTAGGTTGTCTTGTTTTAAACAAACCAGTGTATGTGTGCTTCAGCTGGGTCACTGTGCAGATGTTGAAAATCACTTGATTGTTATTAAATATTTGTTTGTTTATATTTTTCTTTCAGAAAAATGAGTTTTTTACATTGGCTAATGCTAAAATACTCCTTAGCGACTGCCTAGCGTGTGACAATTGCATGACATCAGAAGAAGGAGCCAGAGTTTTCCAACAGAATCAGAAGGAGTTCTTTCGCATACTCAACCTTAATAAGGTGAAGTGGCACTACCAATAACACACTGCTTTCTGTGAGCAGGAGATTGCGGCATGACTAAGCAACTTAATTTCCCAGGGCAGATAATGTGAAGATTTGTCAGGATATATTTTGCCCAAAGGGGAAGTGAAAATGTAGTGCAAGATGAACAGAAGTGCTTAAAATACTTTTGCATTTGAGAAGCAGAATTACAGCACTGACCCTGAATGCTGAAGGAAAGTTATTGCATTTGCAATAGTAAGACTTCTGAAAAAGATAATTTCTTCATTACTCAAGTAATTAATCAGCCTGAGCTTCGTTGTTTATAAATATTCAGATTAGGGCTCTACTAGGGCTGTTTTACTGGGAAGTTTTTGGTGCCAGTGTGTTGACATAATACAAAGTTACTGAGCCTAGTTTTTGGAAGTAGAATTGATTTCAGTATGTATTCAAGCTGCCTACAGAAATTACTGATAACAATTCTTAGTGGAACAGGTAGATGTGTTCTGATGCTGTTTTCTGCTAAGGTCTGTGTTCTCTGTGGCTTAACTGATATGTTTGGTGTTGTAAATAATAGTATTAATTACATAGTGATTCAGTTTTATTAGAACTAGTTTAACACTCAGTACAACATGATATTGTACCTGAAAGAGAAGAAAATGGGGTTAAAAAAACATTTGGCTCACGTAGGGCTCACTTAAGAGAACCTGAAGTCCACACTTGGGAAGCACAAGGCTACCTTGATCAGAATGTCACAGGTGCTGATGAAGGTAGTGAACGAGGGAGGTGCTTTCCAGAGGATAATGAGCTCTACTTGTGGGGCCATTATACAGCATTTAAGATGTCAAAGTACAAGCTGTGGTCTCTAACCTGTTTAGATCAAGATTTGTTTGTAGCATAGTCCTGGTTTCTCTTTCAAATGTTCCACTGGTGTGGACAACATCGCACCTAAACCCCGAGGTTCATCTTTAAAGTTCTGTCATCAGGGCTTTACAATGCACACCACCTTTGGTATTCAAAGAGTGTTCTTTCGTTCACAAATTCTGGTTTAAGGGTCCTGTTGGCTTCTCTTAGCTTCTGCAGCTTCTCTTAGCTTCTGCAGTGACAGAGAGCCTTAACAAATAGGATTTGTAGTTCGCTGGTTTAAATTTGTAACTTCAAATGCCTGTGCTCTGGAAACAGGAGTTCCTTTATTTTAATATATGAACATGCTGCTTTTTTTCTTATTTGACAATAGAAGCTTCTGCTAGGAATCAAAACTTCATAGGTGCTGAATGTCTCTTAAATTTCCTCGTGCCATTAGGGCACCAACCACAGAACAGTCCTAGGACAGATGGATTTCCCTGAGTCATACAGAAGCAACATCTATAGATGTTAGAGATAAGCATTGACAAGATCAGAAGCGCATCCTGCGCTGCCCTCAAGAAACAAGATTTGTTGTATCAGTGCTTATGGCTGGACTGGATGATCTTGTAGGTCCTCCCAGCTTTGTGATTCTGTGATTGTATGGTGATTTTATTGCTGAGGCTCACTGAAGTGTGGTGAGGAGTGCGAGTAGAACAGTGAGGAGCTCCAAGAGTGGAAAGAGGGAAAGCAGGGAGCCTTACCCTGATGTACTTATTAAACTTGTTTCTTTTGCTTTGTTTTGTTTACCAGAAGTGTGATACCTCAAAACACAAAGTGTTGGCAGTGTCTATATGCCCTCAGTCATTGCCTTATTTTGCTGCTAAATTCAGTCTCTCTGTGAATGATGCAGCCAAGAGACTCTGTGGTTTCCTCAAAAGTCTCGGTAAGTCTGGGTTTGTTACAGTGATGGAGCTTAAAGGGAAGATTATTTGGGGCTCTTGCTTTCTCAGCAGAACTGCTTGTTGTGCAGTCATAAAGCCATTGCACAATGTAGTTCAGAGTTGAGTTTGAAATGCCTACTCTGTGATACTAAGGACAGCACACCAGTATGACACACTTTGGTTTTAGGAACAGATTTGAAGCACTGCAGTGCTGACAGGAAAGGTCACAGAACAGAAGGGGGTTGTAGATCCATCTGTGTTCACTAGCAAGAAATCGGGGAGAATTTGGTCATGGACTTGAGTAAGATTTCCTCCTTGTTTTAACTGAGGAAGAGGGGAATTCTTATCCAAATGCCTCCCAGTCCTTTGGTGTGAACTGCTGGAAGATTCTCAGTTCTGGTTATTTTTCTACCTTTTGAAATGACCCACAACTGTTGTATTTGCTTGTTTTATGTTAAAGCTGTATTTCCTTAGTCTTTATATTATGTACACAAAGTTTAATTTGAAAAACTAGGTAAAATTATAGTTATAATGCATGAGGGTTTTTTAATACAATTAAAACTTACAATTTTTGTTGCTGTTGTTTCTATGCATTTCTGTACCCAGTATATTTTTCTCTACATCCAGAAAGAAAGCTGAGTTCTGGTGGGTCCCAGTTTTCTTAGCATACATTAATTATTGTTGCCTGGCTTGCTGTGGGGATGTGCTCAGTATTACACAGGTGTGTATGGAGTGCATTGCTGAACAGACAGATGGAAGGTCTCAGTGCTGGTGCTGTGTTCATATACCTCTGCCATATACATGTACAGCAAGATATACATAAATATATTTGGGTAATAAATCACTTCAGCATATTTTGTGAAGGATGCTCATTGATGGAGTCGCTGCATACGGCCCTGTGGTCTTGAGATTTCATCCAAGTGAACAAAACAGAGTAAATATATGTGCTGAATGGGGAGATTTTCATAGTGAAGCAAACAGGTATTTGAAATATTGCTAGTCAGCGATAGCAAGTTGGTGGTGCTTTTTGGTTCGTGACATTAAAGATTGGCTTTCCAGTGTACAGCTGTTATTTTTGACTGCACTAACCATGAAAATTCTGTAGAGGGTGGGCAGTATGCCCAGGGATGTTCCAAAGTTCTTCTGATTGACTTGCAACTTGGAAGGACACCTGGCAGATGGAAGACATTCTAGTAATTCGCTTTTCCTTACTGCTTTGTTTCCTAGGGGTGCATTATGTATTTGACACCGCTATAGCTGCTGATTTCAGTATCCTGGAGAGCCAGAGGGAGTTTGTGCAGCGGTATCAACGGAGGAGCCAGGAGGAGCATGCCTTACCCATGTTTGCCTCTGCTTGCCCTGGTGAGAACTGATTCTTCCAACCTTTTTGCCCTTTGGCCCAGTCTCATTAGGGCTGCCCAGGAATGAGGGTGGTTTCATTTGGGAGCCTTAAAGAACGTTGGAGTGCTTTGGCTTTGTTGTGAGAGGCACCAAACGCTGTGTGCAGTACTTGTTACCAGTAGTGACCATCCTTAGTGCAGTGCTCCATGAGCCTGTTTTTATGGGCTGTTGGCAGTTAGCAGTGAGCATCACGAGCTTTCCTGTATGTAAGAGCCTTAAATGTGAACCATGCCAACGAGGAATGGATGTGATGGTGTTGGATGAGTTGTATGCTAAATTGTCTGCGTCTGACAGTTGCCTCCTGTTGCACCTTTGTAAAAGGTGAGGAGTGCAAATTCTGGTTTTGGTTTTTTTAAAAAAGAAACAGGAAAAAATCCTTGCTGGTGGTCTGTGGTCACTTCTGAGAACAAGGAACCCGAACTACTGATATACTGTACAGGTGCCAGTGTGTGCTATTTATGAAACCACTTGTATAGAAGCACACATCACACTGGAAGGTCTGGATAATAAAGCTGAGGTGCAGAACTGAAGTTTGTAATCCTCCTTGTGAGGCCTCAGGCTACAGATGAAATTAAGCCATAACCTCCATTATGTATGGTTTTGAACTTTTCACTTCAGCAAGTGACATAACATACAATGACTGAGGTGGTTCTGTCTAACACAAATTAATTTCCACTTGATGTGACCCTTTGTACTGAGAATTTTGTACCTGAGGAAGAAAAAGTTACGAGAGTGAGTTCTGGTATGTGTTCGTGGATTCCAGAATCTGCTCTTGTCGTTTGAAGTTTAAATATTGATATTTATACTTCTGTTTGTTCTGTATTCCCTCTAGCAGAAGTATCTGGGTCATGCTTTAGGAACTGCATAAATGCAAGAGGGAAAAGCTACTTTTCTTCTGTTAGTGTTATCTTAGTGCTGCCTCTTATCTCGAGAAGCAGACGTGCTGTAGGGTTGCTCCTTTTGAAGTGCAAATATGTTTTTTCTCTAAAAGAAATTCACAGGTTTAGAATTTTAGGATAAGTTCAATTTTATGTATCTAGAAACAGATCTAAGAATTATGCCCCCCTCTCACTGGAAACAGACTAAAATGTTAATGGAGCACTTATCTTGTCCTCGGCTGTTCTACAGAAGTTGCTCTTTGTCTTTAGTGCTAGTTGTGGTGTCAGCTGTCTGCTGTGGCATAGATGTAGAGCCATGGGGGCTTTCCATTTCCATAAAACTGAACTGAAATCCCACTGTAAATGCATTCTAAAAGTGTATGGCATTTCACAGCCTTCAGGGATTGAATTTTTGATTGGTCATCTTTATTGTAAAGTGCTTTACTGTGTTCCAGGAACTTGGCTGCATGCACTTTCTGTTCCTTGCTCATCTTCCTCTCTCTGTCCCCACATCACATAAATTTGTCACAGAAATGTTGACATGCTTGTCACAGAAATAGTTTTTATATAGCTCTGTAGATCAAGGTCAATGTGAATCCAAGTGTAACTGCTTACCTCATATTTATCCTTAGGTATAACTCCACACATTACAGTATCACCCTCTGCAGTAGTGGTCTGTTCTGTAAAACACACCCTGAGCAAGAGGGCACAGCTGGGGTAACCCCAGAACCCGATAGAGGGGCGTTTTATTATCTCTGCCCAAGTTGCTCTTCCCTCCTCCTGCTGTTCTCATGAAGTCAGATAATGTCTTTAATTTCTTGTTCAAAATGCTCAAGTGTGGCTACTCTTCTGACTGTCTGCAGGAGTGATTGAAGCTCAAATACCCGTGCTGGTTAGCAACATGAACCACTTGCTCTGGGAACCAGACAGCTTTAATACACTGCTAACTTCTGTGAGCTAATTAGTTAATGGGGCAGGCTTACAGCCTAAGCAGGAAGAACATAACTGTTGGGCATTCAGATGGTGCTGTCCCAGCCAACTAAACCAGCCTGCTTCTACAGGAATGGAGTTTTACCATACTGGATGTTTTCAGTGTAGTTTTTCTGCACTTTATACTGATGCGTATACAGTTATAGTGTATGTCTATATATGACTTCCTGATGATAAAGCACTAGAAATAACGTGTCCCAAAGTGGATCTGTAAGCATGTGCACCGTGCTTGGTGGGGATTTCTTTTGGTTCTTTGATGCTGACACCAGCCAGCACGTGGCTGTGGATCTGAATGAGCTCAGGAAGGGTGTGGGCCTGTGTGGGGACAGATGCAGGCTGATAGCAGAGCTGGGTACCGTAGGCTTCCTGTCACTGCAGCCCTGCTGATGGAGCAGCTGGTGTGTGTGCAGGGTGCAGATAGATGCCTGCTGTGCCTCAGCCCCCACTGCTGCTCGTAAGTTAAACAGTGAGCGACGCTCGCTGTGCAGCTGGAACTACTGGATGCTGTTCTGTCTGCTGTGAGAAAAGAATTGAAGAGTTGCCTGGAGCAACACCTGCCAGAAGTCCCTCATGATTGGATGAAATTTCGTTATGGTCGTGACTACAGTATCTGAATTTTACCTTGTTCCAGCTTTGTGCTGTTATTGGCCTTTTTGGCAGTGCTCTGACTTGCACATGGGTACAAACACCCAGCAGTATTTTAACTTAAGCTTAAGAATTAAGTGGCTGCTGTTACCCTTCCTGAGCAACACGTACTTCAGGGCGGTTTTTCTTTTATGTAAAAGCTGATGTGTTTGAAGGCTAAAAAGCAGAAACACGAAACGTTCATATTCATTCTTAACACCACAAGAAATAAAGTTCCCTAGAAGGCTGGGCTAAATGCTTCTGCACAACTTAGGGATCTGATTTATAGTTCGTTCAGAACTTTTCTTCACCCGCATGAAGTCCTTGCTGTAAAAGATGCTGGGCTGTGTTCTCACTAAGAGCTATGGTGCCAGTGTAAGACTCGCACAGCCTGGGTATCTTAATCTGCTCATTTGTCAGATTGTGTTTGGGAAAGTGAGGAATATTAGGGCTGCTCTGGAGAGTGGGAGTGGTGTGAATGTAAATAACACATTAGAGCTGAGCTGAGGCATCCCGGTGGAGGGGCTGGGGACTGCTGAGTAACGAAGGCTGAATGCTGAATACAAAGAGACTTCAGTTAACTAGTGTGTGTGGGGGGGGGGGAGGGGGGGGGAGGTGTTTCTAAAGAAATTGTGTCTCAAAATAGTAAAAGAAGCCTTTTTTTTTTTTTTTTTTTTTTTTTTAATAGGCTTAATCCATGTGCATCTTGTGGTCATGCTTTCATGTGACTTCTGTTCTAGACAAAGCAGACTAGGAGTGCAGATATTAAATCTCAGGAAATGGAGAGTTACAGTTAAGCTGCTGAACAGAGTGCACTTGTTGGAGTATCTGCTGATCCAAGGGCTGAAGTCTAGGAAGTCAACTTAGTCTTCATTAGCTGGGATCTTGTTCCTTCTGCTCTGTTAAATCTATGCATTAGAAAGAATTTCATAGGTCATGCAATTCACAGAGGTTTCTGGGTCTCGAGTTAATGCCACACTGGATTACTGATAGCCAGTTGTAAAGCATTCCTAACAGAGCCTTGAGGTTTCTGGTAGGTCCAAAAGTGGAGCCTCCAGCCTATGCAGACTTCATTTTCAAGACGGAAATGTTCTCCCTGCTGTGAAGTTCTTTTAATGTCACCTTGCCATGCTTACGTGTCACCTACTTCTCTAATGGTGCCTTGCTGCTGCTCTAGGTTGGATCCGGTATGCAGAAAGGGTTCTTACCAACCTCGTGACCCCCCACATTTGCACTGCAAAGTCTCCACAGCAGATCATGGGCTCCCTGGTAAAGGGCTATTTTGCCAGGCAGCAGGTTAGTAATTCTGCTTTGTTTTTACCTTTATGCTATTGAACAGATGGGCTAGAATGTTTTAATATAGAAACGTAGAGCTCGGTGTCCTCTAAAGTGTTACAGAATCTTCTGAATTTTCTTTCACTTGGAGAATAAATGCTGCTCCACTGCCGTTTGAGGGTCCATGATATGAAGAATGTACAAAGACTCTTATTTAATGTGCTGCAGTGTGAGCTGGCAGTAATCCTGTGCTGCCACTGGAATGGGGATTTAGATATTATGGCTAAATTAAATCTGGGGTAGATAAAGAGATCTTTGTAAAATGCTGCCTGTGTAGTTCTGCAGCAGCTGAAACGGGAGTAGAGGAGAGAGCTGTAGAAATTGCTGGGTTGTGCATGGTCAGTGGAAAGCACTGTGTCCTGGAATTGTCCTGGACACAAATCCTGTGTCCTTTTATTTTTTCAACTTTTTATGTTGAAAAAAAGGTTGCTATTCCTTTTACATATTGTACACTTACCCATATTCCAGGTTATATAGAAAAGTATTGCTATTTCTGCACAGATACAGAAACGTTGGTGAACTTGAATATGGAAGGGAATGAGTGACAGAGGTAGAAAATAGAATTCTGAAATAGAAACCTTAATTTGCGTTCATCTTGAATGCAGTCAACAGCTACAAAAGCTGCACGTTCTGTGGTGTGAAGGAATAAGTAGAAGTTTCAGACACAACACTGACTTGTTGCTGATGCTTCCAAGTTCTGGCAAGCCACTCAATCTCTCTGTGCTGCAGCCCTCAAACTTATTGCTAGGGACTGATGTCTAATATTAGTTGGGTGTTATTTTTGGCTTGTCATCCTTCAAGCTTTCTTTTGTTCTTCATGGAATTAACACATGCTCTCTTTTCTGCAGAATTTGTCTCCAGAAAAAATCTTCCATGTAGTTGTGGCACCTTGTTATGACAAAAAACTGGAAGCCTTGAGGGAGGACTTCTACACTGCCTTGTACAACTCCCAAGAAGTTGATTGTGTTCTAACATCAGGTTAAGCCTTTATTATTTCCCAAATCTCCTGTGCTAGAATAGCATTTATACAGGCTTTGTGATTGGTATTTTTGTTGTTGTTCATTTGTTTTTCTTTCAAGGCTGCTTTAGCATTCTCCTGTTAGCCAGACTTGACCCTACAGAAAGGCTAGGTAGCATTTTGCAAAGCCTGGGGGAAGCTGAAGGCCCTTTCCTTCAGGGCTGGAAGTGTCAGGCTCCTCAGTTATTGGAGGTAACTGACTATTAAGAACTGGAGAATGTGACTGTAAGCACGTGGGGTGTAGAGCTCTTAAACAGAAGCACAGCATCTGCATTTTGCTTTGCACTGAAAGCAAAACGTCCTGCATTTTTCTACAGGTGAAATTGTCCAAATAATGGAGCAGAAAAATGTGTCTATGAAAGATGTGACTGAAGTAGCTGTAGATACTTTGTAAGTAGCTTTGTTGTGGATTGCTTCCTTATTTTGATGGCAAGTAACAAAACTTTTGCTCGTATTCAATGTAAATGTAAAACTCTATTAATGTGAAGTGGAACATTCCTTCCTGAAACTAGTTTTACCACATCCCTGATAGTGTTCAGATATGTTCTCAGTCTCTGTTCTAAAACCCTTTTTTGGGGTTGGTAAGAAGAGAAGGAAAAAAACATGCTACTACCTCAAAGAGAAGGAATGAAATGTTGGAGTTGATCTCTTTATTGTTTCCTAAGGTTTGGAGAGATAAAGGAGGGCGATGTGGTAAGGCATGATGGGAAGAGATCTGATGGGTACCTGGAGCACATCTTTAAACATGCTGCAAAGGAGCTTTTTGGCATGGATGTCAAAGAAATCACCTACAGAGCATTAAAGTAAGCAAGCTTGTGTCCTTGTTACCCAGGATGGGCTAGCTAACACACAGTGAACCCTTATTGTAACCTTACTCTCTCACTGGTGGGAGCTTAATGTATTATAAATACATAAATTTGCTGCTGTAAAATAGTTGTTTTTAGATTCTGTTGTATTAATAGCTTACTAGTTCTTATAAGTTTCTATCTCCTACTGTTGTCCTGAAAATTCCACTGCAACTTCTGTTTCACTCAGTGTAGAAACTGGAAGTTTGCATTTTTTGTTATCCTTATCCTGCTCTCTCAAGCATCTGAATACGAGCTGACAGCTGGATCATCCCTTTGGTAACGTAGGGCTTTGAAAACCTTCGTATCTTCATAGGAACAAAGACTTTCAGGAAGTTACCCTTGAAAAGGATGGTGAGACAGTGCTGCGTTTTGCAGCAGCTTATGGCTTTCGGAACATCCAAAACATGGTTCTGAAGTTGAAGAAAGGAAAGTTTTTATACCATTTTGTAGAAGTCCTCGCCTGCCCAGGAGGTAAGGATGCTCACGGATCCACAGGCATTGCACACACAGCTCAGATCTCAAAGAAAGCTTGTCTGACAGCCAGGCACTTCGTTTCATTCCTTAATTCTCTTCTCAATAACCTAAAATGCTCAATACTTAGTAAATAGTCCAGAACACCAATTAGACATGTACAGGATTGGCTGAGAAATTGATTGGATTTTCTAAAATTAACCATAACATTATTTGCTCTCTTCTGATCTATAAATAAAAGACAACATGGCTTCTCCTGTGATTATTTAAAACTTCAGAGGGAATACTCTGAAACAGTGGTTGTCAAGGGCAAGAAAAGACAAGGCTCATAATTAAGATCATAAAGCCACAGAGGGGGCAGGGAAGCTGTGATGTGGAGACTTCACTTCATCAAGATGTTGATATTGAAGTCACATGAAGTATATAGAAATTCAAGCTACTTTCTGTAGAGCAGTATGGAAAAAAAATTCAAATCTCATATCAAACCCTCATCACTGTTGTGGCTTACTCCTTTCTTTTTTTTTTTTTTTAATTAAGGGTGCCTAAATGGAAAAGGCCAGACACAAACTGAAGATGGAAAACCAGATAAAGCACTGCTTAGCCAGATGGAGGATGTCTATGCTGCAATACCTGTCAGACTTCCAGAAGCCAACGCGTACGTACAAAAGATGTACCAGGACTGGCTGGAAGGCATGGATTCCAGGAAGGTCCAGGAAGCTTTGCACACCAAATACAGTGCAGTAAATCAAACAGCAAGCAACTTAGATATCAAATGGTAACGAATCAAACTTCCCAAATATTTGCTTAAATTAGTTACAGATTGAGCACTGGAAACGTTCTATGCAATCGCAGACGCTATGCACTGGCCAAGTGTACAGATGAGATGCTTTCCAAATTGTGGATCGTTTGCCATGAAGAACCACTGCTTTTTGCAAACAAAACCAGAAGTCTCCAAGAGCCCTGGCTCCTGCTGGGTTCCTGCCATTGTCTGTAAGCTCTTACTGCTTGTTGTCTCCTGTGTATAATGGATTTCTTCATTCAAGAACGTGATCTTGCAAGGTACACGAGCACTTTCTGCCAGGTGCAGGGAGTGTAATGCTGAGATACTCCAGATTGAGGGTTCCCACTACTTCACAAATTGGTTTTTTGCAGGTGACATCACCTTCTCCTACTCCACAGTGTGCAGTTTTCTTCTTGGGGGAACAGTCATCATGAATTACTATATTATTCCAATTGTTATTTATCAACTTGGGATTTACTTGTCGTCTTGTTAAAATAACTCCACAACTTGGACAAGTGTGTATATGGAGAGATGTAAGGAATTTATACATGCCTTCTGTCTGTATTTGAGCAAATGCTTTTCAGTTCCAAACTAGTCACTGTTCCTTACTGGTAAAACCTTTTATAGGGAACAAGATACTTCATATAGACTGAACACGAGAAATTAATGTTAAGTGGTTGTAATGCAATCCTTCACATAAAAATACTTGCAAATTGGTTGGTACAGAAAGAACTTTTCCTCTTAAGCTTTCTTATAAACTTGCAGCTAGAAAGAATGATGCTGCTTACCTGCAGTTCTTTATGGAAGCAAAATGTGCAGATGTGCTGCCATGTGAGCATGTGCACAACAGCTTTGTTAGATCTGCTGAGCCAGATTTACACCACTTCCATCTCATCTTTCACTACACAGAACCACATTATTCCTTTTAATTTATCTCCACGATGGACTTCTGTGAGAGTAACTTCATGAAGTGCTTCTGGAAAACTACTTAGCAGTGCTTGTGAGGTCAAATTGTTCTGCATTGGCGTCATTAATTTTGGTGTCCTTATTTTTTAGGTGTGCCATTTTTGGAATGCTTTTTATTTAGCAAACGTCTTAAAGTGGTATCTGTGTGCAAACACTTCTGCAGCTTCACAGAGATCAGAGTTGTTCTGTCCACCATAATCTTGAACATCAACCAATTGCCAAACATCTGCAGATTATCCTAATAGCATCAAATTTGTTCTTGATTAATGGATTACTATTATTTTTAGCTAGCAAACTTTCAGATTGTTTTCTAGTCTGAAAATACAGCTTGGATTTTTTCAGGAAGTGTTTGAATGCATCTTGCAAATGTCCTAGCTGTGCAGCTGCTTCTGTGCATCACTTCCAGTACTGCAAAAACCTGTGTCTGTTTGCAATCAGCATTTGACTTGAACGCAGTGGATGTGATAAAGGCATCAGTAAAGGCAGTGCAGGTGTTTGCAGTGGCAGAACAGAGGCTCAAGCACAGAGTCCTGAGTTCCCCTGATGCCGAGAGAGCTGAATGTGAAGCTGTTAACAGAACTGATGTCTTAGTGGGATCTCCAACTAAATAGAACATTTCACTTGGAGGGATGTTTTTTCCAATGCACGTGAATTGGATTACTGCTCTATCTGAAGGCACACAATGAGATTATTCCTGTAAATCAGCCTTTGTAAGTTGTTCCTTGTTTCAATAAAAACCTTATTCTTATGTGGTGCAATATCAGGACATCTACAGAAATCTACCTCTGTACAGGAAGGGAGTCCAGAAGCATGGGAAGACCCAGGCATAGCCAAAATCTCCATAAATGCTGAGGCCAGATGGTGGTGTTGCATAGAAGTCTGAACAGCCTGCTTCTGGAAGCAACACCTCACCCATTCAGTCACCTTTTCTTTCCGTCATGATTTCCTCCAAGAACTTCCCTAGAAAGAAATAACTTGTAACAAAGTGGTCTCGTTCTGTTTGTACAGGCATACGTTTCTATGTATATATGGTTTATAGCTTGATGGCATGTTTAAATTATATTGCTTCCATCTTTGTATAGTGTGCTTATTTTTTATGTGCGTGTACTGGACAAAATGGTACGATAGCATTGTTTGCTTTTCTGATGAAACCTTCATTAAATTTCAAAAGCGCTGCCTTTCAATTCTGAAAAGGTACCCTTGGATTGTTTGCACAACCTGGGCCACTGCTGCCTCTCTTCTCCTCTGCCTGCCGCCCTGCTGTGACCCCAGGAGCAGCGCAGTGCCTGCAGTGAGCCTGGCTGCGCTGCTCTGCAAAGCGAGCACGTGGCTCAGCACAACCAAAAACCAGCCCTTTTCAGTTGAATCCACCCCCGTTTCTTCCCTCTACTTCGCGTTGTAATGCACTGAGATAGCAGTGTACAAACCCAATAGCAAATGTCTCCTGCAGCCTTTTGAAGGCGACAGAGGTGTTGAGCTGCGCAGCTTCTAGTGGCGAGTTGGAATGTATGTGTTACCACAGTGATGTGTCTGAGACTTGTCCTTTTTGTTCTGTAAGACTTGGAGTAAAACTGATTTTAAATTTTTAGAACTTTTCTTTCATGTGCCAGTTGGGCTTTATTTTAATGACCTTTTAACATTAATTAGCCTTTACCCTTCTACCTTCTTTCAGTGAGATTTTAACATATATTAGACAGCCTTGTTGCAGCTTTGCCTATAGTGGAATACTTGCCTGAGACTCGATTCTGGCTGTTAAGTCCACGTTTGCCATGTCTGTCATTGCTGACAATACATAGTTTTAGCTACAGTTTCTGAAGCTACAGCATCACTTAGATCTGATCATTTTTTTGGTAAATAATAATAATCTTCACTGCTGCTGCTTTTCAGCAGTGAGGGAACAGTTGGTGGCAGCCGTAGTGCTGTGCTTCTCAGTTGAATGTTGTGCTGAGAGATCTGCCTTCAGGTGATTTTTAGAAAGGAGTACAATGAAGGGATGGGGGGAGGGTAACTGGAAATGCTAAATTTTAATTTGGAAGCTGCCTTGAGGTATTACTGACTTGAACACATCGAGCAGTAGGTACCTTGGGCTACGCAGTACCTGGTGCTGAGACTGCTCCTAGGGGTTGGAAAGTAATTTTGCTCTGCCTTTTCCAGTAAGTTTGCCTGAGCCACAGAGCCTTGTGTTGGTTTATCCACTGCAGGTAAAGAAGAGGGAGAGAAACAGAGTGGCAAACATGTTTGTGCGTAGCGGTCTCAACTGGATTACATCTGGATAATAATGTTCAGTTACTGAAACCGCAGTGCTTTGTGTTCAAATGGAGCATGACCATGAATCGTCCTAATAAATCTTGATACTGGATCATGAACTCACGTCTCATTCCATGTAAAATTGGACTTGACTTTAAGTGCTCTTTGTTCTAATCTACAATGATTGAATTTATACGAATGCGGCTGTAACAGCAACACTGCATCAGCTCTTTATGAGCGCTGGGGATTACAGAGACGCTTCCAGCTGTGCTCTGAAGGGAACAAGTTTCTGGGCAGCAGCTGGAAATGGTAACGTGTTCTCTATGACTACACACAGTGCATCACTGCAAGGCAGAGGAGCACCCAGTGGCTCTGAAGTGCTCTCAGCTGGGAAGGATGGTGCTGCTAGGGCAAGTCTG